>NC_080065.1:53994061-54688089 GCF_949987535.1 Balaenoptera acutorostrata | reverse complement strand
CTTTCATGCTTGTTTGCACCAAAGCTGACTTTTGTAGATCATATGTGTCAGGGAGGGTTAGGACTCTGCACAGACACATGGGAACATAATCCACTTAATTAATATTATCTGCTTCACAAAGCAGCTAGGAGGCCAGACATCTGGAAAGATTCCTGAAATGAGAACCCGGTTACTAAAAACATCTTCAAAGTGAAAAAATAATTTAGTCAATTAAAAGTAAAATTGTCAACTTAATTAAATTCAATGTATGTATTACAGACTTTACATGTACACAGTTTAAAAACCAGGCCACATGATTGGAAGGAAAAGCAAAAACGAAGCATGTCACTTCTTTCTATTACAAAAGGATGTTCTTCATAATCCTGACAAACTGTTTCAATGTCATAGTTCCACTTTATAGAAATGTTGCTTTATGCATGCAAAACTCTAGATAAAGATGGAGCTCTGGGAATCTCCTAAAATATTCATTTCAACAAATAACTTATTGAACTCAAGCGTAGCCCTGTGCAACACACATTATTTTCCTAGGTCCTGAAGAAGGTTTCCAAAGGAAACCCTTAGAGGTTAGGGATTTATAAGAGGAGAAGAGATGGGAGTGGGCCAGACACAGAAAAGGGAGAATTATGCTTTCCTCACAGCACCATAGGGCAGTTTGCTTTGCAGTCCCTGAGAAAGGGTCTGTAGCTGCTGTCACATTAATGAATTCTCCTACTTAGCAACTTCATTCACCTGGAGGTACCATACCTGTGCCCTTCTGCAGTGGCTGCAGAATCTCAGAACAAATGCTAGTGACTTCTGGGATATTTTTCACAGTTGGTCTATTTTAAATTAGGGGAGAGAGCAAAGAATATGAGGGAAATGAAGTTCTAAATTTTTACCTTCCCGTTGTGTTCTCAGAGCTCAATAACTAAGGAAGAACCCCAGGTGGTTTTTTTTTTTTTGGTTTTTTGTTTAACATCTTTATTGGAGTATGATTGCTTTACAATGGTGTGCTAGTTTCTGCTTTATAACAAAGTGAATCAGCTATACATATACATATAGAACCCCAGGTTTAACATTGCCCACTGATGCCATCAGTTGAAATGATTTTTATATTTCCCAGGAACTAAGCTGCATTGTCAGTGCTAAATGAAGACCCCAGGAAGCTGTTCATTCCTTTGTGCCCTCATAAACCTTAGGAAGGTTTTCTATCCTCTGCTGCTTGTCACTTTGGAACTATTCAGGGACCTGAGAATCGCAGGCACTTTTCCAATTGAGTTTGACTTAAGAGTTGCCAGTCTCTCATGGAGGTGCTGCCACCATTATTAACACCTCCAAAGACTCAGAGCTAGGTTACTATGTTATTTTCCAAAAGGCCAGATAATATGCCAGTGCAATACAAATTGCTTCCCCAAGTAATAAGGATAAATTGTCATCATTTCCTGTTCTGGCATGACACAACTATGTTAGTTGAACTTGTTGGTAAGTAGGCACTCCTTTTGAGATTTTTTTGAAGCCTGCAGTGTGCAAAAAAAAAGACTTTACTGGTCTAAGAAATAACATTTAAAGTCATTTGCTGTAGACTTGGCATGTGTGCTGAAGTCTGGACCATGGTAGGAGATTGGGAGAAATAACACTCTTCTCCTTACTTAGCAGAGTTGGCCTCTCTCTCTCTCCCAGTCATAAGCTAATTTGTAAGTAACAGTTTGAGGTGGGGTGGCAGTTCTTTCCTGTAACCCTGGCACCCCATTCATTCTCCAGGCAAAATGAAAGAATCAGGTTCTAAGTCTGCAATCCTTTGGAGTGGAGGGGGGGAAAAGCATTTCGTAATGAAAATATCTGTGTAAATACTAATTGGAATACGTTAAATTACCATCATAGGAAAAAGAGGCAAGGAAGACACCACTTTTGAAAGTCTCTTCACTTTCCAGCAATGGCCAAAGAGCTCAGGTGTTGAGAAAGGGGGTGTCCTGCGAAGGTTCAACGGAGTGTGTACTCACAGCAACTGAAACTCTTCCTCTCTGTGGGTCTCCAGTTCTGTTTGGGGGTCAGTGTGAGATCAACTGAAAGGGCAAATTACAAAGCCCTGTTGCCTGTGCGCGTCGAAGCATACACACACACACACACACCCTTTCTTGATACTTTAAAGGATGCAGCCAATTCCTTCTCACCCACAAGAGACTTAAAATACTCTGATCTTTGGTTAACGCGTTGAGTCTCAAAGGAGCTCCTTTTCCATTCAAATGCACCAAATGCCCAAACTAATCAAAAAGAGAATTAAAATCTCCTCCTTAAGTTATGTGCTTGTCTGTCTCTGCCCGCAGAGCCGCAGGCCTCGGACTGGTGCAGGCGAGAGAGAGTGAAGAGTAGTCCGCTCCCCACGGGCGGCCCTGCTTGCGCCCCGGGCGCAGAGCCCGCTCGCCTCCCGCGCGCGCCTCGCCCGGGGTCCCCGGCGGATTCACACTTCTGGCGCCACTGCCCGACCCTCGCCGGATGGGGGTGGCACCGAGTGGGTTCTCTGCAGGGCCCTCTTCAGCCCTCGGAGGCTCCTGTCCCCCCGGAGGGATCCGAGCAGGTCGCGAGGACGCGGGCGACCTCCCTCCTCCCGTCGTGGCACGACTCGTCGCCTCCCCAGCCCCCTGGCCGCCAGCCCCCTGCCTACCCACCTGAGGCTCCACATGTAGCTGTGCTTGTAGGGGAAGTAGCTGCCCGGCTCACTGCAGCAGTACTTGAGGTCGGCGAAGCCGCAGCAGTAGATGAGGGTGGCCCCCTCGCCGCGCCGGGGACACTGGAAGGGCTCCACGAAGCTGTGGTTGAGGCTGTAGTAGCCGGAGCACACCCGGCTGGCCTCGCTCATCTCTGGCGGCTGCGGGCAGGGGCACGCTAAGCCCCCGATCTGCCCTGGCTACACACGTGCCGCCCCGCCCGCGGACCCCTCCGGCCGGGCTCGCCTCTTGCGATCCCGGGCTGACTGCCTGGGCGGTCCGCCTGGGCGCGCCTCTTCTGCTCGCTCTCCTCCCCTCGTCCCCATGGTGTCTGGTCGCTTTGCACGCGCTTCTCCCTCCCGCTACTGAGTGGTCCTATTATCTGCCGATCTCCGGCCCTGTACCTTTTTCTCCCTCTCCCTTCGTCTGCTTTCTCCACGTTCTCCTGACTTCTCTCCACTTTTCCTCAATTCACGGAGGCGTCCCCACTCCATGCCAGAAAGAGATTCCACCTGAAGGAGAACGGGAGGTGTGGTGTGGGACGTGTTTGCCATCAGAACAGATGCAGCCAAAGTTGAAATTCCCTTTGCCCAGGGACAGGGCAGATGGGTTTCAGGCAAACGAGCAGGGCCGGGGAAGCAGGGTAGAGGGCAGAACAAAAGGCACTGAACTACCAGTGAGGGGCTGTTGAGAAGTACCCCTTCTTCTTTGAGAAGTATGTGTAAGACGTTAAAATCTGCCAATTTAAATATCAAAGACAAGAACAAAATTTTCTCCAAAAACTAGCCATGCATTCTGTATTCAGTTAACCTGAGAAAGGAAGGACAGGTTAGAGATTGAGGTAAAGAAACTGAGGACTTTCTGCAAAGGTAGGCAGAAAGAGGAGGCAAAGGAAGTAGGGAGAGAGAGAACTTCATCCTTTTAAAGCACTGCAGAAATTTCTCTTGTTCTCTTTTTGTTTGGTATTCTCACTTTAGTGATTCATTTTGTTGACCAAGTTTTTAAAAATAACAATAGTAATGGATGCTTTTGTAATTAGTCAAACAATACTATGATGTGTAAAGAAGAAAATATTAATAGCCATAAGATAGGAGAGGAGGTGACTATAACATTCATAAAATTTCTGAGATAGAACTTTATTCCTTCCTCTTCCTTTTCTGCTTCAGCTGAGGGTTGACTGGATGCCAGAATCATGAATTTTACCCTACTAGGTGCTGTATATTTTTGTATTTGCATAAATATTCTTGAGCTTTGTTCTGGGATGCAGTTAAGTTACTTAGAGATGTTACTGGAAGGGGGAACCCTTCCAGGGCCTGAGAGAGAGATCTTGTCTAACGCTTGGAAATGAATTGTCCGAGGAGACAAATGGCAAAGCAAAAGACTTTATTGGGAAGGGGCACCCGGGCAGAGAGCAGCGGGATAAGGGAACTCAGGAGAACTGCTCTGCCACGTGGCTCACAGTCTCAGGGTTTATGGTGGTGGGGTCAGCTTTCTGGGTGTCTCTGGTCAATCATCTTGCTTGTCCCCATATTTGGTCCAATTCAAGGCCATTCCTGATGGTGCACACATCTCTTAGCCAAGATGGATCCCAGCGGGAGGGTTTCTGGGAGGTTGGCAGGACATATTATGGTCTGGTGTCTCCTCCCTCCTCTTGGCCCCTCCCAAATTCTCCCGGTTAGTTTTTGGTGGCAGCACCCCGTTCCTTATCGGGACCTCCTGTTGGGGACAACTCATGCAAGTGGTTATTATCATGCCTGGCCAAGGCAGGCTGTTTCAGTCAACGGTTCCCTAACAGAAACTGTTGGATTCTTTCAGGTTTGATTTTTTTAAAAATTTATTTAATTAATTAATTTATTTGGCCGCGTTGGGTCTTTGTTGCTGTGCGTGGGCTTTCTCTAGTTGCGGTGAGCGGGAGCTACTCTTCGTTGCAGTGCGCAGGCTTCTCATTGCGGTGGCTTCTCTTGTTGCATAGCACAGGCTGTAGGCACGTGGGCTTCAGTAGTTGTGACTCGCGGGCTCTAGAGCACAGGCTCAGTAGTTGTGGTGCACAGGCTTAGTTGCTCTGCAGCATGTGGGATCTTCCCAGACCAGGGCTTGAACCCATGTACCCTGCATTGGCAGGCGGGTTCTTAACCACTGTGCCACCAGGGAAGTCCCTTCAGGTTTGATTTTAAACTTTGTTAGGCAGGACCAGAGCAGACTCGAGGGCTAAATTGATGGTTATCTTCTTGTTGTAGGAAGATGGGGCACAAGAGAATGGCATGTCACAGGTCTTGGGTGAGTCCATGGGACAGACCGCCAGGTGAAGGTCCTTGGCTTCGCGTGGGAAACAATTCAAGAGCGAACCATAGCAAAGTGAAAGCAGTTTATTTGGAGAGATGTCTGTTTATTTAGACAGAATGCGGTCCCTCTCGAAAGGTGAGAGTGGCCCTGAAATATGGGGTGGTTAGTTTTTATGGGCTGGGTAATTTCATAGGCTAATGAGTGGGAGGATTATTCCAACTATTTTGGGAAAGGGGCAGATTTCCGGGAACTGGGCTACCGCCCACTTTTTGGTCTTTTATGGTCGGCCTTGGAACCATCATGGTCCCTGTGGGTATGTCATTTAGATGCTAATGTATTACAATGAGTGTATAATGAGGCTCAAGGTCTACTGGAAGCCAAATCTTCTGCCATCTTGGGCCTAGTAGGGTCTAACCAGTTTTTATTGTAACCTCAATGGCTATGTCATTCTTTTAAAGGTTGTGCCCTGCCCCCTTCCCTCCTATCTCATTCTGAATACTCTACTGGGTACCTTGTGAATTACAAGGCTTACCATTCTGACTGGTGGAAATAAACTATTCAAGGCCTTGTGAAGGCTCCAAGAAGTGTTCCCTCTGATCCTTTTAGGTGACTCTTTCCCTGGCTTCCAGTAGTTTCTTTACAGGCATGTACTGATCACGACTTAGCTGAAGGCTCAAGGAGATCCTCCTGTGAGCCAGATCTTGAACTAACTCTCTCTCTCCCCTACTCTTTCTCTCTCCCTCCCATCTCTCTTTCTCTCCCTCTCTCTCTCTCCAGCTCTCTTCTCTCTAGTACTCTGTCGTGCTATCTCTATCCACCATGGTTTCCCTGGACTCCAGCTCTGTGTTCTCAACTCAGAGAGACCACTGGGCTCCACCTGGGTTCCCCCTCCCCATGCTGCGTTCTGGAAACTCTCTCCAGGCAGCAAGCTGGGGCAACCATAAGGCTCACCTCATCCGTTTGCCCTCTCTCAAGGTTCATTGTCCTGCGCTACCTGATATCCATGTTCAAAACCCATTGCTTCTATATTTTGTGTGTTTATCTTTTTCAGGCAGGAGGGTAAATCTGATCCCTGTCAAGCCATTTTAGCTGAACTTGGCCAGGGGATTAGGCCTGATCCAAGCTAGCCAGTTGGGTTCTCACTCCTGGAACTGGGATTCTGCCATGTGGACACTGTGGACTAAGAATGCTGCCTGCCACATCAGTAAACAAAGGATGCCCTGCCATCAAGCCATCAGCTGCTGCAGTCACGCCCAAGGGTGCACCCTGAGGAGACTCAAGATGGAAAAAAAAACAGGATACCGGCCCTAGTTAGCTGAGGTGCATATCAAAGAAATGATTTCAGTGAGCCCAGAACTTTGCATCTTCCCATACATAGAAAAGCACTAAATTCATTAACTTGAGAGGTCTGGTTTTCTTTAATTAACAGTAATCTTTTGATGTTCCGATTACCTGGTTTTTGTTACAAAACTCCTTTATATCCTGGCTCCTCCCTTCCCTCTTCAGAGTAGTGCCTCAGAGCCGTCTGAGAGTCCTGTCTCCTAGGCTTGACGTCCTCAGAAAATCCGCTGAATAAAACATAACTCTCAACTTTTAGCTTGTACATTTTCTTCAGTCGACAACAGGAAGCCACAAGAAGCTGGTGTACAGGAAAGAGAAAGATGAAGCAAAGAGGAGCAGCAAAGAAGGGTGGAAGGAGTGCTGATGACTTTGCAATACTTGTTCAAGTCCTTTCCTGAGACCCATGGCATTCCTACCACTGGGTTTTTCTTTATTATTTAAAGTCCTATTTTCCGACTAAAGTTCACTCAAGTTGGATTCTACTGCCTGCAACCGAAGGGTTCTAACTCAAACAGCATGTCTTCAGGCAAAGTTGAGGGAAGAGGAGGGCAGTTGAAAAGGAAAAACTGAAGCTCTTTAAATAATGGAACAGGTTCCCTTGGAAAGGGGAGCAATAGGCAGCACAAGTGGACTTTTCTTCTTGTTGTGCGAGAGGAAAATAAATTTTGAGAGGAAGAATTTTGAGGATTTCATTGTTTTTCTGAACAATGATCTTGTCTCAGTAAAACGTACAGAAATCTTCTTGGAGCGTGAAACAACAAGGTGGAATTTGAGTGCTTGAGAGAAGGGGGAAAAAAGATTGAGAATAAACACTGGGAAACATCCTGGAGGACAGGCAGAGTGGGAGAAAAGGATTGGGTGCATCGTCGAGGGCCCAGTTAATGGTTAGAAATCATAGCTCGCTGGTAGAACTAACCTGTTGGTTTATGTGATTTTCTCCAACAATGAATGTTCAATAGCCCAGGAACAGGAGCAGAGAAGTGGGCAGCAGGATTTGTCAGGATGGTTCTCTAACCCATTAATGCCTCTGCAATCACAGCAGGGCCTTAGCCTTTTCCAAGCCCCTGAAACATACAGAAACACACAGAGGAAGGCATGCCCACAGCTGCTAGTCTCTACCAAGCTTAGAGCACTTGAGGCCTCTGAAATTCAAGCAAACAAAGGAGCATTTTAATGCCTGAGGCTCAAGGCAGTGTTAAGACTGTGACTTTCAACAAGACCAGTTCAGAAATGCATATCCCTTGCTTGACTTGCCTGCTGTGTGGTCCCATGTGAACCGGTCCCCAGCTCTCTGCCTCCAGGCAGGGGGAGCTCTGTCAGGGAGTGGGAGTGGGGCTGGCCCAGCACCAAAAGACAGCCATACATTACATCTTTTATTTTCTTATATCTCACTGCTTCTCAACCAAGGTGGTACTCCCCTTTAGAGAGTCTTTAGGACATATTCTGGAAATAAGGAGACATTTTTGGTTGTCATGATGGCTGTGAACCCTACTGGCAATGAGGGATGTGGGCCAGAGATGCTAGACATCCTGACAACCTGCAAATGTACAGAGAAATGAAGAACTGGCTGTGACTTTCAAACGTTCCACAAGACATTCATGGAGATGAAAAACCTATTTATAATTATCTGTGCCTAGCACCTGTTCCTGTGTGTCAAATAAATACCGCGTATTTCTTGAATTTTCCAGGAATGTAACTACCATGTAAATTGAAGGAAGATTGTTGTTTGTTTCGTTTGGAACTTTACCAAGCGTTTTTCACTCTTTCAGAAAATCATGTACGAACAGTAACGGTGCTCGAAATTTTGTATTTGAGTTGCCAATAACGTGTGCTGTCTGTGTCAGCCCACATTTGTACTGTCACACTTAGAGCCACTGCATGCCCAGTATTGGTATAAACATTACGTCTTTTGGTATAGCTGTGCTTGAGCATTTACAAGTGCAAATATGTATTTTATTGTAAATGAGGTTCCATTTATTTCTTCTTTACATTATAATAAAGGCATTACATATAATGAGTAAGCTAGTTTGCTAGGGTCGCCATAATTAAGTACCACAGACTGGGAGGTTTAAACAACAGAGGAATAATTTTCTCACGGGTGTAGAGGCTAGAACTCTGAGATCAAGGTGTCTGCAGGGTTGTTTTCTTCTGAGGGCTGTGAGGGAGGCACCTGTGACTGTGTCTTCACATTGTCTTCCCTCCGTATGTATCTGGCTCCCCTCCTGAAGAAGCTGTGGAGGGTAGAAGCAGTAGTCAAACTTAGAATTCACAATCTGACGTAGAAGAAGGTGTCAGATTTCATCCAAAACCTGAACATACCTGGTGAACATTCTGACCCGTGAATAAGCTAAAAGGGCTCGTGGCTGATGGTCCAGTGGACATGGCTGACTTACATCCTTCTCCTTTGGGATGAGCATCACCACGTCAAGATGTTCCAAGAGTTTGTGCCCCTAACATGAAGAATATGACTGAACTAGTGCAGAGTTGGGAGACCCAGCTAATCACTGTGAAGACAAATAGCACTTCATCAGGAGGTCAGGTTTGCTGTCACCATCAAATGATACAAATGTTCCATCAAGAGCATGTCACACCACATAACATGCAGGACCTGAGCTGAGAGAAGATTCTTTCCCAGCGTTTAGGGGCCTCCATCTTCCTTTTAGTCCCTGGGATGGGGCTGAAATGAGACAAGCTTACTGTACCATAACAGAGCCCAGTGACTTGTTTCTGACCCTCCTCTTTCCCTAGAATTCTCAGGATGTGGAGAGAAGGAAAAGAGTCTCTGCCTCATTTGAGGAGGTGGTTTGATTAGAGTTACATTTGTCAATATGTTATTTTCTAATTTTTAAGGATTTTCTCTTACTGCAGTAGCCTAAACTTAATCATTATTAACCTACTTAATAGTCACTGTTTAAACTGCCCTCCCCCGCTCCAAGAAAAAGAAAGAGGTTCTCATCCATTTAGCATTTACTATGACTGAGGAACCGTTGTAAAGAGTTATTCCTCCTTCCCCCTTCTCCAGCATTAAAGTGGAACTTGTGATTTGTATTTTTGGGGTCTAAGGTAAGATGAGAGAGGCGCTGTCAAGCCTGTTAAGGCTGGTGAGAATGAGTGGTTCAGGGGCAGGTAGGTTCCAGAGAGTGGCAGAAGTGGGGTAGCCTCATGCATCTATATCATTAGTTTTGGTTCATGGAACCTGTATGTAGTTCCCAAGGATAAAATTGATAGTCAATCTACCAAGGCTCTGTTTGATTTGTATGGCTGGAGAAACTAGTCTCAACCAGTATTCACTCAAAGATTCTGCCTCTCTCTCTCTGGCAGATTATGTAAATTTGAGCATCAAGGACTGGGGATAGGCTCTGCTGGTCTGAAAATTTGGTACCTCGGGGAAGGATGCTCCTACTAGGAGAGATGATCATTTTTCTACACACTGGGACCTGAGACTGCCTCTCGGCTGTCTCAGATCCTTCATGCCTCCTGGGGAACATTCTTTCCTTGTTTTCCTCCTAGAATTAAGCGTTCATGTTCTTCACTTTGGTTGTAATTTCGAGTGCTGCTACCCGTATTCAAATGCCTGTGGGAATCTCACAGGTCAAGCCTAAGCCGTGTCACTGCACCAGTACTGGCTATGGCAACAGTAGTGACAGCAACAGCTTTGTGGAGGTGCCATTGGTGTCCTCATTGGAAGCAGAGGGCGATTGTTGCAGCATAGGTGGCCTTAGACGGCTCCATGGCTTTCAGGGGCAGTAAAGATCTCTGAGTTGATAAAGGTTAAAGAGGGCTTATTGGTTTGCAAAAATTAGCTGCCCCTCTGAATTCACCTATAAATAAATGCAGGTAATTTGGAAGATGGAAAGTGACCTGAAGTACTGAAACAGTGGGTGGAGCTGAAGCAAAAAAATACTGTTAATTACTATTTATATGACATCATTTTACTCCCAGAATGGTTCAATCTGGGGAAATTACAGGCTGAGTAATTTTCAAGCCTGGAACACTTTTAGTGACTACCAAGTTGGAGAGGGAAAAGATTACATTTTTACCATAGTTATATAAGATTTTCTGGTAGGAGAATTATCTAGAAAATTTGTCCAGAATCATAAGTTCTATGATTGATTTACTTTATCAAATTTTGAAAATTTGACCACTTCCTCCCATATTTTACCAGAAAAAAAAATAATCTCAGAATGCTTAGTTTTTTTAATGTAGAAAAAAACCAAATGTTTAAACATGTAATATGTCACTCATGTTAGTTATGTTATGGAAATATTATGTTATATTATTATAACTGATAAGAATTTACAACATTCAGGTAAAGAATCATTTTTTAAAATCAAATGAAATCGGATGCAAACACCAGTCTAACAGGTAGAAAATTTAATCTCAGTTATATTTTGGGAGGCCTTTCCCTCTTCTCTTGGTGATACAGATGTCCTGGAGAGATTATGCAATTCCAAACAATTTGTGGGCACAAAAGTGGGCTGGTGGGAACAGTCTGGTCCAGGTGCGGGCCATAAGGGGGTGCATTTTTATGGGCAATTAAGAATAATAATGCTGATTAAAAGGTTGCTCTGCTTTTTATTATCACCATGCAGCAGCAATTTCAAACACTCAGGGACAGATACTCCATCATGAGAAAAAAATCTTTGAGTGCATGAATTCTAAACAGTTGCTGTGAACACTGTTGAGTTCTAATAATATACATTAAGCTACACATTAGCACCTTTATTATTTATTCTTTAAAAAATATTTCATTCTACGTGGACTTCAATTAGAAGAAGTTTTAGTAATTCAGTTTTTCCCTGGCCCCTACCCCCATTTCTGCCATGGACCCAGCGGTCATACATGTTTGCTTAGTGATAAATTCCTAAATGTTAGGAATCACTTGAGTGAATCCCTGTGGTGCTACGTATTCCTGCATTTAAACAGTGGATTCAATTCAAAAAAAGCAAAGATAGCACACTGATTATACAGATGAAGATATAAAACTTCAGACACTCCAATACTAGATGGCAACTTGGAATTTTTGTGTTTAAATTTTAAAACAGTGAATCAGAGTGTGTATGGTCAGGCCACTCAAGGTGGCTGTTCTCTTGCTCTCTGTACACTGCCTGCTCCACCAGTGCCTGCTTCACCTACACCCTACTCACAAGGCTGACCTTCCTACACACTTGCGCAATGTTCCAGGTGGTGATTATCGTTATCAAAGGGGCAGTGAGGGGCGTACCCCTCTGCTGGTTTCCCTGGTAACTGATGAGCCCACCTGACATCAATTCCCCGTATTACTGGCAATCTCCCCTTCCCCCGCTGGGAGTGAAGACAGCCGCCATGTCCTGCTCGTCATCTGCCGCCATCCGCCCGCACACGGTGGGGTGTCGCTCCAGGACCTTGCTTCAGACGTGGAAGCTCCCTCATCCTTAAACCATTGATGTCTCTGTTGCTGACTCCAGGCTCTTTCTTTGGTCTTGAAGCTTGGCAAGTACAGGCCTTGTAGGCTTTCGGGGGACAGCCCAACAAAGCACAAACTGTGATGTGTAATACTTTTGCTTGGTTAGTGCCTTTTAGTTCCTACATGAAATATCCTACTGCCTTTGTATAATAACTCTTAAATTGAAATTTTATATTTTAAACCGTTAACTGTTTTAAAACTAAGGAATTGAGTCAAGAGAATAATTATTATGTGATTAATTCTTTAAAAAATTTGCCTTATGGAGGTAAAGATGTTAAAAGAATGATCATCTCCTAGTGTCAAGTGTGCTATAGCTATGCTACTGCTCTGGTGTTTCATCCATTATAGATGCCACTGCCCTTGGCAGTAGGGTCTGTTTAGAGGTGACGGGTCTGCCCCACACAGTCACTGGTACTTTCTGTGGCTCCTTGGCATTCATGCTCTGCTTATCAATAAAATAGCCACTTTCTGCCTTGCTGTGGGCAACGTGGGAATCATTGGTAACTGCCATCCCCTCCTTATTTCAGTGTCGGGTCAGGCCATTCCCCTTCCTCTTAAACCTTAGTACCACACCCTTCCTGGATAATTCTGCTTTTTGCTTAAGTTTTTTGAGGAAAAAAAATGCTCATAGCACAGTCCTGGGGCAGAGAAAGCTCAACTTTCCTTTTGTTGTTTGTGTATCATTAGAAGAAGATGAGTCAGGATGGAAATAGGGAATTTGGAGTAACGTATCTCATTGTTTTGTCTTGAGAGTGTAGAAACATGAAACACAGTTAATTTTTCTCTTGGGTTATCTTGCCACATTGGTCAAGATTACTGTGGAATTTTATTCAAGCAGCAATTCTTGTGAGTACTATCAATTTAGAGAATTAAAAAAGATTGCATTTGTAGTACTCTTATATCACACAAGCTTAGAAATACTGCATTCCACGTGAGTCGCCGAGTTTGGTAATTACAATTTGGCTTCGTTCTGTGGGCTATGGCAGTGTTCATCACTGATTATATCATTGTCCTGTGGTCTTGTCAGTATAGCATGTTATCGTGTTATAATCTGGGTGATGGTATTTCTTTGAAGACGACAAAATAAGCACATTTTTGTAAGATAGAATTCATTGATTAAGCCATGCGGTATTAACTGAACATCCAATTGTGCATAATGTTATGCAAGGTGCTTAACTCACCGTACAGAATGTTGGAGGTTCTGTTTCAGGATGCTGTCTTCTCCTCAACACTGCTCTCTGTTTGCCTTTGGAACACAGTGGCTATTCAAACTAGACGGTTACTTTTTCTCATGTGCGTGTAAAAAACAAGTTACTAATCCTCAGAAGGTATGCATGGAGATTCTCTTAGGTCTGCTGCACTCAGCAAGAGAAGAAAACTTTCTTTAACGGTAGGACTAGGAGCCCTGGGTGGATGCCCCAAACAGGCCAGGCACATCCTTAGTCTCTGACTCCAGCTTGTGGCAAACTAATCAGCACAACCAAATTCCTCTCCCTACTGTCTATAGCACCCATTCATGATCCACTGTCTGGTTTTCTCTGCAGCCTCTGTGTGATCTCCTGTTCAACACATAATAAGCTCTCATGAAACGTTAGTTCCCTTCCTCTGCCTTTCCTTTTCCCCCCTCGTTGAATGAATGGATGAACAATGAATTAATTCTTCTCGGCTGCAAGCCAGTTTTCTGTGTTCCATGGCCACATGGCAGAACATGCCTACACAGAGTCCCTGAATTTTTGTATTTTGTGTTCAGGTATACTGAGAGAACCTCACTTCTGCCGATCTTAAAATCAAATTCCTGGGAAGGTAAAAGTTCTATCCTTTGTCTAATCTATGTTGTTCAGATAGAGTCATTGAATTACCCTGGTGGCCCCAGACTGCAGTGACATGGTTGTGGATAGGGGTAAGGACTAGGGAACAGTTTCTCCAAAGGAGGTTCTGGGCAGAAATCACGACAGTTTTTACCACTCCTTACATCTCTCTTGTTCATAACCTTGGTCCAGTCCCAGGTTTCCCCTGTCCTAGATTTGATATAGCAAGTCCCCCTGTGACCATCCTGGGCCCTGTTAGTTGGCCATCTCTCTACTCTACCAATGACACTGGCTGCTCAGGCAGGAGGGTTCCCAACAGTGACTTTTCCACCTCCTCTTCTCCACCAGCTAGGCTCGCCCATCACAGCTTCTGTAGCAATAACTGAGGTCAGTTTTCTTCTAACCCTTCCACTCCTACTGCAGCTCCATTAACTCTTTGTATTCCACCAGTGCCCTTCTGATTCCACCTTCTCTTGTAAGAAACTAGTGAAGTTTCCTTTTCCACAGCTGGAGCTCAGAGGCTTGATCCTGGAACTGCTAGTTAAAACCCAAATTCCATTTCTTCACAGAAATAGTTTTTGTCAGAGATGAAGTACCATACCTCTGGTGCATTTTGTATCGAATAGGCTTTTTACAGGCTGACATGAGAGCCCAACGACAATTTATAACGTCGACTCTGAGATGATTGTTCCTGTAGACTCGATTATTGTCTTAGAAGTAGACTTTTCTGGGGAACGAAACCCATTCGTAAATTAGAAACCCTCTGATACTTCATATATAGTCTGGACCACGTGCTCCAGCCTATGCCAGAGCACCAGTGTGCATGGGCCTCCATGTTCAGAACCCGGGTTCAAAAAAAGGGCATCAAAGCAAGGCATAAAAGGATAGTAACATCATACTTCAGGATTTATCAAAGAGGCATGGACACTGGAATTTGGAGTGCACGTGGAAAGGATTGCAGTTGGAAGGAGAAGTGAAGGCTGGGGTATTAGACCCCTCTAGTCAGGCATGGCAAAAACTGGGGTGGGACTCAGGACAGGGCTGAGAAATGGTCACTGTCAGTCACAGACCAGGGAGAATCTAGGAAGGGCACTGAGGATGGTGAAGCCAGGGCAGGGATGGTAGCTGGAAGGCACAGTTGTTATTATCAAGGCATCTGTCCCAGGTTGGGGTTAAGACTGGGGACTCTAAGCAGGATCTCGAGAATGAAACAAGATCTCCAACTGGGAACAATGAGAAGCGTGGTCCTCAGAACTAAAATAAATCAGGAGGGGAAAGGAGAATGTACTGCGGAGAAGAGATGCTTACTGAGACACAAGAGCCCCCTTATCAGAACGTGGCATCAGGGCAGGGAATGGTGATGAGCTGCAAACGTGGGCCCCAGAGAGAAGCCCAGAAGCTAGTGCTGCATCTCCATATTTTGGGCCCACCTGCCCCTGCACGTTAAACCGCTCCCCTGAGGAAAAGGAATGACTGGCAGGTCTTCTTTACAGTGCTGAGACCCAAGTACAAGGCTTCCTGCTTTCCTTTCCATTGCCTAGCAACACCACCTCCTTGATTACCAGAGTTGTCATAGTTTTTCTGTATCTATCTACTCTGTATTTAGGTACATGGGGCCTACAAGGAAGAAGGCAAAGTCCTGGTTGTTCAACCAAGTACAAGTTCACTTGCAAGTATAAGAAAGCTCACTCTCAGTACAAGCTCAGAGTAGGGGGATCAACAAGACTGATTTCATGCTGAACCCAAAAATGGACCAGGAGAGAGAGGGAGATGGGAAGAAGGACATTCTAGGGATTCTGTAAATCCCAGAATTACCAGAGACAGAGAGACAGGCAAAGAGAGTAAAAAATAAAGTGTCACATAAAGTTATTTTAAATGTTAGAGGATATGTTTTATTTATTTATATATTCTTAAAATGTAGTATTTTTTATTTTATTTTATTTACTTTTGGCTGCATTGGGCCTTCGCTGCTGTGCACGGGCTCTCTCTAGTTGCGGTGAGCGGGGGCTTCTCTTGTTGCGGAGCGTGGGCTCTAGGGCGTGCGGGCTTTAGTAGTTGTGGCACGTGGGCTCAGTAGTTGTGGCGCACGGGCTTAGTTGCTCCGAGGCATGTGGGATCTTCCTGGACCAGGGATCGAACCCATGTCCCCTGCATTGGCAGGCGGATTCTTAACTTTTTAGGGCAGTCCTAGAGGATATGTTTTAAATGTATATTAAAACAAAATTTCTTCATCAATCATTGTCTTTCTAGTATAGAAATTATTTAATTCTGTCAAACACAAAGAAAAGCATGTGGTTTGCCATTCAAAAAGCCTAAAACTCCCCAGATAAAAATGGTCATAGATGTTTCTCAATCATTGAGGTCATTAAAGGCCAACATTTAAAACTGCTGGGAAATTCTGTTCTCTGTAAGGTAGAAGGAAGATGCATCAAGTCTTCCATAATATGACATAATGCCTCAGACAGTTTCAGAAAGTCAAGGGTAGACATCTGCAGGTTCTATTCCCACCTGAAAGCGTATCACGTGGATAGCCTCTCCCTTCAGTGTTCAAGTGGGGGTCTGGAGGCACCGTGCTTAGAAGCGTAGAGTGTTGAAAGAGTCCATGTGTCTGTACAGTACATATTCATCCACCAAAGGCTGTTGGAAAATACACTTGTATATTTTTCTTCTTTTAAATCAGGGATGCTGAATCTTCTTTTATTATTAGGTATGGCTAACACTCCCACCCGAATCAACATTCTCATGCCAGTAAAAAACGTACCTAGTTCTTTTGGTCTTTGTGAGTGTTTGAAATATCATTATTTTGTTTGCACAGAGGAAGTTTTACCATTTCACTCGTCACTTATATATTCAATGAGGTATGTCTAAAAAGAGAAATCTTTCTGGTATGGTTAGTGCTGATAAAAGTTGGAGCAGCGAAGAGGGGACAGGAGAGGAGAAGGGGGTTAAGGAACGCAAAAAAGGTGGAAGGGGGTGAGGACCTAGGAGGGAGAGACTCAGCAGGAACCTCACTCTCATGTCCCCCAGGCAAGCAGGGTCGCAGATATATGTCTGAGAAAATTATTGTTATTACCACCCCTTGAAGTTTTTATTTCCTTCTTGCAGTAGAAATTATTGCCTGGCTTCTTTTTTAAACTTCAAAGTTTATTTTCTCAAGGACTTACTAAGATTTTTCCTCCCTGAGGGATCACGTAAGGAAGTAACCAGTTTACTTTAAAATATTAGAAGAGTTGACCAATTTATGTAGCTATCAGCTCAAAAGTCCTTGCTCTCTTTCTTCAAAAACTGTAATTCAGAAAACAAACCAAGCAATGCCAACTAAAATACTATGTCTGGGTTTTCTCTTTTAAATTATTTTTTACTCTTTATCCAAGTAATATCTATGGGTAGTTCAAACCTCAAGCAGTATTAAAAGGCTTATAATGGACAACAGTAGTTCTTTATCTGGTTTTCCTTCTACCAGCCCTTACCTCCTATCCTCACTCAATCCCACTTCCTGGAGGCACTCACTTACAATTGGCTTAGCTGGTAATTTTGATACTGTTTGATACTTTTCTGCATATTTTAAAATAATATATTAGTTCTTTATCAATTTATCCATTTTAGACATTATCTATTGATTTACTTTATGGTGTAGATGATTTAGCATTTTTTAAAATTTAAATAGCCTCAAGCTTCTCATTGGTTATTTATTTATTTACTTATTTTTGGCTGTGTTGGGTCTTCGTTTCTGTGCGAGGGCTTTCTCCAGTTGCGGCAAGCAGGGGCCACTCTTCATCGCGGTGCGCGGGCCTCTCACTATCGCCGCCTCTCTTGTTGCGGAGCACAGGCTCCAGACGCGCAGGCTCAGTAGTTGTGGCTCACGGGCCTAGTTGCTCCGCGGCATGTGGGATCTTCCCAGACCAGGGCTCGAACCCGTGTCCTACTGCATTGGCAGGCGGATTCTCAACCACTGCGCCACCAGGGAAGCCCCGATTTAGCATTTTTAAAATACATTCCTCCCCTCCTCCTTCCCCTTCCAATATAGTTATATCACCTTGTTTAGTCTGCCTTTACATTGTAATAGTAATATTATGTATAATTATAATTAATAATAATTACTATAATTATTCACTACTGAGGCAAATCATCTAATATGATTATGCTTCTTGTACAATGTTTTGTTTTCCTTGAAGCTCTTTTGTCCCTCATTGTACGTGTCTCTTCCGTTTTTCTCCAAGAGTCAGATGTTTGTGTGTGTATGTGTGTGTGTCTTTCATATTAGAATTACTCATTAAATGTTTGGTGATCCCAATCCCACCCATCTAGGTGGGATAGGGAGGATGGGAGGGAGACGCAAGAGGGAGGGGATATGGGAATATATGTATATGTACAGCTGATTCACTTTGTTATACAGCAGAAACTAACACACCATTGTAAAGCAATTATACTCCTATAAAGATGTTAAAAAAAATGTTTGGTGATCTTTGACTCTGTTCATACTGAAATGTGAAGTTACTAAAAATCTGAATTGAAGTTCTGGGGGTTGTGTGGGTTTGCCAGATTTGTACTGGGAAAGCACTAAACATCATTTGTGGAAGTCTTTTTCTTTTCGTAGCACATTCAGTTTTTCCGGAAAAGAATCCATGAATTTCTTGTGTGTGGGGTGGGATGTGTGTGTGTGTGTGAGCGTGTGTTTGTGCGCATGCCCATGTGCTATCCTTGCTGCTGGTATTCAGGGCTGTGAACCGGGTGAAGGAGGCTACATATTCCACCATTAGGTGTGCAGATGGTCACTTGCCCTGTTTTTAAGACCTGTGCCCCTCCTCCATTGGGGGGGTGGGTACCTGAGTCCTGTGTCAGCCTGTGTCAGCCTGTCCCATACCTCCTCCTTCAGTGTGTGCTGTGTGGTCTTAGAGGAGAGTGTTTTCTACACTTGTGGTTGGCAGCCCCTCTGCAGACCCTGGATCATAGCTTCCTCAGCTTCTTCTCCAGTCCTCCACGCAATTTCCATTGAAATGACCATGTTTCATGGGGAATCCTACGTAAATAATTCATCATGAATGAAAAACACAATCCAAAGCCATTACAGTATACACTTTAAATGGGTGGATTGTATAGTATATGAACCATTCTATAGCACAATAAAACTGTAAAAAATTAATAATCCTTACATCAAAAAATGGTGGAAAACAAGTGAGCATTACTTTTCTAATGAAATAAATTGGGAAGGTCTACATGTGTGTATAAAATAATTTTAATTTTCATATGAGAGATGAAAAATAAAACAGTAAAAAGGCTACAGAGAACAATCAACTTGGTAACAATAAATAATGTAAATCATAGAAACTGTCAAATTTGAACTTACTTTATAAATGACACATAAAATGTAGGAAAATCTGAGAAATAATATGGACATATATAGCAATGAAAATTATTTTCTGTAAAAGTTCTGTTCTCTATGGAAATTACTCTCATAGGAATAATTCCAAAAGAAATTAAGGACCAAAACAACAACAGCAAAATCACCTCCCAAAATAGAGAAAACGTCTATAATGAATGGTGTTGGTGGCATACATAAACACGCTGGAAATAAAAGACACTGCCACATTTAAATTCCTGATTTAATAAATTGTGACTTCAAATAACTATAGAAAATACATTGTAATAAAAAACCATGCTTACAAAAATGTGATATGAAATGCAATCTTGGATGTAGCATAATGAAAATTGCAAGCTAAGAAACATGATTTGAAAAAAGTCCATCTCTCATACATACATGATTAAAGTTTAGAAAAGTCTTCTATCTCATTCTACAAATAAAACCAGAAAATCAGTAATAAGGTCTTTGTTTTCATCCTCAAAAACATAAATTAAGAGAACAGAAGGATTAAAAAAGATAAATAACAAAAGGATGCTAAAATGAGAGGAATATATATCTTAAAGGACAAAACCACAGGATTTCACATGTGAAATGATAACCTCCATGAATATATTATATAGTAAGGACTTATTTACTATTGAAGACTAATTGTAGGTAATACTAGAATGGATAATAATAGAATGATAGAAATAATACAAATAATAAAATAATAGAAATGGCTAATCTTATGATTTTAAGAATAGGCAGATGGAAACCTCTGACTTTCTTATCTTCACTCTTTAAGAGATAATGTCTCTGCTTCCTTCCACAATACCTTAAGCCTATGCAGGCAGATCAGGTTCTCCAACCAAAGTACTCACTGCTCTTTTAGTTTTGGGGAAATGATGGAGAGTTTATCAGTTTCTTGTGGCTGCTGTTACAAATTGCCACAAATTGGACTTCTTAACACATAAAAATTTATTCTCCCGTGGTATGCTAGAAGTCCTAATTCAAGGTGTCGGCAGACCAAATACAAGAACGAGAGATGTTCCTGGTGTTGTTTTCACTTAAGAATTTATTAGAATTTTAGGAGCTCTGTGCCAGAAACTGGGGGCAGAGACCAAAATATACATTTTGTATTATTTCACGTATACCAAAATAAGTTTCAAGTCCAAAGGTGGTCTGCAGGAAGTCTCCCCTCTTCTTCTGGGGTGGTCAGTCTTTTTCCATTAAGGCCTTCAACTGATTGGATGAGGCCCACCCACATTACAGAGGGTAATCTGTTGTACTCAAAGTCTGCTGATTTGAATGTTAATCTCATCTAAAAAATACTTTCATAGAACATCTAGAATAATGTTTGGCCAAACATCCTGGTCCTATGGTCTAGCTAAGATGACACTTAAACCGTCTCAGTCATCTTTGCCTCCGAGCTCACCATTTGGCTGAGTCTGTCAGATCTGCATTGCAATCTCCCTAACAATTCTGATTCCTTCCGCCTTTCTTGTCACAGTGTCAGGTCAGAGTTGTGGTCCAAAACCTTTTCCTGTCATTCCTTCTTCCTTCTCCTGTGTCTTTCCAAGGTGTTACACTGTACCTCATCCAACAGTTTACCTGTACCACTAACTAACTCTGCCTCAGTGTGCTTTCTCAAGAACCTACACAAGTGGGGAATTTTGGAATAAACATTTGCAGGCCTCTTTTTTAACTCCTTGCTCCCCTTAAGGGCTGCTGCCTGTAGGGGAAAGTTGATAACCTGATTGATCAGCTCTGACATTTACTGGGGCCATTTTGTATTGGTGGTTAAAGTCACTTTATGTCCATGATTGGTGTTAGGTGTGACACATCTTCTTTGTGTTCTATTTTCTGGATCCGTGCCATTGGCAGTGAAGAGGTCCAAGGCCTTTTCCCCAGTGAGACGTTGGGATGAAGCCTGGCTGGTCTTTCTGCGCTTTCTTCTCCCCCCTGCATCCAGCTGTAGCCTCATGCCCCAGCCACAGGTGAGGTAGCCTGGGGGGCATGGCGGGGAGTGCCTTGAAGTGACTTTTCTTCTCACTACTGTGGCAATATCTTGACTTTGGTTTTGTGAGGAGAGGAAGGGTAAAACAGCAAAGGTGACAGAATTGTGGGAGAGGAAGCGAGAAGCCTCTTTTAGGCCATGTACCTTGCTTCAGCTTTTCTCAGAATGATATGGTGAGTTAAGAAGGACTTACCCAGCCACTTTGCCCCCTATTTAGCTATTGATATAATAAGGATTCTCTCTCAATGAAAATATTTGGTGGAAGATTCTTTTTTTTACTTTACTTAATTTATTTATTTTTGGCTGTGTTGGATCTTCATTGCTGTGCGTGGGCTTTCTCTAGTTGTGGCGAGTGGGGGCTACTCTTCGTTGCGTCGTACGGACTCTAGGTATGCGGGCTCAGTAGTTGTGGTGCACGGGCTTAGTCGCTGTGCGGCATGTGGGATCTTCCTGGACCGGGGCTCGGACCTGTGTCCCTTGCATTGGCAGGTGGATTCTTAACCACTGTGTCACCAGGGAAGCCCTTGGTGGAAGATTTTGAACTCCTAACAATACTGAGAAAGTTACTAGATCATTTGTTTAACATCCTTATGCTGAGCACTGCACCTGGGACTGAAGATACAAAATCAAATAAGATAAAGCTTTTGTCCTTAAGAAGCCCTCAGTCTTGTGAGGAGAAAGCCATGTCAGCAAACACAAGCAAAGCTCTAAGAGAGATGTGTACACAGTCGGGAGTGGGGGTCACATTTTCTAGCTCTTCCTGGGTGGTGGCACGTGGATGAGTGAGTGTCCAAGAGAAGAAAGCCCATAAGTTGGACCTAGAAAAAGTAGGAGGAGTCTGAAAGGTAAATGGGGAAAGAATTCCAGGCAAAGGGAACTCTATTTTCCCTGGCAGATATTGGTATGCGCAGGAAGTGGAGAATAACTTTGTAAAATAGACCAGGTAATAAAGTACCACAGAAACCACCTAAGATGGCAGACTTTCTTTTTCTTGCTTTCTTCCTTCCTTCCTCCCTCCTTCCTTCCCTCCCTCCCTCTCTCTCCCTTCCTTTCTTTCTTTCTTTCTTTCTTTCTTTCTTTCTTTCTTTCTTTCTTCCTTTCTTCCTTTCTTCCTTTCTTCCTTTCTTTCTTTCTATCTTTTTCTGCTTTCATGGAAGCTAGTTGATGATAGCAATGCTATATACAATTTAAGGGTCTATTGTTGCATACTTAACTGATAGACTTTATTTAGGAATCACATCCTCCATTGTTTTTACTGGTCTTTTGATTGCTGAGGACATTAACTTTTTTTGTTTTTTTAAAGAAAGTTAGCTTTCTTACAAGAATGACTTTCACCCAAGGCAATTCCAACAAGAAATTGTCAATAGGCAAAGAAATGAGAGTAGAAGGAACCAGGGAGAGAGTTATCAGAGGAGTTGAATTAAATAAACTTCATAGTGTACGCATGATCTTTAGAACAGCAGTGAACACACTAAGACCTCAGGTACATAGTAAAACGTTGTGTTATTTAGAAAAAACAATCTCATATTAATAGTTCAACTTGTATCGTCTACATGATTCAGGGAAACTGAAGAGTATGTTTCTAAGAAGAAAAAATGACTGCCACCTGGTATGTCACGTCAGTTTGTACTGCCGGCCTCTGAACTTCAGCTCCTTCATTCATTCTTTCATTTATTCATTCAACAAGCCTTTATCAAACACTACCAAAGTGACAGTGACAGCCTGCAACCCAAGATAGAAAGGGGAGAAATAAAGGAATGAATAAAGAACATGAAGAGGGATTAGTCTCCTTGTTATGCAAATGACTGAGCCTGAAAAAACACAGAGATCCATAGAAAATCTGGTCTTTGGCCCAATTGGCACATCCTTTTTTGCATGGTTCTCCTTTACTTTGAGCCTGATCGGTTTTTAGGGCCAATGCTTGAACTGGTGTTTAAAGCTGTAGTTTCTAGTATGAGTTCGTATTGATTGGAGCAACGTCCACAGGATCTCTTGCACAGCCTGTTCCCATATATTTGGAAGCATCTACCCTTGAAAACACTTTTATCTGAAACTATGTATGCCCCCGTTTTGTTTAAAAACAAGTCAACTGTACTGCAATGTTTTGCTGGGGCGAAAAACACAAACTTCATGGGATATTATTCTAGTAACATGGTTAGTACCCAGGGCAATTGGTATTGTGTAGATCTGGCCTTGAAACAATGTTTTCCAAGACAGAAATGCCCTGTGATTTCTAAAAGCGAAGCGCCCCTAACAACTTCTGATGAAGAGTTTGATTGTTGGACCAGTGATATCTGCAATCCTAAAACAAATTCAGCTGAATAGTAATATCTACAAGTTGGCAAACTGAAAAATTACTCCTCAAGATTTGGAGCC
This sequence comes from Balaenoptera acutorostrata, assembly GCF_949987535.1. Lineage (NCBI taxonomy): Eukaryota > Metazoa > Chordata > Mammalia > Artiodactyla > Balaenopteridae > Balaenoptera > Balaenoptera acutorostrata. The sequence goes on along the minus strand of NC_080065.1, from coordinate 54,664,793 downwards.
CTTGTGTACTGAATTTCAGGAGAATTTAGTGAGCTTTCCATAAATAGAAATAAAATTTAAACGAAAGTTCATATGTGATACCTGCTAGCTAAACTGTTAGAAATGTATGCAATTTTCTTAATGCTAAAGTGACATCATAATCACCTGTAGTTATCATTGTTCTCTTATCCCTTATGAAGTAGCTACTTTTACCTCATTACATTAATACAAAACAAGATTTACTCCAGGTATGTCCAGCTATGGGGTAAAATAATGTCATTCTTAGTAATTTAACTTAGGTACATTGACTTAGATGTTTGGTTTTCTTTTTTCCTTAGATTCAAGTACTGCTTTTAAATAATAGCATTTATCTTAGTAAGTCCAAAAATTACCAACAAGGCTAGCCAATTTAATTATTCATATTTTCATATGATGTATTCGGTATTTGTTACTGCATAACAAATTATCCCCAAGCTCAGCAGCTTAAGACAGCAACGATTTATTATCAGACAATGGGTCATCATCTGAGGGCAGCTTAGCTGGGTGACTCTGCTTCCGAGTCTCTTGAAAGGCTTCAATCAAAGTCATGGTCAGGGCTACAGTCATCTCTAGGTTCTCCTGGGCACATGACTGTTGGCAGGTTTCACTGGCTGGTGCATGAACACAGTTTTATCCACATCAGCCTCTCGCAACGTGGCAACTTGTTTTCCCCAGAATGAGAACTGAGAGAGAAAGTAAGAGAAAAAAAATATTGGGTCTCTGTCCTTGGAATTCCCTGGGTGATAGGAATGTCTTTTGTTCTAATGAGGTGACTCTTGGTGGGCTACTGGATAGCTTCAGGATGGAGACTGGCACCAGAAAGGTCAAAGTGTGATTAGAAGCTTGGAACTTTCAGCCTCACCCACCATCCTCTGGGGAAGGAGGAGGGGCTGGAGATTGAGTTAATAATCAGTCATGCCTATGTAATGAAGCCTCCATGAAAATCCCTAAACTACAGGGTTTGGAGAGTTTCCGGCTTGGTGAAAGCATCCATGTGCTGGGAAGGTGGTGGACTCTAAACTCCATGGGGACGGAAGCTCCTGTACTTGGGACCCTTCTAGATCTCACGCTTGCTGTGCACCTTTCATTTGGTGGTTCATCTATATCCTTTGTTATATACTTTATAATAAACCAGTAAATCTGTTTTTTGGGGTTCTGTGAGCCATTCTAGAAAATTATTGAACCCAAGGAGAGGTTGGGGGAACCCCAATTTATAGATGATTGTTCAGAGTGCAGGTGACAACCTGGGACTTGTGATTGGCATCTGAAGCGGGGGCATCTGAGCTCTTAACTGGTGGATCTGTGCTAACTCCAGATAGATAGTGTCAGAATTTAATTGAATTGTAGGACACCCAGCAGAGAATTGTTTGATGTGTGGAGAACCCAAACATCTGGTGTCAGAAGTATTGTGAGTGTGTGAGCAGAGGAAAACACATGAGTATTTTTCCTAGACAGAGTTATCAGGTCCAGTCCACACTCGAGGAGAGGGAGTTACACAGGGTATAAATACCTGGAGGTAGAGATCACTGGGGGACCTTTTAGAGGCTGCCTATCACATATGGTAAAGTTGGTCAGCTTTACTATCCATGTTTTCAAATGGTAGGTTAAGACTCTACCATATCATGATTGTGATAATTATTTTTTAATTTGGGTTTTATGTTCCATGATAAACATTTCTGCCAGAGTCTTTGCCCTGGGGAGATGGGATGTTACCTTTTAGAGAAATGGAATGGTGGATCATACTATTTTTCACAATTTGTCCTCCCTTCCATACCCTTGTCACGCTTCAATGTAGGAGAAATATAAGTTGCCACCTCCCTAACTTTAGGCTTGGTCATGAGACTTGCTCTGGCCAATGGGACATGGGGGGGAAGAAACACTGTGCCAGTTCAGAGCAGAAGCTTTAAGAGTCATTGTGTGTCCCCACTCACCCTCTTATACTCCCGCCTGCCAGAAGGAAAACCACAGGATGGGAGACACTGGACACAGACCTCAACTAGAGCTAGGCATGAGCCAGCTGAGCCAGTCACCTGCAGACCTGAAAATGAAAAATACATGTTTGTCGTGGTAAACCTCGAGAGTTCAGGGATACATTATTGCTGCAGCAAAAGTTGACTGATACAAGTGGGGACGGCAGGGAGGGAAAGAGCAAACATCCCAAACAGTGTCTACTTTTGTCAGTATGTATTCTGTTTCCAAATCCCACTGAGACTGACTGAAGCCCAGTCCCCATAGGTAATCGCATTGGAGAATGCTATGTTTCAAGAGCATTCAGTCCCCAAGACTGGCTGTATGACTTTGGAAAAACTCTTAGGACTCTCAGTAAAGTTTTGAGTACAAAAGTATATATATATATATATATATATATATATATATATATATATATATATATATATATATATATAATCAGTGATTTCAAGCTGTTGTGTTTAAAACTTGGCAAACGTTCAGTCTTCTAAAATTTCAGATATTATATTTCATCTCTGTCAAAAACTTTTTAATTTGGTTTACTTTCTAATTGACATAATTGCTATTGAATCCAAATAGTGAAAGAGGAAACTTCTAAAATGAAATAATAAGTATGCTGACTATTATTAACTCAGCAGGATAGCTGTTTAGACAGTAATATGATTATGCTATATCACTGAACATTGAGGAAAAAACAAGAAAGGGATTTGGTAAACAACATGTTGCCTCTAAATATCTCTGGGAACACTGATGTATATAAAGCAATTATACTCCTTATCTGAAAAAGACATTTTGAACAGTATGGGAGACACTCATTATAGAGGTTAATTAAAAATTTTTTTTCTTTGTTTCATTTATTTGTTTTTTAACACCTTGCCTGCATATTCAAAGAAGCTTTTCTTTCAAGTCTTGCAAAATTATTTAAGACTACGAGGATCAGAAATCATCTTGAATATAACATTTGGGTTATTTGGGTATATCGTGTGTGTGTGTGTGTGTGTGTGTGTGTGTGTGTGTTCGAAACCTGCATATCCCAAGTGATTGTTAGCGCTTCTAAAATTCATTTATTGATAGCTCAGCCTTCTGTTCTGTGACCTAATAGTCTAATTGCTATAGAATGTGGAATTTAGGGACAGAAAAATATGATATTCAAAGTTACATAGGAAAAAACATTATTTAAATGATAAGTTAAACCCTGTGGTTAGCTTGTCAGAGAGTCAATGGAATAGAGATCAGTTTTCACACAATTTTCTATGTTGAGATGCTTTGTGAATCACCCCTCCCCCAAGGACTCCAATTTTTCCTCTGTAAACTTTTTTTTTTTTAATTATTAGCACCTTTAATTATTATTTATTTATTTATTTTTTTGGCTGTGTTGGGTCTTCGTTTCTGTGCGAGGGCTTTCTCTAGTTGCGGCAAGCGGGGGCCACTCTTCATCGCGGTGCGCGGGCCTCTCACTATCGCGGCCTCTCTCGTTGCGGAGCACAGGCTCCAGACGCGCAGGCTCAGTAGTTGTGGCTCACGGGCCTAGTTGCTCCGCGGCATGTGGGATCCTCCCAGACCAGGGCTCGAACCCGTGTCCCCTGCATTAGCAGGCAGACTCTCAACCACTGCGCCACCAGGGAAGCCCTCCTCTGTAAACTTTTAAAAATTTTAGTACAAAGAGAATAATTTGGATCAAATACAATTAATTTAATCTACCATTCCTTTTCCTGCCCCTCCCCTTTCCATTCCTTTCTGTCCCACTGTTATCACCCTAGTTACAACCTAGTGTCTGGACTACAGCACAGATTCCTAACCAACCTTCCTATTCCAGGCTTGTTTCCCTTCAGTTCATCCAATCACCTAGTAAGGTGCCCCCCTCACCCTTAGAACGTGAAAAATGAGGGAAGCTTTGCCCATTAAGAAAAGTCATGTGAATGCTGTGTAAGAGCAAAGACTGACAACATGAGTTAAAAACAGGATTGCTCCAAGGCCTGCAGGAAACCTCTCCTCTGAACCACTCAGAATGGATTAACATATCCAGAGTGTCTGATACCAAATTGTGCAAACTGACCAAGGCTGGTTATCTCTGGAGGCTTCAAAAGGGAGGTTCCAAGAGGCCATTGAAGAAGTGCCCTCCCAAGGCCTATGGTTGGACCAATCCAAAATGATAGTTCTGGGGAGATCTTAGAAACTATCCCTGTCACACCGATGCCTGGGTTCCACTGCAGAAATTCTGATTCAATTCAACTGGGGTGGTGCCCAGCCTTGGTATTTATTTATTTATTTATTTATTTTAAAATTTATTTTTATTTTATTTTTGGCTGAGTTGGGTCTTCGTTGCAGTGCGTGGGCTTTCCCTAGTTGCGGCGAGCAGGGGCTACTCTTTGTTGCAGTGCGCGGACTTCTCATTGCAGTGGCTTCTCTTTTTGCGGAGCACAGGCTCTAGGTGTGCAACCTTCAGTAGTTGTGGCATGCGGGCTTTGGCAGTAGTGGCTTGCGGGCTCTAGGGCGCAGGCTCAGTAGTTGTGGCTCATGGGCTTAGTCGCTGCGTGGCATGTGGGATCTTCCCAGACCAGGGCCCAAACCCGTGTCCCCTGCATTGGCAGGTGGATTCTTAACCACTGCGCCACCAGGGAAGCCCAGCCTTGGTATTTTTTAAATAGCTTTATTGAGATATCGTCGATATGTATGTACACTTAAGGTGTACAACTTGATGTTTTGATATATGCATCCACTGTGAAAAGATCACCACAATCAAGCTAATTAACATATCCACCACCTCTACATAGTTAGCGTTGTGTGTGTGTTGGGGGTAGCCTTGGTATCTTTTAAATGCTCTCCAGGAAATTCTAATCCAGGCTTGAGAACCTCTGGTAAACTCTAAATTCCAACTATAAGACAGATTCCTGCCTACCGTTAGCCCCAACCAGCGAACAATCCGTCTGGTTCCATGTTTACCGAGCAATCCCCTGATTGCCCAGAATTCGGCTAGAGGAAGACTTGGCACTCATCAAGCAAACTAAACTTCGAGTCCTCGATGGTGGTCTTGCACATTCTAAAAGAGGATCTTGTCATGATTTTCCATTCCATTCATGGAAACAATAACTTAAGTTTATTAACAAGAGAATTTCCAGTTATATTTCTCATAGTAAATACATGAATTGGAATTCCTTTGTTCATTCTGGTCTCCTGTGAATTTATCATGGTTTTGTCTTTCACCTCTTAGTGCAAATAAAGTCCTTGCCTGGGACCTTCAAAGTGGAAGGTAAGATTTAGCAGGCTTTCCCTACAGGCCCTGCTATACTACTTTTACCTGCTCCTTGTGTCTACATCCTGCAGCCAAATTAAATCTTTCTAAAGTGCAGTTTTGGTCATGTTATAATTCTGCTTAAAAATCTTCTGGGACTTCCCTACTGTCTTCTGGTTCCAATCTACCTTTCTTCTCCCAGGGCTTTCCAACCATATGCTCTAGGCAAACTGAATCATATAAGCTCCATACTTCCCTGTCTCTTAATTTGAAGCTTAAACTGGCCCCTTAATCTGGCACATTCTCACTTCCACCCTCTTATCATTCCTTACCATCTTACCTGGTTAACTCATTTTTAATGGTTAATTTACTTTCCATGTGCTCTCAATCATGCTGCCTTCCCCCCCCCCTACCCTAGCCATAAACGAAATATTCCATTCAGATATGCCTTTATTGATACCATCTCAACTAGTTTTCTCAGTCTAGAACTCTCTTTTGTCCCTTTCCACTAGCTAGCTAGTTCCCGCTCATACCTTATTCAAGTTTGAACTTAAATCTTTTCCTTTAGGGAGGCTTTTTCTGACTCCCAAGCCTCAGTGAGATGCCCAGTATATGTTCCCATAATGCTTTCTACTCTTCCGTTGCAACAATCATCACATTGCCATTACTTGCTCAGAGTCTATGATCCCTGCTAGTAGTGAGTTCCATGAACATAAGGACAAGTCTGCCTTATTCACTGCGGAACATCAAGCCTCTAGCCCAGTGCAAGGCACATAGTAGATGTTAAATATGTATGTGCCAAATGGATGTTGAATGAATTCAATTTTAATTTAACACATTTTATTAAGTGCCTACCACATGCCAGACAATGTTCTAGGTGCTGGAGGTATGTCAGTGAATAAAGAAGACAAAGATCCCCTCCCTCATGGAGCTCAGATTCTATCAGGGAAAGATAGACAACAGACATGTGAATAAGTAAATTATGTAGTAGGTTAAAAAGTGCTAAGTGCTATGAAAAAAATGAAAAATTAAAGTAAAATGAAATTGGAAAAGTAAAATAAAAATGAAAAAGTAAAATATGAAAAAAAATGGGGGTGCACAATTTGCACTACTAAATAAGGTGGTCAGCGTAGGTCCCATTGCAATAGTGACATTTGAGCACAGATTTGAAGGAACTGAGGGAGTTAGTCATGCAGACATCTAGGGAGAAGAGTGTTCCAGGGAAAGGGATGGCCAGTGCAAAGGTCCTGAGAATTCCTGGTGTGTTGGGGAATCATAGGAGGCAGTGTGTCTAGAGCAGAGTGAGCAAGGGTGAGAATAGTAGGAGAGGAGTTAACATCATGGGGCCCTTTAGGCCATTTGTAAGGACTTTGGCTTTTATGCTGAGTGAAAAGGGAAGCCATTGAAGGGTTTTGAACATGTTCTGACATGATCTGACTTATGTTTTAAAATAATTACTCTGGCAGCTAGGTTAATAACAGATTACAGAGGAGGAGGGCAAAAGTAAAAGTAGAGAGACCAGTTAAAAGGTAAGAGAACCTGGGAATTCCCTGGTGGTCCAGTGGTTAGAACTCAGTGCTTTCACTGCTGAGGGCCCAGGTTCAATCCCTGGTCAGGAAACTAAGATCCCACAAGTCTCGAGGCAAGGCCAAAAAAAAAAAAAAAAAAAAAAAGTAAAAGAACCTGAGAGGACCAAGTTGCTTGCTTGGACCAGCATGGTAGCAGTGGAGATGGTGAACAAATGATGAAATTTTAGATTTTTTTTTTTAAAAGGTAGAGCCAACAGGATTTCCTGACAGATTGCATATGGAATGTGAGAGAGAGAGAGAAGAATTGCAGATGATTCCAAGGCTTTTAGCCTGGGCAAATGGAAGGATAGAGCAACCAGAAGGTAAGAAGGGAAAAGTTGTGGGTTAAGTAGGGTTTTGTTTTGTTTTTTTGTTTTTTGAGGGTGAGGGTAGATCAGGACTTCAGTTTCAGTATATAAACATGCTGAATATTAGATGTTTATTAGACATTTAAGTGAGGGTGTCACGAATCCAGTTGGATGTATGAATCTCAAGTCCAGAAAATAGCTCTAGGTTGGAGACACAAATTTGGGAGTCATCAGCAAGAAGGTGATATTTAGTCATATGCCTAGATGAGATCATCACAGGGGTAAGGGCAGATAGAGAAGAGAAGAGGACAAACAACCAAGTTCTGGGACACTCCAATCATAAAGAAATCTAAGAGAACATGCTGAATCAACAAAGTATACAAAGAGAAAAGAGAGAGAGAAGATAAAATCCAAGAGAGTGTGTTGTCCTAGAAACCAAGGGAAGACTATTTCAGGGAGAATGATGAATTGTGACAAATGCTGATAAGTCAGATAAGGACTTAGAACTGCTATTAGATTTAGTAATTGGTCATTGGTGACATTTATGAAAGCAGTTTTGGAAAAGTGGTATGGGAAAGAGCCTTTTTAGAGTGGATTTAAGAAAAAATGGGAGGAGAGGAATTTGAGGTTGAATGAATGTATGTCCTTTATCACATTCTACCTTTTTTTTGTTTTGGCCATGCCGTGTGTCTTGTGGGATGTTAGTTCCCCAACCAGGGATCAAACCCAGGCCCCTGGCAGTGAGAGTGCTGAGTCCTAACCACTGGACCGCCAGGGAATTCCCATCATGTTCTACCTTTTGTTATCATTATTATGTCTTCATCTTGTTTCTTGTAGATAATAAACTCCTTGAAGACAGGAGGAAGCTGTGTCTCTGACAACTACATAGCTGCTGTGGAACCTGACACAGTGCCAGCATAGAGCAACACCCGATAAATGTTGCTTGACTGACTGATTGACTGAATGAACATTAAGGGTGAAATTAAGTTTTTCCTTAACCATTTGGTGTTCCTCCATTTCCTTTATAATTCTTCCTTCCCTCCCCGCACACCCGGGCAGATGCCCAGTGTCTTCCCCTGTTACCTTCTAACTGCTCCAGCTTTTCCCAACCTCCCTTCACCCCTTACTTGGTTGACAATTTACCCACATTAAACCTATTCCCTCAGGAAGGTCATGGGGGTAGGAATGGGATGGCTAACCTAATAAGACTACTCCAACTTGGGAATCTACCATTTCATGGGGCTTCTAATGGGTAAAATCCACCAAAGAAAGGTATTCTAATGATGGGTAGTAAAGGTGAGTAGGAGCCAGATCTCAATACAAGAAAAGCTTGAAATATGAAAGTGTGGGGTTTTTTTCTTCATTTAATCTGAATTACACACATCCAACAGGAATATTAATCGGCTGTTTCTAAGAATAAGAAAACAAGCCAAAGTAAATCAAAGCACAACAGACTTGTTCTTAATTGCCTTCTCATGGCATCAGCTTTTCTTTTATTAGTTGTAAAATAGTATTACATTTTTTCAAATGAGTCATGGACCTACCTGTCTAATGGTTTAATGCACTTTCTTCAAATTTTTCCCTGGAATGTGTTGATTTTAGGCTGTCATATAGTCTTTAGTTAATTTTGGAGTATAGAATTTGGATTGCTGGATTTCATTCATTCATTTATTTTGCTGGATTTCATTCATTCATTTATTTAAGGGAAACATACATGTTAGACACTGTGGTATTAGCAACAAAAACAACAATGAAACAATAACAATAAAAAATACATTTAAAGCAAAGGCCAGATAACATCCATTTAAGAATTAGCAGCTGCTGTTGCCCATTAAGGTAGATAGGCTAAAACTAACCAGAAGTTTCCTCTTGTTCCTTTTCTAAGCTCTCCTTTGCAATTATGAAATACCATTCAACTATGTCCTCAAACGCTTATACAAATATATTTTGGATAATTGAATCCTCAATAGATAGGCGCTATACGCTATTGCAAATGAAAACATTGAAGTACAAAGAAGGAAACTTAGTTCAAGTTATTTTACAACCAACGTGCAAAAGAGCTCAAGCAACAGAATTATCCAAGCGTGGAGTCTGAAAGCAGTTTGATAAACACCTTCTACCAAGTTGAAGGTAAGAACTGTATAAATTCAATAAAGCAAATTATTTCCACAGGGAAAAAGCACACAGGAAGCGTCCCGAGAATATTTCTGTCATCTGGCTATCTTATTTTTCCAGACAATTAGCAAAAAAATCACCACATGATTTTTCCTTGGTTTACAAGGACTGCCTGGCAGCCAAGATCAGCATCCGGGGTGAACGACATGTCTCAGTAAGGTGAAAGGAGCAGAGTGTAATCTGAAAACAATATAATCATCAAAGAACATAAATGTACATATTATAAATTCATTAATATTTGAATCAAAGGAAAACAGGGAAAATGAAGAAGTAAATAATAGGTACTGAATTTATTCAGTAAATAAAAGGATTATCAGCTCAGCAAAGTTTAGTAGTCACTGTTCAGCTCATCCCTGAAACTCCATGTGTTCCAGGCAGGGCTGCACCAGCTGTTGCAATTCAAGCTTGCTCTTGTATTATTCAGGCAGTTTTGCAATAATATATGGAGTTAAAATGAGCTAGCCTTTTGCATTTCCCTTTGCAGCCCTTCCCCCAACAATCAAGCTATCAGAAAAACAAAATAAAACCAAACAGTATCTCAGTAAGAACATTTTATGAGTTTCCCCTCTGTCGTTATTCTCTTTTGGCTGAGCAATCTTTTTTTGACAACAGAGTATTTATCTTCTTTGCAATGCCTGGATTCATGGTCTTATGCCATCCACTGTGGTAATAATTTAGCTGGATAAAAGGCATAAAGTCCATTTTGAAAGTCAATTTGTAATTTTTGCATTTTAAACTATTTTTCCTCATCCCCAAAATCCATTTCAAATGAATGAAAAGATTGACTGATAAAATACTAAAGTTTAGAAATCAGAATAAAATATAGTATGATAGCTATGAACATTGTGAAGAGATATTTTTAAAATTATAAGCTTAGAAACAATAGATAAAATAATACAGAAAATATTGACAGATTTACATGTGTACAAATAGTAACATTTTCACATAAAAAAATGGAAAAAGAGTTAAACAGTCTCTATTTCACAGAGAGCTCGTGGAGGAAAACCCCATCTCTGTGGGACCATCAGATTTTCTATTGTTGCTCTTATTGTACTATAAAGACCTTTTATAATATACTTTTAAAAATCCTCAATGTCAGTCAAAGTAAATGGATAAATCATAATAAATCATAAACCAAAATAAATCATAGAAGACTAAATAAATGAGAAAAGAACATGAAGCCTTAAAAAGGTAAATGAAAAAATTCCATGAATAGCCAAATTCTCATGAAAAGAAATCCATGGACTCAATAAACATACTGGAAAAAATTCCAACTTCATTAGTGAACAAAGAAATGCAAATCAATCAAAAAAATGTACTTTTTCCCTATTGAATTAGAAAATATATAATTATTATTATACATATTGTATAATTATGATTATTGTATAATTATTATACATATCACTGGATACAAAAAAGTGGGCACTATGGTACCTTCTAGTGGTTGTACAAATTGCTTCAATATTTTTGGAGCCTATATTGGGTCCAAATGTTGGATCCACTATAGATCAAGAACTATAACATGTCGAAGTTTCTGCTTTCTGCCAAGATGGCAGACTAGCTTGGTTTGCAGGCTCCTACCCTCAAAGCAGCTCTGGAGTAACTGTAGAAGTTAGAGGGAGGTATAGATTCCAGGAACCAATACCACCAATAATAATAATCAGTGAAGAATCCACTGAGGATCCTTATCTCAACCAATTATTATAATGAGAGTTGCAAAATGTTGATTTCTTCCATCTATCATTTCATCTACATTTATTAGCTGCATTCTTTTATAAAGAAGAGCTTTCCTTCTTTCTTTTAAGTGTAACTATGGACTTTTGGATGTTATAATCATTGTCATCATTATTCTTTTTAATGCTCAAATTGTTCCACATTTAACCAGTGAAAGTCTCTGTAAGTCAGCACCTATGTCCCTTTGACATGATCCAATTAATTTTTGAGCACTTCTTTGGTTCGTGAGACAAGATGTCCCAGGTTCACCTTGAACTTTCCCTACCCTTGACCTGGAATCAGCAATTTTCCAAGATGTGCTATTCCTTTTAGTGGGGAATGGTATTTAGAAACTCATCTGGGTATAGCTAAGTCTTTAATTATGAAATTTCAGGCATTGCTATCAGTTTTTTGCAAAGGGATTTTTGGAGTAGTCATGCCCTTCTGAAGTTCCAATCACACGGTGTATAGCACTGCATATAACATTGTTCCTCAAAGGCGTGAGGGGGTCTGTGAGCCAGGCACCTTCCTGGAGCTTCAGGGAGATAGGTGGAACTGAGAAGGGGTGATTAGAGCAGAATCTACCATCTTAGTTTCAACCTCAGCACTCTAAAACAAAAATGACTTTAGGAAAAAATTATGGGATTTATTACCCCCAACTTTTCTACCTCATCTGGGTCATTGAATAGACACAGTCCAAAGCTAAAACTTCTTCCAGATGTCTTCTTTATTTCTTAACTTAGTTCACCTACAGGACTGGCTCTGTTCTAAGGCATATTACAGAACAGGCTTATTTGTTTAAGGGCCTTATTAGTCTCCAGGCCTCAGACTATACCAGAATAAACTCTTCCCTGGTCTTAACAGGAGAATGTGAAATACCCAGCTATTGACTGTGAACGTGTGTGGTTTGTGTAAACTCTATGTACCAAAAATATCAATGTATCTATCATACCCAATTTAATTTTCCACCTTAAGCTTTCTTGCTCCAGCCATGCTGTGTGAACAGTAGGTGACCGGACTCCTCTGATCCTTTCCACAGTTGACTGGTCTAGATATATTCACTTCACCCAGTCAGATTCCTTCTCTTAAGGATCTGAACCAAGAGACCTAGAGGGAGGTTTCAGTCATCAGTGGTCTAATGTGGAGTTGGGCCAATAGCCACATATAAGGTGAGGAAGTAAAGAAAGATGACTGAGAGCCCATGACAAATGGACTAATCTGGAGAAAGAATCAGGGGTGAAAGAGGCCACACCACTGCTAAGAAATAGAGCGCTTCTGACATTCCAGTTCTCTGTGTCATTCCTTGTCCTTGGAGTCTGTGAAGTTTCTGTATCCTTGAAATTAACTTCTCTCTTTAGTAGAATTAGTTTGATTGTTCTTTGCAGTTGACAATCTTGGCTCTGATACTATACAACAGGGGACCCCAACCCCCGGGCCATGGACCGCTTCTGGTCCAAGGCCTGTTAAGAACCGGGATGCACAGCAGGAGGTGAGCAGCTGGCAAGCGAGCGGAGCTTCATCTGCCGCTCCCCATCGCTCCCCATCGCTCTCATTACCACCTGAACCATCTCTCAGCCCCCCGGGTGGAAAACTTGTCTTCCACAAAACTCGTTCCTGGTGCCAATAAGGTTGGGGACCGCTGCTATACAATATAATGGTGTACATCTTTTTTTGTTATAGGGAACCATTGTGTTTTGGGTTATTTTATTTGCAGTTATCAAATGAATAGGACATTGCCAAATATTTGCATAGGAAAACACTGTGGTATAAAATATTAAATGAACATAACATCTACTTCTTTTGTAAGAGCTATCGATTTTTTGTGAATCTGTGTCTCTATAGCTAAGATTTGGATCAATCTACAAGCAAGCCAACCAATCAGAACCCAGTGATGTCTTGATCCTGTGTAAGCCTCATACATGTGTCTAGTTATGTTATTTATCAGGATTTGGTGGTTCAACTTTGGTAGCACCTACTGTGGAACCAAGCAATACTCATAAGTCAAGAACAGTAAATGTTTATGGCTAGTGAGTCATATTAAAATAAAAATATGAAATAAGATAAAAATATGGAGAGGGTAGACATTTTGAATTAAGTTAGGGGAGGAAAAAAATGGAAATGAAAGTGACTAGCAGAATGCAGTTTGGTGTGTGTTTGATCTTCTCCTGGGTCTGGCTAGCTCTTGAGCTGCCTCTGTCAGCTCCAGACCTGGATGCTGGGATGGTAAGTTCCACTGTGAGATGCTGGACATCGTAGCAGATGCTACTGTTGCCCTCGCCCCCAGCCTCTTCACCATGCTGGTGCACCCATTCCACAGCTGCTTTACCTGTTGGTTGGTAACAGCTCACAGGTGCACCCTTCTCCTGAGAACTGCCTTCTGCCAACAAGAGCCACCTGACCTAGAAATGCTTGGGAGGTTATACCCTCCCCTCAAGTGTGGCCCACAGTCAATGTCTGACTGGTATGTAGGTATGACAGCCTAGGACCGCTCGCCTCCTATTAAGATAACTTGCTCCAGAGGTCCCTGTGGGATCAGGCTAGAGCTAGATTTTGACTGAATCCACATCTTTGCCTGGGCTTTCCCCTAGCCCCCAGCCTGCTATCCTCACTCCTCTACAGGTTTCCCCTGAGGGCATTCTCTCAATGAAACCCTTGAACAGTAATCTCCATTTCAGTTCTATTCCTAGTAGATCAAATTTAAGACATCATCTAGGGCTTCCCTGGTGGCGCAGTGGTTGAGAATCTGCCTGCTAATGCAGGGGACACGGGTTCGAGCCCTGGTCTGGGAAGATCCCACATGCCGCGGAGCAGCTGGGCCCGTGAGCCACAATTGCTGAGCCTGCGCGTCTGGAGCCTGTGCCCCGCGACGGGAGGGGCCGCGATAGAGAAAGGCCCGCGCACCGCGATGAAGAGTGGCCCCCGCTTGCCGCAACTGGAGAAAGCCCTCGCACGAACCGAAGACCCAACACAGCCAAAAATAAATAAATAAATAAATAAATAAGAAAATCCTTTAAAAAAAAAAAAAAAAAAAGACATCATCTAACATTTAACCTAAGCAAAGATGTTCTTCAACTTTGCTACTGTCTATAGATTTGCTAGCACATCAATGAAGGGGTAACTAGCTAGGCTGATCATTTCATATTCAATTACATTTTTCCTCTGTGTGGATATTCCTCTCCATCTCATCATCTATGTTTGCCATTCAGCACCAGACTTGTCTTCAGAATTATCTTCATGTCTTTGTTTAGGAAAATGCCTTAATGAGCTGTTTGAGGGTGGAAAGAGAGACCCTGAGGGCATATATTTAAAGAGGAGGATGAAACAAAAACACAAATTGATCTGTATAAGAGTGAGCAAAGGGACTTCCCTGGTGGTCCAGTGGTAAAGAATCTGCCTTCCAATGCAGGGGATGTGGGTTTGATCCCTGGTCAGGGAACTAAGATCCCACATGCTGCGGGACAACTAAGTCCACGCGCCACAACTACTGAGCTCGTGTGCCTCAATGAGAGGGCCTGCGTGCCACAAACTACAGAGCCCACGCGCCCTGGACCCCCTGCGCCACAACTAGAGAGAAGCCCGAGCGCCACAATGAAGACCCTGCTTCAACGAAAGATCCTGTATGCCTCAACGAAGACCCCGCGTGCAGCAACTAAGACCTGACGCAGCCAAAAAAAAAAAAAGAGTGAACAAAGATTTTATACTGGGGTGAATCTAGAAGGATAGAGGATTTGAGTAGAAGGAAAGAGAAATTTGGCAGTAAGACCGGAGAAGGAAGAAAATTCCCAATAGTAGAGTAGCCAAAAGATATTTAAGGCCAAGGGCATCTAATATTCAATAATAAGTTGTGTTGTTATGAAGTAAACTCCCCATAACTCTAAATATTCAGTATAAATTTAATTTGCCAGAACAACATTGTGGACTGGTAATGCGGGAAATAAAAAGAAGTCAGGGCAGTAAATATGCCAGTCCCAGAGTCACCCCTTTGCTGACATCTACAGTGGGTAGCAACAACCTTTCAAGGGGCAATAGGCCAGGTGTCCTGGCAGCAACAAGCAGTAAAGTGAATGATGGCCCACGGGACACCAGCCAAGGCAGAGAGAAGCAGCTGCGGCATGAAATTGACTCAGGGCAGGTAGGAGACAAAGCCTCCTTTCCCCCAAATAAACTAGAAGAAAATGACTTAGAAGCAGGGAGCAAAGGTCTGGAATCTGGATTACATACACACACCCCCCAATGGGTACCTATTATTGTGAACTCAGTGTCTTTAATGAAATTCTGGCAAAGTAGAACACAAAGCATTTAAATTTGTAACATGGTTACATAACCTTTATTTGGCTTTCTTTCTTTCTCTCTCTCTCTCTTTTTTTTTCCCCAGCATAGGCAAAATCAGAGCCTATTAGTGCTGTCCTTGGGAAGATTGAGTGCTTTTAGAAAGTGTACCCTGGAATAAACCAAAGACAAGCACAATCTGGTAACTAAAAATGGTTTCCTAAGAGGAAAGGCATGTACCTTTCCTTTCCCCTTCCTCGAAGTCCTACTGATTTTTTCGTGTCCCATCTCAAATATCCATCTTCCTGACCTATTCTCAATCAGCAATGATTTCTTCCTCTTTTGAGCATTCTGGAACTTACAATTTGAAGAGTTCCTAAGTTAATATTAAATTTTACTATGTTATATCCAATCAGGACTCATTTTGGGAAATATAAATTAAGACAGAGACATTTAACTGGCAGCATTTCAGAAGTTCTATTGGCCATGTGGAATTCCTCACATAAAGTAAGTCAATCCATGTGCCAGGCCAAGCCTATTTCAGAGAAATTGTTTCATAATGACTTTATAAGCTCCAAAAATATAAGAACATCAGCCAATACTTGTATAACATGTGCCATGTGCAAGTTCTTTGCTCATGTTAATTCATTTAATTTTCGTTGTGATCCTATGAGAAGTACTGCTCTTATCCTCATTTTACAGATATCTGAAGAATGGAGATGCTAAATAACTTATCTAGGGAAGTAGCAGAACCAAGATTGAACCCAAGCAGCCTGTCCTTAACTGGTAAGCCATACTGCCTGATGTCTAATTTTTAAAATCCTGGTTTACAAATCCCACTCTTCTCCCCACACAACACCATAACCACTCATATGACAGAGCTGATGATGGTACACAAATGGGAACAAGATCAGGAAAATGTATATTCTTTCCCTCTGTCCTGGGAAATCTTGAACTCTATAAATCCTGGAGCTGTTGATATTTTCTGATTTTTAACAAAAAAATTATGCATTCATAAATACTAAAGGATCTAGGCCTTTGCTATATACCTTGTTGCCCCGCATCAACCTTCAAAGGTCTTAAATGTATATCAGATAGGTGCTGGAATGAGTCCCAGGTCCAGAAACATGTTTATTAAAGTAATTATTCTGACCTAGTTATGATGAAGGACAAGGCAGATATATGCCCATTTGGTCACTATCCCTTGAAGAGCTCCTTTAGCGACAGATGGGGGAAAGAGCAAATTTTAAATCTGTCTGCCCTGAGTTTACCAATTATGCTATTTTAGTATTTTACATCCATCTGTGATGAATAAAATGTATGTTGTATGTTGAATATATAATTGTATGTCTTCTCTTTTCCCCCACTGGATTGAACAGCTAAAGGGCAAGTCTCGATCTCTGTATCTCCCACATTACCTTGCCCAGTGACTTGTACCCTAAAGATTTATTGAAATTGGACTAAGTATGTTAAGTACATGTTGTATCTATCAAGATTTGAGCAGGAAATATGAGGAATCAAAAAGAAGAAGAATCAAAAGAGAAATCAAAATTTAAAGGAAGGGCTACTTATAAAGGTGTGGGTTAAAGGAAGGTGGTGAAGCATACAGGGGCTGGGAAGAGCAGGAAGCTGTCACCTCCCCTGGGTCTGAAGGAACAAGGAAAGGGAGCAGCTGCTGGAATCTGGCAAGGGCTGAAGCTGTAGAAAAAAGGCTGCCTCGCAAGAGCTGTGATCTTGGGTGGGGGAACATAGCCACTGCTAAACTGAGCTAGCAGAGAGAGAAAGGAAAAGAGAAAGAGCTGATGGAGAAAATACCTAGACCTCTTTCTCTCTCCAGCATCAGATCTCCTGGAAGGGCCTCCCATTGGCTGATCCAACCGGAAGCCAACAGACAGAGTGGATAAAGTTGGATTGTAATCCAGAAAGGCACACGGAGAGTATGCAGTAGATATATATCTAGGTTCACTCATTCATTCAATACCTACTTATTACTCGGTATGTGAAAAGCACTGGACTCAGTAATGTGAGAGAAACAAGTATGAAAATAGCACAATTCCTATGGAAAGTGATTATTTACATTTTGAAAGTGATTTACAATAGATTGTAGCAAAAAAGCTTTTACTTTTTTGGGTGTTCCCCCCAATAGTATATGCACATGGTTAAAATGGGCTTGTGGTGGAAAGTGACAATTCACTTATCTTCCTCACATCACTCCTTCTCAGAGAAAAAGTTGGTTTAATTCCATGATAATCTACACATCTCTAAAAATATGCTTATACTGAAATTTAAATTAATCAACTGTAGACACTGTTAATTGACTTTAGGGAAATAATCCTGGAGAAGAGAGTTCCATTTAATAACGGTCTCAAACTTGGTCTCTGTGGCTGGATCACTACCCAGTCACCCAGAGCGAAGGTCACCAGCTGAGAAGTTCCACCTAGGTGTGCAGAACCTCCAATCAGCTCCTCAGCACCTTCATTAAAATTTAATTTTAATGTTTTCAAAGTAATAAATTTCAAACTTTAAAAATCAATTAAAGTATTACAAAGCTTCTAATGAAAAAAAAAGTCCTTGTTCCCTGACCTATTACAGCTCCATTTTTCTCTCCACAGAGGTATTATTTTCAAATCTTTTAGCTGTTTCTTCTGGTATTTATCTCTATATTTCTAAATATATAATGGTAACATTTTGACTTATATATACATCAAAAATATTCATAGTAGTTATGTAGGTAAAATCATGCTTAAAAAATCTTTAATCTTTGCTTTATTTTTTTAGTCTTTATTTCACTTGCTTTTTAAAAAAATTATTTTTTTAAATTATTTTTTTTTAACTTTTTATTTTATATTGGGGTGTAGCCGATTAACAATGTTGTGATAGTTTCTATTTCATTCGCTTTTTAACTCCAATTTTTTCACACCTCTGGATGAGGTTCCCAAATGAAAATTTAATACCTCAAAGATTAACCAGTTGTAAGAGGACATAAAGAATGTACCTTACTGCCCGCAAGTGTTTAATAGACGTATTCTTGAGACATGCATAAACTACATTACCAAGTTGATTTTAAGTTCATTTAAGGAAACTTTAAGACACTTACTACAGTCTTCCCTCGGTATCTGAGGGAGATAGTTTCCAGGTGCCCCACGGATACCAAAATCTGTGGATGCTCAAATCCCTTACATAAAATGGCACAGCGCAGTTGGCCCTCAATATCTGTGGGGTCTGCATCTGCAGATTCGAGGGGGCAGACTGTGTATGAGCCCTTTGTCAAAAATTACTTTGTTTTCAGATCTCTGTTCAATAGTACATATGCTTATTCATTCTACCCCAATATCATACTCACTCTAAAAATACCTTCGTATTTAATTTATGGCTTATTGTGACATGAAGATAATTTCTTTATTTTCTTGTCTTGCATTTTGTTAAGGTTTTTCCCTCTTAAGTGAATTACTCTGTCTCTGCTTCTATTATCTCATTTGGATCCTAAATTTATTTTCCCCCCAGAAACAGCCATATACACTAGGTCTGTAGTCTTTGTTCAACAAATTTGTCAGAAGAATTTTATGTTCCAACGTTGATTTTCCAAAGAACCAATTCAGTTCCATTTCTGAATACCATCCTTCCCCATCGTTACAAAAATTTTTCTGAAAGCATTCTTTCTACTAAGTGATTTGGTATGGTGTCTATTTTGAGCATATGAGCAAGCACAATTATTTCTAAATCCGATCACAGTGTTTAAGTTACAGTAGAAAATTCCATTCAGTATCATAAGCCTATATTAGAGTATATGTTGATGTCCTCATCACAGAACGAGGTGCTGAAATATCAGACACAGCACCTCAGCTCAACGCCTCAGTTCAAGAAATGTATGATGTTCGGAGTGACACATACATGAAATAAGTAAAATATGAAATGAATGGAGTTTGAGAGCCAAAATGAGTGATGCAGTCAAGCATCCAAAAAATGAAGAGATCAATGTGGGTTGCGATAGTTGATACAAAGTTTCATGTGGTTGTTGAGATCAGAGAGCCTTGGAAAAAAGAGGGGTTGAGCAGGAGGTAGGCAGGGAGAGACAGTTCGTGGCAGAAGTGACATGTGATATCTGGGAGACATAGATAGCACCTACTTGCCTGCATCGTGTTGGAGTAGGGAGAGCTAGAATCAAAACGACCAGGCAGGGAGAGCTTGCCTTCCACGTTGAGGAATATGACATTGGATGATTTTAATTGTAAGGATGTCTTACTACAGATGCTCCAGGGACAAAAAAAGTCTCAACTTATGCAAAGTAGACCTTGGAAAAAATGTTGCATACCATGCACCAACAAAGTTTAGTGATGAGAAAGAATTCTGTGTGGAGTGGAACTACACATTGGTTTGAAGTAGGAATGATTATCTCAGAGTGAGCCCAAGGCTTGCAAGCCCCAGCTGAGAGCTGAAAATCTGTGGATTTTCACAGCGTCAGTGCAGGTTGTTGCAGGGTTATTTTTATCATTCAACCTCCCCTTCATCTTCCCCACCCCGCTTTCTTCCTTTTCTCTTTTGCATTCTGATCATGTCTGGAAGGGTTCTAGAAATGCTATCACTGTATTGGAGAGCCACTCACACCAGATTTGTGACTAGTTATGCATGCTTCATTAGATTTCATGTTTATGCCAAAATGGTCAAGCTGCAGGTGCTGATATGAAAGCAATATAAATGTATCTTAAAGTGTTTCCAACTAGTGCAAAATTTGAGGTAAGACAATGTAGAGTCAAAATAAGCATCATGAGAATGGGGATTTTCTGTTTTTTTTAATCAGTAGGCTGAAACAGATCAATTCACTGAAAAGCAATTTATCAAAAGATCAGTTTTCTAAAAAACCAATTTGCTGAGCACCAGTTTGCCAAACTGTGATTAATGGACTAGTAATTAGCTGATTGAGTAATTCATCAAAAGACTTATTTGCTGAATGAGCAATACACTAAAAACTTCATTCTATTAACTATTACAGCAGAATGGCATATTTACTCATTCCATCCACAAAAGTGCAAAAAAAATGTGGCTATTTTACTTTTCAACAGAAATCCAATCTTCCTTGTGAACACCCTCTCCCCCCTCCCCTTTTTACTCTACTGAGCAGTATAGGCCAGGGAATCACAAATTAAGGATTTATCATTATATTCTGATTTCATTCCCTTTTAGTTTATGCCTTTTCAGTAAATGTTTATTCTTTCACAATTCTTCACCGTCCTCCTTCTCCCTGACAAAGATGGCTTCTGGGGTCATGGCCTTTCTGTGTTCTTGTGGCAATAGCAGGGGGAGGGGAGAGGGCTCTGATCTGTGAGTGGATCCTTGTCTTTCTGTGGAAAGAATGTTCGTTGCCCATCTTGCCCCTGCTCTCTCTGCTGGCTCCCATTGCTGAAGTTTCTGGAGAACTTGTGGTCTGGTTTCTCTTGGAGTAGTTTAGCTGGTCCGCTGTTATTGACACTGCATGGTTTGCCTGAGACCTGGCTGTGAACTTCCATTTGGTTCTTGACCTGGGTCATGGTCCTGGAGACATGGTTCTCAGTCGGATGACCCGGGGAAGTTGACCAGCCAGCAACATCAACTCCTTTGTGCTCTACCACAAGCCACAGGGGAGCAGCTAGCAAATTTTCATGCCACCAGGAGCTGAGAAAGTTTAGGCAGCCCCTCAACACCATGTCATCCCATAACCCTTCCAGTTTTACTCTAAAGCAGCTGCTTTGAGTTGCTAAGAGGGCCGTGCACATAGTTAGGCCCCCTGCATTCTGCCGTGCAGGGGTCCTTAGATACCTCTGTGAAGTCTGCAGCTTTCTTCTTGGCCTATCTTCTGTGATATCAGTCAGCAAACATCTCAAGTCTTGCTTTTTCTACTTCTGTTCTCTTCCCTTCTCCATTATCTCCTGGAGGCTGAAAAAGGCCAGATTACTACTTCTTCCTGGCATGTTGGAACTTCCCTTCCCTCATACCCTTCCTCCTGAGAGGGCTTTCTCCCTCTCCTCCTCCTTTTGTAGCAGCTATAATGACAGAATGGCTCCCTGCCTGACAGCTTAATTTACTGGGGAGAAGAGAGGAAAAAAATAGATTGTCAGCTGATATTTTAAAAATTTCATTTTCATTACATTTCTTCCCTAATCTTCTTCCTCTTCACCACAGTTGGAGCTTGGGCTGCCTGCCTGCTGCGGGGAGCAAAGAGGAATTACAGTTAGACTTCAGGAGGTTGCATGGGGGGTGGGTGGCCAACATGGGGTCAGGAGAGAGGAACATATGACCCGAGCCAGGCTGAGGAGGAACCCACACAAATTCATCGGCCATGGACTTCATGGGTCCACGCCACCAGTGCAATGGGAAGGAGCACATTGCTGAGAAAGTCCCAGGTCCCCACAAGGACTTAAGTCCAAATGCCATCTTGGTGTTGAGCCTGGGGAGGGGCATCTGAGAAACAGAATTTCCCTAAAAGGGCTATTGATACCGAAAAGAAATTGTTGAGGTTGAAGAGATTAAGATATCTCAGGGTGGGTGAAAATTAGAAAAATAAAAAAAGCTACATTTACTTTTCATATTAGAATTTTAGTTTGAGTAAATGTGTGGAGCTACTTGAAAAGTTTATAGCAATTCACTTTTCACAGAAGCTACCTAATGTTCAGTGTCCTTTTTGGAATAACATTTTCTTGGATATTTTTACTATCAGGTATTGCACAGGTCACAAATATGGAGGTTTTTTTTTTTTTTAAATGATAGGGTTGGTTTCTTTTTTTTTTTTCCTCTGAGCAATTTTGTTTAATATTACAGAGAAACTTCTGTATGGTAAGCAAGACTGGAATTTCCAACAATGAAACAAGGTCTCTAGAACTTGCCAGTAAAACAAAGGAAGCATTTCTGGTGATAAGATGTAGGAACCCATGGATAAAATCTAACAGAGCACAGGCTGGAAAATGGGATCAGGAAATTTTATAATCCACCATCACTGTGAGTTTGCTCTGGGATGGCGCAAGCATGGCCTGTGGCTTAGAGGTATGATAGCTCCTGTCTGAAGAATGGGTCCTTTGGGCATGGGACTCATGTTACCTAAGTGCCCCAAAGCCAACTGTTTTTTCAACTTCTTGCCCACATAATCATGACTAGAGGTTTCAAGGAGAAGACAAGAGCAAGTACTATTTGGCTTTGACTTTTGAGCAGATGTAACACAAGCTCTTCATCCTCGGCTAAAGACAGGCCTGTATCCAAAGGCTCTGAGGTTTCCCACTTTGTCTTCTTTCTGTCATGACTTGTGGGTCCCACATCTTCCACTTCACTGTTGTTCCTTTTCCTCATTGCCTGCTTCTTCTTGGTATCACTGGTGGTCCAGTGGTTAAGACGTCACCTTCTAATGCAGGGGTTGTGGATTCGATCCCTGGTCGTGGAGCTAAGATCCCACGTGCCTCGCAGCCAAGAAACCTAATTTTATTTTCCATATCTTCATTATCTGATTCTTCGGGGCTTCTGTACTTATCTGGATCTGGAAGTATGCTTGGATCAAATCCATCATTATCATCATTACTCCAATCCAGAAAGGCTTCTTCTTCATCTTTAGCCTTTGCTTGTTTCTTACTGGCTTCTCTTCTGGCTTCCCTTTCTTTCAGTCTTTTCTCCCGACGCTTTGCCTTAATTTTCTTCCTATATTCTTCTTTGTCAAATTTGTCCTCTTCTTGAAGCCTTTCCTTTGCTTTATCTAAGTTTATACCACCAGCATCTTCCTCTTCCTCAGTATCCTTGGAGACAGACTTCTGCACTTGTGGCCACTGCTGAACCAACTCTCCTTCATCAGTAAATGTTACTTTCTTATTTACTTTAAAATTTCTCTTCATTACTTTTTTGCTTCTGCAACCTTGGTCACTTTTTTCTCCACACTGGATTTAGAAGGTTCTTTCTTCCGCTAGTGTTGGAGGGTCTCCTGCAGAGGCGGGTGGTGGCTGTGGCTCACTGTGGGGACAAGGACACTGGCAGCAGAAGTTCTGGAAAGTACTCCTTGGCATGAGCCCTCCCAGGGGGCTCGCCATTAGCCCCACCAAAGAGCCCCAGGGTTGGTTTCTTTGGTTCAAAGTATTTTCCACCAGTCTCCTGGCTTTCCAAATCTACTTAATTGAGTTTCTTTCTGGAGTAGGACAGAATGAGGCAGCGGTGTAGTGGTGTACAGGGAACTGTGTCTGGGGATGTTTTCCCACATTTATGTGTGCCCTCTGCCTCCTATATGAGCATGTTCACACACACAGGCACACGTGCGCACACACACGCACACACGTGAGCTCGCACACACACGCACATGCGTGTACACACACGCATGCACGCACGCACACACACACACCCCCTTTCTATTTTAACTCCTGATAGACTTGACTTTGCTTTTTTTTCCCCAGGGGTGTGTTAATCTTCACATATCCAAGATAAAGGGTAAGGAAAGACTGACCATTTGTGTATCACACATTCAACACTGCTGGATTGTTGAAGTATCTGAAAGGGGAAAGAACTTGGTTATGCCTTTTACAATGTGTGAGAGTAGAGCCAAGTAGAGGAAGGTCCTTTTCTTCCACTCACAGTATTTTTCAGTTCCTGTGCTTTGCTGCCCCCTCTCAAAAAGCAGCCACTGAATAGAATATTAAAACTTCAAGGAAGTCTGAACCAAGCTGAGACTAGGAGTGACCAGAGTGGAAAATGATGCCAAAATGGGCTAAGCCATCGAGTCTAGAATCAACAAGAGTGACTCCAAAGATTATGTCTTATCTAGGAAACAGCAAAAAAAAATTTTTTTCCCAAACAAAGCACAACATTGAATTACAATTTCACAAATTTTTATTGAATGGTACTAAGTGCAAGGCAATGTTCTGGGCATCACTTAGCAGAACTTACAGAATTGCTGGGCAACCACCAGGTATCCAATGCACAAGGTGATTCAGGGCATTGGTCCCCAATGGTCCTGGTTTCTTGGGACTGAGGGGATTCCCAGGACGTGGGACTTTCAGTGCTAAAACTGATGAAGCCCCAGGCAAACCAGGATGAGTTGGTCACCCTACTTATCAAGACAACTTTAGCTCCAATGATTAACTTCTATGATTTTAATACCAAACTTCTGCTGGATCATAATAACCTGTGATGTTTAAAGTAGATTATGAACCTGTAGATGTTTGCTTTTTGTTAAGCAGAGGTGTGTAGGAAAGAATTCTGGTCTTTGGAAAACTGGTTCTGCTGCTTTACTAGCTGAGTGATCTTAAATTAGTCATAATTAATCTCTGAATCTCATGGTATAAAATGAAAATAACCATCATACAGGTTGTGGTGAGGATTAAGAGAAATAATGCATGTGATAGTGTTTTGCATATTTTAAAGTACTATGCAGATGTGGGATATTATTTATTTGGAGACAGATTCCTGTAGCAAAATAGAATAACAGAAAACAAAAATGCTGTTTTTTCCTAGTCTCTCATGATAAAGTTTTCCCCTAACCTGTTTATAATTTAACAGAGTTAAAAATATTTGAAAATACAACGGCACACAAAGTATTATTGTACTGCCATCTTTGGGACATATTTTGAACCACAGTTTTGTGTAGTTCAAGTAAATTGTTTTTCAGAAGCAATGTAGTTATGTTTTAAAATATCAGCAACAGTGAGTATGGTCACTGGTGTAGAACCTGAAGGCTTTTTAGCTACTAGATCAATTATAAGGAATTGAGTCAACAATGATTAACACCTGTCACAGAGCTATGACTATGGATGAGGCTGGTCTCCTGAAATGATTAGCTGGTAAAGCTGGAAGGGACATTAGAAGTCAGCTTTTGCAGATGCCTTCCTGTTTGCTGCCCCCGAACTCAACTTGGGAATTTAGCAACAGGAAGATTTCAGCTCTGGGAGATGCCCCGGAGGAGGGGATAGGAAATCTCTGGCACAAAGAAAAGAGGACATTGACATTCAGGCTCTACATGTACCATTTGTGTATCTATATGTGAATGAATGAATGAACGAATGAAACTTTTGTGTCAGGGCTGATTCCTTTCTGACCCTGGCTCTGTCTAGATTGAGGGTGGAAATCAGAAAATCAGCCTTAGAGACTCTTATCTTGGGAATATGAGTGCTGGCCTGAGGGGAACTTTCTGGGGAGTGATGAGAATGGTTTTATATCTTCATCTAGTGGTGATCACATTTTGGTGTATATAACATGCAGAGTTATCAAGCAGTACACATAAGGTTTGTACATTTTTTATTTCATGTAAATCGTGGCTCAATAAGATACTGTTAAAAATCTCCTTTCCCCTCCCTCAACCTTTCCACCAATTAGAATTCCATTCCGGTTTGTTAGCACCTCTTTGATAACATTCTGGTGGGGTGGTGGTAGGGGATCAGTCAGCCTGGAGTATCTTAATTTTAGGAATCAGGAGGGGGTAGGAAATTTCTGAAGACGGCTCTTCTCCACTTTGTAACTTTACTCAGGAGTCAAGGGGTCTCAACTGCTTTAAATATCACAAAAGGAACATCTCCACCTACTCCTTGCCTGCCCCGGATGGTACAGGCTGGAGAAGAAACACAGCTGTGCTAATTTACTCTCATATTACATTTATCGCCACAATTCTCAAGTGAGCCCTCTGAAAATCCTTGCAATCCTATTATATTTCGTGAGTAAATTTGCTTTCTTACTTCCTAAAATTATTCATACTTTAACCCTCTCTTTCTCTTCAAACAAACCACAGTCTCTCAGCTCAGACCTGGTTTCATATTTCATTGAGAAAATAGAAGCAATCAGGGAAGAAATGCCTCGTCTTCCCATCACCAAGTCGATCAAACTACCTGGATTTGTATTCCATCTGTCTTTGCTCCTGTTTCAAGGCATCAGTGGTTATCAATGGGGGCTATAGGTAGAATTTTAAAAATGGCGGATGCCCAGATCGCACTCCTAGAGATTCTGAACTAATTAATCTGGTATGGGACATCAATTTTTTTTTTGTAATTCTCAAGGGATTCTAATATATAGATGGAATTTAGAACCAAGAATTTAGAATGTCTGAGCGCCTGTAAGTTGGCAACTCCTCTGCTTACACAGTGGCTCCCCCTCTCTCTCCTCTCCTCAAAATCTTGTTCTTTCACTGATCTCCCCTTTTTCTTACATGATCTATTTTTCTCTCTGCTAGAAAAATCCCATCAGCATATTAACAGGCCCTAACATCTTCTGTCTTAAACACGACTCCTCCTCGACTCCACATTTCCCTCTAGCTGCTCCCTTTACAACAAAACTCCTTCACATAGTCGTTTGCATTAGTGCTCTCCATTCTATAACCTTCAATTTTCTCATTAACCTACTTTTGTTTCTATCATTCAGTGTTGAAAACATCAACATCCTACATGTTGGCAAGTTCAATGATTTAATTTTCAGCTTTGTCTTATTTCACTTTTCGGCCACGTTTAGCGCAATAGATTTTTCTCAAACACCCTTTCACTAGGGGTGGAGTTGTCAGTCTCACATGGGTCCTGCACCCCCATTACAGTCCTCTTCCTTCTTCCTTGCTGGTGCTTCTTCGCAGACTTCTTTGCTAGTTCCTCCTCTTTTCCATAAGCTTTAAACTCCAGCTGATCCTCCTGGCTCAGTGCGTGTTGTTAATCTTCTCCAGACACACTGTTTCCCAGGGTAACCTCATCCAGTTCCATATGCGCATGGTCACACATTTGTGTCTTGAACTCTCATCTCTTTTCTAAGAGCCAGGCTCATACTCAGTTGCCTCCTCAACATCTCAATTTGGGTATCAAATAAACACACAAATTCTTATTTCTCCACAGCAATCCCAATGTGTAAAAACCCGGTCTTCTAGTAAATGGCATCTGAGTTACTGACATCAGAATTTTTAGCAGCAGCCTCTTCCTTTTCCCCTCACTCCATTTCCAATTAATAAATTTAGATACTTTCTGAGTATTGTCACTTCTCTCCCTCTCCCATGATCACCAACCTGATCCATGCCACCATGATTTCTTCCCTCAGCTATTTTATTTTGTTTATTTTATTTTTGGCTGCATTGGGTCTTCGTTGCTGCAAGCAAGCTGTCTCTAGTTGTGGAGAGCAGGGCCTACTCTTCATTGCGGTGCATGGGCTTCTCATTGCGGTGGCTTCTCTTGTTGCAGAGCATGGGCTCTAGGGCGCGTGGGCTTCAGTAGTTGTGGTACGTGGGCTCTAGAGCGCAGGCTCAGTAGTTGTGGCTCACAGGCTTAGTTGCTCTGAGGCATGTGGGATCTTCCAGGACCAGGGCTCGAACCCATCTCCCCTGCATTGGCAGGCGGATTCTTAACCACTGTGCCACCAGGGAAGTCCCCCTCAGCTATTTTAATGCTCTCATAACTTGTCTCTGCTGCCACTCTTACTTTACAGTCTATTCTCACACAGCAGCCAATGGATCTTTAAAATGTAAATCAGATCATGTTGCTCCCAAACTGAGCCATTCCCCTGTCACCACCCCCAAGAGCTGCCCATAACCCTTGGAATCAAATCCACACTCCTTAACACAACCTACAAAGCTTCCCATTCCCTACCATTCCCACCATTTTCCTTTTCATTCACTCTGCTGCAGCCACATGGATTTGTATCTGTCCCTCAAAAGGCCAACCTTATTTCTGCCTCAGAGTCATTACTCTTGTTTGTCCCTTTGCCTGGCAAGTTCTTCCTCAAGATCCTTGTATGTCTGGCTCTTTTCACATTGTCCTGAAATCTGCCTCAATGTCGTCTCCTGGATAAAGCCTTCCTTAGTCACCCACCTGAGGATAGAGGGAGAGGATTTATTTATGTTGTTCACTGCTGTATTCTCTAAGGCCTGGCACAAAGGAGGCTCTCCGAGAATATTTGTTGAAGAAATGTATGTTTGGTGCTGCCTTTAGCATGAAAGCCTCAGTGTGTCTGTATCAACTATAGGATATAAGATACAAGGTAACTATATCTGTAGGGAACAGATGGTTGATTTGAAGAGAGTTTAATAAAAGGACTTATAAAGTGTGGACAAGGTATAGGGAAAACACAAGAAATAGCATGGTACCCCAGGGCTACTGGCAGTGAGATGGCGTTACCACCCCTATGGAGCTGTGTGGTCAACGTCATCTGTTAGGAGTTGAGACGTTCAGTCAAGGGATGTAGCCAGCCCACTGTACCTCTGCACGGACAGGGTCAGGGTGATATATACCCTGACTTCATTCTCTTTTCCCTCCTTCCTCACTCCTGCCAGGGCTCCCCTTTGACAGAACACATTTTGAAGCCAAAGACCAAGGGAGCCCATTGATGGAATTCACATGGGTCATCCTCTGGGGGCACAGGGCGGGTTGGACAAGAATTGAGATAGATGGAGTTACAAAGTAGCTCTTTTCCCGCATTAAGGATGTTGACTCTAATCATTTAAATGCTTGCTTATTGTTAACAACACATTATTCTTCTCATGGCTGCCCTTTGAATGGTGAGCTGCTTGAAAGCCTGCACTGCTCAGTCAGGGATGGTCTGCACAAAGGGTGTGGGGAAGTTATCAAGATACCTTTTAGAATGGCAATGCTTTTCCCAACTGCTTGGCGAAGTTCTATCAGTGGCCTGGTACATTTGAATAGAATTTTATAATTTACAGATAGTTTTGGAGACCAGCAGGACAGATATTATTGTCTTGACATGACAGATAAAGAAATAATGGACAGAGCTCAGTGACTTGGTGCTACACAGCAGGTGGAGCTGGGGTTGAAACCCAGAACTTTTTTTTAAATTTTAATTTTATATTGGATATAGTTGATTAATAATATTGTATTAGTTTCAGGTGTACAACAAAGTGATTCAGTTATACTTTTACATGTATCTATTCTTTTTCAACTTCTTTTCCCATTTAGGTTATTACAGAATATTGAGCAGTTCCCTGTGCTATAGAGTAGGTCCTTGTTGGCTATCTATTTTAAATATAGCCGTGTGTACACGTCAATCCCAAACTCCCAATCTATCCCTCCCCTCCCACCCCATAACCATAAGTTTGTTCTCTAAATCTGTGAGTCTGTTTCTGTTTTGTAAATAAGTTCATTTGTATCATTTTTTAAAGATTCTGCATATAAGCGATATCATATGATATTTGTCTTTCTCTGTCTGACTTATTTAGTATGATAATCACCAGGTCCATCCATGTTGCTGCAAATGGCATTATTTCATTCTTTTTTATGGCTGAGTAACATTCTATTGCATAAATATACCACATGTT
This sequence comes from Balaenoptera acutorostrata, assembly GCF_949987535.1. NCBI lineage: Eukaryota > Metazoa > Chordata > Mammalia > Artiodactyla > Balaenopteridae > Balaenoptera > Balaenoptera acutorostrata. Next base: position 54,635,315 of record NC_080065.1, on the reverse strand, counting down.
TATCCATTTATCTGTCAATGGTCACTTAGGTTGGTTCCATATGTTGGCTATTGTAAATAGTGCTGCTATGAACATTGGCGTGCATGTGTCTTTTCAAATTATGGTTTTCTCCAGATATATCCCCAAGAGTGGGATTGTTGGATCATATGGTAACTCTAGTTTTTTAAGGAACCTCCATACTGTTCTCCATGGTGGCTGCACTAATTTACATTCCCACCAACAGTGCAAGAAGGTTCCCTTTTCTCCACACCCTCTCCAGCATTTATTATTTGTAGACTTTTTGATGATGGCCATTATGATTGGTGTGAGGTGATGCCTCACTCTAGTTTTGATTTGCATTTCTGTAATAATTAACGATATTGAGCAACTTTTCATGTGCCTGTTGGTCAGCTGTATGTCTTATCTGGAGAAATGTCTATTTAGGTCTTCTGCCCATTTTTTGATTGATTGTTTATTTGATATTGAGCTATATGAGCTGTTTGTATATTTTGGAAATGAATCCCTTGTTAGTTGCATCATTTGCAAATATTTTCTCCCATTCCGTAGGTTGTTTTTGTGTGTGTGTGTGTGTGTATGGCTTCCTTTGCTGTGCAAAAGCTTTTGAGTTTAATCAGGTCCCATTTGTTTATTTTTGCTTTTATTTCCATTACTCTAGGAGGTGGGTCCAAAAAAATATTGCTGTGATTTATGTCAAAGAGTGTTCTGCCTATGTTTTCCTCTAAGAGTTTAATAGTATCTGGTCTTACATTTAGGTCTTTAATCCATTTTGAGTTTATTTTTACGTATGGTGTTAGAGAATGTTCTAATTTCTTTTTTTAAAACTTTTGACCTGTAGCTCAGTGCTCTCTACCATAACATGCTGCTTCTCTTAGGGGGTCATTTTTGTGTGTTATGACAAGTTGTCTTCAAGATTCTGTTCTGTAAAGTAATTTAGGGCATGGTTGCCTATTAAACCATTATCACTTTTTAGATAGTACAAGGAAATGACAAGGAAAATTCCCCCAAGAACTTGGGAATGAAGTTGCCCTCTAAGAATTAAATTGACATTAGCTCATTATAAATTACAGCACAAAGATGCAACGTCACCTTAAAGAGGCAGAATTATTCCCAGGTCTGCCAGTCTCAATTATGACTCAATTGAAGGTATTACCACTTATGAAGGAGAAGTTATAAGTCAGAGTTGAGGTTGATCATCCTTCTATGATTAAGAAAATGAGAGTCACAGAAGTGAAAAACCAAGTGTTGGCAGAGCCCAGCCATGCCTGTCCTGGGAAAAGGATGTCTCATTCTGAACCTAGTCCTGGTGGCAGAAAACAGTCCTTTTTCTGGAGATGGGTAGATCAGGTATTCAAGTTACAACTAACATTCCTTATTCTGACTCTGTGCTCACAGCACAACTATCTGATTATAATTTGGTTTCCCATGAAGTATGATTACAGGGAGAGAACATCTTGACCAGAAAACCTACGTTATCTATTAGCATTAGCAATTGCATTTCTCATTACAAATAAATCAACTGGCTTTCTGGTTTATGTATCAATTCTTGTGAACTTAAGGTGATTCTTAATGTGTTAATATGATTCTCTTAAAACTTTGCTGACAATCAGTTTTCAAATTTGCAAGACGGAGAGCTAGAACCCCAGATTGAGGTAAATTCAGCAAAGAAATGAGTGACACTTTAGCAGATTTTCTAAAGTTATGTATAGTAGGTATAATATAATACAGTAAAATACACTGGTTTTTTTGGTGAGTATTTCTGAATTTCGACAAAACATACATAGTCAGGTAACCACTGCAACCAAGATGTAGAATATTTCACTTACCCCCAAGGTCTCCTAATGCTCTTGCATAAATCGATTGCCTCCTGTATCCGCCAGCACCCAGAGACTACTGATCCCTTTTTTGTCCCTATACTTTTGCCTTCTCCAGAATGTCATAGGAATAGAAGCATTGAGTATCCATTTGAATCTGACTTCTTTCACTTAGCATAATGCATTTGAGATTTATCCATATTGTTGTACATACCATTCATTTTTACTTTTCTTTTTTTTTGAGATGTAATTGACATGTAACATTGTATTAGTATTAGGTGTACAATGGACATTTAGTTGTTTCCAGTTTTTGGCTTTATAGATCAGAGCCATTATAAGCATTCACATACATAAGTTTTTGAGTGAACATGTTTTCACTTGGGTAAATACTTCAGAATAGGGTTAATGTGATGGTAAGTGTACGACTTAACTTGATAAGAAAGTGTCATACTATTCTCCAAAGTGGAGGTATCACTTTGCATTCCCATCAGCAATGCATAGAGTTCCAGATGCTCCACATCCTTGGAAGCACTTTGTATTGACATGATTGTTTTTCTCTACTACCCCGTCCCCCATCTTATAGGTATATAGTGTGATCACATTGTGGTTTTATTTTGCATTTTCTCAGTGACTGAGCATTACTTTTTGTATATTTATTAGCCATCTGTATATATTCTTGGATGAAATGTTTCATCAGTCTTTTGCTTATTTTTTTAAAATGGGTTGTTTGGTTTTCTTTTTTTTTTTTATTGAATTTCAAGAGTTTTTTTTATACATTCTGGATATCAACCTTTCATCAGATGTGTATCTTACAAACACTTTCTCCCAGTCTGTGGTTTGATTTTTTATTTGTTTAACAGAGTCTTCCAAAGAGCAGAAGTTTTAAATTTTGATGAATTCCAATATATCAATGTTTCTTCTATGGTTTGTGTCATATCTAAGAAATCTTTGCCTAACCCAAGTCACAAATATTTTCTCCTATTATTTTTTTCTAGAAGTTTTTATGGTTTTAGATTTTACATTTGGGTTTTAAAGTTTGAATTAATTTTTGAGTATAATGCAAGATATGGGTCATTTTTTTGTATATGGATGGCCAATTGTTCCAGCACCAATTGTTGAAAGGACTATTTCTTCTCCATTGAATTGGCTTGGCTTCTTTGCTGAAAATCAGGTGACTTTTGTTTGTGTGTGTGTGTGTGTGTGTGTGTGTGTGTGTGTGTGTGTGTGTATCCTGGATTCTCTACTCTTCCATTGATCTATGTGTCTGTCCTTTTGCCAATACTACCCTGTCTTTATTACTTTACCTGTATATTAAGTCTTTAATCAGTTAGTGTGGTTCTCCAATTTTATTTTTCTTTTTCAAAATTATTTTGGCAATTCTAGTTTCTATGCTTTTCCAAATAAATTAGAATCAAGTTAATTTATAGAAAAAATTGTGCTGGGATTTTGATTTGAATTACATTTAATCTATAAATCAGGTTGGGGAGAATTGACCTTTTAATAATATTAAATCTCCCAATCTAGAAACATAGCATATTGCTCCATTTATTTAGATCATCTTTGATTTCTTTAATCAGTTTTAGTATTTTTCAATATACAGATACTATACATATTTTGTAAGATTTACACCTAAGTGTTTCATGGTTTTGATGTTATTTCAAATGATACTTTTCAAAATTTCAACTTCCAATTGTTCATTGCTAATGTATAAAAATATGCTTGATTTAAAAAAAAATATTGACCTTGTATCCCGTGACCTAGCTAAACTCACTTATTAGATCTAGTACCTTTTTGTAGATTCTCTGCAATTTTCTACATAGACAACCATGTCATTTGCAAATAGAGATGTTTTATTTCTTCCTTTTCAATCTGTATGCCTTCAGTTTCCTTTCTTACTTTGCTTCACTGACTGGGACCACCAGTACATTTGAAAAAAATAAGACCTTTATTGAGATATAATTCACATACCATACAATTTATCCATTTAAAGCATAGAATTCAATGGCTTTTAGTGTATTCACAAAGTTGTTCAGTTATCATCACCACAGTCAATTTTAGAACTTTTTTGTCACTCTCGAAAGAAACCCCCTACCCATCAGCAGCCACTTGCCATTTCCCCTCCAACCTGCTAGCTTTAGGCAACCAGCAATCTCTTCTCTGTCTTTATAGATTTACCTATTCTGGACATTTCACATAAATGAAATCATACAATATGTGGTCTTTTGTGACTAGGTTCTTTCACTTAGCATAGTGTTTTCAAATTTTATGTATATTGTAGTATGTATCAGTACTTCATTTTGTTTTACTGCCAAATAATATTTCATGATGTGGCTATACTATATTTTATTTATCCATTCATCAGTTGATCGACATTTTTTTAATACATTTTGGCTATTATGAATAATGCTGCTATGAATGTTTGTTTACAGATTTTTGTGTGGACATTTATTTTCTGTTGGGTGTATACCTAGGAGTGAAATTTCTGGGTCATATGGTAACACTATGTGTAACCTTTTGAGCAACAGCCATACAGTGTTCTAAAACAGCTGTACCATTTTACATTCCCACCAGCAATGTACTAGTGTTCCAACTTCTCACATCCTAGACAACATTTGTTATTTTCTGTCTTATAGCTTCAGTTCAGTTTTGGTAAGAGTAAATATTCTCATCTCTTTCCTCGTCTCAGGGAGAAAGCATTCAGTCTTTTATCATTAAGTATAATGTTAACTGTAGTTTGTTTGGTTTTTTTTTTTGGTAGATACCCCTTATCCTTTTGTGGAAATTTCTCTTAATTAATAGTTTGCTAAGAGTTGTTTTTTTTTAAAATCATGAATGGATGGTGAATTTTATCACATGCTTCCCCCCTGAACTATTGAGATTATCACATGATTTTTCTTCTTTGGTTTATTTATTTATTTATTTTTTTCTTCTTTGGTTTTTTAATATGGGGAATAACATTGATTGATTCTTAAAAATTGAACTAGTCATGTATTCCTGGGTGAATCTCCCCTTGGTCCAGCTGTATTATCTTTTTTATATATTGTATTTGATTTGGTAGTGCTTTCTTAAATAGCTTTTTTGAATTTTTATTTTAGCAATTGATTTGAATTTTCATTAGCTCCTTTTTAGTCTCTACTTATTCCTTTTCCAGAATATCCTGTAGTTGTTTGATGGGGATGTAACATCTTTTCAAATTTCTTTGAGTATAATTAGAACTATTTCTGTTTTTTCCAGTGTCAGTGTTTCTAATTTGTTTGTTTGTTTGATGACAGTCTTTCTCTCTTTAGTTGTAAACTATTCTCAATATCCGATGAGCCTTGTTTGTCTATTCATGGCTAACAATGAGTAGTTAAAGCTGGCTGTGAGTGGTAGTTGTTGACTAATGGCTTCATTCCAGGGTAAACGTATCAGGAACACAGCACAGTTTCTAACATTAGAATTTTGTGGCATAATAGTTTTTGAACTATTCACCTCATGGCCCTTTATCATTGTGCCAATTTTTAGTAGAACTGTTCACTGCCATAACAATGCTCTGTTATATATTCATGAAGCAAAACTACTCAATGTTCAGTAAGCACACGATCTTCCAGTTTATTTTCTAAGACTCTTACCTTTTACCTGAAGGTGGCTCCTGCTCTATAACAAGTCATACAATCTTCTCAGCTCAGTGACAGACTCACCATAGCAATATGTAGCAAAAGTGAAGTTTCACATGGATCAAAATTTGGAGAAGTAGGCAATTGCACCAGTGTTCTAGAAACTCATGAGTGTGCAGAAATCCCTTTTAAATCTGTGAGAAAATAGAATACAGAAGTAATTTCTGAACTAGGGGAGGGGAAGTGGGGAAGCCCTCTGTAAGTACAGAGAGCTGCTGGTGGAGATGGAAGGGACAAGCCCAGATCAGGTGCCACAGTTGGGGTTCTGAACATTTGGGGCAATGTGAATGCTGACCCCACTCTACTCCTAACTTGGGGTGAAGATGTCTCTCTTTATCCATATGTAGAATAAATTCTGATACAGATAAGAGATAAAATGGAACCCTCAGAGATAAACAGTGCACTGTGTCCGGAGACGGAGTTTTAACAAGAGAGTAGAGGGGATTTTTAAACATGGATTTAGATTGGAACAAATCCTTTATGAGAAAGCTTTCCTGCATGATGTAGTTAATTCTTTTTTCTCTCTTCCCTGTCAGATACTTAGTGCGGTAGATGGGTTTGTGATGGCTTTTGCTCAGGCACATCATTCCACCTTACAGACAAGGTGACTGAAACATAGTGTCTTGGGATCACATAGAATGAGAAGTAAGTAAACTTCTGCAGTCATGCAAGAGCTAGAATAAAAACCATATGCTGTGAAGCCAAACTCAGAGCACTCTCCACCAAGTCAAGTTTCCTACACTGAGTAATATAATGGAGACTTTCACCCTGCAGGGTTTTGTGGAATTTTTTTTCATATAAAATTTCTCTTGCAGAAGTCAGAAGGTAACAGCCGAGGCCCAGGCAATGTAACCTCGTAACTTAATAATGCTATTTTTGACATCTATATTAATTTATTGCTTTGCATTATTTTCTTCCAACATATACTGATGAAGACAGCTTAAAGAACTTGGAAAAGCACCTAGTTAAATCTCTTGGTCAATTTCAACCTCACTATTGATGGGAAAATGGTAATTGCCAATTAGAGAGTAAAATTCTCTGAGGAAAGCCCAGGGTGGAGAAATGATTGTTTTGTTAATTGAAAAGATATGCATTTGTTTGACATCAGATGACCAAACAGTAATATTAACAAGCTATTCATTCAAAATAATTATTCAGGGATGGCTATGTGCCAGACACTCTCCGGTCACATAGTGATCAAAACCAGACAATAAACCCTGCCCTCATGGAGCTTACATTTTAGTCAAGGGAGATATGAGTAAACATAAGTAAGTGTTAGAAGTTGATAAGCTCTCTGGAGGATAATAAATCAAGGAAGGAAGCTGGGCAGTTCCGGGCCTCCTATTTTAAATAGGATGATCATGTAAGAGCCCAGTGAAAGGCAACCATAGAAGATGCTGTGGGTACCTTGCCCAGATCTCCTTTCCTGGGCCATGCACTTTCCTCCAGTGGCTGCTGATGGTTCATAGAGAGCTGCCCTCAGCTGATGAGCCACCTTTCTCCAGAGGTTACTCTGCACAGTCCCCTTGCCAGGTGGCCCACACCAGTGACTGATGACGACTAGGATAAGAAACTGAACTCCTTGCCATTAGGCAATGCAGTTCAAGCTCCAGACCCTCTCTCCCACCCCTGACAGCCTAGATTTTACCTGAGACAACATTCTTACTCAACTCTTTCCTCTTTCCTATCCTGCTTCCTTCTCTCCCTCCCAGGTTTTTCCCAAAGAGCATTTCTTCAAATGCTTTAGGAGTCCAATGGTCAAGGGGGATGCTGGGATATCCCATCCCCCCACCGATAATCACATGTGCACAAATCCTTATTTTAGGATCTATTTCTACGAAACCTACCCTAAGACATTGGGTACTAGAAGTGGTCCTAGGAAGCTGACTCTAAGGATGGGATTACTACCAGACAGAGGGCCGTGATGTTGCTAGCCCTGATGGTAGGTGGAACAGCTGTGCCCTGGGATGTTGTAGAAGTACAATTGCTAAGACCTTCACCTCTTGTGAATTTGGACAGGATATAGGTAGGAGGGGTTGCACTGGCTCATGTGATATCCCTGGCATGGGAGAAATAGCAACTAGGAGGACTGTGGAAAAGGTACAAGAAGTCTGAAGAGGACCAAGATTCTAGAGATGCTGTGGGTCCCCAATGAGAGTTACTACTTTTACCTTCCCTACAGCAAATTAACTCTTCTTCAGGGTCCCCAGCAGAGATTTTTCTTGGGGCAGGTGGAGAGGAAATCCCTAAAAGCCCAGGCTGAGTTTAATCAACTGTTAAGTGCATATGCACTATTATAAATTAAGCCATATTGTTATGGGTTTTTATCTAACAATGAGAACATAGACAACAGAACTCTATTATTCACTATATAATATTATTACTTAGCAGCTGTGAACCTGGGGTAGAGTCCAATTTCATGTCCTCAGATGACCTTTTAGAATCAGCCTTCTCTACCTCTAGTAGACCTCCCTCATCTATAGCACTATATGTTCTCATTTTATAATATTTACTTTAATCCTTGAGTGGTTGGGTACTTGGTGTTTAGCATAAATCCATGTCCTCAGATGGTTTTTTGAAACTTCTCTATCCCTAGAAGGCCTCACCACACTGATCTGAGCATTCTTTCTAGAGAATATCATATTTGTCCACTAAGTTGATGCCATCATATTACCTGGACTTAGTGAGCACAAAGTGCTGAGTACTCTGAATGCCTTGGTGAGTAAAACACACAAACTCCAGAGGATGGGAGATAAGCCTTCAAAGGTTAAGAGGCCCGCACATCAGTGACTTTTTAGGAGTCCAGTGGTCTGGGGGATGCTGGCATATCCCAACCCAAGTGACAACAAATTATTGTCTCTTGCATCTCCTACCACTGAGAAAGAAATGTGAGGCTTGGTTGGCCTTGTCAAACTTTGGAGGCGGCATATTTCACCCTTGGTGGTAGACCTCTGACCCATTTATTGGGGTATGTTAAGAGTTCTAGTTTTAAGTGGGTTCCAGAACAGGGAGGGGCTCTGCAGCGGGTTTTAAGTGGGTTCAGCACAAGCAGCCCTGTCACTTAGGCCATATCATCTGGCAGAGGCGATGGTGCTACAAATATCTGGGTATAAAAGGGTGGTAGGGAGACTCTGGCAAACTCCAATAATGGCATGGACGCTTAGGGTTCTAGAGCAAGGCCATGCTATCTGCAGCAGAGAAAGATACACTATTCAAAAAAGCAGCTCCTGGAAGAAATGGAGGCTGTGAATGGGTCCAACGGCACTGGTTTTGTGGTAGACAGAATAACAGCTCCCTGAAGATGTTCACTTCCTAATCCCTGGAACCTATAAATATGTTACTTTTCTTGGCAAAAGGGAATTTGCAGATCTGATTATGTTAAAAGGATCTTGAGATGGGAAAATTATCCTGGGTTATCTGGGTGAGCCTAATGTAACAACAAGTTTCCCTATAAGAGGGACCCAGAAGAATAAGAGTCAAGGGAGGATATGTGTTGATGATGACTCTGTCAGAGACAGAGACAGAGACAGAGAGAACTGAAGACGTTACACTGTCGGCTTGAACATGGAAAAAGGGGCCACGAGCAAGGAATGCCCGAGGCCTCTAGAGGCTGGAAAAGGAAAGAAAACAGATTCTCCCTTAGAGCCTCCGGAAGGAACGCAGGCCTGCTGACCCCTTGATTTTAGACCAGTGAAACTGATTTTGGACCTCCAGAATTGTAAGTGATAAATTTGTGTTGTTACCGCTAAGTTTGTGGTAATGTGTTACAGCAGTAAGAAACTAATACAGGCTTTTTCTCACCAAGACTAGTTTACTTACGGCCATTGTTGAATGTCCTGTTGGCAACAGAGACTGACACTGTGCCCTTGATACAATAGCGTTTCTTGGGGAGAACAACCTGCCACTTGGTGACAAGTTGACTATATCAGCCTGACCGGGACTAACCTGGTTTCTGGATGTGGGTTTGCCATCACCGTCTGCAGGGCTGCAGCCAGCACCAGTACCCATGGACTCACAGAGTGTCTGATCCACCCCTCTGGGATCCTGAATAACATTGCCTCAGACCAAAGGCCCCATTTAACAGCAAAGGAGTGCATCAGTGACACGACCAGGATCCACTGTTCCTGCACATACTCCACCAACCAGAAGCTGCCATCCCAACAGAGTGGCAGCACGGCCTCTTCAAGGAGAGGACCCCTTGCAGCAGTGAGTGCACCATACTCAGGATGCACTATATTCCTTAACTCAAGGGTCACTATTTGGTTCTGAGTCAGCAATACATAGAATATATGGGTCCAAAAATCAAGGGGTGAAAGTAGGAGTGGCCCCAGTGATCTACTGAGGAATTTGTGCTTCCTATCTGGGGGGTCTACAATCTGTGTGTCTAGAGGGTCACAGAGCAGAGTCCCACTAAACTTTAAGCTGCCACTGCTACCTGGTCACTTTAGGTTCCTCATGCCAGAAAACTATAAGACAAATAAAAGAGTTACTACACTGACAGAGGTTATTGGCCCTGATCATCGTGAGGAAGGAGGGCTGCTGCCACATAATGAGGGCGCAGAGGAATATGGCACTTAGGTGACTGGGTACCTCTTGGTATGCTTATGGGTTTTTCAGGTTTCACTGTAAATGGGCAAATGCAGCAAACATACTCTACTGAAAGGCATGGTAAGCAGGGTCTCAGACCCCTAGGAGCGAGGGTCTGGGTCATAATACCAGGCAATTCAGCAGTGCCAGACTAGGATGAAGGGAATCTAGAATGGGTAGTAGAGAAGAGAGAGGATGAGTATCGGCTATATATAGTCTTGGGACCAACTGCATAGCAGGGGCTGTGCTTTGTCTCTCTTTTTGTGTATATGAGTTGCAATAACAGAGTCCAGAAGAAGCTGTGCCTGGATGGAGTAGATCAATGTGAGAAGCAAGTGGATCTGAGCAGTGCTGGGGGTGACCTGTAGTAGATGCTGTGGTGCTGCCCATGTTAGTTTTACTCAACCACGGCATCCGTCGCTCAGCTACTGTGAATGTTGGCTGCTAATGGCAGCAGGCACTTTTACACCTAGACTTGTTCATTCAGTACTACAATAGTTTTATTCTTTCATCTGGTTGTATGTAGCTGTAATGGAGTTCATTTATTTTTATTGCTGTATAGTATTATACAATTTACTTTTTCATTCTTTTGTTGATGAATTCTTTTGCTGAATTGTTTATGGGTTTTGCCTATTACAGGTAATGCCACTATGGATATTCTTTTAACTGTCTTTGAATACACACACATATATTTCTAAGTCTCCACCTAGGAGTGAAACTATTGGATCACAGGGTACATGTATGTTGTATGATAGCAGGTAATGTTAAACGGTTTTCTGTACATGCTTTGTGTTCTGTTAGGAGCTATTTCACAACTCTGTGGGTATGAAGATATTCTCCTATATTATCTTCTGGAAGCTTTATTGTATTACCTTTTACTTTTAGATCAACAATCAACTTGGAATGAGGCAAGGGTGAAGTTTAATTCTTTTTTGCAAATGGAAATCAATTGACCATTTGATTTAAAATCACTATTTATTTCAAAGATTTCCCTTTGTCTGCTATTCTGCAACACAGTATCATGCAGTGTTTGATTCATTTGATTTTTCTCATAAAAGAGCTTTGATTCTAAGCAAGTAATTGGACAGTCATTTGGTTGAACCTTTTGTGATATTGATATATTGTTTCCATTTTACTCTCAGGAAACTGAGGCTTACAGAAGTTGACTAATTTAGTGAATAAGTTCTTCTATACAAAGATTCACATTATTAATGCCTTAAATGAGATAGAAGTTATTAATTAATTAGTTAAGCAGATAGCAGTATGAGATAGGTAATCTCTGCTAAGGCTCTTCTGTCATCTTTGTGTGGTGTCTGACTCTGGGTCCAAGACAGTTGTTTCAGCTCCCACCCTCATGTTCTCCTCGCAGCCTAGTGGGAAGGCAGGAAGAACATGGAAACACATGCCCCTTATTTTAGGGATGTTACCTGGAAACTGCGCAATTTCACTCATAAGCTATTGGCCAAAATTCAGTTATATTGCCACACCCACAACCAGGGGAGCCTGGGAAATGGAGTATTTACTTTAGGTGGCCAGTGTCTCCCTGAAATTTGGGATCTCTGTTACTAAAGGAAAAAAGGAGAGAACAGATTTTGGAACTGCTAGCCATAGCTGTGTACTTTGTTGCAGCCCGTCTGAGATTCAGACAAAAGTCTGTGTAACTCCAGACTATACTGCACAATCCCTGACAACCAGCTGGACTCAATAGTTTGCGTTTTGAAAAACTTCTTGGGATATATTCCTGTCAGAATTTAATTCCTAGATGTCTCTCCAGATGTGTGTACCATCTCTTTTTATTAGAAAATAAAATTATTTAACTCAATGTATTTTTTTTTTTATGTCGTAACTATCAGGAAAACTGAGCGCAATTTAGAGACATATTGCTATTGTTAGTGAAAGTTTCCAAAGCCTGTTTTAATCCTTCCTCCACTGACTTCACTTTCACTTAATTCTTTCTTCCCTCCCTCTTTCTTTCCTTTCTTCTTCTTTCTTTCCTCTCCCCAGCCTCTCCTTTGTCTGTCTGTTTTGCATCTTCTCTCTTCAAAAGTTACGGTGCCCTGGTGTTTCCTCTCCATATCTCCACTGCCATCATTTTGATGACAACAAATATGTCAAGGGGGTGGGGTGAGGGGGTGGGTAGGATCTGGGCAAATGGTGAATCACAATGTCTCTTTCACTTTTTCATTCTTTTTTTTTTAAACTTTTATTATTAGTTTTTATTACACAAGTAATACATATTCATTGTAGAAAAATTAGAAAACACAGAAAAGCAAAAAGAAAAAATAATCACCCATAATCCCACTACCCATAAATAACTACTATTAACATTTTAGTGTATGTCCTTCTAGCTTTCTTATGCATATATATACATACATAGATATATTTATATATATTTTTCTTTTTTACAAATATTGTGTCATACTATACATACTGTTTTATAACATGTTTTTCATTTAATATATATTGTGAACATTGTTATTTATTCCCTGAAAAAAATTATACAGGTACTACATGCTCATTGTGGAAAAACCAGAAATTACAGATATGCAAAAAAATATATATATAATTGCTCCAAATCTCACCTCCCAGAGATAAATGCTGTTAACATTTTAGCAAATATCTTTTCAGACTCTTTAATGCACACGTATATATGTATATTTTAAATATGGGATGATACTGTAGATATTCTTCTGTAGCTTTTTTCATTTAACAATATAGTTCATTTCAATAAATATACATATGTTGCTTATTCTTAATTGGTGCACAATATTCCACTGAAAGGATATACCATATTTAACCAACCGTATACTGTGGGCTTATTTACATTTTTTCCTCATTCTTCCAAATAAGCATTCTTTCTTGCATATTTTTTTTGAATAATGAATGAATATATCTTAGCTCATTTTTTCTGCTCTTTTTAAGGAGAATTTCCCTACATTGGAATTACTTGGTAGAGGTGAAAACTATATTGCCAAATTATTTTCCAGAAAGTGGAATCAATTTACATACTTGTTGGCTCTGTAAGAGGATGTTCACTTCCAGACTTCCTTGCTGTCCCTGGAAACATTCATTCTTTATATTCTTGCCTTTCTGATACATGGGAAAGAGTATATCATAATAATTTGCATTTTTGATTACTAGTATGTTCAAATATTTTCATATTATTAGTGCATTATTCTAATTTATGGTACATCACCAGTTTGTGTGCTTGGCTCAATTTTCTACTGGAAAGTTTGATTCTTTTTGAGTCATAAAATGTCATTTATTCATGTATTCATTATCCACTCATTTCATAAATAATGTTTTCAGTATTTGTTTTTGTGTTTAGCATTGTGCTGAGGATATACGAATAAGCAAAATAGACATGGTTGCTGCCTTCTGGAATTTCCAGTTTAGTGGAGATAGACAATTCAACAAGAAATAATGAAAAAAGTGTAATAAGGAAAAGGAAAGAATAAAATGGGAACACTTGGCTGGGGAAGGAGCTGTAGATCATGGAAACTTCCCAAAGGTGGTGGAATTTAAGCTCTTGATATATATTATTAGACATTTGTACTCTTTGTTGCATATATTTAAAATTTGGCTTTCTCTTAATCTGGTTTGTTTGTTTGTTTGTTTGTTTTACTCTATAGGAGTTTTGCATTTTTAATTGGTCAAATCCACCCGTCTTTTCCTTTGGGGTTTCTTCCTTTGCTATCATGCTTAGAAAGGCTTTTTCACCCCCACACACTAAAATTACATATATATTCATCAACACTGCCAGTTTATTTATGTGCTTTAATATTTAATTTAAATACTTCACTTAGAATTTATTTTGATGACAGTTATGAGGTATAGATCTAATATATCCCTCAACAGATGACTAACCATTTATCCCAATATAACTTAATAATCCAACTTTTTCTCACAGATTTGAAATGTCATCTTTTTAATGTTCTCAATTCTTCTATGTTCTTGGGTTTATTTCTGGACTTTATATTTAATATTAGTGGTTTATCCTGGACCGTTTTTCATCCTTTCTATAGTAACCTGAAAGTTGAGCATTTTGTATTTGGTGATGTTCTAGAACACAAAGAAATGGTAGACATTGTTAAGGTATGTGTGTGGGTAGGTGGGAAGTTATTATGGATGGATATCTTTAATTCTTTCGATTTTGAGACTTCCAGAGTCTGAAATTCCACATGGGAACATTGTTAATCTGGCCCATTTGTTGGCTGTCTAAAATCAGTTAGATGCTTTTATGCTCCGTGTAATTTTAGCTTCCAGTAGGTGGCAGTACTGCCAAACAGTAAGTATCCAAACTTGCAGGAGCACCGAGGAACAAAATGATCTGGCAGGATTTTAGAATTCCCCCAAGAGCTTTCATTAGAGGAGGCATCAGGGCTGTGCTACTTTTAAAGTCATCTTTGTACCCTTGAACAATGGCACAATCAGAAGTGTGCGCTGAATCAGTTCCTAGACGTGTGCAAAACATTAGTGGATGGATTTTTTTAAAGCGGCACCTTGGCCTTGTGGGCATTTCTTCATATACCTCATCCAAAAGTGCCTTTGGGCCCAGCCAATGACTGATTTAAAGCCTGGAAATGTGGTTTTAAACAATGTGATTGTGGCGGGATTCAGGTGATTTTTATTTTCTTTATACTTGGTGGTGTTTTTCAGATTTTCCACAAAGAACATGTATTGTCTCTGTAATCTGAAAAAAAAAAAAAAAGATCAACACAGGATATGAAAAATATGGTGGTAAAATGGGTGATTGTGTGCCAGAAAAAACTTTACATTCTTTTTTGTTTCAAGAATATGCGTACATGCAACAAAATGAGTTCAGTGGGCTCTCTTTATCCCTAGAGATCAGCTCAGTGTTATTGCTAATCTGAAAGAAAATTACCAGCAGGAAGCTGAGACAGTTATCTCATGGAACTACACCTGAGAAAGTCATTTGGTAGGTGACAGGGGAGTAGGGTCAGCTCCTAACAAGATGCATTGGCATACCTAATGGGAGATGGTGAATTACCCATTGCAGCTCTGAGCCAGGGTAGGTTATTGGGACTTTGAGTGCTAAATGTAATTTTAGGACTTGCTATAGTGAAAGAAGATCTATAAATCTTGGAGTATGTCCACGGGAACTACAAAATTGATCCAAGGCCGGGAAACAGGCACTATGAATAAAAGATAAGGTGGCTGAATTTATTTACCTTAGATATGGAAAGCCTAGCTAGGGAATTAGACAAATCCCCATCTCCATGAATAGCTACTATAGCCCTCCCCAGACATGGAGGTGAGACCTGAATTTATTAACAGTCTTCAGTTGTACAAAGGACAATTGCACGGAAGGTGTTACTTTCACACTGAGGCTAAGGCAAGAGTGAGCACAAATTAACCAAGCAGACGTGATTTAGGTCACGCATTTAGAAGGAGGTGCTGAACACCAAGGCTGGGCTTATCTGTTAATAACTCTGCATGTATTTTTTTTAGTAGGAACTAGATTGAAGCTAAGGGTTCAGTATAGTAGAAGGTGGGAGAGGGCAGAGATGGGAGCTGAGACCGTGCCAGATTGGGCTCCTTCATAATTTCTAAAACAATGGACCTGAAGTGAATTAAACTTCACGGGATGAAAATGAACGGCATTCAGGAAAGGATATTAAACTTGAATCAAACCTGATTTATGAAAATCAGGGTTTGAGGACCAGGTAAATTTGGGAGTGGTTACCTGCTTTGCAAAGGAGCAGTCACCGTAGGAGTTTTTAAATAGCATATTCCCACACTGTACTACAAGTATTTGATTTAGAAAATTGTGATTTTTCTCGTATAACTTTCAAGGGTACGTCTTGATATGAAGCTAGTCATACCTATAGCCATGCATCAATTGCCAACTCACTGGAATACATCTCTGGACTCCAAGAATAAGGCCAACAACCAGCTGGTGTGATCTAAATAGAGGTATGCATCGCCTTTTGAGATCTCTTCCAACTCTTTAATCCTTTCACTTTCAATCAAAACAACTAGAAGAAAATTTCAAGGATAATTTCCACAACATCAGATATTAGGTTGAACTATATGAAGCTGCCATTTTTTAGGTCAAAAACAGTCAAATATCAGCAATTTCATATAATTCAACCTAATATGATAATTATTCCAGTAGTTTGTCTGTACTTCTCTTGCCCTTCACTAAAGCTAAAAGCTTGAGTATATTTACTTTTCAGGTCAAAATACTGGTGGACTTATAAATGCCTGTGCACATAAATACTGAGAAATTATAGGGTTGGGATTAAAGATGCATCTTGGATAAACCATGTATATAGCTCATCCTTTTATTGTGCTGGTCTCTGGTGCCTCTTGTCTGACTTTAGGAATTTCAGACTATGGAAAACAAGAAAAGAAGTCCAAAGGCTTGATCTTTCAACCCATGGGAAATTCTGTCCGGGACATGGGCCAAAGGAAGAACAAGGGAAAATATAACAAAATCTGTATCATGTTACAAGTTTAGTGGAGGAAGAGCACAGCAGAGCTGTGAGCAGAAAAACAAAGCGTGTGGCTTCCTCCTTTCTAAAATAGAGTATTGCTTAATGTGTCCTGCTTTTAAGATTCCAAGCATAAGACAAGACACCAAGTACACGTTGGAAAAGTCCTATCTGCATAGTCATCTAAAATGAGACAAGCTTAGCTTAACTAAAAACATTTTATTAACAATGTAAAATGTTAAGTATTTTTACGATCTGAGCTAATTCCAGCATGCCCTATAAGATTTAACACTATGCTGATGTGCAGACATCATGCTTCAGATTTCAATTAGAACAAAATATGATAATACTCAATTTTACATTTGAGGGTAATTGTATATGTTACTACACCATTTCCTAACTGGATTACTTCATTCTCCAAGAAGCTGAAAAAGACACCATTGGATCGAAAGGAAATTGGTTGCCCATATGCATTGTAGGCAGTTATTAGGATTATTGTGTATTTACAAAATTTAAATACTTTTCATATATGGTTTTTGTTGCATTATAAATTAAGATATTTTTACGTTGAAGCTCTTAGATTCTGACAGAATGGAAGACTAAACGTAAATGAGTGCAGAGAAAGCAATAGGTTGAGGTGGTATACGTTTGATTATAATATTATTCCTAATATTGGTTGGATTTTGAACAGTTTTGCAGTTTTAAATAGATTTCTATATTTAAAGACTCTCATATGTGATCATTTGTTGACATGAGATCAGCAAGAGCTATAGATATACTATTATACACGAAATAATTTTTCTCTGTGTAATACTTAAAAAACCTTTAAATAATTTAAAAATCATAATTCTTGCATCTGTCATGGTGTGGTTTGGAGCAGACATGCACAATGTCAGCTTTAAAAATCCTTTTAAAAACAGCCTGCTTTTCGAATCTGTCTTTTTTTTTTTTCTTGACTGCAGCTGCTTTCAAATGTAAAATCATTTCAAAGGGCAGCGGGAGGTGGATAAAAGTAATAAGGAAGCATAGAAAACATAGTCAAAAACCAATAACTGTGGTTCAGCTGTCTGGAGGTCCTCGGTTTCAGTGATATTTTCAGGTCTTCCTAGTGGTGGTTTCCAGGAGGAATCACCTAGCTTGAGACGAGACAGCACAGCCCAAAGAACCTTCTCTTCCGTCTTCTAACCAGGGGGTAGGGAGTTAGATTTAGAAGGCTGCTGTCATCTGTGATGGGATAGAATGTACATATGAGTGAGGTACAGACAAAACAACGTGTTTTTTATGAATTGGCCTTAAAAATCCACCATCCTTCGAATCCAACTTTCTCAGCCTCGGCACCATTGACATTTTGGACCAGATCATTCTTTATTGTTGGGGGCTGTCCTGAGCATTGTAGGATGTTTAGCAGCGTCCCTGGCCTCTACTCACAAGATGCCAGTAGCACTCCCCTACCAGCTGTGACAACCGAAAATGTCCCCAGATATGGCCAAATGTTCCTGGGGTGGCGGTGAGGGTGAAGCAAAGAGCCCACAGTTGAGAACCACTGCTTAGAGTTAAATCTAAACTGCTTAGAGGCAGTTTTTCACTTGGGAGATGTATACTTCTTTGAAAAAGCCCATGCTTTGGAGTAAAGCTGGCTTCTTTCCCACACTTTACCACTTACTAGTCCTGTGACTTTGAAAGTGTCACTTAAGCTCGTTAGGCTTCATTTTCCCCATATGTAAAATAAGGCTCAGTAATACTTACCCTAGGTGAGAATTAAATGAAATAATCTATTAAAAACATTTAGCTTGAGTGGGGACATTTGTGCCTAGCATGGAGGAAACGCTCAGTAAATATAGCTATTATTAACTATTTTCCTTTACATAGGACCTTGTCTTACCTCCATTCACCTACTTTATGCCTCGGGAAGAAGCTTCAACTATTTCTTATTGAGTCTTTCCCTAGCACTTTCTATAGATATCTGCACACAAGGGCATTCAGAGAAGATTGTCAGCTGTTGAATTCACAAGTGGTGGTTTGAAAATTTTAATATGATGACAAGTAGAGAAAGAAATAAACCAGTAAACCAAATACAGTTTAATGAGCTGGGTTTTTGGGAAATAGTGCAGTTCGACAGAGAGTGTGTGTAGAAACAGCCTGTTGGAGCGGAACTGGCCAATGTGGGTTGCAGAGGCTGGAGAAGGACCACAGGGAAATAATCTGGAAATTGCTAGCTGGGGCAGCACTAAGATATGGTCAGAATGGAACTAGGGGCAACAAAATGGCTGGTTGGCTGGCAACTCTTATATACCTAAGCTTTGCCGGGATTAGTTGTGCTGCCCTCCCAGAGCAGAGCTAAAATGTTCCCTCCTTTCCCCATCCTAATGTTGAAGATGCAGGACCTTGAAAAAGAGCCCAGAATCAGGAGTTAGGTGAAGTGATTGATATAGTGAAGAATTGTGCCCCACTTCAGTAAAACTGGCTTGTAGATGAGCGTTGGTTTTCTTGATTACTGAGAGCCTAGACGCTCAGGAAACTATCAGGAACAAATGAGTCCTGGCTTTCTGGTCCTCTTATATAAATTGTCATCCAAGTGCCCTGGCTTTCCCTCCCCATCCCCCAAGGCTCCCATGTGTCATATTTATTTGTAAATTAGCATCACCCACTGAGTTGACAGTGTTCCTTGGAATGCTGCACTATGTTACACACGTAGATGAAACTAGAGTAGCAAGTCAGAGCCAGGGAAGAAAACAGGTGCCCCAGCTGGGCACATCAGATTAATCAAACACAGCCTCCCCCACCAGGCTCCCCAGATTAAAATCCTCTCTTAATACTCACACTCTGCTGATGTGGAGAAAAACAGGACTCTGTCTTTTTCACAGTGAAGAATAATTCACTATAATCTAGATGTCAACATTTTGAGGCAAAAAAATAGGACATCTCTCTTTTACAGTTAAACTTGCCCCAAATAGTTAAGATGCTGAAAGCAATGTCAAATCCTATATATAAGCCTGATTTCTCAGAAGAATAACTGAGATGAATCATAATATATTTGGAGCAGATAGAAATGATAACCATACTCTCTCATCATTTTTAGGACTCTTACTTCTTTAACCACCAAATGACCAGTGAACTTAACCTAATTGGATATGGCCAAGATACAGCAGACCCTGAAGGGTAAAGAATTTTATTTTTTGGTATCTCTTTGAATACTGACTACACTTCCCAAAACTCAGGTTCAACTGGAAGTTAATGCTTCCTTGGAACAGAATCACCAAAACTATGAAGATACTAATAGGAAAGAAAAATCTTATTTCTATTTCTATGAGACTTGGAGATCTATTTCCTGAATTCCCATTTATTTCCTGAATTCCCTATACGCTTGCCTTTCTTCAGTCATTTAAGAGACTTGGGAGTGACCTCACCGGTATTTATATATTATACAATAAAATGCAATTCTGATGTGTATTGTTCCCACTACATGAGGAAATGTCTACATACGTTGGTATGTTGTATTTACAAAGAAAGTGTGCACGTGTGTGCTGTGGTGGTATATTTGCTCTCATTCTCTCTTTTTTAGATATTAAAAGCACACAGGTATTATGAGATTTGTATCAAGACTGACCCTTGTATCTGTGCATTCATTACAGTGAATCAAAAATCCTTTGTGCTATTGAAATTCTCCTCATTCAGTCTTCTTTTCATATATATATATATATATATATATATATATATATATATATATATATATATATAAAACATTCACTTGTGAGTGCTATATACACACATGCACACACACATACGTATATAGCATTCATAAGTGAATAGGAAGTGTTAGGATTGATGAGAAAGTGCTCAGATGTTAAGCGAAGGACAGACTGCCTATTAAGGACGACTGCTGGTTTGGGGCATCTTAGTTGAGCATTTGTGACACCTTTGCCTAGCCTGGAGCTTGTCTGATCATCACCTAGGGCTGAGGTGACACAAAAGCTCAAAAATTCTTGGCAGAAATTCAGAGCTTTCTACACTCTAGGAGGCTGACACCTGCAGTAAATGCTGAAATTCACTGAGCAGTAAGTCTGCCTGGAATGGCTTGAAGTCAATTCAAAGCTAAGGAAAGATGTCTTCCCACATACTGAAATCCTGTCTCTGAAGTGAGGGGCTGTCAACAGAATGTGAGCAAAATGGGATGTTTCCCCACTCATTCTAAACTTTCTGCGCTAATCCATCTGAACTTGCTGGGAAATCTTTGATTTTTATTGGAAATGTTTGAGACTTTTATGGTATCTTTTCTCCAAAGTGCATACCCTCAGAGAACTGTAACTTAGGAGAGTTTTAAATGGGAAAATAAAAAGTGAGAAAGGGAAGAGGAGGCAGGAAAGCATAGCAGAAAGTGAAAGAAAAGGAGAGTAGGGTATTCAGCCATCAGTAAATTCAAACCCCAGTCATTTAATGTTTAATTCTTGGATGTTTAATGTTTAATCCCTACTAAAGCCAGGGATGCTGGAGTCCCCCAAGGTACAGTAATACCATTTCTCTATTGCTCAAATTTCTTTTGTCAATAAAAGATTTTTTACATAAATGATACGTTAAGAAACAGAAGGACATGAACATGAGAAGTTTTCAAATAATAAACTGAGTGTTTGAGTTTAAAGCTATGTTCTCTAAGTCAAGAGGAGTGTTTATAATGGAACTGCAGTTGCACATTTCTAATCTGTTAAAAAAGGAGAACTTCAGCTAATCCCAGGGTTCCCAAGCATAAAATGCATCAGCTTCATCTGAGGGCTTATTAAAGCACAGATTGCTGGCCCTACCTCCAGAGTTTCTGAATCAGTAGGTCTGGGGTGGGCCAGGCAATCTGCATTTCTTACAAGTTCCTGGACCTGATGATACGGCTGGTCCTGAGACCACACTTTGAGAACCACTGAATTAATCAAAGCTCTATGAAGTGTAGGGCTCTATGCCAGGTGCTGGGGGTAATACGAGATGGGTCCTAAGAGAAAGGTGAACCTTGGCCTCAGGGATCTTTGTCTGAGTAACTAGGAAGCTTCACTAGAAATGCCATTACAGAGATACAAATACAATGCTTTGAGAATTCCCAGAGGGGGAAATTACTCCCATCTGTAAAGAAGACATTTGTGGAAAATTCCTGGGGCCTCGGTGTTCATGCTGGGCTACACGGTATGGGGAAGACTTGGACATTTGGTGAAGTAGGGGGGCAGGCGTTCGGGATGGAGAAAGCAGTGTCAAAGGAGGAGGTCAGGGCAGGTCATAGACAGGGAGGTCAAAGACAGCCTGAGTTTGGGTCCAAGTAAATGGTCCAGTCTGGCTGGAATGAAAGGCATATGAAGGAGGGGATGGTCTAAAATAGAACTACTTAGAATTCCCTAAATAAGACCATTCCTTCCCTTGCCTCCCTGCCTTTACACACACCATCTCTTTTTTCAGAAAAGTCTTTTCTGACTGCTCCGTGCTTCTACCTTCCTTCATGCTTCCAAACAATTGCTATAGCCCTTGGTACATTGTCTGCTTCCAACCCTGTTTAGCCACCATTCTATGAGCAACTCTTTATGAAAGACTTAATAAATTTACCCTTGCTGCCCAGCTCTTCAGCTCCCACTTACTCCTCAACCCTCCTTAATTAGGCTTCTGGGCCCCCAATTCCAAGTAAGCTACTTTGGCCAACCTCACCAGTGACTCCCTTGTTGCTAAATCCTATGGACACTTTCAGTTCTTATCTAGCTGAACTACCCCACACTATTAGCCATTCCTTCCGTGCAACTTTCTTATTATACTATGTTGAGTTTCTTCTCAGTTTTTTTGTAAACTGCTCTTCTTTCCCCTCAAACCTTACATTTTAGTATTTCAGGGCTCTTCTCTTTGTACTCTCCATGGGTGGTCTCAACCATTTTTAGGGCTTCGATTACCACTACGCTGCTGATGTTTACATCTGTATTTCCTGTCCTTCTAGCTCGCATGTCTCACCTCAGCATAAGACATGCACATCCATCACAACCACTGAGCATCGCTCTTGGAGTCCCCCCACATCCAGAACTTCAACTGTCCTGTCCTCTACCTCTACTGGTACCGCTCTGTTCTAATTTAGTGATTGACACCATCATTCACTCTGCTTTCCAAGTCTGAACCCAGGTTTCATCCTTGATTCTGCCTTGGCCTTATGTACATCAGCCAACTGGTCATATCCTCTTCTCCAAGCCCCAGTCTTTAGGTCAGATTGTAAGCATTTCTCACCTGTCTTATTGTACTTGCCTAGTAACTGAATCCCTCCAGTGACCTCAGGATAAAGTCCAAACCTCTTAACGTGAACTAGAGGGGCCTCCCCCAACCTCTCTAGTCTCTCTCTCTCTTTTCTTTTTACATATACTGCAATTTTATTTCAATCGCACAAACGAAGTTAGCATGTAGGAAATTTAAATGAACAGTATGGTAAAAATAGCAGAGAACCAAAAACTCTAATAAGGAAGTACACCTAAAGCATGAGAATTCAACATTCATTAGTGTTTCATCTTCAGTTTTGATTGACACTTGATGCTTGCAAAATTTTGAAACAAACTTTGAGATCATGATGACTATTCTGAAGAGATTTCAGCACCAGCACTAAGATTTGTACATTCAGTTGGTTTGCAATTGACTTGTTAGCCATTTACATAGTGTATAGTACAGATTTGTCACAGGTCAGATCACAGTGTTGAAGGAAAGAAGTACCTTCCCGTAATTAGAAAGGATCCCCTAAATTGCACTCAGCTTAAGACATCCAATGTACAAGAGCATGAAAACCATCATAATATTGTGCCTCCAAGGAACATAGTTTTGATAAGGAAAATAACCTAGGCTTCTGTTTCCCATTTTAATTACTGAAGTCTCTAACAATGACAAAACTGTCACATAGGACAGTAAATGTATACAGTAATTCAATCAAACTTCTTGGAAAGAACACATTTAGCAATCTGGGATAATGCAGAACGACAGGAAATAAAACGTGATTCAACACTGGTTCTTTTTGTCATTTTACACAGACATCATGTTAATATTAGACCAAGGCACAAAACATTTAGTGCATAAACCAGTTTCTTTTTTAAGATCTAGCATTTTTACTGTAGTCTTTTATCTTACTTTGGACCACTTGTACCCAGTACTCTATCCTACTATAGACTGTTTAACTTAATCAACAAAATCAAAAGTGATTTCTGAGCAGATTTATGGGGGACATAAACATTTGTATCATCAAAGTGTTTGCATAACCAAAAGTACAATAATAAAGATGAAAATGCCACCTATTTCTTTTAAAAAGTAGTACTTCATAAGCTCGCTGCATCTTTAATGTCTTCACTATTGGATGACAATGAAGAGTTGATAGAAAAAAAGAACTGTATACTTGAATTATGATAGCTCATCCATCACAGATCTAAAAATGAAGTTTCTGCAGAAACAGAACTATTTTAACAAGGGAAGAAAATTCCCTCATTCAAACCTCTTTGAAGTGGTAATGGCTGCAAACTTGCAGCACTTAGAAAACTATGCTATCAACAAGTTCTGTCTTTAAGAACTTAGATTAAGAAATCTAGATAGCAGATGAAAGTGGATTATTTCTTCAAAATTTTAGTAAAACTACTGATAATCAAAAGTTTCAAAGCAAACATGGCACATAACAACTCAAGCATAAATCAAGATGGAGAGCCTGGAGAATTGTGATTTCCTAAAATTTCAAAAAATTCTATCATTGCAACATACAGGATTTCTCCCCTATTTTAATCTTAGAAGTTTCAAAGAAAAGGGAGTGGATAACATACACACACGTGAGTGCCCACACAAACACACATGCACGCATGTACACACGGTGATAAGTAGAGTATCTAGTTCCTTCTTCCCACCACCTAAATCTCACTTTATTTATTAAAAGAAAATTATGCAGGACCCCCCTCACTGTTTTCCCTTTACCTAATGATTTCTGTGACCTTAATTGCTGCCATCACTGTTACTTTTCTAGTATTTCAACATAAGATTCAAAAGCAGCTTTGTAGTCAGGAAAGTGTACCTGAACACCTGTATAACTGCAGGGCACCAAGGTAATAACTGCCAAATTCAGGGATGGAACTTTTGAGTTCCACAGTAAGATATAATTCATGTGAAGCTCAGAATCATGTTTCAGACCATTGAACTTACTCAAGTTAAAATACAAATAGCTGAAGACATGATGTAAAAGATTAAGTACTTGATGCTGTTAACATATTTACCAATTAAAGTCACAAAATATTCCATATTATTATTCATGCAGATAACTGAGAACGAAGATAGTGCAGAAATTAACTTTAAATAAAAAATTATTCCTTCCCTTCCTTCCACTCCCCTATACTCTACAAAATGTTTTCCCTGGGACTAGGCCTTGAAAAGGCCACTACATATTAGTTTGACATGCATTACTGTCTGTAATTTAAAAAAAGCTAATTTTGTGGTGGTTTTTAAATTTTATAATTTATAATTACATTATAAAAATGTCCACATGCATAAATCTAAAAAAGGTTGAAAACCTACAGTGAATCTACAATATATTGTTTTACATTTGACCACTGGTTTGTGTTATGTAGGAGTCACAGATTTGGTAAAGCATTGTAACAATTTAGGAAGGCATCTAAATCTTTAAATTATGGACAAATTTTATGTTTGAATCTACAAAATTGCATGAAGGCTAAACTCGAGAGACTTCCTATCATTCTAAAATTCCTCACTCTGAACAAATCATTTTTAGGACACTTTCTTATAAATATCACCCTTTGAAAGCACATACAATTCTGTTTGTTCCACATTTTATGATCTTAACCTACATAGGGCTGAACTCAATTATTCATGGAATATCAAATATGATAGGAAGACAAACCTGAGAGAAACATTTACAATACAATAGCATAACTTGCTAAATTCCTCATCACCATTCTCTGAAAAAAAACTTCTCAAGCCTTTCTCCTCTTTATTTTAGCAATGGATTGTGGAAAATGTGCGATTTTCTCTTGACATGAAAATATTTCAATGCACGGTGATCTTGCCTGATAGATTCAGTATTTTCTGCATAACTGATGCAGGAACTCCTATACGAC
Source organism: Balaenoptera acutorostrata (assembly GCF_949987535.1). NCBI lineage: Eukaryota > Metazoa > Chordata > Mammalia > Artiodactyla > Balaenopteridae > Balaenoptera > Balaenoptera acutorostrata. Next base: position 54,609,708 of record NC_080065.1, on the reverse strand, counting down.
TCTCTTCCATCCTGTTGTAAAGGTCAGAAAAAAGCAGCAAACTGGGAGGGAAACAGCTTATCACCAGGGTAGTAATGTCTGAAGGCTTTCAAAGTATGTTGTTTTTTCCCTGCTTTGTCTCCATTTTCTTCTTACAGCTCACAAAATGTAAGGGTTTTGTTGTTGTTACTACAGTTGTTCTTTGTAGGTTTTTTTTCCCTTTCTCCAGATTAAAGTCCTATCTCTCCTTAGTTTGATTCTCTATGCAGTATTTGACTTGCTCAGTTCCTGCCTGACTGCATCAATGAGCTCTGCTTTTAGCTTAGTTAATTCTTTTCTCATTTCATCTAAAACGTCCTGCTTCAGCCTGTCATAGTACAGTCCCTCCGCCTGGACTCCGTTGGCACTGGGCTGTGATGAGGGCGCAGATTTTGGTCTGTGTAATGAATCATAGGACGTGTTGTCAAAAACAATCTGATTTTTCCTTGGAGAATCCCATCTGGAAATAACAGGTGACTTGCTGCCATTCATTGTATTTGTTCTTTCCCAAGGTTTTCTTGTCAGTTCAGGTGTACTTGTTGAAGAGGCCTTAGAAGTTACAGGCTCTGAATCTTCATTTTTGTCCTCTTTTTGTTCTGTTTCTATTGTTGATCCCTTTTCAGCAATTCTTCTCCTCCTGGCCAACAGGGCACTCATTTCTTCCACTAAACCACTACCCCCTAACGGAAGGGATCCATTTCCACGACCCGTATCTGTTTTAGATGAGGCCGAATTCACACCAGTGGTGTTCCCTCCGCTTGGGAAGGAGGCATCCTCCATCCGTGACACTCTCCTAAGTTTTGCTCCAGCAACCGCAGCTGCAGGTCCAGTTAAAGGGCGATTGTCTTCAGACATGGATCCAAAAAAAATCCAGATGCAGGGAGGGGAGGAGCAGGAGGTGGGGGGGGAGGAGGGGGTACCTGATTAGGAAGAGGTGGTGGAGGAGGCGGAGGCGGGGGCCCTGAGGACCGAAGCGGAGGGGGTGGAGGGGATCCTGGGGGAGGAGGGAGCGCGGCTGATGCCTGGGCAGGACCTGGTGGGAGTGGAGGAGGGGGTGGAGGTACAGGAGGTCCCAAGACAATGCCCTGTTGGGTTGGAGTCTCGGCCGGCTGAGAGGCTGCCTGCGAGCCTGGCTTAGAAGCAGAGGAGTCTCCCAGCACAGAGTTTAGAGGAGTCTCCACAGAGGTGGGGCAGCGGCATTTGCCATTCTTCGCTCTCGCTCCCATTCCAGCTGCGCCCTTTCTAGCTGCCCTTGCCGCTCTCTTTCTGGCCTTTCCCGGTCCAGTCTCTCCAGCCTCTCCCGCTCCAGACGATCCTGACCTTCCCTTTCTTGTCTCTCTCTCTCTTCAGCTGCTCCTGTTCTAGTCGCTCCCTCTCCAGCCTTTCCCTTTCTAACCTCTCCCTCTCCAATCTCTCCCTTTCCATCCTTTCTCTCTCCAGCCTTTCCCGCTCCAGCTCCTTTTGTCATTGCTGTTCTTGTAGTTGCCTTCTTTGAATTTCCAATTCTTCTTGTGATGGGCCATTCTGAACTTCAGCAGGTAGTTGTGAATTTTGTCTAGGCAATGTTGGCCTTCTTTCCTGTGAATGCAACACTTCTAAGGCATGCATCATGGCACTTGCGAAGACGCTGACATCTTCTTTGCTGCCAAAGTTGAGACCATACACCTGTCTAGCATCCCACCATTGGTGGAAGGTCTGTGTAGCTTGATTGTACTTCAACCCTTTAGGAATGGCACAATATATCACGACCTGCTGGTCCTGAATCTTCCCGCCCACCACTCTGAATGTGTTGTTGCCTGTATGATGATATAGATGAACTCTGATGAACCCCGTTGAACCACCAGCTAGCACCCACTTTTTATTGGCATCATCATAAACCATCACAGCAGCTCTTGCCTGACAGATACTCTGTTCACTTATTATTTTAAATGTATCCTGCCACTCCCTTCTGGTCTGCAGAGTTTCTGCTGAAAAATCAGCTGATAACCTTATGGGAATTCCCTTGTATGTTATTTGTCGCTTTTCTCTTGCTGCTTTTAATATTTTCTCTTTACCTTTAATTTTTGTCGTTTTGATTGCAATGTGTCATGGTCTATTCCTCTGTGGGTTTATCCTGTATGGAACTCTCCATGCTTCGTGGACTTGGATGATTGTTTCCTTTCCCAGGTTAGGGAAGTTTCCAGCTATTATCTCTTCAAATATGTTCTCAGGCCCTTTCTCTCTCTCTTCTCCTTCTGGGACCCCTATAATGTGAATGTTAGTGTGCTTAATGTTGTTCCAGAGGTCTCTTACACTGTCCTCATTTCCTTTCATTCTTTTTTCTTTTTTCTGCTCCACAGTAGTGATTTCCCCTACTCTGTCTTCCAGCTCACTGATCCATTCTGCTTCATTTACTCTACTATTGATTCCTTCCAGTGTGTTTTTCACTTCAGTTATTGTATTGTTCAACTCTGTTTGGTTGTTCTTTATATTTTCTAACTCTTTGTTAAAAAATCCTTCTAACTTATCCATTTGTCTCCCGAGTTCTTGGATCACCTTTACAATCGTTACTCTGAACTCTTTCTTGGGTAGATTGCCTGTCTCAACATCACTTAATTCTTCTGGAGTTTTATCTTGTTCCTTCATCTGAAACACATTCCTCTGCCACCTCATTTTGGGTTAATTACGTTTCTCAACTTTGGAGAAGTAGCCTTCTGTAGGAGACGTCCTATGGGTCCCAGCAGTGCACTCACCCAAGGACCAGGGGCCAGCGGTCCCACGGTAGTGTCTGGCCTGTGTTTGCAGACTGCAGTCTACTGGATCGTAGTTTTCTTCCTTCTGATTTCTGCCCCCTGGTGGGTGAGGCTGGTCTAGAAGCTTGTGTAGGCTTCCTGGCAGGAAGGGCTGATGCCTGCCCACTGGTGGGTGAAGCTGGGTCCTGGCCCTCTGGTGTGTGATCCAGAAGTCTTTAGGCAACCTGTCTGCTAATGCATGGGGCTGTGGGGCTGTACTCCCACCCGTTAGTTGTTTGGCCTGAGGCATCCGGCACTGAAGCATACAGGCTGTTGGGTGGGGCCAGGTCTTGGTGCTAAAGACCCAAGCAAGATGTCTGCCTCAAGGAGAGTTCATGCCGATGAATAATCCCCGATATATCTGCCACCAGCTTTTATGACCCCAGCATGAGCCACAGCCACCCCCTCCCCCCCCACCTCCCCAGGAGACCCTCCAAGACCAGCAGGTAGGTCTGGCCCAGGCTTCTATGAGGTTACTGCTTTTTTTTTTTTTTTTTTTTTTTAATTTTATTTATTTATTTATTTATGGCTGTGTTGGGTCTTCGTTTCTGCGTGAGGGCTTTCTCTAGTTGCGGCAAGCGGGGGCCACTCTTCATTGCGGTGCGCGGGCCTCTCACTATCGCGGCCTCTCTTGTTGCGGAGCACAGGCTCCAGACGCGCAGGCTCAGTAATTGTGGCTCACGGGCCCAGTCGCTCCGCGGCATGTGGGATCCTCCCGGACCAGGGCTCGAACCCGTGTCCCCTGCACTGGCAGGCAGATTCGCAACCACTGCGCCACCAGGGAAGCCCGAGGTTACTGCTTTTGCCCTTGGTCCTGGTGCACGTGAGATTTTGTGCAATCCCTTTAAGAGTTAAGTCTCTCTGGGCTTCCCTGGTGGCACAGTGGTTGAGAATCTGCCTGCCAATGCAGGAGACACGGGTTTGAGCCCTGGTCTGGGAAGATCCCACATGCCACGGAGCGACTGAGCCCGTGAGCCACAACTACTGAGCCTGCGCGTCTGGAGCCTGTGCTCAGCAACAGGAGAGGCCGCGACAGTGAGAGGCCCGCACACCGCGATGAAGAGTGGCCCCCGCTCGTTGCAACTAGAGAAAGCCCTTGCACAGAAATGAAGACCCAACACAGCCAAAAATAAATATAAATAAATAAATAAATTTATTAAAAAAAAAAAAAAGAGTTAAGTCTCTGTTTCCCCCAGTCCTGTGGAGCTCCTGCAAATAAGCCCCGCTGGCCTTCAAATCCAAATGCTCTGGGGGGCAACTCTTCCCGATGCCAGACCCCCAGGCTGGGAAGCCTGATGTGGGCCTCAGAACTCTCACTCCTGTGGGAGAGCCTCTGCAAGGTCACCCAAGGTGGAGTGCGGTGGGTAGGAGGTTAAGGATTTGATTATATTTCAAGTGCACCCCTCCTACCGTCTCGTTGTGCTTTCTTCTTTATGCCTTTAGATGTAGAAGATCTTTTTCTGTAGGTTCCAGTCTTTTCTATCGATGGTTGCTCAGATGTTAGTTGTGATTTTGGTGTGTTCACGAGAGGAGGTAAGCTCAAGGTCCTTCCCCTCTGCCATCTTGAAAGACTCCCTCTAGTCGCTCTCTTAAGCCTCTTTTCTTTTTTTAAATTTATTTATTTTATTTATTTTATTTTTGGCTGCATTGGGTCTTCGTTGCTGTGTGCAGGCTTTCTCTAGTTGCGGTGATTGGGGGCTACTCCTTGTTGTGGTGCGCGGGCTTCTCATTGCAGTGGCTTCTCTTGTTGCAGAGCACAGGTTATAGGTGTGTGGACTTCAGTAGTTGTGGCACATGGGCTCAGTAGTTGTGGCTTGTGGGTTCTAGAGCTCAGGCTTAGTAATTGTGGCACACAGGCCTAGTTGCTCTGCAGCATGTGGGATCTTCCCAGACCAGGGCTTGAACCCGTGTCCCCTGCATTGGCAGGCAGATTCTTAACCACTGTGCCACCAGGGAAGCACTTAAGCCTCTTTTCTAACCACTTTCCCAAATAATGAAGTGCTTGTCGTTCATCAAAATGCCCTGATCTGTCATCTCCTCAGACACCTTCACACATTCAGAATCTTCTGCCTAGACTGTCTTCTTTACATCTTTTTCTTTAGCTAATTTCAATTTATCCTAAAAAATCTCAGCTCAGATACTTTCCAAAAAGAAATTCTCCTTCCCCATTTACAACTAAAATCTGACTAGGTGAGAATCCAATATGCCCTTGTAGCAACCTGTATCTAACTAATAGTTGCATTTTAAGCGCTATTTTTTTTTTGTCTTTCCAATAGTATGTGTGTGTGTGTGTGTTATCTCTCTGTGTGTGTGTGTTAGTTGTTTCCAGAGTTCACATGTCATACCTTGAAGGCTCCATCACAATCTGTGCAAGGGGAGGCTTATGTCATTTGAAATTCCCAGGTGATTCTCATCCCATTCTGTCCTGTTGAGATGGAGAGCCTCTAGGGAGAGTCATCCCCAGCACCTGACACAGAATCTGGCATATTGTAAGTGACTATCACATGTTGGATGATGGTGGGGACAAGGAATGATGAGGTGAGAAGTCTGTTTTTCCTTCAATGGACAATGTGTAGACACATAAAATTTGTGAGTAGTGGCTCAACATAATTAGAGTAATGTATTTAGAAACTGACGTGTGATCAGTGATGAGTGGATTAGATTGGAGGAGAGGGGTGGGGGGATAGCATATGTCACGCTGAATCCTGGGCAAAATGTTGTAGAGATTGCAAAGGATCTGGGGTAACCAGTAAAACTGCCTAGAGTGGAATTCCCTGGTGGCGCAGTGGTTAAGAATCTGCCTGCCAATGCAGGGGACATGGGTTCGATCCCTGGTCTGGGAAGATCCCACATGCCGTGGAGCAACTAAGCCCGTGCACCACAACTACTGAGCCTGTGCTCTAGAGCCCGCGAGCCACAACTACTGAGCCTGCGTGCTGCAACTACTGAAGCCCGTGAGCCTAGAGCCCGTGCTCCGCAACAAGAGGAGCCACCACAGTGAGAAGCCTGCACACTGCAACGAAGAGTAGCCCCCGCTCGCCACAACTAGAGAAAGCCCATGCGCAGCAACGAAGACGCAACGGAGCCAAAAATAAATAAATTAATTAAAAAACAAAACAAAAAACTGCCCAGAGTGACATTCAGACACCAACTTGAGGCACAGAAAGTCTTTATATGAGGTGCTGGGCAAGGACCTAAAAAGTCATCTCCAGGCTAGCAGGTGGCATAACTGCTCAGTGTTCTTCAGCCAGATGCCAGAGAACTCTTCCGCCTGCCATGGCTAGGTTGGTTCTAGTTATGCACGTCCAGACTGGAGTGGATCAGGGGTGTAGAGAATGGGAGAACAGTTCCTAGACCCAGTTTAGTCTGGAGTAGGACTGTCTGTGGGAGGGGGCCCGTTCTAGAACAGCTGCAATTCCTGACTGATCCACTTCAGACAGACTCTAATGCCTGGTACCACCAGCCGAATTCTAGGCAAGAGTAAATGTATTGACATACTGCACAACATTCATGAAGTCAGAATTTTGGAAAAGGTGAAACTGTCTTTCAGGCTTAAATTATTTCTGCAGTGTTTTGTCTGATTACAGCCTGCATTTAGAAGATGCTTGTCCTTCACTTTCCCACCTCCTTTTAGCCTTTGTCAGTAACTTTGCAGGCTCTACACAGGTGGTTCCATTTGTAATCCATTTGACACAGCAAGACTCTCATAATTAATGAAGCTCTCTACAGCACTGCCAGTGACCTGGAATGTAGGACAGGAGAGGTGCTGAAGCAGAGGAAAGGACAGCGGGCTGAGAGCCAGGAGACCTGGATGTTGCCGGGAGGCTGCCGGGAGCTGGAGCCTAGCAAGGGAGTTTTCTTCTGTGCACCTCTGTCTCCAGCCTTAAACTGGAAGCACGAAAGCAAAGGTCCCGTCTCAAATAGAGGCATAATCACTAACCATTACAATTCCTGCTCTTGGCCACCTTCCTTTATTTGTCACTGAAAATCAATTTAAAGCATATTGTTTTTGAGTCAAGTTTTGATTGTGGTGGGAAGGCGGGAAGATAGGATTCAACCTTGAAATGCTAAAATCAACATGGAAAAGTTTTTGAGTTGAGGGACAGGATGGAGTCTGGAGAACAGGGGATTCAGAGCATTTCCAGGGTGGGTTCCCCACCCGCACCCCATACGTGCCAGGCAGGATTTCCACATGGTCAGGGCTTGAGTAGGAAAAAGGGGGACCAGGAGCAGTATCTTTTCCCTTTTTCTCTCTGCTTCAAACTCACGTGTAAATGGAATGAAAAGAGAAAGGAAAGAAGCAGCCAGAAGGAAAACAGATGGCTCTCTATAATGCTTTTCATCCAGTTAGAATTATGTTTTGACAATAAGGTCCTACAGAAAAAAACTGGAACACGTTTTCCCACATTTCACCCCACACCATTTTCTGCATAGATTAGACCTGTATAATAAATAAATCGCCTGAAATGAATTCCAGGAAGGTCATGGGGCAGCCCCTATGCTCTATCTTGGTATACGCAGAGAGAGGGATCTGACTGATCTGCTTATTAAAATAGTGCCGCATGCATCTGCTAAAAAATGTTCCCATGGTGACTCCAACAGACCTGCCTTCCTTCAGGCCTTCTCAGACACCCCAGTGGAGACTCGCATTCCCCTTTCCCACCGCTCTGCTCCCAGTGACGTCATGCTGTAAGTACCCATTAAACATGCCCAGAACAGAGATGTATCTTCACGTACTAAGGGTTCCCATTTCTCCCCCAAATGAAGAAATCTTAATTTCCCACAAGACGTCACCTGAATTTTAAAAATTATTTTAAAATCATACAGCATTACTCCCTCCTGAAGAAGTCCTTCTATCTCCTAGCTTTTTCCTTTTCATGGCCCAAATGGATTTAGGATTCAAGTCCTGGGCATCACTTGTTTCGATTTTTCCCTTTTCACTTGTGTTTTTACTCGTAGTATCAATCATTCATTACTATTATTATATTTTTAAAATGTATTTAAAATTCTAATTATTTTTTCCATTTATAAAAGTAATACAAAGTTATACAAAATACTTCTACTATAATTTTGGATTTTTTTGGCCACACCACTTGACATGTGGGGTCTTAGTTCCCTGACCAGGGATCGAACCCACAACCCCTGCAGTGGAAGTGCAGAGTCTTAACCACAGGACTGCCAGGGAAGTCCCAGTATTTCTATTATACTTTTTATGATTATAAAAATGTCCTAAGTAAAGAAAATAAAATTTCTATTTTTCCAATAACGCCTGATTCAAAAACTGTTTGATGAACTTTCACTAAATATAGAGGGAATGTTTCAGATATTTAATTTAAAATATAGGCTATGGCATCCATGAAACTCAGCCTGTGGGGCCCTGGGTTATCCTCCTAAGCAACTGGATGTGAAGTAAAAGAAGAGGCCCACGTGCTATTGGTGGGGGGGACTTGCCCTACATAATAAGAAGGTGAGGATAGCTTCAGACATGAGCCCCAAATCCAAAGTCTCAGAGATCAATATTCTGGAGAGCTGGCTCAGGATCAACCTTTCATGGACGCTACACATAGTCTGCTTCAGAGTGAAATGTAGCAGGAATTGTTCAATTTGATGATGATTTGGAGTTTTCCTGAACTAGGTTGGTGGGCCAGCTGGTAAATATCAATAATAACAATAACAATAATAATAATAATAATGCATCTGTTGAGCGCTTGCTCTCTGTAAGGTTGGTAGTAGGCATTGACAAGTCTTTAATCATTTAATCCTTACAACAATCCTCTGAAGTAGGTGGTCTAATTTCTTTTTCAGGGATAAGGAAATGTACATTTCAAGAAGTTAAACTACTTGTTCCAGGAAAATGGCAGAGCAAGCATCGGAACCCAAGGCTAGCCTTAACCATGCTTATTTCTAGCAGCAAACTTGCATGCTGTGTCCAGAGGGCTCTCATCACTACAACACTCTGTAGTAAAACACTGTTTTCTTAAAACCCTACAAAGCCTCCCAAACACTGTACCCATGACTCAAGCCAGGAACCCTTGGTCAGCAGGCCCTTCACGGGGTGCTTGCGGTTACCTGGTGCACCATATCGCCGGTCTCTTCTTTTCTTTTCTTTTCTTTTTTTTTTTTTTTTTACTTTTCTTATTATTAAATTTTATTTTATTTTTTAATTGAATTTTATTTCTTTTATACAGCAGGTTCTTATTAGCTATCCACTTTATACCTATTAGTGTATATATGTCAATCACCCACCTCTTGTTTTCTGTTACCTGCCTCCGTCCCTTGCAGCTCAGGTCACACTACACTGTCTGGTGTTCTCACCTCCACTCTCCACCTTCTGCCACGCTGCTCCTTGAGCCAAGCGGAGCTCCTGCTCTGCTCCCAAATCCTCTCCCTCCTCACCCAGAGGCAAGCAGCACTCTGCCCTCCCTCCTGCCTGGGCTTTGCTCGGTGGAAATGAGGTGTATCTTTCTTACTTCTAAAAACCCTTTCTCCACCCTCTATGGACCACTCTCTGAAGCTGATGCTTCCCTTAAGGCTGCTCTGGCCATATGTGCTTAGTGAAAGTGATTATTATTAGTCCTTTGTACATATCTTCAGACTCTGGGGCTGCAAAGTTGGTTGCAGGTTGAACAAACATTTAATGTTTATGCTGGGTGTTATTCTACTACGTTCCGAGCATTTCTCTAGGTACTGAAGAGAAAACAGTTAACAAAAGCATACAGAGGCCCTTCCCTCACAGAACTTACATTCTAGTGACTATCTCCTTTCCCTTTCTGTGTTTCTGCTTCCTTTCCTGGTGTATACTCCCATAGGATAGTTCCAGAGACAGGCTACCTGGGATCACATCCCAGCCTTTCTACTTACAGTCTGTGTGACCTTGGCCAAGTTAGTTAACCTCTCTGTGCCTCAGTTTCCTGTAAATTGGGAAACATGAATAGCATTTCCCTCAAAGCTGTTATTAGAATTAAATAAGTTAATGTAGTTAATACATCTAAGGTATTTAGGATAGTGGCTGTGATATTGTAATTTATATATATTTGGTCTTTGACCTCATTCTTGGCACAGAGCTACCAAAACTCTGGGAACTTCCTTAGAGAGCAATAAAGATCTTTTGTTATGTTAATGATGTGACTTTTGGAAAACACCTGAGGATGGGGGCTGGTTGCTAGGAGAACCAACTATGTGATTGGAGGGTTAGAAATTTCAATCCCACCCCCTGACTTCCAGGGAGGGGAGAGGGGCTGGAGGTTGAATCAATTGCCAATGGCCAGTGATTTAATCAGTCATGCCTGTGTAAGAAGCCACTATAAAAACTCAGAAGGACAGGGTTTGGAGAGCTTCTGAGACTGGAGAGGGTGGTGCTCCTGAAGAGGGCATGGAATTTCCGTGCCCTTTCCCCATGCCTTGCCCTATGCATCGCTTCTATCTGGGTGTTCCTGAGTTATATCCTGTAATAGTAAACCGGTGGTCTGGTAAGTAAAATGTTTCTCTGGGTTCTGTGAGCTGCTCTAGTGAACTAACTGAACCTAAGAAGGAGTTCATTGGACCCTCTGATCTATAGCTGGATGTCAGAAGCTCAGGTGACAACCTGGACTTGGGATTGGTGTCTAAAGTTGGGGGTGAGGGCGGGCAGTCTTTTAGGACTACAGAACCCTTAACTCGTGGAATCCGACGCTGTCCCCAGTTAGTGTCAGAATTCAGTTGAACTGCAGGACACCCAGCTGGTGTCCGATAATTGCTTGGTGGTATGGAAAAACCCCCATACATTGGAATTGGATGCAAAATCACAGTGGCAATATATGTTAATTACTATTATTACTTTGTTTAGGTAACACACAACACGTAGATGGCAGGGATCTTCCTTTGGAAGTGTTCTTAAGTCTCTTCCACTTGGCTGTAAACTTCTTAAAGGCAAGGGCCAAGTCTTCAGTCCTTTTGTGTTTGCCACACATGGTGTAGTGCTTTTCACAGCGTATACAATGAATAAATGCTCTTGACTGATAGGGCCCATGGAGGTGTGTGCTGTGGCATCAGAGTGTTTCTCAGCTCCCCCTCAGAGCAAAACTGCATTCACCTGATACACTATTCTCATTCTCTTGTCTTCTCGAGGAAAGACAACTGTAGGCTCAATGCCTTCTATTGCATGTGTAAAAAAAAAAAACTTGCTTTAATTTCTGAAGAAACAAGACCCAAGGGTATCATGTTAAAAACATCCTCTGCCTCAAAGAGAAATGACAAAACTCACCTTGATTTTTCAATGGTAAAGGCATAGTTTCCCTGAGTTTGCTTAAAAGGTTTTTCATTTCTCGCATGTCTCTGTAAAATTGATAAAAAGAAAAAATATCAGCTGTAAATTTTTGAAATGTAATCTCAAACCGTCTGTTCTGTGAGACAACTGAAGGACAAAGTCTGTGCCTAATTGTACGAGCTCGAGCTTCCAGTAGGCAAATATTGCATTTATTTTGCTTTTATAAGAAAAAAGAAAATCTGAGTTGGGTTGGCTCTGGAAGGAATAAGAACTACTCTGACAAACGTGTCCGCAGGGCATTCTGCTATAGGAGCCCTCATATCTACCTTCAGTTGGACCTGGCTGAGATCAGAGAAGAGCCTCTGGTAATGAGGACAGTACTTCACGTTTCCGAGGGCTCGTGAAGGGCACACAACTAGAACAACAGGGGAACCCTGGGCAAAGCTGAGGCTGGGTGATGATTTTCTCATCTGGTCCGAGGGCTGTCCTGCCTGTATGGGTTCACTCCCTGTCGTCTCTCATTATCGTGATTGGAATTCAGAGTAACACAGCTGTTAAACATTCCCAAGGGTCAACACATTAAATTGACTTGGAATGTTTTTAATGTGCAGCCCAGTTTGAGACCCACAGATTTCTTAGGGCAAAGTGATAGGGAGAAGCAAGGAAGCCCCTTCCCAGACCAGGTCTACTGTGCCTACTTCTCCTAGTCACTCCCACCTCCTTTGCAGAATCTGAACTTTTACGCTGAACTGAAATACCTCCAACGCTGAGGGCTAGACGCTCCTATTATTATTATCAGCCATAGCTTGCTCTCTGACAAGCTTACAAGGCTTGGATAGAGATTCTGTGCAAGGTTTCTGAAAAGGAAAATGGCTTTGCTGAAGGATTACACACTGACCATGGCACTCTGGCAGATATTTCTTCCTGGGAATAGAGCAAAGCATTTTCTACTTTATATATTAAGAGAAATCACTCATCATTTGTCTATAGCTCTATCAAACTGTGCCAAACAGCTTTATTGTTTGAATTGTTGGATTTCCAAGCATAGACAAAATCCCAGTTTTATTAATAGCACATAATTACCACATGCTTCAATTTTCTATAAACACAGAAATTTGGTAATTAGCTTTAGAATTATATTACAATCTGAAAGTAGAACTACAATGGCTCTAAATGTCACTGTGTGATACATTTCTAAAAATAAAAAAATAGTGTTCATTATCTTGTCAATGACTCAACCCCCCACACACAGAGCCCTCGATGGAATTGCCTAGTATTCATTCAGCTGCTTCGTGCTGGCTCTGGGGACATCAGTAGCAAAGGACAAGATATCAGTGTGAAGGCCAGTAAACAAGGGGCTTGTCCCTCTGCCTCACAGAATGGAATTTTTAGCATCTAGATGCGTTTATGATTATATTATTGTTATTGCTTCCTTTTCCCAAATGAAATAGAATCACTGTAGAATCTCTTCTTCCCAAGAAACTCCCTCTCTAGCCGTGAGCTACTGCTTGTTAAGACAAATGCATTAACTCACTTTGACCACTAAGGGGCCATCATCTACGTCCTGTGAGAGTAAGAGAAGACAGCTCTTCGGAAAGCTGTCTGTGAACTGGACAGAGCCCTCAGCCCCTGACTGGCAACTGAATAGGCCATTCCATACACCTGAAATCTGAGAATCTACTGGAGGCATCTTTGCACAGTTTTGAATTCTTCTCCCTTAAACAAATGGAAATTTTGGGACCCAGCCTGGTGGGTGAGCTGTGATGGGTATATAGATCCACCTTTCTCCCTTCCCAAGGAAGCACTCCATTTTCATCTCCATGGAGATGCAAGGCTGATGGAGTGGGCTAAGCAGAGGCCTGGGAGCCCACATCTCCTGGAGGTTCTGCTGTCATTCTGCAGATGGATTTGGACCCCTCACCGTCTCTCATCTCAGTTTCCTGAGAGCTCTGTTTCTGAATCTGAAAGAGAAAATCTCGACTCTCTCTAGCCCCTGAGTATTAACTAGAGGAGGATTGGCAGTCTATTTAGGGTAACTTCCCACTTACCTTTCAGTGTTCTCAATGTCTGTGGAAACCTGCCAGGAATGTTGCTGAATATCTACAGGGGATGATGAGGAGTCCTCTAGAGCAGGTGTTTCAGCACACTCCTCAATTTTGCAATCCAAACTCTTGGTTCCCCCTCCAGGCTCCTTTCCTAAGGGGGTTGGTGTTGGTAAAGAGAAGGGGATAAGAAATCATAAATGCAAATTCTATACCCAAGATATCATTGCAAACGTTGGCTATGCTTTGAGTCAAATGCTCCATTAACCCTAGAAACTTCTTTGAATACTAAAATAATGTGTGTGTGTATAGCATATTTTCACAACATTCTGGGAAAGGTATCTGAGGTCAATGCAACCTGAAGATCAAGATTAAAGTAAGGGCCCTGCCTTTGATGGAGTATTGGTGCTTTGTAACCCATTCTTTACGAGTTAGATCGGATTAGCTAGGGAGAGGAGATTCAGCCTGTGAAATTGTGCTGCTTTTTTGGTCCTCAGATGCAGGGGCAGGTAAAAGGGCCAGGAGCAGGTGACACCCAGCAGGAGGAATAGGAGCCCTGCTGTTCCTTCTGATTCTGACACTAGCCCTCTGGGCCTGTGAGAAGCAGCAGAGATTATGGACCTGCCTTCCATTTCCTTGGCTCTCCAACCTCCTTCAGTGTATCCTTCTATGAGGAGAGAGCCCAGTCTCAAGATCCAGCCTCACTCTGCTGAGACCACAAAGTGCCATCAACTAAAGCACCATGTACTGGGTAGCCGTCCACAGTAGTGAACTGCCAATGCACTAAGACTTGTATTTACCGGGACTGATCTCAAGGGAATAAATCAATACTTTCTGGAAACAAATCTCCGAATTGGTTAGGCCATAAATTCATGTGAAATTAAGTGGAAGTTATAGGCTGTGGCCCCGATATCCTCTGTTAATGTCTTTTAGTCTGCCTTGAACTTCTGGGTATCTGCAAGGTGTATCTTGATATCATGGGAATGGCATACGAGGCCCAAGAACTGGGTTTTAATTTTTTAATGTGTGTGTGTGTGTGTTTTTCTGCTGCACCGCATGGCTTGCGGGATCTCAGTTCCCTGACCAGGGATCGAACCTGGAGCCCCAACAGTGAGAGCGCCGAGTTCTAACCACTGGACTGCCAGGGAATTCTCAAGAACTTGGTTTTATTTATTTATTTTTATTTTTTTTAATATAACTTTATTGTAGTATAATTGCTTTACAATGTTGTGTTAGTTTCTAATGTACAACAAAGTGAACCAGCTATATGCATATATCCCCATATCCCCTCCCTCCCACCCTCCCTATCCCACCCCTCTAGGTCATCACAAAGCATCGAGCTGATTTCCCTGTGCTACGCAGCAGCTTCCCACTAGCCATTTTACATTTGGTAGTGTATATATGTAAATGCTACTCTCTTACTTCATCCCAGCTTCCCCTCCCCACTCTGTGTCCTCAAGTCTGTTTTCTACGTCTGCATCTTTATTCCTGCCCTGCCACTAGGTTCATCAGTACTGTTGTTTTAGATTCCATATATGTGCATTAACATATGGTATTTGTTTTTCTCTTTCTGACTTCACTCTGTATGACAGACTCTAGGTCCATCCACCTCATTACAAATAACTCAATTTCGAAGAACTGGGTTTTAAACCTGGCTTTTTCAGTTGTTCATTAACTCACTCATAATATTTCCTGAGTGTCAGCTAAGTATCAGGTACTGGGTTTGGTACTAGAGAGACAGAGGTGAAAGAAAGGATAGTCTTTGTCTCATGGAGCTTAAAGTGCTAGAGATAGACAATTTAAAAAATATACAAATAATTATAAAGCTGTTGTATGATATTATGTAGTCTGGTATAAATGGTAGCTATATTGTTGCTTTCACTCTTTCAACCAGTTTTATTTGTATTATGTAGCTACATCTCCAGACTGGTTGTTAAGAAATCGTTACAGCCGGTATCATTGAATATTCATGAGATAGCAGCTCCACGTGGTTACCTCATAGCTCAGTTTCCCTAATCATGATATGATTGTTTTTGTATGTTTAAAAAAATAAAAAATAAAACAAAAACACTTATGAAAAGGGAGGCTGTTTATGGTAAAATCTAATGGGAAGCTTTTCCCTTGGATTCCTGATCTGAAGGCGACTAGCAAAAATCTCATCCCTGTCATTTGTAACCCATGTAGTAGCAACACAAGGAGAAAGAGACAAGCAATTAACTGGTAATTAACTGTACAGCATTCATCAGCCTGTAGTAGAGATGGACCTCTGAATATTCAGCCAAAGCACAAACACAAGTTTACTGATGAAAACTTTTGATCCTTTTGTGTATACTTTATGCACATTGATCCTGGGTGATGGAATTGCTTTTCCAATTTTATGGTATTGCTGTCGGGTAGAAATTAATTAAGTACATAGCATATTACCATTAAGTACATAGCATATTACCATTTCCCAGTTGGAGGGCATTGACCTCTTAAAAGCACTTGAATTGAATCTCCTGGTAGAGTGCACACATGCAGTCCATTTGGCACCTACCTCTGAGCAGTCAGCCTTGGGATGTGAGTCTGAGCAAGAGCGGCTAGGACTTGAGAGAGAGACAAAAGGGTGGTGTCCCCCCAAACAGCCCTCTGCTTTTCAAAGCTCTAAAGGACAGGGCCACCTGAAAGCACACATGGCTCCTGTTCTGCTCTTTTGGGTTTGAAATGCCATGGAGAATGGAGTATGGTTTGGACAGCAAATGGTGGATGAAGAAGATTCACACAAAGAAATTCTCTGCTTTATGGGCTCTGCTTGGCGTGGGGCCACTGTAGCCCCTAC
The DNA here is from genome assembly GCF_949987535.1 of Balaenoptera acutorostrata. Taxonomy (NCBI): domain Eukaryota; kingdom Metazoa; phylum Chordata; class Mammalia; order Artiodactyla; family Balaenopteridae; genus Balaenoptera; species Balaenoptera acutorostrata. The sequence continues at coordinate 54,593,814 of NC_080065.1, read as the reverse complement.
CCTGTGGTCAGGACTGTAGAGCCCAAAACTTTCATTCATGGGAACAGGGAGGACTCAAGGTAGTAGCGTGACGTTCCTTCTTGGAGTCCTCTATGTCCTTCATATTTATGCCTCTTATACACGAACACATACGTAAAGTCCAATCCACAACCACTTTGTGTACACTTACTGCCTGTACTAATTCTACTTACATAAGACAAAAACATTCTAAAAAAAAAGTAACATAACTATTCATGTATTCCTGAAACATGCCTATGAGCTTGCAATGCCAAGTACACCCTCCTTTCCCTCATTTTCAGAGACTAGATATAACTCTGCTAATGCAGATGCACAAGAATGAAAAATTTGGATGCTGGACTTGCAGTTTGGTGCTTTCTGTCAGCTTACAAAATCTCTGCAGAATTTTGATTATATTATATCTTCTCTGGCTGGCACATCTTGAAAGACAGGAGATTGATAGGAATTGTAGGGTTTTTCAATTCCAGAACATATGTGGGGAGATCACAATTGCTCTCATTTACTGATAGCACTGACTTTATGCTGGGCATCCTTTCCCACTACAGTCCCTGTTTATTGCCTTCATAGAACACTTATCACTAATAGAAAATTATCTTATGTATTTGCTAACTGGTTTATTATTTGCTCACCCCAACCCCATTCTCATCTCCCATCTCCCCATCTCCAAACTGGATATGTAAAGTCTGTAAGGCTAGGAACCTTATCTGTTTTCTTCAGTTCTGTAAGTCCAGTACCGAGGACGACGGCTTACACATCAGATGATTTCAACAGATATACGGCATCAAAAAAAGTAATTATACTATATATGTTATGCAACTTTCTTTGCCACATTATTATGGTTAGAGATACTTTCGTGTTAATGCATTGTGATTTATTTTATGCTTTTAAATGGATGCACAGTATCCCCTAGTAAGGAACTTACATTGTAATTCTTCCCTTTCTCTGGAGTATGCCAGTATTTGTATGGGACAGATCCTTTAAAGTAGAAAATTTGGAAAAAGTATATGTATTCACATTTTGTACTTTAATATATATTGCCAAATTGGCCTCTGAAAAGGCTATGCTAATTTACATTTGCCTTCCACCAACTGTAAATGAGAGAATCTATTTCCCTACACCTTTGCCAGAACTTCATATTATCAATATTTAATTTTTGCTTATTTGATGAGGGAAAATAGAATCTCTCATTGAAGTTTATTTTCACCTCTTTTATTACTGCTGAGATTAAATTTATTTTTCATAAGTGAATTGGCTACCTGTATTTCTTCTTTTCATTTTCTATTCATATCATTTGTCCATTTAAAAAATAGGGCTGTCTTCAGGACCAGATGGCTTCACAGGCGAATTCTATCAAACATTTAGAGAAGAGCTAACACCTATCCTTCTCAAACTCTTCTAAAATATAGCAGAGGGAGGAACACTCCCAAACTCATTCTACGAGGCTACCATCACCCTGATACCAAAACCAGACAAAGATGTCACAAAGAAAGAAAACTACAGGCCAATATCACTGATGAACATAGATGCAAAAATCCTCAACAAAATACTAGCAAACAGAATCCAACAGCACATTAAAAGGATCATACACCATGATCAAGTGGGGTTTATCCCAGGAATGCAAGGATTCTTCAATATATGCAAATCAATCAATGTGATACACCATATTAACAAATTGAAGGAGAAAAACCATATGATCATCTCAATAGATGCAGAGAAAGCTTTCGACAAAATTCAACACCCATTTATGATAAAAACCCTGCAGAAAGTAGGCATAGAGGGAACTTTCCTCAACATAATAAAGGCCATATATGACAAACCCACAGCCAGCATCATCCTCAATGGTGAAAAACTGAAACCATTTCCACTAAGATCAGGAACAAGACAAGGTTGCCCACTCTCACCACTATTATTCAACATAGTTTTGGAAGTTTTAGCCACAGCAATCAGAGCAGAAAAAGAAATAAAATGAATCCAAATTGGAAAAGAAGAAGTAAAGCTGTCACTGTTTGCAGATGACATGATACTATACATAGAGAGTCCTAAAGATGCTACCAGAAAACTACTAGAGCTAATCAATGAATTTGGTAAAGTAGCAGGATACAAAATTAATGCACAGAAATCTCTTGCATTCCTATACACTAATGATGAAAAATCTGAAAGTGAAATTAAGAAAACACTCCCATTTACCACTGCAACAAAAAGAATAAAATATTTAGGAATAAACCTACCTAAGGAGACAAAAGACCTGTATGCAGAAAATTATAAGACACTGATGAAAGAAATGAAAGATGATACCAACAGATGGAGAGATATACCATGTTCTTGGATTGGAAGAATCAACATTGTGAAAATGACTCTACTACCCAAAGCAATCTACAGATTCAATGCAATCCCTATCAAACTACCACTGGCATTTTTCACAGAACTAGAGCAAAAAATTTCACAATTTGTATGGAAACGCAAAAGACGCCGAATAGCCAAAGCAATCTTGAGAAAGAAAAATGGAGCTGGAGGAATCAGGCTCCCGGACTTCAGACTATATTACAAAGCTACAGTAATCAAGACAGTATGGTACTGGCACAAACACAGAAATATAGATCAATGGAACAGGATAGAAAGCCCAGAGATAAACCCATGCACATATGGTCACCTTATCTTTGATAAAGGAGGCAAGAATATACAGTGGAGAAAAGACAGTCTCTTCAATAAGTGGTGCTGGGAAAACTGGACACGTACATGTAAAAGTATGAAATTAGAACACTCCCTAACACCATACAAATAAGTAAACTCAAAATGGATTAAAGACCTCAATGTAAGGCCAGACACTATCAAACTCTTAGAGGAAAACATAGGAAGAACACTCTATGACATAAATCACAGCAAGGTCCTTTTTGACCCACCTCCTAGAGAAATGGAAATAAAAACAAAAATAAACAAATGGGACCTAATGAAACTTAAAAGCTTTTGCACAGCAAAGGAAACCATAAACAAGATGAAAAGACAACCCTCAGAATGGGAGAAAATATTTGCAAATGAAGCAACAGACAAAGGATTAATCTCCAAAATTTACAAGCAGCTCATGCAGATCAACATCAAAAAAACAAACAACCCAATCCAAAACTGGGCAGGAGACCTAAATAGACATTTCTCCAAAGAAGATATACAGATGGCCAACAAACATATGAAAGAATGCTCAACATCATTAATCATTAATCATTAGAGAAATGCAAACCAAAACTACAATGAGATATCACCTCACATCGGTCAGAAGGGCCATCATCAAAAAATCTACAAACAATAAATGCTGGAGAGGGTGTGGAGAAAAGGGAACCCTCTTGCACTGTTGGTGGGAATGTAAATTGATCCAGCCACTATGGAGAACAGTATGGAGGTTCCTTAAAAAACTAAAAATAGAACTACCATACGACCTAGCAATCCCACTACTGGGCATATACCCTGAGAAAACCATAATTCAAAAAGAGTCATGTACCAAAATGATCATTGCGGCTCTATTTACAATAGCCAGGACATGGAAGCAATCTAAGTGTCCATCAACAGATGAATGGATAAAGAAGATGTGACACATATATACAATGGAATATTACTCAGCCATAAAAAGAAACGAAATTGAGTTATTTGTAGTGAGGTGGATGGACCTAGAGTCTGTCATACAGAGTGAAGTAAGTCAGAAAGAGAAAAACAAATACCGTATGCTAACACATATATATGGAATCTAAGAAAAGAAAAAAAAAAGGTCATGAAGAACCTAGGGGCAAGACAGGAATAAAGACACAGACTTACTAGAGAATGGACTTGAGGATAGGGGGGTGGGGGGAAGGGTAAGCTGTGACAAAGTGAGAGAGTGGCATGGACATATATACACTACCAAATGTAAAATAGATAGCTAGTGGGAAGCAGCCGCATAGCACAGGGAGATCAGCTCGGTGCTTTGTGACCACCTAGAGGGGTGGGATAGGGAGGGTGGGAGGGAGGGAGACACAAGAGGGAAGAGATATGGGAACATATGCATATGTATAACTGATTCACTTTGTTATAAAGCAGAAAGTAACACACCATTGTAAAACAGTTATACACCAATAAAGATGTTTAAAAAATAAAAATAGGGCTGTCTTGTTGATTTGTAAGAATTCTCTCTATGTAATAGATACTGATCGTTTCCACTGCAGGTGAAACTATAAATTACTACCATCTGAGATTTGGAACTTTATTGAAGGATGACTCATTGATTACTTTTTCAGTACTGTCTAGGTTTAATGGTTTATTAAAAGATTTTACTCTTCTTGAGTTAAATTTGATAACTCATTTGTCCTAGAAAATTATTCACTAAATACATTTTTAATAGTATGGTTTTCTATGGTAACTGTTTCATATCTCTAATGCTGTGTATTTATGGCTTACAGTTTCTTTGTACACCACTGTTTCTTGGATTCCATATCTTCCTGTTTCTTGGATTCATTTTAATTTTGCTGGAACATATCTTTGGCTAATTATTTCAGAGATCTCCGAATACAAAATTTCTTAGTCTTTATATTACTGAAAATACTTTTTCTTCTCTATCTCTCTCTTGCTGTACACACACTTAAATTCTAATTGGCTGGATATAAAAATCTATGTTCTAACTAAGTTTCTCTCACAACTTGGATGATATTGTTCCCTTTCTTCTATCTATACCCAAGGATGCTATGTATGTAGCCTGTTTATGGCCCTCTGAAAATTTTTTATCTTTAAATATTTGAGTTATGAAATGGTTCCTAAATACGTCTAGCTATGGGTTCTTTATATATTACTCCTTTTTTTGGCATTCGATTGGCATTTGCAATCTACTTTCACCAATTTTTTATTTTGAAAATTTTCAAACCTATAGTAAACTTGCAAGAATAATACAATGAATATCCAAATATTCTAGTTTAACCGATTGTTAATATTTAGCCATATTTTTCTTTTATCTCTCTCAGTCTCTGTGGGTATGTGTGTATTATACATATATAGGTTTCATATATATGGATTATGTGTATAACGTGTATATGTATAAATGTATAATATATATAAGTTTTTGTTGAACCATTTAAAAGTTGCAGACATTAATGTTACTTTATCCCCAATACAACATATAACTCCTAAAGAACAAGAATGTTTTCCGGCATAACCTTAAAACAATTAGCACATGAAAAACTAATTTTGATTTAAATGATTCAATTCAATTTGATACAATGCTATTGTTTAATATATATATATATTCTATATTGAAATTTCCCCATTTGTTCCAATAATGTCCTTTATAGCTTTTTTTTTTTTACATTGAAGGATCCAAATAAGGATTATGTACCACATTTAATTGTCATGTTTCTTTATTCTCTTTTAATATAGAGTTGCATCCTTGTCTTTTTTCATTTTTCATGACATTGATATTTTTGAATAAAGAGTCCGGGCCAGTTGTTTTAAAGAATGTCTTTAAATTTGGATTTGTCTGATTGTTCCCACAAGTCTAGGTTCAGAGTAAACATTTTTTGCAAGAATATTATAGAAGTGATATTTTGTCCTTTTTAGTGCATTGCATTAGAAAGCATACATGTTTATCCCATTATTAATGATGTTAGTTAAGTATTGATTACTTGGTTAAGGTGATTTCTTCCAGCTTTTACCATGGTAGAGGACTCTTTTTCCCTTTGTAATTATTAAGTAATCTATGGAGTGATTTATTAAGATTTTATAGCCTTTTCAATATAAATATTTCTTTAGGTTTGCAAAAAGGTTTTCTATTTTTCTTAATTATCTATTTCTCTCTGTTTTCTCTGCTCTTTCAGAATCCTATTTCATGTTAGAGTCTCTGGATCTTAATTAGCCCTATATTCTATATTCACTGTGGGGGGCTGAGTTCTGGGAGAATACCTAGACTTGACCTTTCAGGTCCCTATTTTAGGCTCTCAGTATTTCCATTATAATAATTGTTAAGAACTGTGAAGGGTCTGAGATTTTCCTCTACCTGTGAATTAACCTGCCACAATCTCATGGATCCTGGAAAGAGACACGAGACTCCTGGGTTAGAGACAAAGAAAATTTAGTACTCACAAAATAGTAGCACAGTATCAGCATTTGTGTTAATTTCTTGAGTTTTAATTCCCACAGGGAGACACAAGAAGAGCCAGATCATTATACCTCCACACACACACAGGAGACAGAAACCCTGAGATTAAGGATCCGAAGTCTTCTATAAGCATGTCTGCCCTTTGCGCCAGAGGGAAACATTTTCATTATACTGAATCGTAAGCATGCCTTGCTCTGGAGGGGAGGCACTGTCTCTATTTTTCAAGAACATTTACTAAATAAACATCCTTGAAAAGATAGTGTAAAAGAAAGGGCAGTCAGTGCCTCACTTTGCAAGAAAAACTCTGTTCCCTGAAATGCAAGAGCCTCAAGGAGAATTGTCTCCCAACACTAATTAAGCCATCTATTAAAATTTTATTTGATGGGGCTTCCCTGGTGGCGCAGTGGTTGAGAATCTGCCTGACAATGCAGGGGACACGGGTTCGATCCCTGGTCCGGGAAGATCCCACATGCCACGGAGCAACTAAGCCCGTGTGACACAACTACAGAGCCTGTGCTCTAGAGCCTGCGAGCCACAACTACTGAGCCTGTGTGCCACAACTACTGAAGCCCGCACGCCTAGAGCCTGTGCTCCTCAACAAGAGAAGCCATCACAATGAGAAGCCCGCACACAGCAACAAAGACCCAACGCAGCCAAAAATAAATGAATAAAAAAAAATTTTTTTATTTGATGGATAACACTTTCATTTCCAACAAATCTGGTTGCTTCCTTTCTGTTACAGTTACTGCTTTTGAGGTATGACAGACCTAAAATAAATCTATTGATTACGTTTATATTTTAAATTCTTCATCTGTTTCTACTTTAAAATTTGTTCATCAAGTATTAGTTGTTTGAGTGTTGCCATTTGGTACCTCCCTTTCAGGGTGTTGATTTTTCTTAAAAATCTGCTCATCCCTGGATGTCTGTTCAGCTTTGTCTTTGAGGATCTCTCTTTGCCCATCATCCTGATGAGTATCCTCCTTCTGGTGATTGGAAAAGGGGCAGGATGTGTGGCTGGACAATGTGTGTCTAAAGCTTGTCTTCTGGGTGCTTCTCATCTCCATTGATAAGTTTACCTGGGCACACAGCCTATTTTTTGGGTCCCGTGTTTGCTTTGAGTTTCCTGTTTACAACTCCTACTCCAAAGAGATATGTGGAACAATTTAGCCTGGGAAAAAACACTGGAGTCATGTGCTCACTTTCTTGTTCCTCTGCAGCAGTCCTTATGGAGGATTCGAGTTACTTCACCTTCTGTTCTGCTTTGCTGCCTGGTCCTGACACTCACAGCAGGTGTCCTCCTGGGGTAAGCAATGATGGTCTTGGTTACTCAGTGTGGGGCAGCCCAGCTTTTCCTGAATGCAATTTCAAACATTCATTTCCCTGACAGCAGTTCCAGAAATCCTTCCTGTGATTTGCATTTGTTGACTCCTACTTTGAAGTATCTCTGGAATTGATTTTATTTTTGTAGTATTTTTCTCCTACATGAATTTCTTTTGTTTCTTCTTGAGTTTCTTACTGGCTGTGGCTTCATTTCTTCATTTATATCCACCAATCCAATCCCTGTTGCTTTCTAGCTTTGAGAAATTCCTCAATTTCTGGTTTGTTGAAATCATACTTCCTTGTTTTTCAGGGCCATGGGAGACTGTTTTGTGTCTGCCGACCTCTTTTTTTTTTCCTCTTACAATTAGTAGGGCCCATTTGACAGAGTTATGGCAAATGGATTCTGAGTAAGAGTGGCGTATGCCTCTTCCAGATTGGCTTCTAAAAATCTTCCCATGGGAACACCCATGCTTTCTTTTCTCCCCAGACAATTGGATGGATGTGGGGAATGGAAAGAATAAAAGGGCCCACCCCCCCCACCCCCAGCTCTGGCATTGGACTATGACAGTGGTGAATAATGAACTCTCATTGTTCTCATCCATTGAGATTTGATGATGTTTCATGCAGCTGTTACCCTACCCTGACAAATACAAGAACGAATATGGATTTATTGTTTTCATTATATCTTTTGCTGTTATTTCGATGAATTTTTAGTAGGAGGGGAAATATACATATGAGTTCAGTCCAACACCTCTGGACAAGCTTCTTTTTCTCCAGTTATACTCCCTCTCATTTGACAACAGATGCAGAATGAAAGCAAAGTCCTTTGCTTATTCAGTAATTATGAATTGAAACTTTATCTGCTCCAGGCACTGTACTAAATGCCAGAGATACAATGGTGAACACACTCAAGGTGATCAACTCTGGAGAGGACAACAGACAACAAATCAGGTGTCTACCCCTCAATGTAACACGTGCCTGGGGGACACATTGCGTGGGCATAGGCCCCGCCTTGGAGAGCCAGGAAAAGCTTTCTGCAGGAAAGTCCCATCTAAGTTACAAACCAAAGAAAGCATAGGGTAGACCAAGTGAAAGGGATGGTTGTGGAGTGGGGCAGGGTGGACAATATGTTTCAGGCAGAGGGAGCAACTGGAAAGAACTTCCAAGTTCAAGTTCCTCGAAGTAGTTCAAGATGCCGTGTGTGTGGCCGGCAGGGTATGGGGGGCAGATGAGATGGGGTTGCTGGTGAGAGATGAGGCTGGAGAGGCTAGCAGGGCCGGTCCATAGATGCTCTTCTGAGCCACATTAAAAAGTTGGCAGGGGGGCACCTCACAAACCTGGATGTTGGCCTATCTGACCTCTGCATCCCCAGCTTCCCCCCTTTGACCAGTTATCCTTAGAAGGAGCACCTGTTTCTAACATCAGGTGGGCTCTCTGCTCTGTTCTCAGGAAAGGGTCAAGCTGCTTCTAGATGGTAACTTCAAGTCAAAGTTTTACTTTGCCCAAGAGTGACTATGCATTTAAAATCATTTTTTATTATGAAATGAAAAACTCTGTCCCCTGAAACATCAGTTTCAGGCCTCAGTGAACAAGTATTTTCTCGGGGAGGAGATGGAGGGGGAGGGGAGAAGGAGAGCCTTTAGAGCGCCTTAAAATCTCACTAAGCTGGCTTCACCACTGTTGAGAACCAGGATGTCAAAAAGTTGGCCACTTTCCTCAGGGCCTCGCAAAGCTTTTGGCCTTCAGCTCCTTTGGGATTTCCATGTATTTTTAGCCTGTTTATGGATAATATAATAGGCATGTTTGAGGAAAAGTTAAGGGAAACCACACATGAAACACATACCAGTTTGGAAGGCTGGTTATTCTTATATTTGTGAGAAATGGTCAGTTGTTTAGGAGGAACAAAAACACATCTGACTGTGGGGCAGCCTCAAGAGTCCCACAGATCTCTTTCACCTCAGAATTCCTAGGCATTGGCCTCAGAAAACTGGGGTCCTTTATTTAGAGTGGAGGCCCCTTTATCACACTCTACTCTGGAGACCTCTTTCCTCCTCTTGATCTCATTTCTCCCATCCTCTTTCTTTTCTATTCATATTTTCCTCTCTCCATTTCCCCTTCTCCTCTCCACTCCTTGCTTGCCTGCCTGTCTTCAGCCTATAGTGACAGCAGGAAGCATTGCCATAGTGTCTCCTTGCAGGCCCTGAGTTTGGACTCCGATGTCCAGCAGAGTCAATTTTATCCATTTGTGTAAATTTCCCTAGGAATCAAAACAAAACAAACTAATCTTCTCTGAGCTAATATTCTATCACTGCACTATCATTTCCTTGATGGCAGGGGCAAATTTCCTATGTCCTTTGTGCTCCTGACACATTATCTGCTATGATACTGTACACAGGGAAGGCTCTCGGGACAGCTTTCACACTGACTGTGAACAACTAAATGAACACAGTTTACATGAGATGCGTGGAAGCTTGTCCACACGGTTACTCTCACTCTCATGCATTTTCATAACGGGTAGGAGATTTATAACTCCATCCAGTGTGAAAAGGACTGGGGAAATGTAAGCTGTTTGTTAAGTAATCCACTTTTACTCTTGCATTTCCAAAAAGCATGTAATTTAAATAGAAATAAGTTATATTAGTTCAGTTAGTTGTTTGCCTGTATTAAGAAATAGTTTCAAAGGCTTTTCTACATTGTGGTAAGAAGATATTCATAGTGCCATAAAACACGTAGTGGAAAATAATACTTATACCATAAACAGAAATCCATTCTTGTCCATACACTGGGAAATAAACATTTTCCGACACAGAGCTATTTCCCTCCCCCGCCCTGTGTCCTTCTCTGTGTTCCTTATGACACTGTAGTCCTATCATTGACCCCAGAGTAGTAGTCATCTTGGTAGTTCCATTAGCTGAGTGAGGAAGCAGAATCACAGGGCACAGCAGAAGAGCAGACAATGGAAACACAATAAAGAGAGGTCCCCATGAGGCTTTCACTGCTCCATTTCCAACCCCGAAGGTAGAGCAGAACAATGTGCAGATGGTATTGACTGTATAGTTAATTAATTTCAACTTTCCTTTAATGGGTATCATGGCTAAATCATGCTTCCTTTGGATCACAACAAAATATCTTATAAATCATTAAATGATCTACAGAGTTAACTTTCCCTCTCATCTTAAAAAGTAACTCTCTGAACTTATTTTGGTAAGAAATTAAATATACAATAAAACTTAGCCATTAAACATGGTATTTTGGAATATGTGCACCAATCAGTGTCAGATGTGTGGATAAAATTCAGCCCATGGTGCTAGTATCTTTCATTTCCCGATTTGATATGTTCTCTTGCCTTTCTCCAATGTAGCTTAGCGGGAAATGGTCTGGTGTAGTGGAACAATCATGAACTTTGCAGTAGGATTAATGTGCTCTGTGACCTTGGACAACAAGTTACCTCTTTGAGCCTCAGCTTCTCCATCAGTAAAATGGGAAAAACGATACTTGAGGATGAAATAAGATGACAGGTATAAAGCACCTGGCAAGTAGAAAGTATACAGTAAGTGGAAGCTATTATCATTGCTGTTATCCTAGTCCTCAGCTGACATCTACTTTGACAAAAGGTGATGAATATTGTGTCCTGTTCACTGTGTGGTATTGATGTATGAGGACACGGAGACAGAGTAATAGATGGTGTTAGATTGCCTTTAGATTCCAGAAGTTGGTTATATTCATGTTCTTCAGATAGTACAAGCTTGTTCTGGTCTTGGGTCCTTTGCATTAGATACGAATGTTTATGAAGTTGTGTCCTTCTTGTCATTAAATCTCAGATTAAGTTCTACCTCCTCGGAGAGCTTTGACCATCCCTTCTAAAGTAGCCACCCAGTCATGGTCACTTTCTATTACATTACCTATTCTAATTATTGACATTGTAATTTTAGTGTTTGGGATTTTTAGAAATTTTTCCCCCTATTTCTCTGCACAAGACTATATACTCCATAAGAACAGGGATCTCCTCAGCCCTGATCGTTTCAGTCTCCCAGTACCTTACATAGGTGCTCAACAAATATTTGTTCAAAGAACAAATGCATGTTTCCACTCATAATTTGAATCATAATCTATTTTAAGATTGATTCTGCTTCATTTCTTCTAACCTAATGTTCTATTTTAGTATCAATTGCCTCATTACATTGGAAAATAAGGCTTTACTTGTGGTTTTATTCTATTTCTGTCTTTGTGTTGCTTGTTTCTTTTATTGGTGTGGGTCATTTTTTTTACATTTCTTAATAGGAGGCTGGAATACCCTGGAGTCTTTACTGCTCATATTCTGTTCTTTGTCTTAAGTTTATCCTGTATTTTGCTGGATGGATGGTGGTTCATTAATTTCTTATGAGAGCATCTTGAGCTCTCAACTCCCACTAGATTTTGACATTTCTCTCTTCTTTCCCCCCCCCCTTTTTATTTAAAAATTTATTTATTTACTTATTTATTTTTGGCTGTGTTGGGTCTTCGTTTCTGTGCGAGGGCTTTCTCTAGTTGCGGCAAGTGGGGGCCGCTCTTCATCACGGTGCGCGGGCCTCTCACCATCGCGGCCTCTCTTGTTGCGGAGCACAGGCTCCAGATGCGCAGGCTCAGCAGTTGTGGCTCACGGGCCCAGCCGCTCCGTGGCATGTGGGATCTTCCCAGACCAGGGCTCAAACCCGTGTCCCCTGCATTGGCAGGCGGATTCTCAACCACTGCACCACCAGGGAAGCCCTTCTTTCCCCTTTTGTGACTACATTTACTCCCCATTTTTTCTCTCTTTATATATCCTGGTGGCACATTGCAGGGGAAGAACCCATCTTATCTTAGGGGGAGGAAGGGAGAATGGTATACCTCAAAGGACCTGGGGACAATCTAGCTGTAAGTGATGGCAGAAGAGTGGAGCAGAGTCAGAGAAGACCCTTGAGAAAGCAAGGAGAGATGAGAATAAAGATGAAGGAGCAAGTTCACATGTGAAGGGGGGCTGCACTGGAGTGCTCTCTCTTCTCTGCTCCTTTCAGAATGGGAAGGTTGTCAAAACTGACTGACTGTGGGGAGAATGGGAGAGAGGAAAGCTGTGGTCAGAACGGCAGGATCATCCAATTCTCTTAGAAATCTGGCTTCACTTTCTGCCAACAGAGTGAATGAAACCCGTGGTCGCATTTTATCTGGTGTCAGGAAACAGGCATTAATGGTCAATATGATACATGGATTCAGTTGTGGGGAAAGACTTCCTACCTAATTAACTGTGAAGAAGTGAGAGAAACTATTTTTCACTATAAACATAGAAATTAGACTTTGTCAAGTAATGGCCCAATCTAAAACTTAAAGTGTTAAAATATGAGATTACACAATGCCTGAAATTATTCCCATCTGTCATCTTCTCCACAGTTTTTCAGAACCACACTCTGCATGGTATATTCCAATAGCCTTTATTAAATGTGGATTTTTACCTCATATTACCATAATTTACTTTAATTTTGTTGGCCATGAAATAAGACGATCATCTTAGTACTGTTTGTCTTCATTTTTTTGGGCAATAGCATGATCTTATAAAGTATAAAAGATTTCCAAGTAGATTGTACCAATCAGACTTATGAGACAGCAAAAATTCAGAAACATGGTGCATGCAAAACGCATGAAGGTCCACTGAAGATGTTGTTAAGGACAAAGGATACTTATAATTTGCTTAATTGGGAGAGAAGGACAATCTTCATTATTAAATTCAAGCTTTCTGCAGAAAATGAGATTTAAAATGATTTGAGGCTTATTTTTCCCAGAAACAAACCATACTCCTCGCCCCTGCGGTAACCTTGTGTGACCTTTTTCTTCAAAGAGTAAACACATGACTACTCAATACAATAGTAAAACTAAATGTGATATTCAATACTTTCTGGACTTACGGTGGCAGTCAGGGAGGTAATTAGAAATAAAAATAAATTAAGGGGCTTCCCGGGTGGCGTAGTGGTTAAGAATCTGCCTGCCAATGCAGGGGACACAGGTTCAAGCCCTGGTTTGGGAAGATCCCACATGCCACGGAGCAAGTAAGCTCATGCGCCACAACTACTGAGCCTGCTCTCTAGAGCCTGCATGCCACAACTACTGAGCCCGTGAGCCACAACTACTGAAGCCCGTGTGCCTAGAGCCCGTGCTCTGCAACAAGAGAAGCCACTGCAATGAGAAGTCCATGCACTGTAACGAAGAGTAGTGCCCGCTCGCTGCATCTAGAGCAAGCCCACATGCAGCAACAAAGACCCAATGTAGCCAAAAATAAATAAATAAAATAAATAAATTAAAAAAATAAAAGTACAGATAATTGTGAAACAATTTGTCTTCAGAATCTAATCACAACAAAAAATTGACCAGAGACTCTCATATAGAGCCCAAATAATGACTCAATTACAATTCCTTTTTTTCCTTGATAGAAGACAAAGAGTAAAGAAGAATTGGCCAAGCTGTAATAAGAAATTAGGAGGGAGAAAAAAATTAATTAACCTAAAAGTTATCAAAATACCAATTTTTACCATAGCATTAAAAGAAACATACCAGAAAGAAATTCTAAGCAGAAAGAGATTTTGAGTGTTATAGACTAGAATGGGAATCACCATACCCCTAAGACTCTGAGGACTATACTCATCCCTCAGTATCTGTATGTGTGTGTGGGGGAATGGGATGTTGGTTCTAAGACTTGCCATGGACATCAAAATCCATGGATGCTCAAGTCCCATAGTCGGCCCTCTGTATCCGTGGTTCCATATCTGTGGATTCAAACAGCAATAGATTGTAAGCATAGTACGTGATCTGCGGTTGGTTGAATCCGTGAGGGCCAACTCTATTTGATTTCTTGAAGGGACTGAGTGAGCTCATCTAGACAGGACCCCTCCTAGCCCAAGGCCACACTAGAGATACCACTGTTTGGATAAAGAGTATATTATCTGGCATCTTAATTCTTGGTAGACAGACTTCTGTCTAGTGGTGATAAAGAATAAAGCATACAACAAAGTTGAAAGTATGTACTTAGATGAGTAAGAATAGCCAGGTAAGGGCTTGAAAGTTTCCATTATTATACATATGATGGGGTGATTTCCTTTTGTTTCAAAGGTAGCAAAACAGTTATCCATCTTCACTGTGTTTCAGAATCACCTGGAGCGCCCTCAGATTCTGATTCAGTGGGTCCTGGACAGGATTCATGAGGCTCCATGTTTATCCAGCACCCTGGATAATTTTGAAGCACATTTTCTAAGGATTTACACTTTAAGTAGTAATGATTTTAGAAGAATCAAATAGAAATCCAACTGGAGACTTAATCCTACAATGGGGAGAAATCAAAGATTCCATCAGGTATATTCTTTTTAGAGTCATACTTAGAGGGTTAGGTGCTAGAGCAGGGAGCAGGGGTTTATTATTTTTAAAGGAAGAGGCAGGGAAGGATAGGGATCAGAGACGGACAGTGAAGATAGGAGGCAGTGCAGACCACATGAGCTGATCAGTTAAGAGATGATGTGTTTTTTATTTGTGTGGTCAAGACCAAATACAATAAGGAAGAACCTGGATGAGGGAATACCTTTTACTTTTAAGCAGAGAGCTAGCAGAGATGAGTCTTCCTTTCAAAAGTCATTTGTGAGAAGACAAAAAGTAGGAGTGGATGGCAGGGAGACCAGGTGAAAAACCAAGGAGTTAGAGTGAGACAGGGAGTGCGGGTCACATGGTGTTATGGACAATCATCAAGGGCGATTTCGGGGGCAACATGGGCATGAAATACTGCAAGCACAGCCGATGCAGACCTGGGGAAAAAATGACCCATACCCAATCTAGTCAACCATGATTAGAAAGAATGCAAATACTACTCAGTGTGTGTGTTTATGTGTGAATGCACGTGTGCGTGTGGGGGGGTGATGGTGGCGGTGTATGAGAACAGAGAGGACAAACAAAGACATTGGGCCAATGACAACTGTTTGGGTCATCAGTGTGTCTGAGTATTCAATTTTCTGATCAGGACTCCTGAGTGTCAAGGGGATAATCTCTCCAAACATGAAGTAAAGGTGGAAACCCGTGAAAATTCAGCCTTTAGAAGGAAAAAGAAAAAGATAATATTCATGTATCGAGAAAATAATCTCTCTTTGGAGCAGCGTAGCATAATCTTATTTTTAGTTCTGCCTTGTGCATACATATGTGTGTATGCAAGGTTTGATTTTTACAGGTACTTTATCATGTCATCTAGTTCCTCTCAAATTGCATGCTCATTTGATTTCATATCTCTTCTTCAGCTGCTTCTTCACCTGAAAGATCTTTCTTTTTCCTTCCCTATCTGAACCCTATCCTCACAACCTAGCTCAAGTCCCATCCTTTCTAAAAGATTTTCCCTGATTATTACAGTTTACTGACCTTGTCTATCTCTGAATTTAAATCATAGACAAAGATTACCTTCTGTGCATCCCTCTATTTCTTGATCTCAAGCACAAAATGTTTGCATTCAGGAGGCTCCCAAAAATTATTGTTCAATGAATTAGCAAAGAAAATATAGATTGAATCCTGCAGCAGTGACAGAAACTTTTGGCTTCCTCCCCAGCATCCATTCCATTCCACACTGTCCCTTTATGCAATAGCCACTGGTTGGGTGGGGTTGACTCCTCTCCTAGCTCCAGGAATGGGCCTTGATTGCCTAAACCAATCAGTTTAATTCCATCCCCTTGGCTACCGTGATTGGTTCAAGTGTAGACATGTGGTCTGACCTGGTCCAGTTAGAACGAAGCTCAGGACATTTGCTAGTCTATAATGGGAGAAATTCTCTCTGTATGCATATGTGATGACTGAAACTGTTGGAATCAGTTTGCAAGTGTGGGGGAAGGGCAGCTTGAGGGTAAAGTCAACCCCCCACCTCCCCGAGAAGGCAGAACATCACTCAGAATGGGAATCAGAAGTCTGATCAAGCCATGCTGAAGCCACTGCTGCCTCTAGAGGTTTCATTCATTTAAGCCAATATAGTCTCTTTATAGTTTAAACCAGGGAATGAGATTTTGTTTGTTGAGTTCCCCCTATTTTTAAATCTTTGGGACACAACTTGTAATTTGTCGTCTTGCAACCAAATACATTTAGGGAAATAGCAGCAATCTTGGATAGCATTTACTACCCTAGTTAAGATCATTATATATTTTTGCTGCCCATGCTGATTCTAGCCAAAGTCATGTTCACATGTGGTAAAATAATAAATTTGAGAATTGTTTCTACCACAATTCCTATTCAAGATGATCAATGTTCTTATGTACTTTGATAGTACTGATATAAACTTCTTTTATTCATTTATATCAAACATTTCCTGAACATTTATATCCATTCCAATTGTGTGTAGATAGACAAATGGTACACATAGGCCTTTGCAAAAGATGAGGTTTTGTTTAACATTTCTCAGTGTTTATGGCAACATATTAAACGAAGATACCTTTTCGATGAAATTGAAGAGACCCCAGCAGACACATGGATTTTAGCATCTCTGTTGTGTACATTTCTAAGCAGCATTGCAGCTGGATGTAGAGCCGACAGATTTCTGGATGGATCTCACCATCTTCTGGGCTGCAACAGAATGAAAGAGAAAAGCTGTGGACAGTCTCAAGATTTCACTCATCAGCCATTTGTCTCAGCTCTGAGAGGAGAAAATGCCCACTAAAGATTTCTAAAGCCTTGGGTCTAAAATATAGGACTTCTTGCTTTCAAACCAATAACCAAGGTCACAGTTCTTACATAAGTGTCTTTCTGAATAACAGCTCGTAATATTTTTCCCCTTCAGCAGCAGATTTTTGCTAGGAGCTTAAAATCATAAATGTTTTAAGTAATTGAAAATATCAGACATTTTCAATTTAACTGTTGGAACAAACTTCCAAAATATATTTAAACCATAAGACTATCCTAGCTTGCAAGAAGAGATTAAAAACTCTTATTTTTAGAGAAACTAACGAAGAGCTATTCAGTTACCAGTTAGAAGATAGCTCTTTAATATTAAGGCCCTAGCATAATATGATTAGAGAGCCAAGATACAAATTATTTTTATCAGTCTTTTGTCTCAGTCTAAAGGACATCCTTTATTGTTTGCTATGGTTAATTTATCAAAGGCTAAGTGTTTTTAGTGAATAAATGAAAAATTTATGAAAAAAGAAAAGTAATAAAATTCTAATAATTTTGCTTAACAACCTAAGCCTAAATAAATACTGAATTTATGCTCTAAAATTTATTATAAAGTACTTGAGCCTTTCTCTATTAACTGTGGTAAAGCAAACAAATGTGAATATGATAAAACATGGAGTGATCACTTTTTAAGAGGAGAGAAATTAGTTGTTGATAGAACACTTTATTTTAGATGCAGGTAAAATAGCATGTATTGAATAAAGCGAACTAAACAAAAGGGATACAATTTGGAGATAGATTAGAAATGGAAGAAGTCTAAAAGGGAACTCTGTCAAATGTCCTAATGTGTTATCTTTATTTTTATCTCCATTCATTTAAAATGCAATGAAATCTGACTAAACAATGCAGCATTTGGATTTGATTCCTTTGTAAAGTGGTCAGTGGCAAAATGTCAGGGGCTATTATCAGAAAAAAAATGGTGGCTTCATTTTTATTTAAGTTCTGGAATCACACTGTAAAGAATTTGTATTTACATAGCACTTTACAATGATAATAAGTTTACATTTTGAATACTTATTTAGTAGATGAGCCAGGATTATTCAACTATATGGCTTATATAACACAGGAAAATGCAGAATTCTTTGCCTGAGTATGAGTGATGCCTGCAAAGTTATTCTATGTCTTTCCTGTGTCAGAACAAAGGAACTCAAAAGAATTTATATGCAAATTTTGGCTTTATCTGAAAAATAAGAGCCTACATTACTTTCTCATTTGTGTCTCATGGGTCCAGCCCTAGGCCAACGCTGGAATCAAGTATATCTTTGGCGAAAGTCCCAGATTTTCTTGCAGAGCTTCTTCCCCCAGGTGCTTTCCACCCTCAAGCTCTCCTCCTGCTCCCTGGAATTCTCCCCATCGCTCTGCCACACACACACAACGCCTCATTATTTCCTATCATCTTCAGCCTTTCAAAATGTCTTTGTGTCTGTCCCCTCCCCTCTCCTCATGGCCCTGCTAGACTCTGAAGGAATAATGGGCATCAGTGGTTCATATAATAAGAAGTGATCCTGGTATATTACCTGCTAATACATTGATTTTGATAGAAAAATCTGAAGGCAATGTCTTATCCCAAAGACAGGCTAGCGGGAAAATATTTTAAAGCAGGCAGGTCTTTTCTGTGCTGCTTCATCGTCTCCATCATAGCTGCTTATTTTCACCTACGTATAACGTTGGCCCTAGTGGCTCATATGCAGATTAAAAAAAAACTATAAAGAATCTGTGGTATGTATTGTACATTTGATGAATGGGACAATTAGCCAGTACAGTATCGTTCCAAACCATGGAGTATTCTTATTTTCAGAAGTATAAAATATGTGTTTTGTGGCTTAGTTCCAAAAATATGCAAACTTCATATATATATGACATTTTATGTAATTTAAACAAATGATTACTGTATTAACAAATCTTTACAGCCAATATATTATTTTACAGCTGGACTGTGAGAGACAAAGCAATGTATTAAGTGCTTTTGAAAAAAGGCATGTCAGAACAGAGATTAAAATGCCTAACTCCTATCATTTCCTTGGGTGCCAGCTTCTTAATGCCTCTGTAACCAATGGAGATTCTCTAAACTGTGGAACCATTTTGCCCTTCTTACATGTTATGGGAGGAAACTGAATGGATGCCGCCAAATCAGCCTAACAAAAATTAATTGATGCTAAAGTTGCGTTATAAATTTTCTGGCTAAAAAATTCTTACATATGCTCATATATTATCCTTTAACATCTTGGAAAATTGAAGTATAGAGAAAGAAAGAAACTAGTCAAAGAGCAGTGGACAAGTTATCTTTTGTGTTAGTGTTTCCCAAGGCCTTGACTAGGCTACATTAGCCTCAGGTCTTGTACAATTTATTTCTCCCACTTTAAGAGCTCTAAGCTGTATTACTGCTACTGATTACTAAAAGTTCATTCAAAGAAAAATTGCTGAATGGGTTATAATACATCTAATATCATGATCAGTGGGCTGAAATACATTTTTGAGAAGAATTAAGAGCATTTAGGTTATTTTTGTAACAAGTGAGCAAGAGTCAGAGCCTGGAGAATGGAGGAAAGTCAAGAAAACAGCGACGTGGAAACTTGAAACTTCCTAGGGATAAGTTATAAGGCCTAGGGGAGATTTCACATTGAAACAAAATTAGGCCTACATACTTACTCCAGGAACTGAAGCAACTTAACTTAGAGGCAACTTTACCATGTGTGACTGATGCTTAGTCTAAAATGATTTACTCTTATTAATCCAGTTGAGGTCTATGAGAGTCACCCTGAGGTGATGCTCATTTAATTCAGTGAAAGAAATTTCATAAGTTAGTGACTTAGGTGTGATTATTTATTTATTTTTCTGTTAAGCAGAAGTCAGGAGCTAACCTGATCATTTTGATTAATTTGAAAGCCTAAGTATTAATAGAAAAACACCCTAAAAATTAACTTCGACAATATTTCAGTGATTTAGAGCTCAAGTTGAATCCAAAAACTTTTAAAATAACTGCCAAGTTATGAACCTTTCAATCAACTCTTTAAGGATGAGAAACAGGATTTAATGTCTTAATATTAGGACTTAAGAGACCTGCACTGGTGTAGTAATAGGGGGACATGAACACAGACATTGCCTAAGTCACTCCTTGATAATGGAAATGCTCTCTAATGTGAATATTCTTATTTTGTAATTCAAAAGTAATAAGATGAACACCCACCAGAATGACTAAAATTAAAAAGACTGACAATGCCAAATGATGATGATATGGAACAACATCTCGTACATTGTTGGTAGGAGTTAAAATGGTACAACGCCTTTGAAAAAAGTTCTGGAAGTTTCTTATAAAACTAAACATATACCTCCCTATGACCTGGCAATTCCACTTCCAGGTATTTACCTAAAAGAAATGAAAATCTATTCATAAAAAGATCTTTTTAAGAGTGTTCATAGTAGTTTTATTTAGAATAACTAAAAACTAGAAATAGCCTGGGTGTCTGTCAAGAGGAAAGTGGATAAAGAAACTAGAATATCATACATCAACTATACTTCAATTAAAAAAAAAAGAAACTAGAATATTCCTACAATAGGATAATACTCAATAATTAAAAGGAGTAAACTCCTTATACACAAAACAATACTGGTAAATCTCAAACATATAATCTTGAGTGAGAAGATCCTTATACAAAAGAGTAAATACTGTATGACTCCATTTATATGAAGTTCTAGAACAGATAAAACTAATCCATGGTGATAAATATTAGAACAGTGGTGGAGAGAGTATCGACTGGGAAGGGGCATGAGAAGGAACTTTCTAGTGTGAGGGTAGTATTCCATATCTAGATAAAAGTTTGAGTTACCTGGGTGGACACATTTGGCAAAACTTATTGAACAGTACACTTGAGATTTGTGCATTGGATTATATGCAAATTTCATTTTTTTTATAAAAGAACCATAGGCAGTGATATTTCATAAAGGAAAGTACAGATGAGTTCACAGTTTGTCCCGAAGCTTTTGCAACATGTACCTGGAAAGTATTACTTAAGTGTAAAGAAAGAAAGAGAAAATTGTAGTCAGAGAGATTTTCAGTATATTACAAAACACTTATTCCTTAATTTTGTATTAAGATGTTTTAAAGCATGTTTCACATGGAAGTTGTTGTTAAGATGACTTTAAATTAAGTTATAAGCACTTTTCTTTTAAATATAGTATTTTCTCTCCTTTATCCTTTTCAACCCTTTCAACTGAGGCATAATAAATAAATGAAATTAAAAAAAAAGAACCATAGGCAAATATTGAACTCCACTTAAAGATAAACATGCTGAACTGTTTAGGTGTAAAGTTTCCTGATGTCTGCAACTTCAGAAAAATAATACAGATTGCGGAGGGATAGAGGGATGAACATACAGATAGATATGTGGTAAAGCAAGTATAACTTGGCATAAATTGAACAAAACAACTGCTTTATGACTAGTAAAGGTCAAGTTCAGGGGTTAGCCTACTGGGGATTTTGGTTATGAAATGCCTTGGCCCTGCATCTGTCCGCTCTTTTGCCAAGCTTGCCAGACTTGGTGTTTTGTGCAGCTGCTAATAGCTTCTTAAAAACCAGCAAAATGTTTTTTATTTTGAAAGTCTGTCCCTAATGCAGTGGTTTATATATTTAGATGAAGGCAGAAAGACATAATAAAAGGAAAATGGGTTCCGGAGTCAGAAAACTTAGCTCTAAATATAGACTTTGCTGTGTAGAATTGTGATTGTAGGAGAACCACTTTAAGTTCTCCAAGACTCAGTTTCCTCAGCTGTGAAATAGGCATAACAACTATTCAAGACCAAAGTACCTAAAGGTTGGTGCAAGAATCAAATGAGATCATGTATGGGAAAACAAGTAAAAACTGTGAAGGATTGTTAGAAGTTGGCTGCAATCCATCTAAATACATCAAAGTTGTGTATAATCTTATACACAAGCCTTATGGTTGTGTATAATCTTTAGTATTAAAACTTCTCTGCCATTCTAAAACATTATTTGTTTACAGCTACCATATATGGAGCTGAAGGAGACTTTGGTTAAATAAACATACCCTTAGGCTGAGAAAGAAAGGTGTGACCCCATTGACAACCACTCAGCATTTCACAGACTTTGGTGATGACAGATAAACACTTGGGGGTTGTCAGCTAGCAGAGATGGAAACCAGAACTCCTGTTGCAGCAAATATATCCAAGTCGTTCTTCTCAGAACCACCTCTGTTGTTGGCTGTTAAGCCAAATGGCAAGGAAAGACTCAGGGAACCAAATGGGATGAGGGAAAGGGATGATATTCTTTGCTTTATTTTTCAGAGCAAATAGCTAGGGAGGAAAGGGATTAACTGACCTACCCTAGGATAGTGATCTCCGGGATATCTCTTCAAATACCCCCAGTGGTTTCCTCTCAGATAGATTCCACTTATACAAGGATATATCCTAATTCTGTGCCAAATCCAGTGAAGGCTTCAGAGCCCAGCCTTCATACGCTTTCATGAAGGAGATTTCTCAAGGAGGCTCCATGAGTTTACACAATCAGTGAATAGTCAGAGGGCAGAGAGGGCACAAGTGTGTGTGTCTGTGTGTGCATGTGCATGTGTGAGACCCAGTTATTAGTTTAGGTTTCAAATTCTTAAATGTAATTACAGGGTCTATGCAAGTTCATAAACACAGAACAGATGGCAGGTACCTACTAAATGACTATACTCTTTCATACCAAAATAAGCCCTGCAATAGAAAGAGGAGCCCAGTTAAGCAGAAGAACAGAAACAAGATATTTTTCAAGGTATCTTTATATAATAATAGTTGACGCTCTCTTTTGTCTCCAATTTTCTCATAATCTTCCTTTTAGTGAATTTTTATGAAACTTGTGTTTTAAGTGGCAACCTCCTGTATTTTCTTGATAGAGAGTCATAGCAAGTTTGGTTCCCCCAGGAGCCTTTGAAGAAGTAATTGCAGTAATCCCCTCACTTCACCGCATGTCAGTTTCATGGGAACATATGGCTTGGTGACTTTCCTGGCCACTGAACACGAGTCTGGATCAAACTCTGCCCTGGTGCTCTTCGGGTTCAGTCAGAAATGAAACTTGACTTTTAACAGCAGAGTAAAACCTGTAGTGCAACAGAATTATCTTTTGGTAGCTACTTTGCATACCTTTTGCAAAGCAACAGGCCTCAGAGGGGCTGCACCTTTTATGATTTAGGGCTGTATTCTGGTCTTCATCTCCCTGTTGTTTCGGTTTGCCCTCTGGCAGGACCTTTGACATTTCCCCATGACCCAGTTGAGAGGTTGATAAATAATGGGTAGCATTACCAAGCACCTTGTTCATTTTTTTTCCTATTTAAAGAGTAAAACCTATATTTAAACATATTCAAACACTTTCAAAAAATCAATAGCCATCAGTTTCCTGACATTGTGATACTTACAATGAAATAAGACTGAAAATATTACTATTGAATTGTAAATCATCTTTTATTCATCTTAAATGTTACTGTTTAAGGCATTACTGAGGAGAGCTGGGAGTAGGTGATGACCTTTGTGATGCCTTTTTGGGCATATCCCAGGGCATCTGAGGTTGAAGGAGTTAATGGGCTGAACATCATAACATTTTTTTCTTGATACCTGTAACTCATGCTTATTGATCAGGAGAAAACTAACATTTACAAGGCACTATTCCTTCCATTTCCAGAATAAAATATCTTATTCTGTCTTGGCTTCTTCTCCCACCCTTCCATTCTTTTTGGCTTGAGAGTCTTTTGGCCTTTCCATTTTTCCCTCTGATTTTCTCAATGTTTTTCTCTTTATGGTCTCTGGTTGGGACTTATGTGGGGTCTGCAAACAGCTCTTTAAGCCTTGGCTCTCCAGGTCTTGTGATTCTTACAGCTAGCAGACGGGAGCCTGTGGCTGGTGGAGTCTGAGTCTTAGATTCTTGAATCTTTGCTGAGATGACAGTCAGCACCATGGGTTACATGGTGACAACCAGCCCTATCCCACTGTAGCTAGGATCAGTTTATTTTTAAATATATATGTATATACATACTTACATTTATATTTAAATTAAAGAAGTATATATATATGTTTCCACATTCTAATTAGAAAATATTTTTTGCATCAAAAATCAAGATTTTCAACCTCTAATGCTTATTGTTTTCACCTGGTAGCAAAGATCTTCAAAGATCAGTTATCATTCAGTGATCATGTGTTACACTGGAAAGAATTCAGCTCATTAATTTTCACTATATTCAAAGTCTGGGTCATTAATTGCAGCAACTGGTTAATTCCTGCTTTTATCCACTGGAATTTTAAGGTTCAACATATTAAACTGTTGGTTTATCTAAATGGCATTTAGCTCCTCGTTCTTAATTATGTCATTAAGCTAGGTGATGCTGTATTTTTCTTTAGCTAAAGCTACAGGCTTCATCAATATTGCCAGAACAATGACATGACTTTAAAACAACCTGAGGTAACTGGGCTGACCAAATTTAACTCATTCAATTAATCCAAAAGAGAGTTTTTGATTAAAAGAAAAAGAAATTTCCTCATCTCATTTAACTGGACGGCACAAAATGTTGATCAATACTTGAATATCTAATGATGACAATTCAGTATAGTTACATATACTAATATGTATAGTTATAGAGTAATTGTCAAATCCATTGTGGTTGTGGCTTCCTCGTATATGTGAGAGACTGTTTATCTAGAGTGATGGCCTGAGGGGTGACAAAACATCATGAGAGTCCAAAATATAGCTCACACAGGCCTGAAATTCTTTCTTTTTTTTTTTAGCCTCAAAAAACGATTAAACCAGGAAGTCTCTTTGGGGAGCGTTTAGGAAAAGGGTAGAAAGATGACATCTGTTTATCATATAAATAACAATGGCAAATACATATAGCTCCTCCTATGTGCCAGAGCTTCAGTGCTGCCAGTTTAGCTCTCTGGCTCATTTTTCAGTTTACATGAAGGATTTTGAGAAGACTTAGAACTTTTTTAGCATTTTGCAGTCTACTTTTCCAACTTCAGTCTCCTACCCAATGCTAGAAGTTCTTCAAACATTATACCTAATGGGATTCTCTCGTGTTATTCTGTCTTTCTATTGGCATGCAATGATAATTTGTATTTTTTGCATAACTCTCAAAAGATGACACTTCATGCCAATATGTTAATGTGCGTTTCTAAGACAGATGTAACAGCTATTTTCTACAAAAAGGCAAAAGCTTTATGCAAACAGAAGAGACCAGTATCTATACACATGGAAAATATCATATACTACCATGAGTCTTTTTCACTGGACTGTAAGTTCCTTGAGGCCAGAAGGTTTATCTTATTTATCTCCATAACCTCCAACACTTAACAGATTGTCTGGTACATAGTACGTTCTCAATTAAACAGTTCCCCAAGGCAGCCTTAAAAAGTAGCGCCTACATGATATGAAGAAGCTGAAAGCTGGAATTACAGTGCTTGGTTCTGCCATCACCAGGTCCATTTCACAATTAGAGATTGGTTTCTTAAGAATTTCCTTTCTTGCAGCCTTCTTTTTTTTTCTTTAAGCTGTTTTATAAAAATAATACATATTAACAGACATTTTTTGTAGATAAGTAAAAAAAAGGAAAGGATGACTTATACTAATACCAGAGGTATCCATTATTAATGTTTTGGTATATTTCCTTCCAGATTAATATCCCCAAGAGCATGAAGTTTTATCCATTACTTCTGTTCCCCAAGCACCTAGCAGAGTGCCTGGCTCACTGAAGGCTCTCAATCCATGTTTGTTTAAATGAATCAAACTGAACGCTCAAGGCTGACCATGTATGAATCCAAGTGTTACATGTAGTGTTCTCAAAGGGGCAAGGCTAGTAACTTCAGAGTGGTCAAGTCAGTGAAGGAAGCAACGGTAATCTGACTACCTGAGGGGGAGAGTCCATTTTACAGCAGTAGCTCACGTTTTCTCAAAGGAAGAAAAAATATTAACATAAAGGCCACCTTCCAACCTCCATATAAAGCATAAGTGGTCCTGCATCAAACAGTTCTGCGTTTAGATCTTCATTTCATTACTTGTAACTGTGTGATCTTGGGCAACTTTCTGAACCTCTCAGTGCCTCAAAAACTGAATTAGGATAGTAATACCTGATTCATAGCATTATTGAAAAGATGTAAGTGAAATAATAGATGGGAATTATATGGTCATAACAAGTACAAATGAATGGGGGAAGTATTCCAGGGAGGCAATTCTGCATGTAATACCTAGACATCTTTATGACTTTGTTACAGGCTTTTTTCCTATTTAATTATTAATTCAAATAATATTTATTGATTTCCTGCTATTAACAAAGGGACAATCTGGAAAAAAAAAAAGGAAAGCGTTACTTTTTCTGGAGTCCTTTTTTAAGAGTTCATGGAAACTCCCATTATTACCCTATGGTGTTTTTATTTGATGATAACATATTGTAAAGTCTCCCCTAAGACATTAATTTTTCTGAACAGCGACAGAAAACTTGCAGTCTTTTGTTTCTTCCTTGATGTGGTATCATTTTACTGCCATCAGGTTTTCACCTTAATGGCTCCATCATGGAGATCTGCATATAATTTTTTTTTTCTTTCTTAATGGTAAAGTATAATGTGCCATTAGGTGAAACAGAATGAAAGGACTCTGCACCCCTGCCAATAGTTAGCTCAAGAACAGAAATAGCTCTTCCAAGCAGACAGACATATGGGCAGGAGAGAGTGATTAACAAATCTTTAGGTCAGTCTCTCCAATAGAGGCATTACTTCTGATTTTCAAAATAGTATGAGTTATGTAAGATCATTAGCCTTTAGCTAGGAAAAAACAAAAAGGGTCGTGGGCTTCACTGTCACAGGGCTTGAGGGTAGGAACTCGCTTTATTATTTCTTGACATTTGATTCAGCATTAGCAAAGTGCAATAAAAAGGAACATTTCATGGGAGTTTACTAGGTGCCAGATACCACGCCAAGCACTTACATCTCATTTAATTCTCCCAGTGAATCTGAGAAGTAGTTACTGTCCTTATCCTTAATTTACCGATTGAAGGAAATGAAGTTTAAGGGAGGTTAAAATACTTGCTTAAGGTCAAACAAATTGTAAACACGGTGATAAGACTCAAACCTAAATTTATGCTTTTAAGTACTCCGTAATATTACCAGAACTGAGTGCTCAGGAACCGAACTGTATTTATATCTTTGTCACTCATCTCATGCATAGTTATTGAGAGCATACTTTATGCAAAATATTGTGCTAGGAATGAAATAATTTTTTTTCTACTTTTTCTTTGTTGAGGCCCTTAATTATTGTAGCTTAAGTTGGCCCTACTCCTAGTTCTTCAATTTTTCCATTTATAATAAGTGCACAGTGATATCTTCTGCCTGGCTCAGGGAAATGCATAACACTAAGGGAGCATAAGTGTATAACACAGGATGCATGCCAGGCTAGTGCAAGCTGGTATATGTGGGGGGAGCAGGGAAGACTGCCAATGAGGACAGCGTGTCCCCTAAGCCCCCAGGGGTCCCTCCATCTAAGCAGAGCAATGAGAGTGGGGAAAGGGTGTGTTAAATATTGGGTATGGAGTTCTCTTTCGGGCTTTTTGTGCTCTTTTCTGATGCACAAACATGAATGGACTGAGTGGGGAGTGGGGAGGTGCCCTTGATGCTGTTCATGGGCCGTCACTATTCTCTCTTTTGCCTACCGAGAGGGAGAAGTCTCCAGCATGCAATGCAGAGGGCTCTTTTTACCACTTTATTATAAATGTGAGAGTTCTCTGCCCAAGAGGAGGAATAAACACTATAGATTATTTGCAGAGCATTTTAGAAGTGAGCAGTGAGATAAATATATTAATGCAAATATATGACATTGTTGGTGGCTAATGGCTCAGCTGACTTAGACCATAAGAGTTTTAAAATGTTATACCTAGACAAGTAGTCTTCACACTTTGTATATCATGCATCCCTATCCATAAAAAAATTAAGTGTACACTCCTCCTATACATGTATTTGTTGATAAATCATACATATATAATATTAACATATTGGGCATATTAAAATGTAAAAAAATAGAAATTAGAAAAAGAGACCAGGGCTTCCCTGGTGGCGCAGTGGTTGAGAATCTGCCTGCCAATGCAGGGGACATGGGTTCGAGCCCCGGTCTGGGAAGATTCCACATGTCGCGGAGCATCTGGGCCCCTGAGCCGCAATTACTGAGCCTGCCCGTCTGGAGCCTGTGCTCCGCAACAAGAGAGGCCGTGATAGTGAGAGGCCCGCGCACCGCGATGAAGAGTGGCCCCTGCTTGCCGCAACTAGAGAAAGCCCTCTCACAGAAACGAAGACCCAACAGAGCCAAAAATAAATTAATTAATTAAAAAAAACAACAACAAAAAAAAGAAAAAGAGACCATAAAATATAAAGTTATAATATTTTCTTTCAGATCATCTTGCACACACTTTGAAGCCCACAGGCTAAGATCAGAGGTTCTCAAACTTTAATGTGCATTAGAATCACTTGAAAGTCTTGTTAAACCATAGTATGCTGGGCTCCATCCCTAGAGTCTGGGCTGTGGACTGATTATTTGATTTCTAATAAGTTCCCAGCTGATCTAGGAAACACACTTTGAGATGCAACAGGTTAGCCTAATACAGCCTTACCCCTTAGGGAAGGTATGCAGCATCCAGTGGAAAGAAGCAATAATGATGGCCAGTAGAAAGGCTGATATTTAAAGCAGACAACCCTATGGAGAACCCCCAGATCATAACACACAGCCACAGAGCTGATTTCATTAAGCAAAAGAGTCGCTTAATGGAATCCAAGTATGTTCCAGGCACATAGAGAGAAAAATGTTTTCAGATAACATTCCAGATACACATTAAGGAAATCTTAGTAAGTAGATCCAAACCCACACCTTAGCTCAGACTTAAGCAGATGGAAGACCATGGGAGGTTCCAGGACTGCAGTGATACAGCGTCCCACATGGCAGGCACCCCTGAGAAGCCAAGCATGGCTTGGCAGATTCTCCTGAGAGGCCTCCTGGAGGGTGAGCATTCAAGTTGCAAATCCTATTTGGTTTGCTCTCCAGGTTTTCCTGGGCAAGGCTTTATCCTAATTTTAAAAACGCCTTGTTTTAAAACTTTTGCTTCATGTTGGCCTTCTTTCCTTTCTTGTCTTTGAACTCACATCACAACACTCTTAATACAAACTGACATCTTACTGCAAACCAAAGGAAATGCAGTAACACCGACTTTACAGATCAGTATATGAGTTAATGAAGAGCCCCCAAATGCTGAGATGACTGGAAAGTGACGCTGTTCGGGCAAGGGCAGGGATGATAACCTCTACCTCCTGCTCTGAACACATCCCTTACAGGGGTGCTCATTTGGAAGCCAGGGGGAAAGGCAGGGAATGCACAAAAGTATGTTCCAGCTCACACTACTAATATGCCAGAGACTCATAACAGAAACCAAACGTGCCTACAGCTGATGAAAACTGCTTGAAGGTTGTGAGGCTGCAGCATGGACTGGGGCCTGCAGTCTCAGTGCAAAGTAAAGACAACTCCTCTCTGTCTTTGTAAAAGGTAAAAATCCTGCTTGTGTTCTCTGGACCTGCTGCAAAGAGCACTTGCGCAAGGGTGGGAAACATCCTTCCGCGGAGTGTAACAGGGAAACTGGAAAAGTTGATCCAGGCAGGAAATGGAAGAATAATAGAAGCCTGGCTGACACAAAGACAGAGGGAAAGGGCCAATGGGGACAATTCTGTGTGGGGACTTAACTACATTTCATGGTGGAAGGTTATGCATGCTGGCTGCTAAAGCTGCAGTGAAACATGGAATATAGCCCATTCTTTCCCAGGGGTTTGGGTGGACAGGAATTAATTTCTATTGAATTTTTACACTACCATTTCTCTCTGTCTTGTTTTTATTTTTTATAAACAGTGCAGCTACTCTTTGTGAAGAATGTCATTCCTTTCCCAAGTTGATTACTTTGACTAGTGTGTGCTTAAGTTACATTTCCCAACATGAATATGTGAAGTCTCTGAGTGATATACACACATTCATTTCCCTCGACTGTGAATTATGAAAGGCAATTTCTGTTGCAATTTAAACATGTCGTCTAATTAAAGATGCAAATCTTGAAATGTTTATCTTTTTTCACCATTCTATCCTTGCTTTTACATACACAAACACACACACAGAGGCACACACAGATATTTTTATGTCAAGCATGCAGTGTTCTACCAGAAAGGAACAATGTCAAAAATAATAGCAAGGATAAAAAAAAAAATCACCCAGTCTACATGGAGCCAAGAGAAAGACTTAGAAAACAGAGTCAGAAGTTGTAAGGCAATTTTCCCAAGCATCAAGCAATATTATATTTGTTTGCTCTCTGAAAATGAGAAAATAGTATTATGACAAAGTTAAAATCATTTTTAGATGAAAAACAAATTATGCCCAAATCCCACATCTTAATGTATCTAAGTTAACTTTTGTGACAAATTTTCTAAACTTTGACTATCTGGGTATTTGCTTTTGCTCAGTTAGAATAATTGTAGGCCAATTTTGTATTTCTTGTTTTTTTTAAACTTATCACCCTATCGTAAACATTTTCCCATTTTAAATAATTTCAACATGGTAATGAGGGTTAAAAAAACCAAATGTCTGTCCTCCAGAGCAGCAATGTTCAGCAGACCTTCCTGAAATGATGGAAATAGTCTTCTGCGCTGAGCAGTGTGGTAGCCACTCGCTTCATGTGGCTGCTGAGCCCCTGAAACAGGCTAATGTGACTGAGGAACTGAATTTTTAACTTTTAAAAAATTTTATTGATGTATAATTGATTTACAATGTTGTGTTAATTTCTGCTGTACAGCAAAGTGAGTCAGTTATACATATATATACATTCTTTTTCGTATTCTTTTCCATTATGGTTTATCACAGGATATTGAATACAGTTCCCTGTGCTATACAGTAGGACCTTGTTGTTTATCCATCCTATATATAATAGTTTACAACTGCTATTCCCAAACTCCCAGTGCTTCCTGAATTTTTAATTTTATGTAAATCTAAATTTCAATGCCTCCAGCATTATATAAGTATACCAATTTCACTGCAGAACTACCAAACCTGGATGTAATTATTTTTTGACATTTTGCTAATTTACACTGTGTAAGATTCTCTATATTATTTTACCATGTGCTTTATCACCTATTAGCAGAGTTGAATCTTTTCCTTCATGTTTGCTTATTCCAATTGTGTATTTATGCCCTTTGTCTATTTTAGGCTGAAGTCTTTGCTATAAATCCCATGCAATGTATTTTTTTATTTCTGGCAATAGTTCCTACTAATTTTATATGCTCCTTTTTTTTTTCTAATTTGTATCCCCTAGAATTTCAGTACAATTTTTCCATTGTATTTTTTAAATAAGCATTAAAATATTTCTGCATTTTTACTTACAGTTTCTTGTTCGAGGGTTTAAAACAATTTTAGTAAGATTAACAGGTTCGCCTGTATAAAAACTAAACTAGTATTAAAACAAGAGAAAGAGGCAACCAGTGATTGCACTGAGTAAAATGGACAAAGATATTTGTATAATATATGAAGCTCATTCAGTTCATAAGAAAACAATCCACTGAGAGGCGTAGCAAGGTTTTTTGCTCATTTTTTTGCGTGTGTGTGCCTATTAACTGCTACACATTTTATTCTATTGGCATCTGGTCTCAATTTTTGTTGTGGAGAAACCTGCTTTCAGTTTAATTGTAGTTCCTCTGTAGGTAATGTCTTTTCTCGCTGGTTGCTCTTAAGGTCTTCCTTTTTCCTTGGGTCCTGTTGTATCATTCCATTCTATTTTCTCTTTCTTATACTCTTATTAGAAATATGTTGGACTGTCTCATTCTAGTCTTCATGTCTTCTTAACCCTTCTTTAGTTCTTCTTTTGTGCCTTTATTATGATTTAAGACATGCATACTCTAAGTCATTATCAGGTAATGCTATTAACTAAAGTTCTTGGAGAGTTAAAATCCTACTGTTTATTTTGCATGTTATTCTTACCTTTTGCTGGGTTCTTTGTATTTACAATTTAAGCTTGTTCTCATTTTCAGCAGGACTTTATCTGTAGATTCCTGAGAAGTATTGCTTTTACACTACAATAGCAGAGTAAAGCCTGGTTATAATTTCTTAGAAGGCCAAGTCAAGTAAACATCGTGATTACTTGTGCTGGTGGTACATTATGCATGGACTACCTTTTCCACAGAATGAAGGAAGGAAGGGAGGAAGGGGAGGAAGGAAGGGAGGAAGGGGAGGAAGGAAGGAAGAAAGGAAGGTCTACAAATTCAAGTAATACTAGGTCATCTGTAAGATTAACTGGGAAACTCCAAAAAGAGAAGATAAAAAGGCTAAAAAACAAAAGCACCAGAGATTCATTAATGTAAGAACTAGCATTAAAGTGTTATGTTTGCAGGTTTGAATTTGACATTGATTCTTCCATGGAAGCCATCATTAGGAGAGGAAAAAGTGAATCCTGATCATTTATTTTTCTCTGAACAATATGAGACTTGAAACAAAAATACCCTGATTTAAGATTATCTGAGCATTTACCACTATACCATGACCATGTTACTTCAAAACAGAATCAAAAGCCTCCAAATAGATAAAACCATCAACAGACACCTTAGAAAGAAAAAAACATTTAAAAGTCCATAAGAATCTTCAATTTAAATTCAGACCCAGGTGTAAGAATTTGATGTAGACCACAAAGAAGAAATTCTGATTCCTGATTATGTTGAATCAGGTCACATAATTGCTTCATGTGTAGAAGAAATTAAAAATGAAGATGTGTTAGGCATATTAGGCCAGTTATATTTTAAAACTTTTGTTTTACAAAAGCAAACAAAAATTCTGCATTGTTGAGAAATTAGTGCAAAGGCAAAAAAAAAAAAAAAAAAAAAGGGTGGGGGAGTAGAAAAGAAAAGAAAAAGAAAAAGGAAAAAACCCTGGAATGCAGTAATATACATTCTACTTGAAAGGCCAAATAATCAAAAAAATGTCAGAAGTAGCTAATATAGGCTGAAAACTGAATGAATTTTGGAAGGCTATTTAGAAAATATTGCTTAGGAAAAATAATCAGAATTGATAGAAGAAAAAGGAGTTAAAAATAAAAAAAGATAATTTTCCTAATATGTATATTTTAAAATGTCATTTGGGGAACTGTTATTCAGGGGATATACTTTTTACATTAGATCACATTATCAACATTTTGTGATCATCAAAAGCATAGTTTATTGAGTGTGGAGGTAATTTGCTTTAAGATATACCTTAAAAATAAGGAAAATGAATTCTGTAGATAAGAGATGAAGAGATGCATTGATTTTTCAAAAATATTTGACAAAGGTGCATATCCAGATTCTGATTAAGGAGAAAAGGTCAAGTTTGTAAGATATCAGACATGGAGATGGTATGCTAACCTGATACTGTTTGGGTACACTGGTAAACTTAATATGAGGATGTCAGGTTAACAAATACATTTTAAAAAGAAACTATTTGTGAACCAGATGATACTTAATTGGAAGACTTGAAAAATTGGCCTAAAATTTAAAAAGTGAAGGATTTTAGATTAACTACAAAGAATAGTGTGCTAATATGTAATGGACTAATTAATTCAATATTAATTGCTTAATATATAACGAAAGAAAAGAAAGATGCAATGTTTCACAAAAAATTGCAGCAAAACACACTGTACGATGCTGATTTAAAAAAGATCAGAAGCTGCATGGAAAAAAATCCCTTTGGTCTTATTAGCCAAGTGCTGATCTGAAATACTTTTTCTGAATACTTGATGTCTGAAAATGAATTGAAGCACACTCCTTTGTTCTGATATAGGCTGACTCCCATAAATATCCTTAAGACAAAGTATGTTTCTGTAGAGAGTAATCTTTGTCTATTTTAGTACTGTGTTGGCAAAAGGGGTCACATTCTAGAACGATGGTAACAAATAAATGGAAATCCCGATACAGATACAAGGTGGTAATGACTGGGGTTTCAACAAAATAAAATATCATTTCAGTGAGCATTTGGTTTGAGAAATTGCTGATATGATTTTATTCTGGTTTAATTGCTTTAGAAAATACTATTTTGATAGGTTTAGGCTGCTTCATGTTTAATATATTTAAAAGTGTGTTTGTTTTACAAAATGAGGAATGTTCTATTTATGGTCTGAATGTTTATGTACCCTCAAAATTCATATGTTGAAGCCCTGACCCACAAGGTTTTGGTATTTGGAGATGAGGTCTTTGGAAGATAATTAGGGTTAGATGAGGTCATGAGGGTGGTACCCTGGTCTGATGAGATTAGTGCCCTTATCAGTAGAGTCACTAGAGAGAGTTTGTTCTGTCTCTCTGCCATGTAAGGACACAGTGAGAAGGGAGCCATATGCAAGCCAGGAAGAGGGTTCTCACCAAAACCCAACCATGCCAGCACCCTGATCTTGGACTTCCAGCCTCCAGAACTGTGAGAAATAAATTTCTGTTGTTTCAGCAGTCTGCCTATGGTAGTTGTTGGGTGGCAGCCTGAGCAGGCTAAGACATTCTACTAAAAAGGGAGGGCTATATTCTTCAAAAATGGAAATGTCATAAAAGACCCAAAATAGTTTATAGAAATATCCCAGATTAATAGAAGCTAAAGAGACATGGCAACTAAATGCAATACCTGACCTAGAGTGGAGCTTGCACTGGAAAAGGAGAAAATGCTGTAAAAGACAGTATTAAGTCAACTGACAAAAATGGACTATGGATGGTAGATTAGATGATTCTTGTTTCACTGTACATTTATGAAGTTGGTAACTATACTGTGGTTATGTGGAGTAGCCCTATTCTTAGGAAATACACACTGAAATATTTAGGCATAAAGGGCCATGATGTGTGCAACTTACCCTCAAATGGTTCAGAAAATAATCATATATATAATGACATGTACATATATAATGATAAAGCAAATAGGGTAAAATATTTATGAGTGAATAAAATATTTACAATGGGTATGCAGGTATTCTTTGCACTATATTTTTTCAACTTTTTTTATAAGTCTGAAATTATTTCTAAACAACAAAAATTATCTCATTTTGAAATTCAGGCAGAAAGGAATATTTAGGTTCTTTTCAAGGTGATGTTCAGTAAACGGTATAGTCATACTGGTTTCATGAGTCAGTCCCTGAAAATAACAAACCAGTCACAATCGACTTTGTTAGCAAGATGCATTTCTTAGATAACTGCTTAAAAAAACAACTCCTGAGGATCCGCGGAAAAGTCAGGAGTCCTGATCCCCCACTCCCCACCCCTCTCCTCTGACACAAGGAAAGAAGGCAGTTTATCCCGATGACCTTCTCTTTGTTTAATTATAAAAGTATGAGATCAGACTTATTTCAAATGCCTTCATAGGGTTTTGTGGAGATAATGTGTGAGAAAGTACTTCACACTTACTGATACATAGTTAGATCAGACAGAAATACAGCAGGAGCTACAATCAAGTAGGGTTTGAACACTTTTCTGTGTAGCAAAAGGAAGTAGAAAACACTTTTCTCAAAAGACTGGCAAAGCTACCCAATAGGTCACTCTTTTAAGGGTAACATTTTTTCCTTAATAAGAAATTAACACATACTCATCCTAGAATCTTAGATAATTAACTTTAAGGAAGACAAAAGAGTCACCCATGATTCCACACAGTAATTTACTGTATTTTTCATATGTTTTCCTAGTGAATATATAAATATAAAATTCATAAGTTTAGAATGAATGGGATCATATCATAACTAGTATTTTGTAAGCTGCTTTAAGAATAATGTTACATTGTGAACACTTTTCCATGTTAATATACCCACAGAATTCCTTTTTAAGGAAAACATCCACAAATCTTTGAAAAAATACATGACTGTTTCCTTGGGATAAGTCACTACAATTGGAATTTCTGAATGAAAGGTGGGAATTGTTTTTACAGCTTTATTGAGGCATAATTGACCAAAATTATATATATTTAAGGTGTACAATGTGATGTTTTGATATATGTATACATTTATGAAATGGTTACCACAATCAACCTAATTAATATATCCATCATCTCACATAGTTACCATTTGTGTGCCTGTGTGGTGGGAATATTTAAGATCTACTCTCTTAGCAAATTTCAAGGTCACAAATACAGTATTGTTAACTGTAGTCGTCATGCTGTACAATGGATTTTCAGAATTTATTCATCCTGCATAAATTAAACTCTGTAGCCATTAGCCAACATCTTCCCATTTCCCTCACTCCACGGCCGCTGGCAACTGCCATCCTACTATCTCCTTTTATAAGTTCAATTTGTTTAGATTCCACATATAAGCGAGATCATGCAGTATTTGTCTTTCTGTGTCTGGCTGATTCTACTTAACGTAATGTCCTCTAGGTTCATCAGTGTTGTGGTAAATGGCAGAATTTCCTTCTTTTTTAATGCTGAATGATATTCCATTATATATATGTATATATGGCATATGTGTGATAAATAAAATTGTTTTAAAGATTATTTATTTTATTTATTTTTGGCTGCATCGGGTCTTAGCTGCAGCCCAGGGATCTTCATTGAGGCGTGCGGGATTTTTCGTTATGGCCTGCCGGTTCTTCGTTGCAGCGCTTGGGCTTCTCTCTAGTTGTGGTGTGCAGGTTTTCTCTTCTCTAGTTGTGGCGTGCAGGTTCCAGAGCGTGTGGGCTCTGTAGTTTGTGGCACGTAGGCTCTTTAGTTGAGGTGCACGAGCTTAGTAGTTGTGGGGTGCGGGCTTAGTTGCCCTGCAGCATGTGGGATCTTAGTTCCCTGACCAGGGATCAAACCTGAGTCCCCTGCATTGTAAGGCAGATTCTTTACCACTGGACCACCAGGGAAGTCCCTAAATAAATGTTATATGTCACATTTTCTTTATTTGTTCATCTATCCATGGACAATTAGGTTATTTCCATGTCACGGCTATTATAAATAATGCTGCAGTGAACATGGATGGCAAATATTTCTTTGAGATACTGGATCTCATTTCTCTTAGATATATATATATACCCAGAAGTGGGATTGCTGGATCATATGGTAGTTCTTTGTTTAATTTTTCGAGGAACCTCCATACTGTTTTCCATAATTGCTGTACCAATTTACTTTCTCACTAATAGTGTTCAAGGGTTCCCTTTTTCCCCATCTTCATCAATAGTTGGTATATTTTGTCATTTAATAATAGTCATAGTAACAGATGTAAGGTGATATCTCATTGTGGTTTTGATTTGCATTTCCCTATGACAAGTAATGCTGAGATATTTCTCAAAAGGAGACATACAAATGGCCAACAGGCACTATATGAAAGGTAGGAATATTTTCAAGGCTTTTACGTTGCTAAATAGACATCCATCAAGATTAAACTAATTTATGTTCTCTACCAGCCACTTATGATAATATTTACATTTCATATTTTTTTCAATATTTGGTGATCTAATTTGCATTTCTTTGATTACCAAGAAACTTAGAAATGTTTCCACAAATTTTCTGATCATTTTATTTCTTCTTTCATGATTTGGGATTTCATGTCCTTTGCCTATTTTATTCACAAAGTGTTTATCTTTTTTACTGATTTGTAAAAGCCATAAAGGTAAGTTATAAACTTATTTCAAAAACATTTCTTGAAACTATTTTTCTTAGTATGTTTATCCTTTAATTGCTAAATAAACAAATAGCTACAGAAATTGATTCATAAAGAAATTAACTTTATAATTAATACAGAAAGCATTCTTAATACTATCTAATATGTTTCCAAATTTTATCAATGGTCCCTAAATAACTTAAAAAAAATTTTAAACCAGGAATCAATCAAGGCTCATCACACAAGGTTAAGTCTCTTTCATCTCCTTTTAATCTACAACAGTCCCTTGTCTTTTTTTTTTAATTTAATTTAATTTAATTTTTTATACAGCAGATTCTTATTAGTCAACAATTTTATACACATCAGTGTATACATGTCAATCCCAATCGTCCAATTCATCACACCACCACCCCCACCCCCCACCACTTTCCCCCCTTGGTGTCCATACGTTTGTTCTCTACATCTATGTCTCTATTTCTGCCCTGCAAACCGGTTCATCTGTACCATTTTTCTAGGTTCCACATATATGCATTAATATACGATATTTGTTTTTCTCTTTCTGACTTACTTCACTCTGTAGGACAGTCTCTAGATCCATACACGTCTCAACAAATCACCCAATATTGTTCCTTTTTATGGTTGAGTAATATTCCATTCTATATATGTACCACATCTTCTTTATCCATTCGTCTGTCGATGGGCATTTAGGTTGCTTCCATGACCTGGTTATTGTAAACGGTGCTGCAATGAATATTGAGGTGCATGTGTCTTTTTGAATTCTGGTTTTCTCAGGGTATATGCCCAGTAGTGGAATTGCTGGATCATATGGTAATTCTACTTTTAGTTTTTTAAGGAACCTCCATACTGTTCTCCATAGTGGCTGTATCAACTTACATTCCCACCAACAGTGCAAGAGGGTTCCCTTTTCTCCATACCCTCTCCAGCATTTGTTGTTTGTAGATTTTCTGATGATGCCCATTCTAACTGGTGTGAGGTGATACCTCATTGCAGTTTTGATTTGCATTTCTCTAATAATTAGTGATGTTGAGCATCTTTTCATGTGCTTCTTGGCCATCTGTATGTCTTCTTTGGAGAAATGTATATTTAGGTCTTCTGCCCATTTTTGGATTGGGTTGTTTGTTTTTTAATATTGAGCTGCATGAGCTGTTTATATATTTTGGAGATTAATCCTTTGTCCATTGATTCGTTTGCAAATAATTTCTCCCATTCTGAGGGTTGTCTTTTCATCTTGTTTATGGTTCCTTTGCTGTGCAAAAGCTTTGAAGTTTCATTAGGTCCCATTTGTTTAGTTTTGTTTTTATTTCCATTACTCTAGGAGATGGATCAAAAAAGATCTTGCTGTGATTTATGTCAAAGAGTGTTCTTCCTATGTTTTCCTCTAAGAGTTTTATAGTGTCTGGTCTTACATTTAGGTCTCGAATCCATTTTGAGTTTATCTTTTGTATGGTGTTAGGGAGTGTTCTAATTTCATTCTTTTACATGTAGCTGTCCAGTTTTCACAGCACCACTTATTGAAAACAGTGTCTTTTCTCCATTGTATATCCTTGCCTCCTTTGTCATAGATTAGTTGACCATAGGTGTGTGGGTTTATCTCTGGGCTTTCTTTCTTGTTCCATTGATCTATGTTTCTGTTTTTGTGCCAGTACCATATTGTCTTAATTACTGTAGCTTTGTAGTATAGTCTGAAGTCAGGGAGTCTGATTCCTCCAGCTCAGTTTTCTTCCCTCAAGACTGCTTTGGCTGTTCGGGATCTTTTGTGTCTCCATACAAATTTTAAGATTTGTTGTTCTAGTTCCACAAAAAATATCATTGGTAATTTGATAGGGATTGCATTGAATCTGTAGATTGCTTTGGGTAGTATAGTCATTTTCACAATATTGATTCTTCCAATCCAAGAACATGGTATATCTCTCCATCTGTTGGTATCATCTTTAACTTCTTTCATCAGTGTCTTATAGTTTTCTGCATACAGGTCTTTTGTCTCCCTAGGTAAGTTTAT
Organism: Balaenoptera acutorostrata; assembly: GCF_949987535.1. Lineage (NCBI taxonomy): Eukaryota > Metazoa > Chordata > Mammalia > Artiodactyla > Balaenopteridae > Balaenoptera > Balaenoptera acutorostrata. The sequence goes on along the minus strand of NC_080065.1, from coordinate 54,554,048 downwards.
TCCTAGATATTTTACTCTTTTTGTTGCAGTGGTAAATGGGAGTGTTTCCTTAATTTCTCTTTCAGATTTTTCGTCATATAGTGTATAGGAATGCAAGAGATTTCTGTGCATTAATTTTGTATCCTGCAACTTTACCAAATTCATTGATTAGCTCTAGTAGTTTTCTGGTGGCATCTTTAGGATTCTATATGTATAGTATCATGTCATCTGCAAACAGTGACAGTTTTATTTCTTCTTTTCCAATTTGTATTAATTTTATTTCTTTTTCTTCTCTGATTGCTGTGGCTAGGACTTCCAAAACTATGTTGAATAATAGTGGTGAGAGTGGACATCCTTGTCTTGTTCCTGATCTTAGAGGAAATGCTTTCAGTTTTTCACCATTGAGAATGATGTTTGCTGTGGGTTTGTCATATATGGCCTTTATTATGTTGAGGTGGGTTCCCTCTATGCCCACTTTCTGGAGACTTTTTATCATAAACGGGTGTTGAATTTTGTCAAAAGCTTTTTCTGCATCTATTGAGATGATCATATGGTTTTTGTTCTTCAGTTTGTTAATATGGTGTATCACATTGATTGATTTGCGTATATTGAAGAAGCCTTGCATCCCTGGGATAAGTCCCACGTGATCATGGTGTATGATCCTTATAATGTGTTGTTGGATTATGTTTGCTAGTATTTTGTTGAGGATGTTTGCATCTATATTCATCAGTGATATTGGTTTGTAATTTTCTTTTTCTGTAGTGTATTTGTCTGGTTTTGGTATCAGGGTGATGGTGGCCTCATAGAATGAGTTTGGGAGAGTTCCTTCCCCTGCAATATTTTGGAAGAGTTTGAGAAGGATAGGTGTTAGCTCTTCTTGAAATGTTTGATAGAATTCACCTGTGAAGCCATCTGGTCCTGGGCTTTTGTTTGTTGGAAGATTTTTAATCACAGTTTCAATTTCATTACTTGTGATTGGTCTGTTCATATTTTCTATTTCTTCCTGGTTCAGTCTTGGAAGGTTATACCTTTCTAAGAATTTGTCCACTTCTTCCAGGTTGTCCATTTTATTGGCATACAGTTGCTTGTAGTAAGTAGTCTCTTAGGATGCTTTGTATTTCTGTGGTGTCTGTTGCAACTTCTCCTTTTTCATTTCTAATTTTATTGATTTGAGTCCTCTCCCTCTTTTTCTTGATGAGTCTGGCTAATGGTTTATCAATTTTGTTTATCTTCTCAAAGAACCAGCTTTTAGTTTTATTGATCTTTGCTATTGTTTTCTTTGTTTCTATTTCATTTATTTCTGATCTGATCTTTATGATTTCTTTCCTTCTGCTCACTTTGGGTTTTGTTTGTTCTTCTTTCTCTAGGTCCTTTAGGTGTAGGGTTAGATTGTTTATTTGAGATTTTTCTTGTTACTTGAGGTAGGCTTGTATAGCTATAAACTTCCCTCTTAGAACTGCTTTTGCTGCATCCCATAGGTTTTGGATCGTCGTGTTTTCATTGTCACTTGTCTCTAGGTATTTTTTGATTTCTTCTTTGATTTCTTCATTGATCTCTTGGTTATTTAGTAACCTATTGTTTAGCCTCCATGTGTTTGTGTATTTTACGTTTTTTCCATGTAATTGATTTGTAATCTTATAGCATTGTGGTCAGAAAAGATGCTTGATATGATTTCAATTTTCTTAAATTTACTGAGGCTTGATTTGTGACCCAAGATGTGATCTATCCTGGAGAATGTTCCATGCACACTTGAGAAGAAAGTGTAATCTGCTGTTTTTGGATGGAATGTTCTATAAATATCAATTAAATCTGTCTGGTCCATTGTGTCATTTAAAGCTTCTGTTTCCTTATTTATTTTCATTTTGGATGATCTGTCCACTGGTGTAAGTGAGGTGTTAACGTCCCCCACTATTATTGTGTTACTGTCCATTTCCTCTTTTATAGCTGTTAGCAGTTGCCTTATGTATTGAGGTGCTCCTATGTTGGGTGCATATATATTTATAATTGTTATATTTTCTTCTTGGATTGATCCCCTGATCATTATGTAGTGTCCTTCCTTGTCTCTTGTAACATTCTTTATTTTAAAGTCTATTTTATCTGATATGAGTATTGCTACTCCAGCTTTCTTTTGATTTCCATGTGCAGGGAATATCTTTTTCCATCCCCTCACTTACAGTCTGAATGTGTCCCTAGGTCTGAAGTGGGTCTCTTGTAGACAGCATATATATGGGTCTTGGTTTTGTATCCATTCAGCAAGCCTGTGTCTTTTGGTTGGAGCATTTAATCCATTCACGTTTAAGGTAATTATCGATATGTATGTTCCTATGACCATTTTCTTAATTGTTTTGGGTTTGTTTTTGTAGGTCCTTTTCTTCTCTTGTTTTTCCCACTTAGAGAAGTTCCTTGAGCATTTGTTGTAGAGCTGGTTTGGTGGTGCTGAATTCTCTTAGCTTTTGCTTGTCTGTAAAGCTTTTGATTTCTCCATCAAATCTGATTGAGATACTTGCCAGGTAGAGTAATCTTGGTTGTAGGTTCTTCCCTTTCATCACTTTAAGTATATCATGCCACTCCCTCTGGCTTGTAGAGTTTCTGCTGAGAAATCAGCTGTTAACCTTATGGGAGTTCCCTTGTATATTATTTGTCATTTTTCCCTTGCTGCTTTCAATAATTTTTCTTTGTCTTTAATTTTTGCCGGTTTGATTACTATGTGTCTCGTTGTGTTTCTCCTTGGGTTTACCCAGTATGGGACTCTCTGTGCTTCCTGGACTTGGGTGGCTATTTCCTTTCCCATGTTAGGGAAGTTTTCAATTATAATCTCTTCAAATATTTTCTCTGGTCCTTTCTTTCTCTCTTCTTCTTCTGGGACCCCTATAATGCGAATGTTGTTGCATTTAATGTTGTCCCAGAGGTCTCTTAGGTTGTCTTCATTTCTTTTCATTCTTTTTTCTTTATTCTGTTCCACAACAGTGAATTCCACCATCCTGTCTTCCAGATCACTTATATGTTCTTCTGTCTCAGTTATTCTGCTATTGATTCCTTCTAGTGTAGTTTTCATTTCAGTTATTGTAGTGTTCATCTCTGTTTGTTTGTTCTTTAATTATTCTAGGTCTTTGTGAAGCATTTCTTGCATCCTCTTGATCTTTGCCTCCATTGTTTTTCCGAGGTCCTGGATCATCTTCACTATCATTATTCTGAATTCTTTTTCTGAGAGGTTGCCTATCTCCACTTCATTTAGTTGTTTTTCTGGGGTTTTATCTTTTTCCTTCATCTGGTACATAGCCCTCTGCCTTTTCATCTTGTCTTTCTTTCTGTGAATGTGGTTTTTGTTCCCCAGGCTGCAGGATTGTAGTTCTCCTTGTTTCTGCTGTCTGCCCTCTGGTCGATGAGGCTATCTAAGAGGCTTGTGCAAGTTTCTTGATGGAAGGGACTGGTGGTGGGTAGAGCTGACTGTTGCTCTGGTGGGCAGAGCTCAGTAAAACTTTAATCCGTTTGAGTGCTGATGGGTGGGCCTGGGTACCCTCCCTGTTGGTTGTTTGGCCTGAGGCAACCCAACACTGGAGCCTACCTGGGCTCTTTGGTGGGGCTAATGGCAGACTCTGGGAGGGCTCACGCCAAGGAGTACTTCCCAGAACTTCTGCTGCCAGTGTCCTTGTCCCCACAGTGAGCCACAGCCACCCCCGCCTCTGCAGGAGACCCTCCAACACTAGCAGGTAGGTTTGGTTCAGTCTCCTCTGGGGTCACTGCTCCTTCCCCTGGGTCCCGATATGCACACTACTTTGTGTGTGCCCTCCAAGTGTGAAGTCTGTTTACCCCAGTCCTGTCGAAGTCCTGCAATCAAATCCCACTAGCCTTCAAAGTGTGATTCTCTAGGAATTCCTCCTCCCATTGCCGGACTCCCAGGTTGGGAAGCCTGATGTGGGGCTCAGAACCTTCACTCCTTTGGGTGGACTTCTGTGGTATAAGTGTTCTCCAGTCTGTGTTCACCCACCCAGCAGTTATGGGATTTGAATTTACTGTGATTGCACCCCTTCTACCCTCATTGTGGCTTCTCCTTTGTCTTTGGATATGGAGTATCTTTTTGGTGAGTTCCAGTGTCTTCCTGTCGATGATTGTCCATCAGCTAGTTGTGATTCTGGTGTTCTTGCAAGAGGGAGTGAGAGCACGTCCTTCTACTCCGCTATGTTGGTTCCGATTTTTCAGTCCCTTGTCTTTTTTCCCCCGTGACATTGACTTCTTTTAAGAGACGAGGTCAGTTGTCCGGTAAATTGTTTCACATTCTGAATCTGTTTTTATGTGGCATTATTTTACTCAAATACACAAATTTAAAACTTTTAAATAGTTAAACGTGTCAAACATTTTATTACTTATGGTCCTGGCTTTGGTGTCATTTCTAGAAAGGCCTTTCCCATTACAATTATATAAATGTGTATCTCTATTATTTTCCAGTACTTTTATCACTTCAGGTTTTACACTTAAATCTGTAACCCATCTTATTTTGGTAAAATTGTGAACAGATTTCTTAATAGATTTACCATGACACTTGTGAGAATTAAGTAAATTATTAGGTGATGACATCGACAACCAATTTTGTGTGTAATAGTAACATGAATAAACATTTATTTAATGCAACAATAAATCATACATGTAATGTTATTTGAGTGTCATATATTCATTTTCTTTGTCAGGTTTCAGATATTGCATCAAACAGAAACTGCATCAAACAGAGGGAAAGATTGTGAGTCAGATTACAAAATAATCAGTATTTAATTTTGTGTCCACAGTTTATTCTATTTCATTATTTTCCCCCAGAAGACTCACTAGTATTCTTCAAAGTAGTGGAGTCTATAATTCCGATCATAGTGAGTGATGATTTCAAATACAGTTCATTTAAATGAAAATGAGAAGAGGAAACAGAGCCATTATCTCCAAACTCACTACTTACACAGAATGTAAATTGGAATTATATACCAATGAAGAATTTCTTTTTTTTTTTTTTATTTTTTTTATTTTTGATTATATGGTTGCTAAATCAATCTTATTTTCCATTGATTTATTTTGTTTCCTTCAGAGAAATCTAAATATTGAAATCTTGCCCAAACAGACAAAGATTTTTTTTTTGCCTTTGTCAATTTTAGTTTAGTTCTTAAATTTGGTGCAGGTTTTTCAATCCCAGAAAAATGTTTGAGTTATAGGTGCATAAGAGGTACAACAAAAAGAGTTTCTGTCATCAAAGTTCATGTTTTTTCGTGTGTTACATAAGACAGCAGGCAAGGGTCACCAAAACCTGGTCCCTTCTGAAGGTATAGTTTTCTCCCCTTTCCCTCCTTTTCACTACCACTCATCCCTCCCCACTCCATTAAAATAGCTCTACATAATATACAGACTAATAACACCCCATTATTTGATAATCTCTGTTATTCTTTACCCACTTAAGACTTATTTTTCCATAATTTTCTTCTATTTGGAGAGACCATTCAAACATTTTGGCTACTCAAGGCCTATATAAACTCAGGATCCATCTCAAACCCGTTTCCTACTAAGAAACCATCTGATTTCTCTAGTATCTGGAATTAGTATCTCTCCAGTGTAATTACTTGTGAACCCCCCCAACCCTGATTAAATTCAATTTCCGGACTTTTATCTTGCTCCAAGCATCTGAACTTGGTTAGAAGAAAGACAGCAATGCTGATCAACATAATTTTAAATTCATCTACACTGACCTCAAGTTACAAGCAATTCTATCACATTTCCTCACTTCATTAACTTTCTTAGTCTCTTAGGTAAAGGTTTCACATTTTCTCTCTCTCTTAAAACTCCAATACCGCTTCCTTCTCCCATTTGATTTCCTTGATTCTTCTGTCATTGAGAAAATATGGGCAACACATTCTCTTCCTACTAAATTTACCAATTTACTTGCATCTGTACTCATACCACCAGTCTTTATTTCCGTGACAATGGTAAACTAATGGTACCTCTATATCTGAACAAACTCTTCCTTTGTGCACAAAATTCCATTCCTCTCACTCACCCTAGGGCATTATTCCTGCAGTTGATCCTTTCTCTCCTGCATTGCCATTTTTATCCTCTTTTATTGGATAATTTTTATCAGCATAAAAAGTTACAATATCTTCCATGTTAAGAAAAAAAACCTTTCTTCACCCTACTTCCCTTTCCAGCTACTACTCTTTTCTGTCCCTCTTTACAGCAAAAGTCCTCAATGAGTTGTCCATCCTCACAGTCTCCATTTGTTCTTTTATTCTCCCTTGAATCCAAGAGATTCACCAGAAAATCAGTTGGCTTTACCTTCCAAAGACATCCAAATTCCAACAACTTTTCACCACCTTCACCCTCTTCTAAAGAACCATCATTTCTCACCTGAACTAGTGCTTCAGCCTCCCAACTAGCCTTCCTGCTCCCATAAGTGTCCCCGCCCATGCACTCTGAGTGATACTCTTTTTTTTTTTTTTTACGACATTTATTCTTTTTTTAAAATTAATTTTATTTTATTTATGGCTGTGTTGGGTCCTCGTTTCTGTGCGAGGGCTTTCTCTAGCTGTGGCAAGTGGGGGCCACTCTTCATCACGAAGAATTTCTATCATCATATAAACCACTCTATTCTTACTAGTACATTGGATGGTAATATTTCCAACATCTTCATAATTAGGACTGAGATTCTTTCTGACAGGATTTTCCTGATCATTATGTTATAATTTAGCTAACTTTAAAGGAGAATTAAATTATCTCTTTCTTATGAAGCATCCTGACTTATGTTTACATGTTTTTAATATTAGATTTGGTTTACTGAAGGGCAGTAGACAATGCTGGGAAATACTTAAGGTAAAATGCTTTGTAATTTTTATAAGTACCAGATGAGAAGCTGTGGTTTGTAATCTCAGAAAACCTGAGTTTCAAAATATCTGCTCACCAGAAAGGTATAATTAAAAAGACAGACAGTACCAAGCTTTGGTGAGAGGAATTTCTATATCTTGGGGGTATAATTGGTACTTCAAAAACACATGGCTTTATTTATTCAAGCTAAATATACACCTATCCTATGATCCAGCATTTACCCCTAGGCATTTCCCCAAGAGAATGGAAAACCTATGTCTACCAAAACATAATATGCGAGAGTATTCATAGCAGCTTTATTCATAACAGCCCCAAACTGGAAACAACTCAAAGTCATTCAACAGGAAAATGGATAAATTGTAGTACATTCATACAATGAAATATTTTACAGCAATTTAAAAAATTACTGCTGCACGCAACACATGGATGCATATCACAGATATGCTGTATGATTTCATTTACATGAACTTGAAGAACTGGTAAAGCTAATCTATGGTGATAGAAAGGGGAATAGTGGTTATTTACCTCTTGGGGATGAGGATGAGTGAGAAGAGTCATGAGGGAACCTTTTGGGGAGCTGGGAATGTTCTACATCTTGATCTAGGTGGTGTTTATTCACATGTAGGAATTAAATAAACTGTACACTTAAGACTAGTGCATTAACTCACTATTCTGCCTCATATGAGAAAAAAATTCTGTTGTTGATGGTTTTAACTGTATGAAGGTTAGAATAAATATATTCAAGTTTCTTCCAGTTTAGAAGAAATCCTTAATCCTGTGTCCCCTCCTAGTACCTTCCTATCTCTGTCCTTCCCTTTACAGTCAAAGTTCTTTCAAAGATGTCTATATTCACTTTTTTATTTCTAATCTCCCAACTACTTGCTTCAACCACTGTCCTCTTATCTCTCCTGAAACCCTTTCCAAGTCCCTATTATACTTGCTATCAAATCTAATGGACAACTTTTTATTATTTTATGACCTCTCTGGAGCATTCCACACTCTTGACTTCTTCCTCCTCTTTGAAATTCTTTCTTGTTTCTGTTATGCTGCCTTACTTATTTTCATTCCTACCTCTGAGGGTGCTGCTTCTTAGTCTCCTGTGCTGACTCTCTTATCTGTCTGTCCTTAATTTTGGTGTTCCTCAAGGTTCTGCCCTGGCCCACCTTACACATTCCCATTACTTCCATTAATACTTGTAACATTTACTTCCAGTCCAGGCCACTTTACTGAAGTCCAGGTCCATTTATCCAACAGCCTATTAGGCATTTCCATTTTGATTTCCCACAGGTGCCCCAAGTTCAGTGTTATTACCCTGCCCTCAAATCTTTTCCTCCTGTATTCCCTACCTCAATGAATGATACCCCCAATAAATCATATGACCAAGCCAGAATTTCATGGGTTATTCTTCACGTATTCCCCTCTTTCTTTTCTCAGATGCAATTAACCACTTTGATTCCACCTTCTGAATAATGCTCAATTTCCTCTGCTTCTTTCCATTTTCACTACATTAACAGAGTTCAGATTAACAATCACACTAACATCCTCCTAAGTTTAGACCCCTTCCAAGTCATTCTCCATAGTAGAGCCCAAGTAAACTTTCTACAGGTATTCCATGAAAATTGTTCCACACGTAGATGTATTTTTGACAGATTCGCGGGAGGGTGTGAGCTCCACATCCTTCTACACCTTGATCTGCTCCCCGCCCCCGCAGAGTAAACTTTCTAAAATACAAACTTGATCATATTATTCCTTTGCTTAAAACTCTTCAATGGCTCCCCATTGCCCTTAGGATAAAACCCAACTGCTTAATATGGCTTACAACATGGCTCTTGATTACCTCTCCCGCCTAATCGCTCTCTTCTGCTCATTGATTACTACACTACAGCCTTATATTAAAACTACTTTCAGTTCTAAGATGTGCCATCATTTCTGGCATCTCAGGGCCTTTGCACATGCTTTTCCACTGGCTGTCACACTTTTCTCAACTCCTTTATCCTCTCCAACTACTGTACATTCTTAAAGTCTCAGATGTCAACATCATTTTCTTTGGGAAATTCTCCCTAAAATCTCTAACCTGCATTAAGTGCCATCCCTGTGAGATACTTATCCCTCAGATGACCTGTGTCTTGCTGTATTATCGTTGCTTGTTTGCTCCTCTCCATCTCCCACTTCAGTGTAAGCTTGATGGGCGCAGGGCCTGTGACTTGTTCACTTTCGTGCCCCAGTGCCTGATACAGTGCCTGACACATTGGCTTAGTATTTGTTAAGTGAAGAATAAGCCAACCATTTTTAAAGTACTATATTTTAAACATCATTAGTGTATTTATATGCATAATTGTGCTACTAATAGGAAGTAGTGAATCAGAGGTGTCTAAAGCATCATCTTTTTGGCATTTCTGGAAAGGGAACTCGATTCAATTTTTTTTTTTTTTTAATACTCAAAGTCCACTGGTTGTACAGAGATACCAAAGACTTTATTTTGGCCACAGAAACTAAATCTCGGAACTTAAAGTTTGTGATTGAAGACCATGGTTTAAAGGCCTCTGCCCTTCCCCCTTCTCTGTTCTTTACAGGAAGGATAGAGCGGGTACCCTTTTCTCTGCCCTCCACACTCTCCACGTTTGTCTGAGCACTGATCCTCTGGGAACAACTCCTCTCCCTGCTCCACTCATGCAGCTCCTATATATCTGTCATTTTCTTTAATGACCCTGCTTTCCTAGACACAGTAATTGATAGAGGTGGCCAGCAGACTTAAGCTGTTTCATCACAGTACCCATCCCTTGCCCCCAGCTGATTAGCCTAGAGGTGGGAGTGAATCTGTTCGTCTCCAGGATTTTTTTTTTCCAACTTTCTCTCCAGGTGGAGGGAGTTAGTCTTGAGTGAGGGGATGAACTGTCACAGAGATGACAGAGACTCCTCATGGTGTTTAAGTTCTGGATTCAGTTATTATGCAAGTTATTCCTGAAAGGACAGGGACCTCCCTATCCTTCCTACATCTGATTTCAACACTTTCATAGAGTTCTTGTGCCAATTAATTCTCTCTCTTTTTTTTTAACATCTTTATTGGAGTATAATTGCTTTACAGTGGTGTGTTAGTTTCTGCTGTATAACAAAGTGAATCAGCTATACGTACACATATATCCCCATATCCCCTCCCTCTTGCGTCTCCCTCCCACCCTCCCTATCCCACCCCTTTAGGTGGTCACAAAGCACCAAGCTGATCTCCCTGTGCTATGCGGCTGCCTCCCGCTAGCTATCTATTTTACATTTGGTAGTGTATATATGTCAATGCTACTCTCTCACTTCGTCCCAGCTTACCCTTCCCCCTCTCTGTGTCCTAAAGTCCATTCTCTACGTCTGCATCTTTATTCCTGTCCTGACCCTAGGTTCTTCAGAACCAGTATTTTTTTTTTTTTTTAGATTCCATATATATGTGTTAACATAAGATATTTGTTTTTCTCTTTCTGAGTTACTTCAGTCTGTATGACAGACTCTAGGTCCATGCACCTCACTATGAATAACTCAATTTCATTTCTTTTTATGGCTGAGTAATATTCCATTGTATATATGTGCCACATCTTCTTTATCCATTCATCTGTTGATGGATATTTAGGTTGCTTCCATGTCCTGGCTATTGTAAATAGAGCAGCAATGAACATTGTGGTACATGATTCTTTTTGAATTATGGTGTTCTCAGTGTATATGCCCAGTAGTGGGATTGCTGGGTCATATGGTAGTTCTATTTTTAGTTTTTTAAGGACCCTCCATACTGTTCTCCATAGTGGCTGGATCAATTTACATTCCCACCAACAGTGCAAGAGGGTTCCCTTTTCTCCACACCTTCTCCAGCATTTATTTGTAGATTTTTTGATGATGGCCATTCTGGCTGGTATGAGGTGATACCTCATTGTAGTTTTGATTTGCATTTATCTAATGATTAGTGATGTTGAGCATCCTTTCATGTGTTTGTTGGCAATCTGTATATCTTCTTTGGAGAAATGTCTATTTAGGTCTTCTGCCCATTTCTGGATTAGGTTTTTTTTTTTTTTTTGATATTGAGCTACATGAGCTGCTTGTGAATTTTGGAGATTAATCCTTTGTCAGTTGCTTCATTTACAAATATTTTCTCCCATTCTGAGGGTTGTCTTTTCATCTTGTTTATGGTTTCCTTTGCTGTGCAAAAGCTTTTAAGTTTCATTAGGTCCCATTTGTTTATTTTTGTTTTTATTTCCATTTCTTTAGGAGGTGGGTCAAAAAGGATCTTGCTGTGATTTATGTCATACAGTGTTCTGCCTGTGTTTTCCTCTAAGAGTTTTATAGTGTCTGTCCTTACATTTAGGTCTTTAATCCATTTTGAGTTTATTTTTGTGTATGGAGTTAGGGAGTGTTCTAATTTCATTCTTTTACATGTAGCTGTCCAGTTTTCCCAGCACCACTTATTGAAGAGACTGTCTTTTCTCCATTGTATATTCTTGCCTCCTTTATCCTAAGTTAGTTCAGTGTTGGTTTCTGTCCCTCATAATTGAAAGAATTTTATCTAATTTACAGTGAAATGTTTCTGTCTTTGCTGATACTACTACAAGAAAGCTCCCCAAACATCTCATAATCTGGCCAAGTAATCAATACACAAACTATGGATAATATGGTCCTATTCTGCCAGCAGATGTCATTCCTAGCATAAACCTTGTGTGTGTATCCACAGAGTGATTCCTCCTCCATTTTACTTGTTCAGAGGGTGACTCTTTGTGAAAAATTCTTGTCATTACCCTATTTCTGGCTCTAAAATGTTGATTATTTTCAATGTGGTTTTCTGATCTATGTTAACTCTCCTCAATTTTCTAGTATTTTTTTTATTGATGTTTCTTGTGCAAAGTAAAAAGGACTTTGCTTAGAGTTATAAAGGTTTTTGTGTATTTGGCCACACTTAAGTAGACTTTTTATGTTTAAGACATGTTCTATTGAAAGAGTTATATATTTTCCTGCATATATCATATGTATTCAAAGCATTTTCCATTTAACTATTATGAAATTCCAATGTAGTACCACTTATAAAATGGGGATATGCCTCCTGTTATGGATCAGAATTAGGACATTACTTCCACATGGAAGGAAATGTCTGGAATGAGTTAAAGGGGTTTTCCCCCAACACTGACTTTAGAGACATATGGGACCAAACAGGAATGATGCATGTACAGGAGACAAGTATCATATGCTTAGTAACTTTGTATTTATTTATTTTTTGTTCTTTTTTTTTATATTGGATTATAGTTGATTAACAATGTTGTGCTAGTTTCAGGTGTACAGCAAAGTGATTCAGTTATACATATACATATATCTATTCTTTTTCAAATTTTTTCCCATTTAAGTTATCACAGGTTATTGAGCAAGAGTCCCCTGTGCTATACAGTAGGTCCCTGTTGGTTATCTATTTAAAATATAGCAGTGTGTACATGTCAATCCCAAACTCCCAATCTGTCCCTTCCCCCCACCCTCCCCTCCAGTAACCATAAGTTCATTCTCTAAGTCTGTGAATCTGTTTCTGTTTTGTAAATTAGTTCACTTGTATCATTTTATTTTTTAGATTCTGCATATAAACGATATCATTTGATATTTTTCTTTCTCTGTCTGACTTGCTTCACTTAGTATGATAATCTCCAGGTCCATCCATGTTGCTGCATATGGCATTATTTCATTCTTTTTAATGGCTAAGTAATATTCCATTGTATATATTATATGTACCACATCTTCTTTATACATTCATCTGTGGATGGACATTTAGGTCACTTCCATGTCTTGGCTATTGTAAACAGCACTGCAATGAACACTGGGGCATGTGTATCCTTTCAAAGCATGTTTTTCTCCAGATATATGCCCAGGAGTGGGATTGCTGGATCATATGGTAGCTTTATTTTTAGTTTCTTAAAGAACCTCCAACAGTGTAGGAGGGTTCCCTTTCCTCCACACCCTCTGCAGAACTTATTGTTTGTAGACTTTTTGATGATGGCTATTCTGACTGGTGTGAGGTGATATCTCATTGTATTATAGTTTTGATTTGCATTATTCATTCATTTTTGTGATGAAAATGTGGTACCATAAAATGCTGATGAATTCTAGGCACAGAATTCAGATTATTCAATTCATGGTGCTGGAAGGGACATGGAAATTGGATCCAAAAGAAATTGTGTATGTTACCTTTTATTGGTAAATCAAGTGATACTCACATGGGAAGTAAAGAGTTAACAGCAGGCCTGGGACTCCCGACCTCCTTACTAGGGGAGTAGGATTGACCACAGCCAGAGCTACTTATAAACATGCTGATGGTACTTGTTAGTGGAAAGATACCCGAGAGTCCCTATCTGAAATACTAATGCTTTTTGGCAGCATAGACCTGGTCTGTCTAGAATGTGTATTATAAATAAGCCAGCGGTTTATGGTTTGATGTGGCAAGGCTGGCTGGAGATTGAGAGGGAGTCATGTAAGCATTTTCTGTCCAACTAAAGGAGTATAAAACTGGGAACCCCAAAATCAAAATGATGGGTTTTGTTTTGTGTGTGTGAGAACAACATGTTCACATAAATTGTTCAGAACTCAGTTGTCAATCTGAAACCAAAACATATCCTAACGCAGGAAAAAGGGACAGTTTTGGGAAGCTGTGTCTGATGGACTCAGGCTTCTCCAGAAAGGAATAGGTATTCCTATTCTGTGATGGGTTCTTGTCAGTATCCTTTGTGTCACTTGTAAAGCTTGGTGTTGGGTAAGATGTATGATACTCAGGAGTCTACTCTGATCTTTCAACTCTTTGGCTAACATATCATGTATACACAAGAGACAAGAAGCTGATGAATGTGGCATAACAGAACAGAGAAAGAGTACAGATTATTTATAAAAATAGTGCTGTGAAAATTCGTTAATATTTAGAAATAAATGGGTTACTACTCTGGATAATATACTAGAACAAAAAATAAAAAAGGAAAAATCATTAAAAAATAGAATGAAATAGAAAATGTATGAAAATATTTCTGATTTTGACTTAGGGAAGCTCTTTCTAAGCCAAAAAAACACAAAAGATGAACTAGCAGAGAAAAGATTGATAGACAAAGAATACACTGAGGAAATGTATTTGCACTGCATTTAACAAAGGTAGATTTAGTATATTAAGAGTTAAAAAGCACTGAAAAAAATTAATACCACTGTAGGAAAAGGGCAAAAGTGATGAACAGTAATGGCTAAATGCAAAAATATAAATTATCAATGAACATAAGTACAACTATATTACTTATCAAGAAAACTCAAAATAAGTTTAAAAAATAGATATTATTTTCTACTACATTGGCCATGCTTAAGAGTAATGTTAACATCCTTATGGTTGGAACTGAATGTGGCAGCCACAGGAGAGAGAACATGCTGTGAGGAGTGCAGCGAGCTCAGGGCCTCTGGCTGCTGTACCTCTGGGATCCACCCCGGTGTGCATGCCAATGCCACATTCTGCAGAGCTCCTAGCAAGTGACTGAGGACGGTGGGCCACTAGAACTGGGCCACGCCTGCCCAATGCAAGATTCCTCTAAAAGGTCATCTTTGCTCAAGGGCTGCTCATTGGCCTGGCTGAGAATTTTTCAGTGCTGCACTGCAGTTTGAGGCTCTGCTCACCCATTCCTCCTTTCCTCCCACTCTTCTTTCACAGGTGTCAGTCCTGCTGAAAGCTTTCTCTTTGTACTGCTGTTCCTGCTCCCCTTAATCTTTCACAAATGTTTCCCCCAGTAAATATCTTGCATTTCTAACTTCATCCTGAAGAAAATCAATTAGTACAATCTCTCTGGAAGTCATAATAGTAATACTCTTTGACCCACATTTCACTTCTAGAAATTGACACTAAGGAAATTAACAGATATATTTATAAATTTTATGCAGGATTATCTGACAGTATTATTTATAATTGAAAAAAGTGAAAAGAAACTAATAAAGGATTGGATAAATTATAATATCCTATAAAATAAAACAGTATATATGGTCTTAATTTTAAAGATATGGGATGTTACTTATTATATTTATTAATGTAAAAAAGTTTACAAAGGGTACAATTTTATTAAAATATATATGTAGACAAAAGAACAAAGTATATATTCAAGGATGTAATTTTAATTTTCTTCTTTGTAGTTTTCTCTATAATATCTAAATTCTGCAATGAACACATTGCCTTATGGTAAAAATACATGTTATTTAAATTATACCTATATAGGCATTTAAAAAACAGGAAAAATACCAAAATATAATTAGCAGTTATTCTTTGAGTGATGATATTATGAGTAATATTATTTCTTCTTTACTCTCCTGAATTTTAAAAATTTTCTAATATTAAAAATAATCTTCATTAAAATTAGATTTTACTGATTTTTTAAAACAATGCAAATCAACTTAAAATGGTGCTTGAACAATTGGACGTATGTATTCAAAAATATAAACTCAGCCTATGCATCATACTTTATACAAAACTTAGCTGAACATGGATCACAGACCCAAATATAAAACATAAAACTATAGAAATTTTAAAGGAAAACATAGGAGATACTCCTTGATGTTTTACATGAGACAAAGAGATCTTAAACAAGACACCAAAAACATGACTCATAAAAGAAAAATTGATAAATTGAAGTTCATCAAAAAATTTTAAAATTGTTCTGTGAAAGACACTGTTAAGAAATTGAAGAGAGGGCAGACAGCAGAAGCAAGAAGAACTACAATCCTGCAGCCTGTGGAGCAAAAACCACATTCACAGTAAGATAGACAAGATGAAAAGGCAGAGGGTTATGTACCAGATGAAGGAACAAGATAAAACCCCAGAAAAACAACTAAATGAAGTGGAGATAGGCAACCTCTCAGAAAAAGAATTCAGAATAATGATAGTGAAGATGATCCAGGACCTCGGAAAAAGAATGGAGGCAAAGATCAGAAGATGCACGAAATGTTTCACAAAGACCTGGAAGAATTAAAAAACAAACAAAGAGAGATGAACAATACAATAACTGAAATGAACACTACACTAGAAGGAATCAATAGCAGAATAACTGAGGCAGAAGAACGTATAAGTGACCTGGAAGACAGAATGGTGGAATTCACTGCTGTGGAACAGAATAAAGAAAGAAGAGTGAAAAGAAATGAAGACAGCCTAAGAGACCTCTGGGACAACATTAAATGCAACAACATTCGCATTATAGGGGTCCCAGAAGAAGAAGAAGAGAGAGAAAATATTTGAAGAGAGTATAGCCGAGAATTTCCCTAACATGGGAAAGGAAATAGTCACCCAAGTCCGGGAAGTGCAGAGAGCCCCATACAGGAAAAACCCAAGGAGAAACACGCCGAGACACATAGTAATCAAATTGGCAAAAATTAAACAAAAAGAAAAATTATTGAAAGCAGCAAGGGAAAAACAACAAATAACATACAAGGGAACTCCCATAAGGTTAACAGCTGATCTCTCAGGAGAAACTTTATAAGCCAGAAGGGAGTGGCATGATATACTTAAAGTGTTGAAAGGGAAGAACCTACAACCAAGATTACTCTACCTGGCAAGGATCTCATTTAGATTCGATGGAGAAATCAAAAGCTTTACAGACAAGCAAAAGCTAAGAGAATTCAGCACCACCAAACCAGCTCTACAACAAATGATCAAAGAACTTCTCTAAGTGAGAAACACAAGAGAAGAAAAGGACCTACAAAAACAAACCCAAAACAATTAAGAAAATGGTCATAGGAACATACATATCGATAATTACCTTAAATGTGAATGGATTAAATGCTCCAACTAAAAGATACAGGCTTGCTGAATGGATACAAAAACAAAACCCATTGGGCTTCCCTGGTGGTGCAGTGGTTGAGAATCTGCCTGCCAATGCAGGGGACATGGGTTCGAGCCCTGGTCTGGGAAGATTCCACATGCCGGGGAGCAACTAGGCCCGTGAGCCATAACTACTGAGCCTGAGCGACTGGAGCCTGTGCTCCACAACAAGAGAGGCTGCAATAGTGAGAGGCCCATGCACCGTGATGAAGAGTGGCCCCCACTTGCCACAACTAGAGAAAGCCCTCGCACAGAAACAAAGACCTAACACAGCCAAAAATAAATAAATAAATAAATTAATAAATTAAAAAAACAAACAAAAAAACAAGACCCATATATATGCTGTCTACAAGAGACCCACTTCAGACCTACAGACACATACAGACTGAAAGTGAGGGGATGGAAAAAGATATTCCCTGCACATGGAAATCAAAAGAAAGCTGGAGTAGCAATACTCATATCAGATAAAATAGACTTTAAAATAAAGAATGTTACAAGAGACAAGGAAGGACACTACATAATGATCAGGGGATCAATCCAAGAAGAAAATATAACAATTACAAATATATATGCACCCAACATAGGAGCACCTCAATACATAAGGCAACTGCTAACAGCTATAAAAGAGGAAATCAACAGTAACACAATAATAGTGGGGGACTTTAACACCTCACTTACACCAGTGGACAGATCATCCAAAATGAAAATAAATAAGGAAACAGAAGGTTGAAGTGACACAATAGACCAGATAGATTTAATTGATATTTATAGGACATTCCAGCCAAAAACAGCAGATTACACTTTCTTCTCAAGTGTGCATGGAACATTCTCCAGGATAGATCACATCTTGGGTCACAAATCAAGCCTCAGTAAATTTAAGAAAATTGAAATCATATCAAGCATCTTTTCTGACCACAACGCTATGAGATTACAAATCAATTACAGGGAAAAAAACGTAAAATACACAAACACATGGAGGCTAAACAATAGGTTACTAAATAACCAAGAGATCAATGAAGAAATCAAAGAGGAAATCAAAAAATACCTAGAGACAAATGACAATGAAAACACGACGATCCAAAACCTATGGGATGCAGCAAAAGCAGTTCTAAGAGGGAAGTTTATAGCTATACAAGCCTACCTCAAGAAACAAGAAAAATCTCAAATAAATAGTCTAACGTTACACCTAAAGTAACTAGAGAAAGAAGAACAAAGAAAACCCAAAGTTAGCAGAAGGAAAGAAATCATAAAGATCAGATCAGAAATAAATGAAAAAGAAATGAAGGAGACAATAGCAAAGATCAATAAAACTAAAAGCTGGTTCTTTGAGAAGATAAACAAAATTGATAAACCATTAGCCAGACTCATCAAGAAAAAGAGGGAGAGGACTCAAATCAATAAAATTAGAAATGAAAAAGGAGAAGTTACAACAGACACTACAGAAATACAAAGCATCCTAAGAAACTACTACAAGCAACTCTATGCCAATAAAATGGACAACCTGGAAGAAGTGGACAAGTTCTTAGAAAGGTATAACCTTCCAAGACTGAACCAGGAAGAAATAGAAAATATGAACAGACCAATCACAAGTAATGAAATTGAAACTGTGATTAAAAATCTTCCAACAAACAAAAGTCCAGGACCAGAAGGCTTCACAGGTGAATTCTATCAAACATTTCAAGAAGAGCTAACACCTATCCTTCTCAAACTCTTTAAAAAAATTGCAGAGGAAGGAACACTCCCAAACTCATTCTATGAGGCCACCATCACCCTGATACCAAAACTAGACAAAGACACTACAAAAAAAGAAAATTACAGACCAATATCACTGATGAATAGAGATGCAAACATCCTCAACAAAATACTAGCAAACATAATCCAACAACACATTAAAAGGATCATACACCATGATCAAGTGGGATTTATCCCAGGGATGCAAGGATTCTCCAATATAGGCAAATCAATCAATGTGATACACCATATTAACAAATTGAAGAATAAAAACCATATGATCATCTCAATAGATGCAGAAAAAGCTTTTGACAAAATTCAACACCGATTTATGATAAAAAACTCTCCAGAAAGTGGGCATAGAGGGAACCTATCTCAACATATTAAAGGCCATATACGACAAACCCACAGCAAACATCATTCTCAATGGTGAAAAGGTGAAAGCATTTCCTCTAAGATCAGGAACAAGACAAGGATGTCCACTCTCACCACTATTATTCAACATAGTTTTGGAAGTCTTAGCCACGACAATCAGAGAAGAAAAATAAATAAAAGAATACACATTGGAAAAGAAAAAATAAAACTGTCACTGTTTGCAGATGACATGATACTATACATAGAGGATCCTAAAAATGCCACCAGAAAACTACTAGAGCTAATCAATGAATTTGGTAAAGTTGCAGGATACAAAATTAATGCACAGAAATCTCTTGCATTCCTATACACTATATGATGAAAAATCTGAAAGAGAAATTAAGGAGACACTCCCATTTACCACTGCAACAAAAAGAATAAAAAACCTAGGAACAAACCGACCTAGGGAGACAAAAGACCTGTATGCAGAAAACTATAAGACACTGATGAAAGAAATTAAAGATGATACCAACAGATGGAGAGATATACCATGTTCTTGGATTGGAAGAATCAATATTGTGAAAATGACTATACTACTCAAAGCAATCTACAGATTCAATGCAATCCCTATAAAATTACCAATGGCATTTTTTTATGGAACTAGAACAACAAATCTTAAAATTTGTATGGAGACACAAAAGACCCCGAATAGCCAAAGCAGTCTTGAGGGAAAAAATCTGAGCTGGAGGAATCAGACTCCCTGACTTCTGACTATACTACAAAGCTACAGTAATCAAGACAATATGGTACTGGCACAAAAACTGAAACATAGATCAAAGGAACAAGATAGAAAGCCCAGAGATAAACCCACGCACCTATGGTCTACTAATCTATGACAAAGGAGGCAAAGATATACAACGGAGAGAAGACAGTCTCTTCAATAAGTGGTGCTGGGAAAACTGGACAGCTACATGTAAAAGAATGAAATTAGAACACTTCCTAACACCATACACAAAAATAAACTCAAAATGGATTTGAGACCTAAATGTAAGACTGGACACTATAAAACTCTTAGAGGAAAACATAGGAAGAACACTCTTTGACATCAATCACAGCAAGATCTTTTTTGATCCACCTCCTAGAGTAATGGAAATAAAAACAAAAATAAACAAATGGGACCTAATGAAACTTCAAAGCTTTTGCACAGCAAAAGAAGCCATAAACAGGACGAAAAGACAGCCCTCAGAATTGGAGAAAATATTTGCAAATGAAGCAATGGACAAGTGATTAATCTCCAAAATTTACAAGCAGCTCATGCAGCTCAATATCAAAAAAACAAACAACCCAATCCAAAAATGGGCAGAAGACCTAAATAGACATTTCTTCAAAAAGACATACAGATGGCCAAGAAGCACATGAAAAGCTGCTCAACATCACTAATTATTAGAGAAATGCAAATCAAAACTACAGTGAGGTATTATCTCACACCAGTTAGAATGGGCATCATCAGAAAATCTACAAACAATAAATGCTAGAGAGGGTGTGGAGAAAAGGGAACTCTCTTGCACTTTTGGTGGGAATGTAAATTGATACAGCCACTATGGAGAACAGTATGGAGGTTCCTTAAAAAATAAAAATAGAATTACCATATGATCCAGCAATCCCACTACTGGGCATATACCCAGAGAAAACCATAATTCAAAAAGACACATGCACCCAAATGTTCACTGCAGCACTATTTACAATAGCCAGGTCATGGAAGCAACCTAAATGCCCATCGACAGACGAATGGATAAAGAAGATGTGGTACATATATAGAATGGAATATTACTCAGCCATAAAAAGGAACGAAATTGGGTCATTTGTAGAGATGTGGATGGATCTAGAGACTGTCATACAGAGTGAAGTAAGTCAGAAAGAGAAAAACAAATATCGTATATTAACGCATATATGTGAAACCTAGGGAATGGTACAGATGAACTGGTTTGCAGGGCAGAAATAGCTACACAGATGTAGAGAACAAACATATGGACACGAAGGGGGGAAAGTGGCAGGGGGTGGGTGTGGTGGTGTGATGAATTGGGAGATTGGGATTGACATGTATATACTGATGTGTATAAAATTGATGACTAATAAGAACCTGCTGTATAAAAAAATAAATAAAATAAAATTCAAAAATTAAACTAACTAACTAACTAACTAAATAAATAAAAGTGAAAATACAAACCTCAGACTGGAAAAAATATTTGCAACTTACATATTTGACAAAGGAGGTTTATTCAGAAAATACAAAGTACTCTCAAAACTCAACAGTTAGAAAACAACCCACTAAAAAATAAGCAAAACACTTAACCAGACACTTCACAGAAGAATATATGTGGATGGCAAATAAGGACATAAAAATTGCTCAGGGACTTCCCTGGTGGTGCAGTGGTTAAGAATCCACCTGCCAATGCAGAGGACATGGGTTCAAGCCCTGGTCCCAGAACATCCCACATGCTGTGGAGAAACTAAGCCCGTGCGCCACAACTACTGTGCCTGCGCTCTAGAGCTTGCGTGCATAGAGCCCGTGCTCTGCAACAAAGAGAAGCCACCGCAATGAGAAGCCCGAGCACAGCAACAAAGAGTACCCCTGCTCGCCGCACTAGAGAAAGCCTGCACGCAGCAACAAAGACCCAACGCAGCCAAATATAAATAAATTAATTAATTAATGGGAAAAAAAAGATGCTCAACATCATTGGTCATTAGGGAAATTCGAATTAAAAACACGAATTACCTTTATAAGCTTTTAGAATGCGTAAAACGAACAAAAGCTAACAATACTAAGTGCTGGCAAGGATGCAGGGACACTTTAATTCTTATACATGCTGGCTGGAGTGAAAAATGTTACAATCACTTGGGAAAACAGTTTGGCAGCTTCTTATAAAGTTAAATACATAGTACATAATTGCCACGTGACCCAGACATTCTACTCCTCTGTATTTACCCAGAATAAATGAAAATTATGTTCGCCCAAGAACCTGTATGTCAATGCTTGCAGCAGGTTTATTCATAATCACCCAAACTGGAAATAACCCAGATATCCTTCATTTGGTGGATGGATAAACAAATGGTGGTGTATCTGTATGATGGAACGCTACTGAGCAATAAAAAGGAATGACCATTCAACAACATGGAGCAAGCTCAAGTAGAATCAAGTAGAACCTCAGGGGAGTGAAAGAAGTGAAAGAAGCCACAGTTAAAAGGCCACATGGTATATGATTCCATTTACATGACATTTGACAAAGACAAAATTAGAGTAACGGGCTGGGGATTCCCGGAGGGACTGACTATGAAAGGGAGCATGAGAGAATGTTTTGGGGTAATTGAACTCTTCCGCATCTTGATGGTGGTGGTGCTTAAATAACTGTATGCATTTGTCAAAACTTATAGAAATGTGCAACAAAAAAGTAAATTTTACTCTATACAAGTTAAATAAATTTTTAAAAGATAAAAATAAAGTAGGGGCACTAAAATGGAAAAGCTTGGAAAAAGTTAATTGTTGAAGCTGAAAAAGTTGTTTTCTATCAAAACAGATCTAACATGAATTAAATTAGCTATATGTATGGTTTAGGTTAAGTGGATACAATAATGCATATTTATTAGGTTTATCAACTTCTAAAATTCACAAATCCACAAGAAAACATGTTAAAGCAGAGGGAAAGAGGAGCTTTATAATTAATCGGTTGAGACAGTTACGTCAAAGGCTGTGATCTTTCTCCTCTTCCTTTCCTGTCTCTCCTACTCTTCCCATGTGGCTGCCTTCAGGCATTTAACGCTGCGTGAAGTTTTCCTGTGGGTCTTCACGTACTTTGAAGAGTGTATCAGAAAGCTTAGAATAGCAGTTTGACAGACCAGGCAGAGATAGTCTTCATATGATCATCTCTTTTATGGATTCTTGATAAAAGTCAAGAGTCTAACACTAAAACATTTCTCTGAAGGAATATCCAGCATAATCTAGATCAAAATGGTCTGTGACGTAGCTTTCTGGGGATCTGACTTGATCCAGGGATAGAACTGAGAGAAACTCATGGCTAACCTATTTCTAGGATATATCTCTTGAATATAAATGATTTAGCCAAGCTTCTAGTGAGAAGTAAAGCTCAGAGACTCCAAAATGAACAACCCTAGCAGGTACAGTAGAAACTCTCTTATCCAGTATCACTGAGACTGGTAATTGTGTGGTTAGTAAGTCAGCTCTAACTCTATATCTTAAACTGTTATTTTAAGCTGAGACATAATTTTACAATCTTCCACCAGTTTTCTGATGAAAGGCTAAGGTCTTCCCTTTGAATGTGGATTCATTGATTGCGGTTCTCCGTCTGACAACAAAACCCCACACCCATAACAATCATCTCCAATTTCCAGTTTCAATTTCTTTAAAGTTCAGCAAGAACTTAAAGACACTTGTGATGCACACCAAGTACAGAATCCTCCTAAAATTTTATGATTATTGTTCATAGCGTTTTACAGTTATCTTGTCCATACCTAATTTGATAGTAATTTTCTCTTACCAGCTCACATTTATGGTCACTTTCTAAGGTGTTCAACTACTTAGTTTGTATGTTAACAGCTCTCTTTTTGCCCCTCCTATCTCATCAGTTTACCTAATCAAAATTACAGTGTAAAAATAAACATGTTTGGAAACCAACATAACTGACTCTTGATAAGCATACAACTCAACTGGGGTGGGGTGGGGATGTGCAGAAGTCCATGGCATGTATTAGATGCTTGCTAACATGGGCATTTGGAGGTTCTACAGAGGAAATGGAGAGCTTCCCTTAATCCAGTGGCTCAAGTAAGTGAAGGTCAGTTAAAAGGATACCTATGGAGAACAGTATGGAGGTTCCTTAAGAATCTAAAAATAGAACTACCATATGACCCAGCAATCCCACTCCTGGGCGTATACCCTGAGAAAACCATAATTCAAAAAGAGTCATGTACCACAATGTTCATTGCAGCTCTATTTACAATCGCCAGGACATGGGAGCAACCTAAGTGTCCATCAACAGATGAATGGGTAAAGAAGATGTGGCACATATATACAATGGAATATTACTCAGCCATAAAAAGAAACGAAATTGAGTTATTTGTAGTGAAGTGGATGGACTTAGAGTCTGTCATACAGACTGAAGTAACTCACAAAGAGAAAAACAAATACCTTATGCTAACACATATATATGGAATCTAAAAAAAAAAAAACAAAAAAGGTTCTGATGAACTTAGGGGCCTGACAGGAATAAAGACGCAGACATAGAGAATGGACTTGAGGATACAGGGAGGGGGAAGAGTAAGCTGGGATGAAGTGAGAGAGTGGCATGGACATATGGACATATATACACTACCAAATGTAAAATAGATAGCTAGTGGGAAGCAGCTGCATAGCACAGGGAAATCAGCTGGGTGCTTTGTGACCACCTAGAGGGGTGGAATAGGGAGGGTGGGAGAGAGATGCAAGAGGGAGGGGATATGGGGATATATGTGTACGTATAGCTGATTCACTTTTTTATACAGCAGCAACTAACACAACAATGTAAAGCAATTATACCTCAATAAAGATGTTTTAAAAAAAAAGGATACCTTAGTAGCTAAAATGTAGATATTCTGTGCTGTTGGTTGACAGATGACATGACATGTATGCTTTATACACATTTTGTTTTGAAAAGTAAAGTGTGTGATATGTATTCCTTGTCTTGATGAGAAATCAACTCCTCGAACAAAGATAAATTGCAGGAATAAGTGCAAACAGGATTAAGATTTTCATACTACTACTACTACACATATTTGGATTTTTTAAAATTGTGAGTGTACATGGCAATGAACACCAGAAGGAACATAATCATCGTGGTTAACGTAATTTCTTTTTCTTCATGATGTCCTCTCCCAGGATATCTGATGCTTAAAAGGTCCCTCTCAGAATTTTTTTATTTCTCCACTTCCTCACCGTGATCATCACTTCCTGTTCCCACTTGAGGTTTGCCCACAGAAGTCAGAAATATCTTGTTTTTACTGCTACAACTACAGGCTTCTGTCTTTAAACGTGGCCCTGTTCCAAGATTATGATCCACTTTTTGGCTGTTCCTTGATATTTAATGAGGATATTACCTACCTGAAGAGACTTCTGGACTCCAGTTCTGAAAGCCCTGCTATACAGGGCAAGGCTATTTTGACTTTGAGAGTTACAAATTATCCTTTTCTGCAAAATAGAGAAAAGGATAAATTGGTACCTCCATAGCATTTTTTTTCAATCATGACCGCACCCCAAAGGCTTGTCTATATGGACACTCTAGACAACTAAGTCTCTGAATCTTTTTTGTGTTTTACATTTTGATTCCCAAGACTCTCTTCCAAAAGACTAGATTTTTGGTCTTCCTTGGTTGCACAGTGGTTAAGAATCCGCCTGCCGATGCAGGAGACATGGGTTCCAGGCCTGGTCCAGGAAGATCCCACATGCCGTGGAGCAACTAAGCCCGTGTGCCACAACTACTGAGCCTGCGTGCCACAACTACTGAAGCCCACGTGCCTAGAGCCTGTGCTCCACAACAAGAGAAGCCACTGCAATGAGAAGCCCGTGCAACGCAATGAAGAGTAGCCTCTGCTGGCCGTAACTAGAGAAAGCCCGCACGCAGCAATGAAGACCCAACACAGCCAAAAATAAAATAAATTCAAAAGACTAGATTTTTTTCCTTTTTAAAAACTGATATTAAGCTGTTCCACTGACAGTAACTAGTCAAGCACATTCAATTGCTTCTTGAGGCCACCACCTAAAAGGTGTTGGCAGGACAATTTAATCTCCATAACGGAAGACATGCATCTTTCTATCTGCTAGAGAAGGAGGGTGAAAAATCTAGTTCAGCTAAAAGTTTTAAATGGAAATGAATAGGAATTTGAGGAAGTCTTACTTTATGCTATTTAACATCTAAGCTATGCTAGATAACCTTTTTGTCATTTAATAATCAACTTTTACTTATAGCTTTTAAGCTGACCATACATTTTGCTCTTTGGTTATGATGGTTAGCTGGAGAGGTGAGCCTGGTAGGAAGCATCTTTCCAGAAGTTATTCATGCTTGGGGTGAGAGCAGAACCAATCCTATCCCAAGCATTCATTCAAGTTTCTTGCAGCCATTATGCCAACCAGGGGATGCCTTGAATATATGACATTCAAACTGGGATCAGGCATCTGACGTATTCACCTGCCTTGACAAGAGAAATGTGTACACTGTAATTGGTTTCTTCAGTGATCTAGATCAGGACAGAGATAAATACATGCTTCTAAGGTACAGCAAAACTTCTGTCTCCACTTCCTCACCTCCCATTGTCTCTTCAACCCTCCAGTCTGGACTTCTGTCCCCATTGCTCTGCTGGCTGCTCACATCAAGGTCACCAAGAACCTCCCTCTCACAAACTGCTCTGGTCCCTCTGTCCTCTTACTTGACATTTCAGCAGCATTTGACACGACAGTCACACCTTCCATCTTGAGACACTTTCTCTCTTGACTCCCAGGGCCCTCCAACCCGAAATTCCTGGCTCCTCCTCCGTCTTCTTGACTAGATCTCTCCTTTCTTCCTAAACTGGCTCAGCCCTGAGCTCTATCCTGTTGTCTATCTACATTATCTCCCTAAGTCAACTCATCCAGTCCCAAAGTTTTAAATACCACCCCCATGCCAATGACTTCCAAATTTAAATGTATAGTCCCGACCTTTCCTCTGAGCTCCAGACTTGTCCTAATGGACATTAGCTTCTAATGGATATTAACAGATGCCTAAAGGAATCTCACAGTTATTATGTTCAAACAGAGCTTTTGATTTTTGCTCTCTCATCCCCCGAAATGTGCCTCACCTAGACCTCCTTGTTTCATGACAAGGCGCTACCATCCGGTCAGCTGCTCAGGCCAAAAATGAAGGACTCATTTTTGATTCTTCCCTTCCACTCATCCCCTTCCCCCAACTCACCCCCTCCAGCTTTCAGTCCATCTGGAAGTCCTTCTGGCCTCACCTCTAAAATAAGCCACTCCCACCCACGGAACTGATTCCTCTCTTGTCCTCTACAGTCTTCTCCCGTATATTTAAAAAACATAAATCTCATACTCCTATGGCTTTTCACTGCATTTTGAATCACATCCACCCTGTGACCTCGCAAGGCCCTGCTGCTCTAGCTTCTAACTCCCTCCTTGACCTTGTCTTGCCCTGCTCTCCCACCCTCTCACCACTCCCCAGTCTGTCAGGTTCTGGAGCTCGCCAAGCTTTTTCCTGCCTCAGGGTCTTGGCACTTGCTTCCCCTTCTGCCTGGAATGCTCTGCCCCAGATATTCACAGAGCTAGTTCCTCTTACCATTCAGGTCTCATCTCAAATGTCACCCCTTCAGAGAGGACTTCCCTGTCCACCCAAACCAGCTGCCTTTCCCTTGCCCTGGATATGACACACTTATCATGTTGTCCTTTTATATTATACACTTTGTACACATACTACTTTTGTAATTATCTTGTTTGTTTTCTTATTTATCATGTCTCCTCTAGCAGGTATAAATTCCATGAGGGTGTATCACATCTGCTTTGTTTCCTGGGATATCCCCAATGCCTGGTACATAGTAGATGATCAATAAATCTTTGTTGAAAGAGTAACTGTAGTTCAGAAATAAGCATGAGAAAAAGATTGGAGTAACCTCCGACTTTTACTTGGGATACAGTTTTACTGCATTGTGTTGAATTACAAAGAGGCATAAAGTTTTGAATGGGTGTGAAATTGTTCTTAAAATCCAGGTTTCTTGAAAGTATATAAGTTCATTTATGAAAGAAAAAATATCAGGTGATGATCTCCATATTTAATTCCTTACCCTGCCACTTTCAAGGGCAGTGGTTCTCAACTTTGGCTGCCTCCTGGAATCACCTGGCTGGCTTGTCTGACTCGTAGAGATGCTGCTGTAACTGATGTGGGTTGTAGCCTGAGCATCAGTGTTTATTAAAAACTTTTCAGGTGATTCTAGTATGCAGCCAAAGTTGAGAATCTTTGTTCTAGGGGTTATTTTTCGACCTCATGAAATATGGTTTCCAAAGCCCATGAAATGTGGAAAATAGAGCCATTCGTCTTAGAACCTAGTATTTGAGGTTTCCACAGCTTCTTATTCATTAATACAACCAGGGTTGGAAAGGCCTACTTTATCCTGGCTGAGTTTCAGTATCACCAACCGCGTCAGTCTCTCTAAAGCTGGGAAGGCAACAAAAATGCTGATGACATCTCAGAAGCAGTAAGAAGAGAATTGAATGCAGGTAAGAGACAATGTTCCACTCAAGAGGCAAGAAAGTAAGGGGTTACGTGTGCGGTTCAGTGGAGAAATTGGAATGATTCTCTCCTGGACCATATCAATAGATGGAAGAGTTCTCAGGGGTAACATCCGGGGGATGCTTGGGCAGGAGGAGAGATTAACTGGTAACAGCAGCCTCATGTTAGCAGTGGCTTGGGAAATGAAGACACAGAGCAGTAGTCTTGATTTCAATCAGTATGTGTATAGGATGAAGCTGTGAGGAAAGAGATTCAGAGACACAAGAGCCAAGAGCAATCCTGGAGTGGGGTAGTCTGGTAACATCAGTGACTCAGGCTGCAGCATGGGCTGACTCAGCAGCGCACATAGGACAAGCCCCCTGTTAGCCAAATGTACCAGAGCAGAATGGCTGGGAAAGGGAGTCTGGGAAGCACCAGACTCCCCAAAGAAGGTCAGATGTGGACTAAAGGTAAGAGTAGTCCCCCAGGGACTGAAAAACAGAGAAACATAGTTTCATTATTTATAGAGGTATTTGAGCAGCTGATGCTTTTACTTTCTCTGTGAAGTAGGAGACTAGATCATCATTCTTTTTACTCATTGTTTTTAAATGGAAACGGCCTTCCAAATACTTAGAAAAGCAAACATAGATGCTCTAACAATTCAACTTCCTGAAACAAAAGGTTATTATTTTGACACTTGAAAAGGTATTTACACAATTTCTCCTAAAAGTAAATGCTCTTTATAAAGCCCATTGTGCCTCTCTCTGCTTTACAGATGAAGCCCCTTTGTTCTAGGAAGCTCTTTCTGTTTTGGTTTATGAAAACAGACACGGAGCTGATACAACCCAGGTTCAGCTTCAGGAAAAAAGGATATTACAACAAATTGTGGTGGTGCTTGCACTGTTTAGAAAAAGATTTAAACAATGATAATATTAAGTCATTGTACAGCTCTTCCCATTTACGGTTCCAGCTCCATTTTTATCATCTAAATTAGTCTGACTTTCAGTATAAACTTGTCTTTGGTGAGGTCCCTCCTTTGAATTTTTCTGAAAGGCAGTAAGCATGTCAAAAATTTTTATGGAACAAAATCTTTCAAGACCTAAGATTCTCTCTAAAAACAGCACTTACCAGTAAGGAATTTTTACACTTTAGTTGTGCGTGTATGCACATAGCGGAAAAGGGGGAAAAACCTAGCAAGTAGGAAACTAGAAGATAGAACAGGAGGTGAATTTCCAAGATGATGAACATTTTTAACACTGTTTAAACATATTAGTCTCTCTACCACTCCAGTGTTATCACTACGGGGTTCTCTAAATTACCTACGTCCACTATGTGGTTTGAAAAATGAGATTATCTCTAATTCTTACATCGCAGCATACTTAAGACCGGAGGACTCAAATTCATACATGCAAGGACAAGCCCCCCACACACATGAACAAACAAGATACTGTTTGTGAGGATCTATGAATTTTTAACTTTGAAATCCCAGAACGAAGTACTGGAAGCCTCAGTGCCTAGCACACAGAGAATTGCACGATGACTATAGGAATAAATGAGCAAACAAGGAGGGTGTTTCCAGAGTCTGGCTTGGAGCAGGCATGACCCAGTTGTGTGGGGTGACTTTTCATGCACTGGAGCTGAATTAGAACCCTCAGGAGAGTGTGACCCTCACACACCTACGAACTTGGGAGATGGCAGATAACAAACTCCCCAAATGCGGAGTTTTATTTTCTTCTTGTTATGCAAATTGATCTCTCCAATGACTCTGAGGCATGAACCACAGACTTTTCAAATTAAAAGAATGAACATAAAAAAAAAAAAGGTCATGAAGAACCTAATGGCAAGACAGGAATAAAGACACAGACCTACTAGAGAATGGACTTGAGGACACGGGGAGGGGGAAGGGTAAGATGTGACAGGGTGAGAGAGTGTCATGGACATATATACACTACCAAATGTAAAACAGATAGCTAGTGGGAAGCAGCCACATAGCACAGGGAGATCAGCTCAGTGCTTTGTGACCACCTAGAGGGGTGGGATAGGGAGGGTGGAGGGAGGGAGACGCAAGAGGGAAGAGATATGGGAACATATGTATATGTATAACTGATTCACTTTGTTATAAAGCAGAAACTAACACACCATTGTAAAGCAATTATACTCCAATAAAGATGTTAAAAAAAAAAAGAATGAATATAGATACTTTTCTTTTTGTAATAGCTTGTAATTTTCCTTAGAAACCTCTCTTGTGAAAAAAAAAAAAAAAAAAAAGAAACCTCTCTTGTGAGGTTTTTTTCCTAACACTGCAGGAAAATAGAAAAATGCAGATATATCTTTTAAACCATTGTTTTACAGAATACATTTGTCCTTTCTTGGGCCGTCCAGCCTTCAACCCTTCTTCCTGTTGGGACATTCCCCATTATCAGTGGTACTGAGGGGTCACAGTGTCCTGCTTCCCATTATGGAAGCTGAAAGGAGGTCAGCCATTCTCTCCTTACTCCCTGCAGCCAGGATGTTGCACATGACCAGCTGGGCAATCTTACCAGGGCTCTGAAGCTGCATGTGTGACCCACGAGGAAAGGGTGGTTAGGACTCAGCTGGGGCAGTGATGTCTATCAGTGGCACTGGCCAGGGCAACACCCTGGCCAGCCTGTTTCTGCTATGTAGCCTGTATAGTCTCCTTGGTTCATGTCCATTTTCCAAGCCCTCCCTCACACTCCCCCACTGGATTGTATGATCCCCACATAACCTTCCAAAATATCCTCCTATTTGCTTAAGATATCTAGAGCAAGCTGCTCTTACTTGCAACGAAAACCCAAATTGATATTACAATTACTGATCAATAACAAAACAGTTCCTGGCAGTTATTTAAAAATGGAGAGGAAAGCAAAAAATTATAAATTATCAAATGTCATTCAGACATTATTTATGTTCTTCCAGTGGTGGCACAGGGGAAAATCTAGTGGCCCTTGAATCAAGAGGTCATGAGTTCAAGTACTGACCTTACCATTTATTGACTATGTGACCTTGGGCAAGACACTTAATCTCTATGAGCCTCCATTTCCTCACTTATAGCACAAGAGTAAAAATATCACACAGGTATGTTCTAAGGACAATAGGAGATTATTTTTATCATTAAAGCAGTTTTAAATCTTAAAGCTATTTTATCACTCCAGGCCAACCAGTCTCTTCTATAGAATCTCGTCTTGTCCATAGTCCACATCTGTTATGTATTTCCTAGTTTCTTGTTTGGGTGTAGCCTGAAAGGTGAAATACTTATGGCTTCAAATTCTTGTTTAAAAAAGTACCTTATATTATTACTTCCAATGTAAGCAATAAAACTTAAACTCTGTTGAAAATATGAGTAGATGACTTCCTTCCCTCTCAATTCAACAGCTGAGTTTATCTTTGACCCAACTTATGTCACTCCCCTACAGACAGACAGACAGAGCAGAGCTCAAACCATAGCTTGTTTACCTATTGATCACCAGATCCTTCAAAGCTACCATTTGAACTTTGGCTTCTACCTAAAATTTGTGACTGAAACATGTTTTCCCAGTTTATTGATGTCATTTAGTATAGAATTAAAGGCCTGCCTGTGGAGGCTCTTAAGTGGGACATAAATGGAAGTTTTCTGGTCATGTGATGCAGGCACAGCTAAAGGAAGACTGTGAAAACTGAGGCAGAGAAAGGGAGGTGGCATGATGCTGGCCCAGCAAGGATTACAGTCTGAAGTCTGGTCATTGGTCTTAGATGATGTAACATAAATTGTTTATGGGCAGTTGATGTAACTCTTCCAGCAGAGGGCAGGAAAAAGAGGGGGAAGGAAAGAGGGTCCCATGTGGGGCTGCCCTCCATTGCCACAGCCTGGGAACATCCCCTTGAGGAAAAAGGAAGGGAGACGTCTGGGAGCCATGTTTGCTTGGTGGATCCTTTGTCTGTGCCAGTGGTTCTCAAACTTGTCTACGCATCTGAATCACCTGGGGATATTTAATAAATTCTGGAGCCCAGGCCATGCCCCCTACCCTTAAATCAGAACCTCTGAGGGTGGGACCCAAGCCCTAATATTTTTTGAAGCTTCCCAGGTGATTCTAGTGGGCAACACAAGTTTGGGAACCTCTGGTCTATGTTGTGCTCAGATCCTGTTTGTGTTAATAAAGCTTGTGAATTGCAACCATCAACGTCAGAGTTTCTTTTCCCCCATTCCCCTCGTAGTCCTCTTGAACTTCGAGTCTGACAACAAAAAGCCAAGATGCACTCATTATATTATATGCATATAGTGTGTTGTTTTGAAAACATTTCTAAAGGCCTAACCACTTTTATAAAAGAAAAAGACTTGCCTTAAACCCAAAGTCATTTTCTAGTGTAACTGCCTTTATCGGTGGCTCATTATTTCTCTAAGGCATTTTTTCTGAAATGAAATATTCTATTCTTGATGTCAAACCACAGAGGGATTATTCTTGAGCACTTGAAATAATACTCTTTTTTTAGTACTGAAATGGTAGGAAAAATACATTTTTCTAATCAAAATATAATCTTCCAAACTATTTTTATCATTTCCCTCCCAAATTGTTAAAGCTATAAGCTTGTACATTCTCTTTTTCTGGATTACAACGAAAGTCGTACCGAAAGGTGTTTTTGGTTAAGGAATACTGGAAAAAGGTGTAATAATAATAATAATAGCTGGCACTTATGAGGTGTTCGATGTTTTGCTTAAGTGCTTTACCTACATCACATCATTTAATTTTCACAGGAACCCAGTGAGGTTGGTGCTATTATTACTCTTACTTTTTCAGGGGTGGAACCTGAGGCTTGCAGGGCATGAGGACGCTGTGAGGTCACACTCTTGGTAAGTAGCTAAGTTATTCCCTTCACAGAGGCATGCGTGAATGAATGGAAGTTTAGGTGAGCAATTGTGTACAGAAAGGTGTGCTAAGTCCTTGCTCTGATGTCTCTCATTTTATCTTCATAACCGCCGACACACAGGCAAAAAATATGACAGGATGCTCTAGGGAAGAAGAACAGATCAAAAGCTTCCTGGCTCTCTGTCCTCCCGACTTTCTCGATCCTGCTTCCTCTCTAATTATTCTCTCCAGTGAAATGGGGGCAGCCCCGCCAGGACTCAGAACAAATACTGCAGGAGAAATTCTTTCTCCCATTTTTTTTTCTCTAGATCAGTAGTTCCAAATCAGGAAAACGAATGCGTCTAAAGCTAGTACAGTTTTGAAGGTAACGTAGAGGACAAGCAAAGCCATCAGGTTTTTGCATATATCTGCCCAATAAATAGAAGAGCTAGAATTCCACATAGACAAATATAATTATTTTTGAGATTTTCTACAGCTGTGTTCAAAACGGATATTCAGGGCTTGACATGTGAGTTGATTTTCCCCCTTAATGTTTAATATGGAATATTTAGAAAACACAGGTATATAAAAAAGAAAATGAAAATCATTTATCCAGAAAGGAAAAACTGTAAAGGTTTTGGTGCATATCTTTGCAATTATATCTAGCTGTATAATTTTCATTTCTTTTTTCAAAAATGGGGTCATACTGTAAAACTATTTTATAATCTGCTTTTTCCACTTACTGTCATTTTCAGTGTTTGCACAGTATTCCAGCACCTGGGTATATTGTTTTTCATTTAATTAATCCTCTATTGGATATTTAGATCATTCCTCATTTTTGACCATGACAAGTGATTCTGTAATGTACAGACACATGTTTTTGCAGCTTGAAGGAAACTTAGAAATGATATGAAAACTACAGCTCAGAGTAGGGAAGGGATTGATCAAAATTACTCAGTTGAAAGCTTGGCTGAAATTCTAAACTGACTACCAGTCTGGGCCTCATTCCTCTACACCAGTGGTTCTCAACCTTGCAGAAATTAAAAAAAATATTCTGTCCAGACCTCACGCTGAGACATTCTGATGTAATTGATCTGGGGTGTGGAATCCAGGTATCAGTATCTTCAAAAACTCCTCCAGGAAGTCTAATGTGCAGCAGAGTTACAACCACTGCTTAACACTGTGGGGCTTCTGGAATCAAGAGCACAGAGAGAGGTGTGCTGGGATCCTCTCAGCATTCACTTGTGCAAGTTAAAGGGGGAACGCGAAACATCCTACAATTACTTTTTTTTTCTTGAGCTAATAGCACTCGAGTATGTTACTCTGGTGACTTCTTAGTCAATTTTCATGGGGCATTTGGTCCTGAAAGCTGAAAGACAAGTGCATATTCTTGTAACTGCTCAGGTTTTAGACAGCTTTGAATGTTTGCTTTAGAGCCGGTACAGGGGGAGGGCTGGAGGGCAAACGAGGAGCTGCAGCCTGAGGGAAATGTGAGTGTCTTCATGTACTCACAGTTACAAAGCCCTTTCGAATTAGCCCTGAGATCTCAGAGGCTCTGATTCTGCCAGCTGTGTGGCTGCAGCCAGCCTCCCGAGGCAACTCCAGGGACCCCAGGGTTGTGTTTCTGGAAAATACTGGTAGGTGTCTAAACAGTCACATTAGTTGCTCACTGGCATAGTAAGCTGGCCTGAGGCTTTGTTGCCCCAGGTCCCAACTATCCCACAAAGGCGCCAATCGAACTAAAACTGGCCATCACTGCCATGGCCTCTTTCTGGCTGCAGTGGAGTTGGAAATTGATTGTATCCTGAGGCTGGGGAAAGTGAAGCTCACCCATCATTCCAGCAGGTCAGAGATTGAAAGTTAGAAAAAGACTGTTTGCTATGTCTTCTATTTATTTGGAGAAACATCTGGAAGCAAAGTTAGTTGGACTGCAAAACTCTAGCATTTAATGATTTAGCTTTCAGTTCAAAGCCACAGGTTCTATCCCAGGGCCTGGGTTGGAAAGAGTTTAGGGACCACGCTATATCAAGAATACTACTCTCTTAGAAATTACAGAAAAGTGCCAGATTCTTCCTTCCTTATCGTGGATTTGTCCCTGGGGACTCCCTGCTGTCCTGCCTATGATCTGGATTCCTCAGATCTGTATAATATATCCGAACACCAGCTGAAGGGAAATAAGGAAATATTTACAAATGGAGGTGATGCATGTCCATTTACAAGAGAGAGAAGAATCTCCATGGTCTCAGCTCTGGTTCTCCAGAAATTCCTTAGAGACAAATAACAGGATGATTGGAGAGTGGTACCTGGGGGACGGTGGACAGGATCATGGACTCGAAGGCAGGAGACCCGGCTTCTCATTCCAGCTCTGCCACTTGCATGCTCTCTGGCCAAAGACAAGTCACTTCACCTCTCAGAGCTTCAGTTTCCTCATACATAAAATAGGGATAATAATTCCAGCTCAGAGAAGTATAAAAAAGATTAAATGACTTAATATTTGTGGAAGCATTTTGCATCCTGTAAAGCAGTGGATATCCATCATGACAGGGGTTCTGTTTATTTAGTAAAGGGTAAGTGCACCTCTCAGGGGCCTCTAAGGCTCCAAGAAATCAGGAAATACTAGAATATTAGACAGCACCCACTTTAGCTCTAAAGGTGTAGGCGCAAAGAACCCCTGCAATGATAGGCAGGGGAACAGTCTTCATAAGACCACCTGGGATGGATTATGAGCCCCAGTAATTGTTCTTCCAACTGCTTGAGGGAGGGAGGGGTGGGCAGGGGGAAGGGCAAGAGAAGAATGGATGATCCACTGGGCTACATTATTAAATCTTGAGTCTGGAAGGGACACATTGAGTTAAAGGAAATGTTTGATGTAGGTTCCACACTCATAAGCAGAGAAAACTGATCAGAGAATGATACTCTTTGCTGGGAATTCAGAAATAGCTATCTAGAAATGGCCTAAACTCTTTTGTGCAAATTGACATTTGTCACTATTTCGTATACCGCATCCTCTTTCAGTTAAATCCTACTAGATACTAAATCATATAAATAATACAAACTCAGGTTAAGAGAGTATTTTCCCCCCTTAGGATCTCATTTAGATAAAGTAAAATATGTATGTCCTATATTTAATTTTCATGTAGAACTCAGACTCTGTTATATGTCTGACAGGCTATTTGTCTTGATCTTGATCCTAATAAGATCAATGGGTCCTGTGTGATATGAAAGAGTAATGTGTAATATGATAATTTAAATAACTGTCTTAGCAAAAGAGAGGATCTTTCAAGCAATTTGACTTCAGGACACATGTACAAATATTGTAATTTCTTAGGTTCAAGTCCAAAAATGTTTAACATGTTCCTAAGGCTAATTAAATATGTTTAACCTTCATTAACTAACAATTCAAGGCCAAAATATATATCTGTTTTTTTTCTATATTTGGTAGGGTTTTTTTTTTTTTGCAGGGGGGTTTGTTTTTGTTTATTGAGGTGACAGGTATTGACAAGTTTTAATACTCCACAATATGCTATTCGGAAAGCAACAAAGAAATTAAGAAGGGGATACAGTTACTAACATAAACAGAAAATGGTAAGACATCCTGGCATCTCTCTAATTGTTCACATCCACTGATCTGCAAATATTCTGAGCAAGCAAGTGCGTGCTAATTAACAGAGGTAGACACTAATGGCTGAGGGCCACTTTCAGTCGGCAGACTTTTTCTGTTGGCCAACTTTTAAAAATCATATTTCACACACAAACATGAATTCATGGATGCTCTTAAGAAAAAAAAGCCACAAGTGTGGCACATTTGGCCCATCTTTCCGCATGGGAATCAGTAATCAGTGGAGCTTGTGTGGCAGCCTGCTTCAGACCCACAGGCATGGGCTCCCCAGACCACCAGCACCCCACCTGACCCGCTTCACTTTTTCACATCGCCTCTCTGGCCCCTGATGGATCTGGGTTTGGAGACCTTGAATTGCACACTGCCTCCAATCCTACAACTGCATTTTCCCTTTTCTTTCCCCTTTAGCTTCATTCCTTTATCCCCTGGCAGTGCCAACTCCTTCATCAGCATAGTTCCCAAAGAACTAATTACTTCCTCCTTCCCTATTTTCTTTCCTCTTTTCCAGCTGAATCATTCCCCTTTTCTGCCTCTTCCCCCCTCACATCCCACAGCATTTCTTTCTCAGAAGTTGGAGATTGTCTTTATAAAGGTGAACCATGAAGCAAGACTTTCCCCAAATGAGCTGTGACGACATGTCTTTTGGAAAGATTACACCTAAATAGATATTTTAACTCGCTTCACATTTTCACATCAGGTCTACCATGGTGCCTGTACAGTAACCTAATACGAAAATTTCGAGAATAATTTCAAGCTACTCTGAGTCTGAACAGACTTGGTAGCTTAAAACATATTTCCTCCTCAGAAAACAAAAGATTGAATGCATGAATATAAAAATAGTTGATAGGGCTTGTTTTCTGGAGGGAACATTTGCTGAGTGATTTTGCATTATGGTACATGCTGTGGCCTAAAATAATCTGAGCATGTTTCCTCATTATTCAATGATGGTACAGTACGCAAACAGATGCAGCCATTTGAGCTCAAACTTCAGATAGTAAGAGAACATGGTGTATGGCAAAAAATGTTCATGGAAGTCACCCAGCTTGGAAGATACAGCCGTCTCCTTTAAACACTGTGTACTCTCAGGTGAGGGCCGATTGAGTCCTGATTCCTGACTATGTGCTGACGGACAGGAGCCACCTCAACTCTCCCCTCTCCCTGTGCACAGAGAGAAGTCTTCTCAAATGTCCACAGGTGATCTCCTCACAGCTACTCTCAGAGAATTATGAATTCTGGGGCTTTCAGCCATCTGCCATGGTCAAGGCAACTGACCCAGTGTAATGATTAATTTTATGTGTCAACTTGACTGAACCACAGGATGCCCAGATATGTGTTTAAACACTGTTTCTGGGTGTGTTTGTGAGGGCGTTTCTGGAAGAGATTAGCATTTCAATTGGCAGACCAAGTAAAGCAGGTGGTCCTCTCCAGTGTGGGTGGGCACCATTCAATCCCTTGAGGGCTCAAATAGAACAAAACGGTGCAAGAAGGTTGAATTCTCTCTCTCTCTCTGCCTGATTGTTGAGCTAGGACATCAGTCCCCTCCTGCTCTCAGACTGGGACTCACACCATTGGTTCCCCTGGTTCTCAGGTCTTTGGACTCTGAGTGAATTACACCACTGGCTTTCCTGGGTCTCCAGCTTGCAGATGGCAAATCGTGGGACTGCTCCGCCTCCAGACGTAATTGTGTGAGCCAATTCCTCATTTTATATTACAGCCCCCAGCCCCTGCTCACACACTCCTGCTTGTTGCTGTTTCTCTGGAGAATCCGAATACGCCCAGTTTGGGAAAGATTTTCCACTCACCTCTCAGTCGTGTTTCTCTCTTCCACGGTGAGGACGGCTGTGCTCATCCAAACTGTACATCCCCAAATCACAAGCACAGACAGATTCTGATCATTTACATTCGCCTCATATAGCTCATTTGGGAGTGAAAACTCTGCTGTGGTCCTCAGAGAGAAGGTCTTTCTACATCTGCCACTATTTTTGAGCAGGACCCAGATGTGGATTATCACAAAACCAAAACAAATAGATTTTTATAAAAGTTAATAAAGTGCTAGTAAGAACAAGAACAAGACTCTTCAGGTGATGTATCCTTGCTCACTTTCCCAATACTCATTTCTTACCGCATCTGCTTCTTCTTACAGCAGAACAGGACAGACAGGAGTGGATTTTTTTTTTTTTTCAAATAATTCCCCTTTAAACAGAAATAATGACACAAACCCCCCAAATGTTTGACGTGTATAATTCAAGAAGCATGAATTATACATGATTATACACCAGAGGTAATTTTAGGAATTAATTTCTATTTTCTACCTAAATTTTTCCTACATCAGAAATATTTTGGTGAGGGTGAGGGGGAATGGTTTATTCTTTAATTCTAAGACAAATAGGAATTTTCATAGTAATGGACTAATAGGAATATGAAGATAAAAAATCAAAAATTATCTGTATACTGATAATGAATATCTGAGAGAGAAAAAACCATCAGCTTCGCAAAATTCCTCAGCTCAGGGAGTGGATGGCAAGAATGGAAATAAGAATTCCAAGCCAAATTTGAATGCTTCAAAATTAGACCCACTAAGGGAATAAAAGGGCCTAAAACTCAGAGCCTGAAGCTCTAACAAGCCATCATTCTGGCTGAAAACTAGAAATCCCACAAAGAGGGCAATTTAGATAATTACTATGTATTATGATTTTAAACTCCATTTGCAGGAAAGCAGGACCTCTTGTGGGTTTATTGACAAGATTTGGGTATTTAAAGAAGTGATGTTTTGAGACTGGTCTGGTAATCTCTTTCCATTCTTGTCACCGATGAGTCCTTCCCATCTTTTCACCCAGCCTCAATGTTACTTTCTTGAGTGTTCCCATCACCCAGTGGGAAGCTCTCTCTCCTCTGAGCCCCTCTAGCCCTGGATACCACTCCTCACCCTCCCCTCCATTTCTCTTTTCACCCCTGTGCTCACTGATGTCTTGGAGTGGAGCTGGGCGGTCAGTGTCACTGTGGTAATGGAGTGTCCCCCTCCTCCTCAAATGTCTTCTGCTGGGAAGAAGCAGGTCGGTTCTTGAAACCCAGAATTCAGCCTACCTTGACCTGGGTCCAACATTTCTAGGACTTATGTAGGCAAACAAACAAGAAAGTAGGTGCTCAAGGATGGAGCAATTTGAGATAGACACAGTACTGAGAGAGGAAGTCTGAAAAATTGAGGGCCCGGAGAGAAGTGCTGAGGCCCCGAGAATGCAGAGCCGAGATCCATTCACATTCCACTGGCAGCTTCAGCAAGGCCATAATTGTGTTATTTTTTTCCTGCCTGCCTGTTTTCCTCTCCTTACTAGCTGAGGAAACCTTAAAAACCCTCAAATCAGCTGTGTGCCGGCTGAAGAGGCCCTCGTGCTGAAGTGAGTCCAGGGAAGGAGAGAGACTCGGAGTGGAAATAATACTTTGTGACAGTGGAAGGGAAGGAAAGCAGGTCGGCCAGTTCTGGGGCCTCTCCAAGAAAGGAAGGGGTCGTCTGGGGAAACAAAACAGCCCAGTGTAGTGTCAAGAATAAAGACTCTGGCAACAGAGAGACCAGTGTTCAAACCCCAGCCCCACCCAATATCTTGACCAAAGGCCTCAACTTTCTTCTGAACTAAATGTACTAAAAAATGGAAATTTAAAAAATATTTAGCAGTATGGGTGCTTTGGAAAGCTTCCAGGTGAGGCATGCTTCATCTAGAATCAAGAGTCAGCCCTGGTGTTTTATTGGCTCTGGATGGGGCCACTATCTTGGAACCACTAGTGACAAGTCACTAGGACCACAGGAATCCCTAGGACCACTGTCCTGACATGCTCCAACTTGTGAAATAATCCCAGCTCCCACCTACCTACAGAGTGGCCTCTGATTAGGCCACTAGGGGCTAGTTTCTGTTACTTGTAGGTAAATGCATTTCTTAGCCAACATATCTCACTTTAAAACATTATCTCACTGGGTTCTAAGTAAATATTATTTCAGATGAACTCATTTAATCATGAAGGAATGTATGCAAAGGGTATAGCACACAGTTGGTTCTCAGCACATTTAAACTCCTATTTCTGCTTCCCCTTGGCTCAAGACAGACAAATAGCATCCCTTAAAGTTTGCTCATGGCAGGAAGCCCAAGGCTACACAAATAAAAGCGAAAGTACACTGCTCGTTGCTCTCAAAGCTCAGTCCAAGTGGCGTCCTGTCCTTTATGAAGTTGTCTTTCCTGGCTACACACACCCAGGCAGAGCTGATTGCTGCCTCCTTTATGCCTCTCCTATATCATCCACATATTTCTATTGTAGCAGTGATCGCACTGTTTTGCAATGATTTGTTTACATGTCTGTCTTACACAGATGCTAGGTGATGAGCTCCTCAAAGGGCAGGAGCTGTGTTGTATTTATCTTTATACTTCCAGAGCCTAGCATAGTGGCTGGCCCGTAGTAGGTGTTCAATGTTTAATGAAGAAATGGATGGACACATAAACCAAGAAGGAAATGGGCAGGAAGGAGAGGTGGATGCTAGGACATCTCCTCTCACTACTTTCTCCCCCTCTAGCACCCCTTTGCTCACTTCTCACATCCAAGCTCCTTACCCTTCCTGTCTCCCCAGTCTTGCTAAAGTTCCCCTATCCTAGGCCTCAGGAAGCATCACTTTGGCTTACAGATTGGGAAATTTTTGTCCTCACTAGACAGCTAGTATGGAGAGAGATATATGTAAATCAGATCATGAAACTTGTAGCCAAGAAAGCCACAATACACGGTCCTGGTCAACAAGATGTTCATGGAAGTTGCCGTGTGAGGATTCTGAGAAAGCTCTTTTAAAAGGGACACAATTGTCTTATGTTTTTGCCTTTTGCTATCTGTCCTTCCTACTTGCTGGGAGCATGGACAGAATTTCTGGAGGTGAAGCAGCAATCTTGGGACCTAGAGGAAAAGGCCTGATTATAGAAATCTCAGGCCTGATATCTTTAAACCATGAAGCAATGTGTGCTATCCCCTATCCCTGGGTTTATAATTATGTGAGAAAATAAATCTTTAGGTATGGATGTCACTAAAATCTGGTCTATGTTACTTGCAGCTGAAGACGATTCCAAACTGAAAATCTAGTCTCCTTTCTTTTCTTCAGACCTGCCAAGGTCATTTCATCTTAGGACCTTTACACTTGCTATTCCTTCTGCCTGAAATGTTTTTCTCTCAGATGATCACATGACTGTCCCTTGTCAAAGTCAGATATCAAGTTAGAACGTCACCTTCTCAGATGTCACCACATTGCATCCATCATTCTTTAATAATACTATCCAAGTTTATTTTCTTCATTGCTTTTATCACTCTCTGAAATGCTCTATCCTTTGCATGTTTCTTTTTGTCTTTGTCCATTCAGGCTGCTATAACAAAATACCACAGACTGGGTGGCTTAAAAACAACAGAAATTTATTTCTCACAGTTTTGGAGGCTAGGAAGTCTGAGATCAAGGCACAAGCTTGGTCATGTTTGGTGAGAGCCTTCTCCCTGGTTCATAGCCAGTGTCCTCTTTCTGTGTCCACACATGGTGGAAGGGGTGAGGGATATTTTTGGAGCCTTTTTTTATTAGCGCACTAATCCCATTCATGAGGGCTCCTCCCTCATGGCTTCAGTACCTCCCAAAGGCCCACCTACCAGTATCATCACACTGGGCATTAGGATTTCAACATACACATTTTGTGGGGACACAAATCTTCAGACCATAGCACTTCTTGATTATCCTCACCATGAATGCAGGGCCCTTCTCTATTTCAGAACTGCTATGTCTCCAGCACCTAGAAAAGCATGTGGCATATGGTGGGTGCTCTATGAATAGGTTCCCAGAAAGGAAGATGACTTCCAGAGTTGGAAATGAATATATTTCCCCATCGAATATACTGTCATATGTGTTGAATAGGTTTATAATTTAGGAAATTATGGATTAAATACCATTTATGTCCTGACTACTGGATATAACATTGTTTACATGAGATAATGAATTTCAAGTTCCATTTCTTTTAATAAACTCATAATCTTGATCACAGATCATCTTATCCCCATATCCAGAAAACCCTGCCTCCCTCCCTTTTATTCCTGTTATAACAGATTTTAACTCCTTGATGGGATTTTTTTCTTTGATTTAAAAGAAAGCTTAAATTTATTTTTTAAAAGAAGAGTCCCACTCAATCTCTGGTAGATTTTTAGAAATTGATTTCTTGAGTGCCACTACTTATCCTCCTTACAGGCCCCTATCCTATTTCACATCCTGCTTTGTGAAAATTATACTCAAGCCCTTTCAAAGGCACCTTGCCTGACTTCCTGTCCTCCCAAGTGGTTCCTGAACCTCTAATCTTTTCCATGGGTCCATTTAAAAACAGCAAAATTTTCTTAATCCCTTTGGGACCCTTCCATCTGCTCTGAATTTCAGTGTGAGGAGCATGGCAGGCAATGAGACTGCAAGTAAGACCCTGACATTTAGGAGAGTAAATTATTTCTTTTAATAGCTAGAATCTGCTTTTTCATATAAAAACCATAGATGTAGGCTCATAGACTAGGGCCATCCTGTTACACACCCTTAAGGAATAAAAAGCAGGCTAGTTTGAGTAAGTAAAGCGTTTACAAGTTAAATAATAAAAGTTAAGTCCAGGAATACAGGCTGGGGACAGAGTTCGTTAGCTGTTTCCCAATATCTGCTCTCTCTCTTTTCCTTAGTAATAAAGTCCTCCTTTTATTTAAGGTGGCAGTGATAAAAGAATACATTTCCTAGTCTCCCTTGTAGTTAGATGTGACCATATGATGCAGTTCTGGAAGAAGTTTTGTTTGGGTCTGCTTAAAAAGAGCACACCCAGCTGGGAAGCGTGGCTTTCCCCCTTCATCCTTTCTTCCAGTCTGGAACTGGGACTCATGGCTGTAGCTCCTATAGTAATCTCACATCATAAAGTCAGATTGAGGATGGAAGACATAAAGAGTGGGTGACAGAAATGCTGATTTCCTGGAGCCAGCACACCGGTTCCGAATTGGCCATTCTAGGGCTTCTTTTGTGTGAGAGAATAAAACACTGGTGTCTTTGAATTTTTTGTTCAGTGTAGCTAAATGTAATCCATTTTTATACAAATGCTCACTTGGGGAGCTTTAAAAAATATCCCAATGCCCAGGCTGCCTCCCAGATCATTTAAATCAGAAACTCTAGGGATAGAATTCAAACATCGACAATTTTTTAAAGTTTCCTGGGTGATTGCAATGTGCAGCCCAGGTTGAGAATCACTGCTTCAGGCTGACAGGCCTCATATTTAGCAAGTTCAAGAATCTCCTGGGGGATGGGGTGGTGCTTGTTAAAAAAATTGGATTTTCAGGGCTCGTTCCCCAGAATTTTGGTTCTTTCGGTCCAAGGGCACCCCAGGTGATTCTGAGACGGGCAACGCAGGGAACACATGTGAAGAAACACTGCTTTAGGCAATGGGGCATCTTTGGAAGTTTTAAAGCAAAGAAGTGACAAGATCAGAGGAGAGTGTTAGGAGGATTAGTCTGGATCTAGTGAATAAGTTGAAAAGAAGAGGTGAGAGACTGGTGGTAAGGAGAACAACTGGGAGATACTACAATAGTTGGTGGCCTGAGGGGACATGATTCTGAACGAAGTGGGCGGCCACAGAAATGGGGGAAAAAGGGGAAGATACAATAGACATTGAAAAAGATAAAATACTACAGGACTTACTAACTGACAGAATAAGACTGAGGGGGACTTTAAGATACTTATTTTTAGTGACTGAATAATACACTAGGGGTTTGATGACTTCTGGGTTAGCATGCACTTCCCCCTTCTGCTCGAACTCAGTTAATTTGCTGTAGATTATTAGTTTACTGTTTATCTACACCTGCAAATGTAATTTTTGTTAACCTGATTGTATCTAGAGTTTTCCATTAGATTGGAAACATTATTTGCTAAATCAACACTTCTGTTTAAAAGCTTAGACACATTATCCTAGCAAGAGTCTATTTCACAAATTTTAGTATTTGTTTATAAATATATCTAAACACGTGTATAT
This sequence comes from Balaenoptera acutorostrata, assembly GCF_949987535.1. NCBI lineage: Eukaryota > Metazoa > Chordata > Mammalia > Artiodactyla > Balaenopteridae > Balaenoptera > Balaenoptera acutorostrata. Next base: position 54,509,502 of record NC_080065.1, on the reverse strand, counting down.
GAACAAGCAATATACATATGTGTAAATATGTATATAGACAAGCAATTAAATGTTTTTCATGAGATTTTTCCTTTTTAAAAAAAGTCATGTCTTCTAGAGCAGAGGAAATAAATGAACTGACTGGTGGTTTAGTTACTGCTCTGGAGCTTGCTTTATGTAGATATCTTTTTGGATGAGGCACATCTAAACTTTCAAGGGCTAAAAGTTTAAAGAATGGTTTTTAAAAAATGACCTCAGTAGAAAATGGTTATTTAGCTATTCACTATAAAGCCACCAAGCAGATGTTAGGGTGATATTTTATCAAATAACCTCAAACATGATTACCTTCTGAGTAATTCTAAAATACACATTGCCCACTAATTTCTTATAATAAGGAACACGTATGCCTCAGAAAACAATCTTAAGTGTGCTCTTCAAGTCCTCTCATTTAAAAACCAACCTATTGGTTTTATAGTTACAAACCAGAAAGAAATAACAGTCAAATGTAATAGAAATATAAAATGTAAGCTAATGTATTTGCTCCTTTTTTACTAAAGTGTGTGTCTGTGTCAAGACACAGTTTCTTTTTTTCCTCTTCAACATTTTCTATTTTATTGTTCTTTAAAATTTTTAATTTATTTATTTTTTGGCTGTGTTGTATCTTCGTTGGTGCGCGCGGGCTTTCTCTAGTTGCAGCGAATGGGGGCTACTCTTTGTTCCGGTGCGCAGGCTTCTCATTGCGGTGGCTTCTCTTGTTGCGGAGCACAGGCTCTAGGCACGCGGGCTCAGTAGTTGTGGTGCACGGGCTTAGTTGCTCCGTGGCATGTGGGATCTTCCTGGACCAGGGCTTGAACCCATGTCCCCTGCATTGGCAGGAAGATTCTTAACCACTGCACCACCAGGGAAGTATAGTTGATTTTTAAATTGAAGTATATAACACAGTGTCTTTTAAGAATAGATTTAAAAATACCAAGTAAACTTAATGAACAAACAAGATGCACATTTCCTCACGAGCTTGGCACTTGGTGCAAACATGAATGAAACACAGCCTTGCTCTATTGTACTTCATGGTATAAATAATAAAGTGATGATGAGTTTCCTAGAGTTTGTTTTAGGTTTAATTTTCCCTCTAATTGGAACATCTATTAGAAAGCTCTAACAAGGTGAAAGTCATTAGATCTGTTCAAAACATAAAAAGGCTAAACTTCAACTGGCAGTGGGAGACCATGTATCTAGATTCCCTATCATGTTTAGTTTGGTTGATAAGAATAGCACGCTTCTTTAATTTGGTGTGAGGCAGTCCTTTGTCACTTGCTCCTGAGTATGCTACGGCCCTGAAGCAACAGAATCAGCACCACTGAGGGACCACCACCTAATCACTTCTGGCCACGCAGACCAGAGAAAGTGAACGTCCTATGTGTGGATTGTAGGTGCATCTATTCCACCTCCTAACATTCTCTTTGGCAGTTGGATTTTGCTCCACCTTCAGACACCAGTAATTAAACTGGTTATAGCAAAGTGCTAACCATATTGGGAATTCTTTGTGAACACATCCATTTCATACAGAAAGCATTCTATTTCATGGTCACAAACCCCACCCCTAATATGAGCTACAGTCTTGCAAATGATAAAACACTGGGTGCTGGGAAGTCTGTGTGCAAAAGTGTTGAGAAAGTATGTAGATAGTGTTGGGCAAAACTCCATCCCCACTGGGCGAAACAAACAACCTGAAGTGTTTATTCTACTGCAGATGGGTGAAGGGAATTTGCTATGGGTGGAACTTTCTTCTCCCCACCCTCCAAATTCATATGTTGAAGTTCTGACACCCAGCATCTCAGAATGTGACCTTATTTGGAAATAGGTTGGTGCAGATGTAATTAGTTAAGTTAGCGTGAGGTCATACTGGTACAGTAGAGTGGGCCCCTAATTCAGTAAGACTGGTGTCCTTATAGAAGGGAAAATTTGGACACACACTCACACAGAAGAACATGTGAAGATGGAGGCAGAGATACTTCAACAAGCCAAGAAACACCAAGATTGCTAGCAAACCACTAGAAGCTAGAGACAGGAACAGATTCTTCCTCCCAGCCCTCAGAAAGAACCAACCCTGCCTTACCTTGATCTTGGACTTCTAGCCTCGAGAACTGTGAGATGAGAACTTTCTGCTGTTTAAGCTACTCAGCTTGTGGTACTCTGTTACTATAGCCCTAGAAAACTAACACAGAATTGTTCTCCCATCATTATCTCAGATGGATAGCATATTCTTTTGGTGCAGATATAACTCACCTTTCACTATTTGACCAGGGAGAGTTAAAATTTAAAACCCCAAACACCTGTAATAGGAAGGAAACATAAAGGACAGTGTAGGTGGCTTGGCATGCTTGCCAACCAGGCTTATTTTATTATACCTCAGGCCTCATCCATCATGTGGATTAAAGAAAGCTGAGTGAGCTGCCTCGATGGTCAACAAATACTCCTTCCGCTCTCTACCACCCCACGTAATTGCTGCAGTCTCAGCCAAAGTGCTGAGAGGAAGCATCACTGACTAAGCTGCAGTTCTGTATTCTCTCTCTCCCATTTCAACATCCTAGCAAACACGACAGGGAATGGACAAAAAGGGGGACTGGAAAAATACAGAGCAGAAAAGTCAAATAAGAATCAAACAAAACTAAAATAGACCAAAAAAATAGAAGAAAAAACACAAGGAGAGATGCAAGGAGAAAGGAGAAAAACACAGGCATGACTGGCCAGGAAAATATTTGCTGAAAGGAAAAACCTAAAATCTGTGGGTATGGATCCCTAGGATAATCATTATATTGTTCCCGGAAGCCATTAGGAGATTAAGATTCTCCTTGTGATCATAGTATGTTCACATCCTGACAAATTATTTCTGGACTTCAATCATCAAACTTCCTGCATGTGCTGATTTTTTCATAGCTCAGTTCTGTAAACAAAATCTATGTGATTCTACACGAATTAACATAGAACACTAGAATGATGAAGCTGGACAACTCAGAAATCATTCAATTCAATTATTGAGGTGTACAGAGAATTTAACAGTCTTGTCCAATGGCATAAGCTTGTCCACATAGCTTATACCAGAGCTAGGCCAAAAGATTTTGTAAATATTATGATTTATGAAGAATCTAGGTTGATTTATACCGAGAAAGTATTTCTAAACTTAACTACTTTTGAACCCTCACATCTCCATATTGCTTTTAAGATATTAAAGAAGAGGCCTTTTGGTAGCCATCTGGGAAGTTTCAACCGAGAAAATTCCTCAGAACATAATGTAAGAAACCAAAGTAAACAAAAATTTATTTCAGCTAAAATATCTATTTGAAAAATATTTGAGGGGCAGATTTTTTTTTATATAAATGTATCTTGACCACCTGAATTTTAAATGTCATATTAGTAATTACAGTAACACTAATCTGAACTTAATAATAGCATTTGCTGTATGCTAGGCAGTCTTCTAAGTGCTTCCTGTATGTTACTTTACTCAATCCTCAGAATACTGTATGATTTGGTCCCATTACGTATTAGCCCTATTTTGCTGATTAAGAAATTGAGGCAGAGAGAGGCAGCATCTTTGCCCAAGGTCACACTATTTATGAGTGGTAAGGCTGAGATTTGAACACCGGCAGTCTAGCGCCAAAGTCTATATACTTAACCACTGTGCCACACTGCCGTTTACCACCCTATGAAGCAATTTGCAATATCAGTACACGTGTATCCCTAGTAAGTGGTAAAACCAGGATTTTATCCAGGTCTAATCTGATTTAGAGTCAATGCTCTTTGCTATGACAGCTATATTGCCTCTCACATTAGCATACTCAAACCTCACTTTCACTCTAATCAGCAGCCACTAACAGAAGGTCATGGTGTGAATATCCAGTGCAACAAAGGTACCACATCAGCAAAGGAAAAGGACTCCTAATAACCAGCCCACCAGCCATAGCATAAACTCCTGGGGTTTGCTGGAGGATATTGGTTCTTCTGGGCCCTCCTAGCTTATATGCTGTACTCTTCTCTCTTCACTCTCAGGAGATGGTGTGGTTGATAGAACAGGCACTAGACCAGAGAGCATGAAACCTGGGTTCCAGTCTTAGAGCAGCCTGGGACTGGCAGAGTACCCCTGTCAGGGTACTGGCTCCCTAAATCCTGTCTCCCTAAATCCTCTCAACTACCCCAGGAGTGAGCATGACAACTAGTTTACAGATAAGGGAATTGAGATTTAGAGAGTAAGTAATTCCATCAAGGTCAGCAAAGATGGTATTCAGCCCCGGTTTGCCTGACTGTAAAATCCTCATGTACACTCGACCAAGTTGTCACTTTAAATCCTCCAAATCTCAGATTCCTCAAACATAAAACAAGGATATTTTGCTAAATCAGTACTCTCTGTATCATGGAGCCTTAGGGATTCTTCAAAGGTGTCTCAGAAGTCATTTTTGGAGGGAAGTCCAAGGAGACAGGGTGCAGACAACTTCCTACACCTGATGTGTGTGCATGTGCACACACATAAGTGCATGTGTGTGCACACACACATACACAGAAACATCGAGCAGTGCCCCTCTTAGCTTTAATGCCTAGGAGAGGATCAGCATGGTGAAGGTACAATAACTGTGGTAAATCAAGCCATTCAGAGGAGACTTTGGATTCAGCTGGCTGGCTCTGCCCAGAAAACATCCAATGCCTTTGAAAGAAAAGGCTGTACCTGAACTTCTGCTGATCTAAACACAATTTGAGAAATTGTTTCGATTGTATCTGTGAAGATGGTCTTCTTACCCAGGGTCAGCTAGTGAGAAACACAGTCCGAGTTTTCTTCTTTTGTGGTCACCATTCCTTCAGAGTTTCAACTGGTCAGGGATGAAAGGGATGTAGCATTTCTGGCTTAATTCTTTTTTTTTTTTTTACTTTTAACCCAAACTGTATTTTATTAAATTTAGACATCATCCATTGTAAGAAACACCACTGTTTTATGTACCATTAGGAAAGAAAAGATGCTGCCACTCAATATGATGCATCATCCATTGTAAAATGAACTGTAAATTCAGAGACATTAAAATGTTAAAGATCTTTGGGATGATGAAATTGTGGGTCTCAATAGAGAGGTCTCACAATGCCATGCGCTACCTGTGTGGTTTAATCCTAACTCTGTTTTTTCTCTTCCTCTCTGTTTATCTTGCCTCATTTTCTTTTTACCCTGTCCACTTTCAACCCTGCCTTCTTCCTCTGGCCCCAGAGCCAGGTGGTAGAGAAGAAAGGAGTGGTCTGTGTTGGTAAGAAATGAGAGAATTCATTTACTCCTTCAAGTCCTGCCTTTCCCCCCACCTGTATTCCTACAAAGAACAACACATTGGTGCTTAGATGATCACTATCAGGCAGGCATCTTGATGAATGCATGGAGAGCCAAAATTTACTTTATCCCATCCCTGTAGCTCGTATCCCTTTCACTAAAAGCTACATATGTAGAAAAGAATAAAGCCAATGAAAGTCAAGTGTTCATCATACCTTTTTGATGGTGATCATACCTTTTTAAAAACATTTATTGAGGTATCCTTTACATACCATAAAATTCACTCATTTTAAGTGAATTTGATTGATTTCAATCATTGATTGAATGATTCATTGATTTTCAGAAAACATACAGTTGTACAAGCATCACCACAATTCAAATTTGAATCATTTCCATCACCCCAAAAAGATACCTCAAGCTCATTTGCACTCACACCCTGTTCCCACCCCAAGCCCTACTCAACCACTAATCTTTCTGTTTCTTATAGATTTGCTTTCTCTGAGCATTTCATATAAATGGAATCATATAATACTTGGTATTTTGTGACTGGCTTCTTCCATTTTGTGTACTCTTTTGGAGGTTCATCTATACATTAGCACGTCTCAGTACTTTGTTTTTTTATGTGACACCTTTTTGAATGGCAGCATTATATGGAGGAAAGTTCACAGATTTCAGATGCATGTAAACCTGGGGCCAAATCAAAGTTGTACCACTTCTTAGTTGTGTGTCTTTGGGCAATTTCCTTAACCTCTCTAAGACCCATTTGTAGAATAAGGATACTAATCCCTCCCTCAGAGGATTATTCTATCAACTAAATGGATTTTGCCAGCAAACAATGGGCAGTCAAGAAATCTAGTCTTTCTGTCTACATTCCCCAGGAATCATTGTTTTCTTACCCCTGCATCAAATTGTAAAGTGAATCCTACAGCCTCCCTACCAGCCTTCACATGAAGCTTGAAATGAGAGCCCACATAACTAGCAATATCAGGAATGGAATTCCGCCAAGGGCAATCACATCCTTCATTAATGGAGCCCAGATGGTGAGGAGCTAAAGGGATTTCCTTCAATATTGCTGTCATTTTTTAGAAAGAAGGTTAAGCTGTATTTCATTGTTATTTTAAGGAGGAAAATGTTTCAAATTCTACTCTAGAACATTCTACAGAGTTGGCCTTACTTTTGCAAGGCTCTAAGAACAACCTATTTTCCCACTAATTCTTATAAAACTGCCCCCAATAACATCAACCCTCAGATAACATGTAAGTAAGTAGTAAAGGGCTATAACCCCCTGAATTCATAAAATTCACCTCAAATCCTCAAAACTCAACTTTTAGCCAATAGTTTCAGACTCTTTCTTTCCTAAACCTTTAGAAGAACCTGAATTTCATGTGTGTAGCAGAATAGACTAAATTGAACTCCTTGTTCATTTCTCCAGTGCATCTTCTCTGATTAGAACATATCAAATTGAGTTCCAAGTTAAAGGAACTCTGGATATAACCACACCATACACTCTTAGACACAGAGTTTACATAGATGCAGTTCCTTAGCCCTGAGCCCTCTTTTTCCTTCTGAATCATTGTTTCTCCACAGTTTTCAGTCCACCACGATTCCCTTTTGTGTTTCTGATTGTTTTTCTCTCTTCTTCTCTGAGATTTATCACAGCTGCATTTCTTCCCCAAATTCCTTAAACACTTAATTCCTTTCCACCTCCTAGATTCACTCCCAGATTTACTTCCTGTTAAGTATAGTATAACAGTTAAAACAGAAAAGGATAATACTTTTCAATATTTCTACTAAATTAAATAGGTTTGCAACGTATTTTATGTATCTCTCACTTCCAGGAGGTTAGCACAGCGAATCATTTTTCATCATGTAAAATGCCTGTTGTCAAATGTAGACTAGTTATTAAGAGAGGCAACATACGGTTTTCTAATCTTTATATACTAATAATTGTCACTATACATATTAATGGCATTAAAGATAACAAAGAGTGATTCTTTCAAAAAAGTAAATTAGATATAATTCCTACAAGTGATCAATCTGCAACATTATCAGGAGAGTCTGACTAACTAGAACTTCTACTGTGATAAAACCATACTCATGAAGACAAATAGATAAAAGCTATATCCAGACCGAATCAAACACTTAAATCAATGTATCTGCATAAGGATTCCTATGTTTCCTTGCTCTCTGTACTTATCTGAAAATAGGAACTGTTAACAAAATCCAGGACTAACTTTTCTCCCACTATTGAGAGATCGGGAAGGAGTGAGTGCGGTCTCAGGAGAGACGTTTTCACTCACTGTCTTATCACCTAAAATAGGCATGAGAATCCATAAATGTGATAAAAAGAAATAAAAATAATTTGGGGGGGCACAAAAAGCTTAAATTTAGTTAGATTTGTGAATTTCCCCAATCTTTAAGAAGCTTTTCTCATGTTAAAACTTCCCTTTCATACACTACAGTAAAGAGAGTAATTTATATCCAAGACTTTATTTTAGGGATTTTATTTTAAATAATGTCATAGGAATTTATCTCATGGTGTAAAAGAGTTTAGTAAATCTGGGATTTAGCAAAGATTTTCCCCCTACTGCACAGGACTTTTGTGCAGTAGATGTTTAGCAGCAGATGACAAAATAATCTTGAGGCATGATGATTTAACTTCAGTTTGGTGCCCAAACATTCTGCAAAAACATTTTAAGCCCCAAATTCCAACATGTGGCCAGCATATTGAAAGTTAATTTTTAAAAAAAATCACTTAATAACCCAAATATTCAATACATATATAAGAATCACACAACTTTTGGATTATAATTTGGTCTACAGTCTGTTCATAGCTCTCTAGAAAATCCTGATCTCGGGGTGATTGGTTAAAACCTCACATCTGCAGAGAACATCTCTCAGGCCTTGGCCACCATAAATATCTGCCAGCATGCACACATCATATATATGAATTACCAAATAATGCCAAGAGTCTCCTACCCCGAGATGGCAGCAAGTTTTTGGTGTGCCTGGCGGGCCATTTCACAGCCTTTGGTTCTTGTCTTGTGCATTTCCGCCCTGAGTGAGGGGCAGCTGACAGAGACGTCCCCGATAGAAATGACCAGTTCTCGGTACAGGGCCACTTGCGTGTTGAACTCTTGGACAAGCTGGAAAAGAGAGCGAGTTTCTTTCATAAGACACTGATCAGGAAGTTTCCTATTTTGAGTACCTAAACAGAGGCTTTCGCTGACCCCTGAGCCACCTCCCCAAATCTCCTGCTAAAGAGCCTACAGATTGTTTAAAGATTGGGGCACAAAGATGTAAGTTCTCTTCATCCAAAGCAAGTGTTTATTTTTCATCGGTACGTCTCGTCATGGAAGCTCTGTTTCCAGACCTACTTGCCGCCACCCGTTCAGACTCAGTTTCTGAAGAGCCAGAGCACATTTGGAGAGCTACCATGCCACTCCCAGGTAACTAGAGAGTGATGCTGGGAACTCTCCCATAGAAGTCTCCCCTCTACCACAGCTGGGATGTGGATTTGAACTGGCCTGGGGACAAAGGCCAAAGGTGGGTTATATTAGGCAAACCATTCACCTCCTGCCGGACCACTGAACCGCTCCGGCTGGGCTCCGAGCTTGACGGGAAGACCGGCTACAGCGTCTGAGCTGGAACCTTCGTCCCCTCCGCAGAGCCCCGTGCACTCTATTTGGGTATGTTTGCTACTGTGTCCCCACAAAGCAGCACTCTTACCTACTCAACCCCTCCCTCCCTGGTGAGCCAGCCAGTTTACCCTGTCTTTCGTATCTGCCATTCTCCGAGGGGGTAGAGGCACGACCTACAGCCGCTGACCCCAAGATCCTTTCCGCCGCACTTCTTGGCGGGGCCATTACGACCCGGTTGTCACCTCGAATCTGGGGGACTGCAGATTTAAAAATAGTGCATGTGCACGTGACCGGCATGGAGGAGCTGAGGGTGGCGGAGTTCCTGGCACTCAGGCGAAAGATTAACGTACACGATTCCCCCACCTCTCCAAAAAAAAAAAAAAAAAAAAAAGGAGGCGCATTTTCCACCTACCATCTTGCAATCGTCCAGGGCTCGTTGGGTCTTGTGGGCGCTCTCGGAGCCGCTGCCCCTGCGCTCCCAATCCCGGCTCTGCAGCGGGGGCTTGCTGATCTGGAAGATTGAGGAGCGGGTGGACCGGCTGGGGCGCTTTTTGCGCCCATTCGGTGCAGAACTCATGCATACACATCCACCAAGCCGAAGCCGCTGGTGCAGTGCGCCCCGGCGCGGGCGGCCAGGTAGTTGCCCTGCGCGCCGCCGCCAAGCAGCCGGAGCCGGGACCCGAGGCGCGGCGCTCACAGGCTTGGGACTGGCTGCGCGGGTGGGTAACCTTCAGCTTGAAGGAGAGCCGGGGAAGCGCTGGCTGTGCCGTGCAGCATCGCTTCCACTAGCAGCGAGGAAGGAGCTCGGTCAAGTTCTGCTCAGCAGCACTGCCGGCCCTGTCCCGGGAGCTGGACGCTGGCGCGGGCTCGCACTGCCTTCCCCTCGGCATGGATCGCGAGGCTGGGCGAGAAGGAACACGCCGCTCGGCGGTTCCTAGTTTCCATTCAGATGGGTGAGCAGCTTTCAAAGCCTGCGCTGCCAGGTGGAGGGGAGGGCGGGCAGGGGGAGATTGTCGCTCTAGCTTCGGGTGTCTTCCCGCAGCGGCGCTCCGTTCGTCTATCTCCTCCCTCCCCCGTCACCAGGCCTGGGAAGGCTGGCAGTCCCCGAAGCAGGCAATTGGCTCTAATCCGTTGTCTTGATTCCTCGTCTCCACGGGGCTCATCTGTTTGAGGATCCCTAATGAATCCGTGGCGGGACCGGCAGACGCAGGGAATCGGTCCGGCTGACGTTGTTCGCGGCCCCGCACATTGATAGGACAGGAATACTAATGTGATCCGTCCATACAACCCCCTTCCCCCTCCAGGGTTTATGCACTTATCCAATCAAATCCCCGGGAACATCAATTGCAATATTACTTCATCTGCTCTATTATTAGAAACGAAAAGTGTCATCAGAGTGGAGCACATTGCCACATGCTGGGACATAAACACGGATTTCAGATCAACCAGTGTGGCCTTGAGGCCCTCACCTTCCAACACATTCCGGGGCCACAGATTAGTAAAGCCCAACGAGGAGGGAGTAAGGTTCTTGCCTCAGAAGGAAGATCTCTTGATAACAGTTTTTAAAAATAGCTTTGTTTCCGGGAGTTTTGTTGTTGTGGTGGTGTTTTTGTTTTTGTCTATGTTCACCATGTGCCGGGAGAGAAACCTGCAGCAGTGGGGGCAGAATGCAAGAGGCCTTCAGTCAAACTGGTCCTCAACCCATCCCATCCCACCTTAACGAGTCAAGCTCCTGGTCTTCCATTCCAGAGTCTCAGGACCCAGCTCTGAGAGTTTCCCAATAGAGATTTGAACAAGTAAGAGCCAACAGGCCTCCCTGGGCACTCAAGATGACTCAACTCTCCTTTACAGGACATCGGTGACCCAGAGGCCAATGGAGGTGGCCCAGGATAGTGGGGAAGATGACTGCATGAAAGGGGGCCCTGGGGGGTGAGTTCCTTGGCCATTTAAGTTCACCCTTACCACTGACATCCTAAGATTCTTCTGGAAGGAAGAGAGGTAGCATGGGCATTCAACTCCAATGCTCTGAGAATGCTTGTTCCCATGAATGGTTTGTTTGGAGGGGACCGATAAAGAAGTCTGCCACAGGGGAACTACTTATGTGTTGCAGAGCCTAATGAAGAACAAAAAGGAGGTTCTGGTCAATCTCTTAAGGGGTTATAGAGAGTACACAGAGAGGGAGAGCCAGAAATAGCCAGAACGGCTAACCCCCTAAGGAGACATTTCTAGAATTTTTTTACAAAGCAGGTGAACATAATGGGGTAGTATAATAAGAAAGATATTTGGTCTTTGTCCTCAGTTCCTGGCACAGAGCTCCTAAAACCCTTGTAATTTCCCTAGTGATAAGGGTGATAGGAACCCCTTGTCACCAGAGAGACCAAGCCTTGATTAGGCATTTGGAACTTTCAGCCCGCCCCCCACAACTTCCCCAGAAGGGAGAGAGGCTGGAGACTGATTTAATCATGAATAGCCAATAGTCTGACCAATCATGCCTACATACTGAAACCTCCATAAAAATCCCTAAACAATGGGGTTAAGGGAGCTTCTGGGTTGGTGAAGACATGGGGTTGCTGGGAGGCTGGCATACTCAGAGAGGGGGCATGGCATCTCCCTGTTCCCCCTCCCATACCCTATGCATCTCTTTCTGAGTCGTATTCTTTATAATAAGCTGGTAAGTAAAGTGCTTTCCCAAGTGCTGTGAGCCATGCTACCAAATTATCGAATCTGAGAGGCATTTGTGGGAACCCCCCAATTTGTAGCCAAGTTGGACAGAAGTATAGGTAATCTGGGGACTTTATTCTTGTGACTGGTCTCTGCAGTGAGGGCAGATTTGTGGGTCTGAGCCCTTAAACATGTGGGGCCTGATGCTAGCTCCAGGTATTGAATTGTAGGACACCCAATTGGTGTTGGAGAGTTGGAGAAATAGTGTTGAAAAAGATACCATGTATTTGGTTGGGGAGGAAAAAACCCTAGCCAGGGGATATCTGAACGGATATTCAGCTGCATTGGCATAGTGCTTCACAGAAGATTGAGTCAGTTTTCCCTAAGGACGAGTGGGGGAGAGAAGCATCAGCTCCCACCCCAGACCTTGGTGTGCTATTATCCTCCAGGTGTTTAGATGGTAGGGAGACCAGGATGAAGGGCTCTTCTGTTGGCTGAGTCTCCCCAAATGTAGGAAGATAAAGAGGTTAACTCTTAGCCAACTCTGACTGTTCCTTTTTCCCTCAGTCTCAAATTTCTCTCTACCTCATGTGTGTAGGGAGGAGAGGTTGAAGAACACATCAGGTGGTTTGGTGAAATTTTCTGGGATTTGGTGAGTGGTTGGGATGCTGAGGGAAGGTATAGGGAGGCGAAGGAAGGCTGGATAATACTCATTTGTAAATTAGGTCCTGTGATACAGACCCTTGTGTTACCACTAACTACCTCTCTCCCCACTACCAAACTTAAAGAAAAGTTTGCTCTAACCCAAGGTTCGTGGTGCTTTAGAGAATTAAAGGAAAAGGGACTTAATTTTACATGTGTGTGGACCTAGGATAGAGAAAACAGGACACTGGAGGTGAGTCTTCTGGAAATCTTTTGCCACCACTCTGCTGTTTCATCCCCTGTCCCTGCAGGGAAATACTGCCACCAGATTTGAGCGTCTCCAAGCTCCTTAGTAGTGGGTTTCTACTTCAGCTACAGCCATCTGGTTTCTACTCCCCGCTTCTTCTGCCTAGAGACCATTTCAACAAATTAAAAGAAAAAAAGGCAACACAATTGCACTGCCCTGTTTCTATGCCATATTTCTTGCAGTCGGTGGGGGCGGGGAGGGGATACATGGGTCAGACTCAAGGGCACATCTGAAGGACCACAGATTTGGAAACCTGCTGGGGGATTACGCAGAAATTGTCATTTGTAGGTGCCCCTTGGTCTTCCCTGACACACAGCCCAAGCCATTTTCCTGAGAGGGAAGAAAAATAGCATCAATCCCAGAGCTGTCTCTCTGAGGGACAAATGCTGTAATCAGAATAGCAGCAGGCAGACTTAGTTCCCTCACCTTCCCCCTCATTCAAAACAGCATGAATTTACATTCCTGGGGCTGACTGCCAAATAGAAGGGTAAAGTGCATTTGGAAATCCCAATAACAAGGGTACATTTTCTGGTTATCTAGACCCAATTTTGGCACAATTCTGATAATGGGTCCTCTATAGGTATACAGCTTTGACTCAACTCACATCCTAGATTCACTCCAACATAAGATCCACCTTACATTTCATGTTCTCTCTATGGTAATTTTAGAGAAGTTGTTTTGATTTAGAATTGAGAATTAAAAAAAAATGAGTATTAGTTAAAAGTGAATATGAACAACTGGTAAGTTTCTTCAAATTGGTGCTATCGGGAACCACAGTGCGACCCAGAGATGCACATCTCAAACTGGGCTGTGCAAAAATGGAAAAGGACCTTATCTGTGTGGGTCTGTGACAGAGGCGAAGAAAAATACATTAAGATGCTGAATCCTGAGAAGTTGGAAAGATCTGAAAGGAATACTCAAGTTTTTTTCTGTTAGTGTCAAAAGAGACTAAGTTATTGCAAAGAATTTAGTGAATAAACTATTTAGTAAATGGTTTTTTCCACTAAAACTAGAAAGAAGTATGATATATTGGAATATTTATTAATTTCAAAAATATTTTTGAGCATTTTTATTAGGTGCAGTTCCAGGTTTTATTGGTCCTAAAACATATAACTGGGAGCCCTTCTTTAAGAAAAAGAATCCAAAAAATTAAATACAAAATTAGATATATGGTCTTGGGAGGAGCCTATGCAATGAGGTTCCCTGAAGTTAGGTTTTGTTACCTTCATGGTAAATTGCCACATTTGTTGTTTATTTCATGCACAGTGGGCATCTGGTATTTTGCCTCCTCTGATTTTATTCTCCTTTTTCTGATAACAGCACCTTAAATTTCCTTTGAGAAAACCAGTCTTCTTTCCCTTTTTATCATATGGCTCATGGGTGGGCATATGAATCAGACCTGGCCAATAAGAGTACTATCTTCTAGTAGCCACAATGATTGGTTTATTAGTGGGTATGGAATCTAAACTGAAGTAATGAACTTTAGGCCTTGGGACTTTTTCCAGAACTATTAGGTTGAAACATTTGAAATTGCTATTACTCAACCATTTTAGACCTACATAAATGACAATTTTATATATTTCAACCTAATATTGAGAGGTTCTTTTCCTTGGGTTGCTAGGGGATAAGATGAAAGTCTGCAGTTTCTGGTGGTTGCCTCTGCCACTCATGATCAACAAACTGCCTGAGAGCCAACACAGAGAAAATCAGAATGGAGAGATGGAGAAAGATTGATTTTTTGGGGGAGGGAGGATAATTGACATACAACATTATAGTAGTTTCAGGTGTACAACATACTGATTTGATATTTGTATATATTGCAAAATGATCACCAAAATAATCTACAGATCTTCCTCAACTTACAACAATGGGGTTACTTCCCAATAAACCCATTATAAGTTGAAAATATGTGAAAATGCATTTGATACACTCAAGCTACTGAACATCATAGCTTAGCCGAGCCTACATTAAACATGCTCAAAACACATTAGCCTACAGTTGGGCAAAATCATCTAACACAAAGCCTATTTTATAACAAACTGTTGAATATCTCATATAATTTATCACATACTGTACTGAAAGTAAAATACAGAATGGTTGCATGGGTACAGGATGGTTGTAAGTATATTGTTTGTTTACCCTTGTGGTAGCGTGGCTGACTGGGAGCTACTGGTGCCCAGCATCACAAGAGAGTATCATACTGCATATCTGCTAGCCTGGAAAAGGTCAAAAAAATTGTATGTCAAACCATTGTAAGTCGGGGACCATCTGTAGTTAACATCTGTCAACATACATAGTTACATATTATTTTTTCTTGTGATGAGAAATTTTAAGATTTATTCTCCTAATGACTTTCAAATATGCAATATAGTATTATTAACTTTAGTCACCATGCTGTACATTACATCCCCTTGACTTATTTATTTTATAACTGGAAGTTTGTACCTTTTGACTCCCTTTACCCATTTTGCCCACCCCCCTCAATCCCCCCCACTTCTGGCAACCACTTCTCTGTCTGTATGTTTGGTATTTTCTTTTTTAGATTCCACATATAAGTGAGATTATATGGCATTTGTCTTTTTCTGACTTATTTCACTTAGCATAGTGCTGTTGAGGTCCATCCATGTTGTTGCATATGGCAAGATTTCATCCATTTTTATGGCTGAATAATATTCCTTTGTATATATATACCACAATTTCTTTGACCATTCATCTATTGATGAACACACGTTGTTTCCATGTCTCAACTATTGTAAATAATTCTGCAATGTACATAGGGATGCATATATCTTTTCTAGTTAGTGTTTTTGTTTTCTTCAGATAAATACCCAAAAGTGGAATTGCTGGATCATATGGTAGTTCTATTTTTAATTTTTTGAGGATCCTCCATACTGTTTTCCATAGTGGCTGCACCAATTTACATTCCCATCAAGAGTCCACAAATGTTCCATTTTCTCCACATCCTTACCAGCACTTGTAATTTCTTGTCTTTTCCATAGCAGCCATTCTGACAGGGGTGAGGTTATATCCCATTGTGGTTAAATTTGCATTTCCCTGATAATTAGTGATGCTGAGCATCTTTTTGTGTACTATTGGCCATCTGTATGTCTTCATTGGAAAAATGTCTATTCAGGTCTCCTGCCCACTTTTAATTGGATTTAAGAAAATAATTAATTTACTTTTTGCTATTAAGTTGTATGAGTTCTTTATATATTTTGGATGTTAACCTCTTATCAGATATATAATTTACAAATATTGTCTCCCATTCAGTAGGTTGCCTTTTCATTTCGTTGATGGTTTCCATTGCCATGCAGAAGAGTTTTCAGTCTGATGTCATCCCACCTATTTATTTATTTATTTTTGCCTTTGGTTTGGCGTCAAATCTAAAAAATCATTGCCAAGACAGATAACAAGGAACTTGCTGCCTTTGTTTTCTTCTAGGAATTTTATGCTTTCAGATCTTATGTTCAAATCTTTGATCAATATTGAGTTAATTTTTGGGTATGGTGTAAGATAGTGGTCCAGTTTCATTCTTTTGCATGTTGCTGTCCAGTTTTCTCAACAACATTTAATGAAGAGAGACTGTCTGGGTCCCACTGTATATTCTTGGCTGCCTTGTTGTAAATTAATTTACTGTATATGTGTGGGTTTATTTCTGGGCTCTCCATTCTGTTCTGTTGATCTATGCATCTGTTTTTATGCCAATACCATACTGTTTTGATTATTATAGCTTTGTAATATAGTTTGAAATCAGGGCTCATGATGCCTCCCGCTTTGTTTCTTTCTCAAGGTTGCTTTGGCTATTCAAGGTCTTTTATGGTTTCATACAAATTTTAGGATTATTTGTTCTATTTCTGTGAAAAATGCCATTGGAATATTGACAGGGATTGCATTGAATCTGTAGATTGCTTTGGGTAGTATGGACACTTCAACGATATAAATTCTTCCAATCCATGAACACAAATTATCTTTCCATTTATTTGTATCTTCTTCAATTTCTTTCATCAATGTTTTATAGTTTTCAGTGTATACGTCTTTCATGTCCTTGGTTAAATTTATTGCTAGGTTTTTTATTTTTGTTTTGATGCAATTGTAGAAAGATTGATTCTTAATGATATTATTTGAGCACAGGGATCCAGTTTTGCCTTAAACCAAAGTATTCCTACAATTTAAGTTAGGTGAACCAAATCCCTTTTAAATTAACTCAGTTTGATTTGAGTTACTACCATTTGCAACCAAAAGAGTCCTCATTAATATTATACATAAAGAATAATTGCGCACAAGTATAAAATACATCAGATCAATTTGTCATTTAGTACTTAGTCAGTGTTCACTATGAGTAAGGCACTGTAGCAAAGAGCAGAAAGAATGCAATAAAATTAAAGATATGATTCCTTCTACGGTACTTACACTGGGAGGTGAACACACACACACACACACGTGAAATCACGAAGAACAATAAAATATATATTAATGTTATTTTCTGATGTTTATAAATACTTTAAGAATTTAGAGATGGGATCAACCTCTCTGTAGGCTGAAGCTATTAGAAAAGACTACATGATAGAGATGCAACCTGAGGTAGGAATATGTAGAATCTGGATAGATGAAGGAGTAGGGAGAGCTCTTCAGGGGTTGGCTAATAACAAAGGCACAAGAGTGGAGTGGAGTGCACAAAGAGCCTGACCTGAACTGGAGAGAAGGAAGAGAGGCTAGTGTGAGAGTGCTGTGGGTAAGGTCACAGAAGTAGGATAAATGACTCAGTTCCTTTGGTTTAGGGAAAGAAGGAGGACGGTAGGTGAGAAGCAGAGAAAACTTAAGTTTTCTTCGGATGACAATAACGTACATGATTTGAGGCCACAATGGGAAGCAGATATACCAAAGGACTAACCTGATGTCTACCACTGACTTCTTATACTTTTAAAGGACTGGACTTGGGGGTTGAACTCCAGTGTTCTGAGGAATTGATGATGCAAATTATGGGCAGAGTGGGAGTTAGTGTTATCTAAACATAAAATGGTTCACATTACTTAGACCTTTTAGAGCAAAACAGAGGAGTTTGATCCTGATACTGGGTTGGGTAAGACCTAGGGCAAAAGAGGACCACTGCCATTTCGTGATTATGTGAATTAAAATGAGGCAAGTGATGCTTTAAGAAAATTAATCTGGCAGTGATAGGTAGGATGCATTGGAATGAAGAGGTAGTGAAGCCATTTATTAGGCTATTATCATAATCCAAGTGGACAAGGAGCCTGAGTGTGCCAGTAAGAATCAGGGAGAAATTGCAGACTATTTTAAGGTAACAGCATTACCTCAAGAAAGGACTGACTAGAAGATAATAGAAACTATCCAATGTAAAAAGCAACAGCTATTTCAATATCCCATGGAAATAGCAAAACCCATTGGCAATTATCTCTGAAATTTGTATCTAACTTTGACTCTATAGAGCTGTTCCTGTCTTGTATGTACACAGGACATGTACCCATTGGCCAAACTCCAGCCTGCTTTGTCTATGGATTCTACTGTGACCTCTTTCCCATTGACTAGACCTCTTTCCAGCCAACCATGGCTCTGGCCTATATCTTATCTGTACCTTCCCAAAGCTAAACACTAATCAGCTACTGCTTTGTTGGCCCTATTTCCTTTTGCTGGCCCCACCAACCTTGCCTGCAGTGGCCACTCCTTCCAACACAACTTGGTTCTTTTGAGGACACTTCTGGGCCAGCCAAGTATGCTGAAACACGCACTGGGGAAACACTGCAGTGGACAGGCTATGTCTGCAGAACCAGTTCCTTAACTGTCCTCTGACACAGCTCATTTCTGGCCAGTCTGTTTGCTACTTTGCTTCATTCTCTGGTTCCTCTTTGCTCTCTCATTCTCTCTCTTTCATTCTCTCTCTCCCTCTCTCCCTGTCTCTCTAATCACACAACTGACATAAGCGTGACTTTTCCTTGTTCTAAAAAAATACATATTCAGATAAGGATAAAGTCCTCTTTGTTCACCATCCCAGCCTCAGTCCTCTCCTGCCTCCCCAGAAATAATCCTTCTAATCATTTTGCTGTGCAGATCTTCTGTTACACAACTGTATACTTACATGTCCCTGAAAAAAACATGTAGTATTTCATTGTTGTTTATATATGTGTATGTTTTTATAGAAATTATATATTATATGTATCATTCTACAACATGCCTTTCTTTTTTCTATTTTACTGTGTCTTTGCAGAGGCTTCTGTATTAGTGCACATCTACTTCAATCTTGTACTTCTGCGTAGTATTCTGAATAACAGATACATCACAGTTTACTAAACCATTCTCTAGTTGGGACATTTAGATTATTTCTAATATTTTAATATTATCAGTAATGCTGCAGTAAAATTCTTAAGCATGCCCTCTTCTTCATATGCCTTCATATGTGGGTCTATATTTCATTAGTGTATATGAAGAAGTGAAATTGCTGGGTCATAGAGTATACGCATTTACATTTGTAAGAGATACTCTGAAATTTCTTTCCAAAGTGGCTATATCAAATTACATGCATGCTGGCTATTTTTGAGAGTACCTGTTTCCCCACATACTGGTCAGTTTGATATCATTAAACTTTTCAATTTGTGCCAGTTTGACTTTCCATCTTGATGCTATATTCTTACCTCTCAGCCTTCCAGTTTCTCTTCTCAGGATTTCACTGATTTAGTCCTTCTTAGCAAAGAATCTCTGTAGACTGATACTCTATAGCCTGGTAATGATCCCCTCCACACACTCGCGGTACTACCCTCCCACCCATCATGTTCCCAGGACACCTGCTCACATAAGTAGTCTTGAGTGGGTGCAACCCATCTCTGAAAGAGTGGGCTTCCAAATTGCTTACTCTTAGGACAGACAGGCAGGGCAGGGGTGAGAGAAAGGAGAAAAAGATGAATTCACACTTCCTAGTCTAAGAAATTGGAAAATGGAGCTTTCCTTGATAGAACTGAGCAGTTGAAGATACTAGGGTTGGAGATGAAAATTTAGAAGTTAGAAGCAAAAGGGGGTCAGGGAAGCCTTGAGAATGGACGTGTTTCTAGGAAGGAGTAAGTGTAGAAAGAGAAAAAGTCAAAGGGGTGATTAAGTCCCGAGACATGTCAGCAGATAAGAGGTGGGATACAAGAAAGAGTCAGCAGAGGGATGGAGAAGGGATGGCCAGGAAAACAGAGGAAGAAACCACTGAATGCGGTGTCACAGAGCAAAGGGCAGAGTCACTTTCAGGGAGTGAACTGCCTGTTGTCCCAGAGATATCAAGTAAGAAAGGGACTTAGAAAAATACCTTTTGGCAAGAAGAGGTCATTGTGTAAATCTAATGAATGGAAGGAGCAAAACGCAAATTGTAAGTGAGCAATGAGGGTAAGAAGTGGAAGAAGCAGGTGGGGACCATAAGCATAAGGGGAGGGACAGAAATAGGACAGTTGTTACAGAATGGCAGGTTCTGATAAGTGTACGTTTACCTTTTTTAACATCTTTATTGGAGTATAATTGCTTTACAATGGTGTGTTAGTTTCTGCTTTATAACAAAGTGAATCAGCTATACATATACATATATCCCCATATCTCCTCCCTCTTGTGTCTCCCTCCTTTCTAGGTGGTCACAAAGCACCAAGCTGATCTCTCTGTGCTATGTGGCTGCTTCCCACTAGCTATCTATTTTATATTTGGCAGTATATATAAGCCCATGCCACTCTTTCACTTGGTCCCAGCTTACCCTTCCCACTCCCCGTGTCCTCAAGTCGATTCTCTACGTCTGTGTCTTTACTCTTGTCCTGCCCCTAGGTTCTTCAGAACCTTTTTTTTTTTTTTTTAAGATTCCATATATATATGTTAGTATACGGTATTTGTTTTTCTTTTTCTGACTTACTTCACTCCACTCTGTATGACAGACTCTAGGTCCATCCACCTCACTACAAATAACTCAATTTCGTTTCTTTTTATGGCTGAGTAATATTCCATTGTATATATGTGTCATGTCTTCTTTATCCATTCATCTGTCAGTGGACACTTAGTTTGCTTCCATGTCCTGGCTATTGTAAATAGAGCTGCAATGAACATTGTGGTACATTACTCTTTTTGAATTATGGTTTTCTCAGGGTATATGCCCAGTAGTGGGATTGCTGGATCGTATGGTAGTTCTATTTTTACTTTTTAAAGGAACCTCTGTACTGTTCTCCATAGTGGCTGTATCAAGTTACATTCCTACCAACAGTGCAAGAGGGTTCCCTTTCCTCCACACCTTCTCCAGCATTTATTGTTTGTAGATTTTTGATGATGGCCATTCTGACCAGTGTGACGTGATACCTCATTGTAGTTTTGATTTGCATTTCTCTAATGATTAGTGATGTTGAGCATCCTTTCATGTGTTTGTTGGCAATCTGTATATCTTCTTTGGAGAAATGTCTGTTTAGGTCTTCTGCCCATTTTTGGATTGGGTTGTTTGTTTTTTTGATATTGAGCTGCATGAGCTGCTTGTAAATTTTGGAGATTAATCGCTTGTCCGTTGCTTCATTTGCAAATATTTTCTCCCATTCTGAGGGTTGTCTTTTTGTCTTGTTTATGGTTTCCTTTGCTGTGCAAAAGCTTTTAAGTTTCATTAGGTCCCATTTGTTTATTTGTGTTTTTATTTCCATTTCTCTAGGAGCTGGGTCAAAAAGGATCTTGCTGTGATTTACGTCATAGAGTGTTCTTCCTATGTTTTCCTCTAAGAGTTTTATAGTGTCTGACTTTACATTTAGGCCTTTAATCCATTTTGAGTTTATTTTTGTGTATGGTGTTAGGAAGTGTTCTAATTTCATTCTTTCACGTGTAGCTGTCCAGTTTTCCCAGCACCACTTATTGAAGAGGCTGTCTTTTCTCCAGTGTATATTCTTGCCTCCTTTATCAAAAATAAGGTGACCATACGTGTGTGGGTTTGTCTCTGGGCTTTCTATTGTGTTCCATTGATCTATATTTCTGTTTTTGTGCCAGTACCATATTATCTGGATTATGGTAGTTTTGTAGTATAGTCTGAAGTCCGGGAGCCTGATTCCTCTAGCTCCATTTTTCTTTCTGAAGATTGCTTTGGCTATTCGGGGTCTTTTTTGTTTCCATACAAATTGTGAAATTTTTTGTTCTAGTTCTGTGAAAAATGCCATTGGTAGTTTGATAGGGATTGCATTGAATCTGTAGATTGCTTTGGGTAGTATAGTCATTTTCACAATGTTGATTCTTCCAATCTAAGAACATGGTATATCTCTCCATCTGTTTGTATCATCTTTAATTTCTTTCATCAGTGTCTTGTAGATTTCTGCATACAGGTCTTTTTTCTCCTTAGGTAGGTTTATTCCTAAGTATTTTATTCTTTTTGTTGCAATGGTAAATGGGAGTGTTTTCTTAATTTTTCTTTCAGATTTTTCATCATATAGTCTATAGGAATGCAAGAGATTTATGTGCATTAATTTTGTACCCTGCTGCTTTACCAAATTCATTGATTAGCTCTAGTAGTTTTCTGGTAGCATCTTTAGGATTCTCTACGTATAGTATCATGTCATCTGCAAACAGTGACAGCTTTACTTCTTCTTTTCCAATTTGGATTCCTTTTGTTTCTTTTTCTTCTCTGATTGCTGTGGCTAAAACTTCCAAAACTATGGTGAATAATAGTGGTGAGAGTGGACAACCTTGTCTTGTTCCTGGTCTTAGAGGAAATGGTTTGAGTTCTTCACCATTGAGAATGATGTTGGCTGTGGGTTTGTCATATATGGCCTTTATTATGTTGAGGTAAGTTCCCTCTATGCCTGCTTTCTGGAGGGTTTTTATCATAAATGGGTGTTGAATTTTGTCGAAAATTCAGGTTTTTCTGCATCTATTGAGACGATCATATGCTTTTCCTCCTTCAATTTGTTAATATGGTTTATCACATTGATTGATTTGCATATACTGAAGAGTCCTTGCATTCCTGGGATAAACCGCACTTGGTCATGGTGTATGATCCTCTTTTTTTTTTTTTTTTTCTATTTGTCAACAATCAACCTTTCACTCCATTTTAATATTATTTAATTCTATGGAAAAAAACAAGTTTTATTACATTCCTTTTTTTAAACAGGGGGAAAACTGTACAAATAAGCATGATTAAACCTCTGTTAGAGCTGGTTAATACTGATCTTATTGCCTCGAAGTCTCTCTAGCAGTGTCCAATAAATTATGTTTAAGGTCCATCTGAAGGAAAAAAGCAATGGAGAGGCAAGAAAGGACTCGGGTAAAACGTTTCAGAGGATTGTAGGGAGATGGAACTTGCTGCTTAAAAAAATTACGTTGAGCTCTGGAGCATCTCCATTTCTTAACACACCTTCCAAACCATTTATTGGGATAGTTTTACCCATGTTTAAAGGCTCATATTATATGCAGTTTGTGGGCTTTTATAAATTCAGAAATAAAGTAATATAAAGAGTAGAATATTGAAGCCTTCAGAGTAGGGCTGTAAGAGACTCAATACTGCTAAATAAGTCCCCAAACAGAAATGTTCAGTCCACCCCACCCCAAAACCTATGTGTAATAGGAGAAAATGCACAGCAAGAAGCAGAGGTAAAGCATGTATCCTGGAATAAATCATACACTGAACAGTCTAGAACCAAAGAAAAAAGCAAACAACATACATATACACAAAAGCCTAAGAAGCAGCTATTCTCCTCATGTCTTTAGGTGAGTACCTCTACCCAGTAGATTACAGTTATGAAAACGACTCAGTTGTTTTTTTTTATAGTAAAAAACTGTTTCCCATCATGCTCTATTTTCTAGAATCTTTCCTTTTTGATTGGTTGATGTAAACAAAAAGCAAAGCACATAAACATGCAAGCGTGCACGCGCGTGCACACACACACACATGCACACACACACCCTCCTAAAATGTGAAAAATGCTGATATATAACGCTGGTATTAGAAATCACTTCAACTTTATACTTAGGAACTTAGAGACCCTTGATTTGCCCCCCCAAAATATTTTTCCTTGTCCTTATTCTTTAAATGCCCAACCACCAAAAGAAAAAAGGAAAAAAATAAAAGGCTTTAAATGCACATGTTTCAAGTCAGTGTCTTGTTAACAAAAAAGGTAACATTTTCTTCACTTTGGCCATCGTTAAAGATGCAGGCATAGATCAGGGAATGTTAAGACTAGCATGTATTTTTAAAAAATGCAATATTAACGGAGCATATATCTTTCAAAAAAGGATAAAACACTAACAGATACAAGTCAATACACATATTTTTAACTAGTGCAACTTTATCTACAATGGAGTAAATGTTATTTTGTGTGCCAGACATTGCAATACTGTTCATTTCCCTTTTATCATGCAAACATGCCAACCTTATCATTTAAAAAACCTTTATGGGGTCACATTCACATTGCCCTCCCACCCAAATTAAGGGGGAAAAAGTCAATAAAAAGCTCCTCAAGATTGCATAACTATGAACATAAAGCTCCTAGATAATAGTGTATAGGCTGAATTTTCAGGTTTGTATAAAAAAATTATAATTTAGGTAGATGTCTTCCTCATGGATTACAACACAATGTGAAGTTACACTACTCTGAAATTTGTACCAACTGTACAAAAACAAAAGCAAGAGACCATGAAAAAATTATGTCCTTCATGGCCTAAGAGCCTACACAGTTTTGAGTAACTTAAAAGGGTAACTATGAGAGCCTGACATTTTTCCCTATCTCACCTCTTCTGCTTCTCTATCTGTAGTATTTGTAAATCAAAGTCAGTAACAGGTTAGTAGCAAAGGTCTCATCTATCTCCCCCTTCTTCCCTCCTAACTAATCCTACTCAATTTTCTCTCATCTTCCTGAGCATTTTCCATGAACAGCATTGCAAGTTGGTTTAAAAAAAAAAAATAGAAAAAGAAAACAGAAAGAAAAAAGGAAAGAAGAAAAAGAAAGCTTTACAAGGGTTTTGTTGGTTAATTATTTACTGGCGGAATCACTCCACCAGGAGTTTGATTTCATTGGCTAGCAGTTGGTTCATGTTGAATAGGCCCCCTGGGAGCTTGGTGAGCAGCTCTCGCTCTGTGGTTTCAGGGTCGCTGTCAACAGAGCTGAACGTACGCTCATGTTGTCGACAGCAGTGTTGGCTGGGGGACCCAGCTCCAGCTCACTAGTCTCACTGGCTGTGGACACCACAGAGAGCAGGGACATACGCTGGGTGAGCCGGCCAGAGGGCAGAAGGGAGGCGGCATAGTCAGCTATGATACCAGCTACATCTAGGTTATAAGCTTTATCAAAGGCTATGAAACCTACATTTGCATTGGCCTCGCAGACACAGAAGGAGCCGTCGTCTTTCATCAACAGGTCAATGCCACACACATCCATTCCCAGGATATTAGACACCTGGATAACTAGCTGTTTCCCTTGTTTACTCAATGAGCACATCATCCCGACACCACCTAGTGAGCAGTTGCTTTGCATCCTCCCATCTGTTGAACAGCATTGCCAACCACACGGCCTCCCATGACAATGACACATACATCCCTTCCATGAGACTCTAACATATTTCTGAAACAGGGATGGAGCTTCATGGTGAATAAGATGGCTTAGGTCAGCCAAATGGTGCTTATCACGAGCCAAGAAAACTGCTTTTCCTCTATGACACCGTGTATTCTTCACTACCATTGGGAACTCCAGTACTTCTGCTTCATCAATCATTTTAGCAAAATTTTCATGAGCACCATAAGAGAATGTATCTGGCAGAGGAACACCATGACCTGCCAACTCTTGAAACGTCCAGAACTTATTAACACAGTTCAGGATGTCTTGAGGTTAGTTCATCAACCTGCATCCCATCTTCTCTAGATGGCGCAAAACAGTGATGTCACTATCACTTTGCACCCAAGGGGTTGGTATTCTCACTACCATGACCGGAGGGTAGGCAGTAATTAGTTCTCCATTGATACGAAGACCCAGGTTTCCTTGATAGATCGTTAGCACCACCTCATCCATCACCACAGCCCTAAAGTCCAGTTCCTCCTCACAACATTTGGTCTTTAATGCTCATAAGATCTCTTTTTGGGGATAGTCTTCCCTGATTTGACGATCTGTCAAAAACCACAACTTGGTGGCCACAGAGCTACATATCTTGATCTGCCTGTTCTTCCTTTTCTGGGATTACTTCGTCCTGAATATACACTCTTCCTAGGATTGTAGGAGCTCCCACAGAGTCTGAAATCTGTAGTGCAGGCTGACAGGAAGGACAGGTGAGAAGACTAGGGCAGAAGCTTCAGTCCTCTGCTGAAGAATCTCCTTGTATGATCCTTTAATGTGCTGTTGGATTCTGTTTGCTAGTATTTTATTGAGGATTTTTGCATCTATGTTCATCAGTGATATTGGCCTGTAGTTTTCTTTCTTTGTGACATCTTTGTCTGGTTTTGGTATCAGGGTGATGGTGGCTTCGTAGAATAAGTTTGGGAGTGTTCCTCCCTCTGCTATATTTTGGAAAAGTTTGAGAAGGATAGGTGTTAGCTCTTCTCTAAATGATAGAATTCGCCTGTGAAGCCATCTGGTCCTGGGCTTCTGGTTGTTGGAAGATTTCTAATCACAGTCTCAATTTCAGTGCTTGTGATTGGTATGTTTATATTTTCTATTTCTTCCTCGTTCAGTCTCAGAAGGTTGTACTTTTCTAAGAATTTGTGCATTTCTTCCGGGTTGTCCAGTTTATTGGCATAGAGTTGCTTGCAGTAATCTCTCATGATCCTTTGTATTTCTGCAGTGTCAGTTCTTACTTTCCCTTTTTCATTTCTAATTCTATTGATTTGAGTCTTCTCCCTTTTTTTCTTGATGAGTCTGGCTAATGGTTTATGAATTTTGTTTATCTTCTCAAAGAACCAACTTTTACTTTTATTGATCTTTGCTATTGTTTCCTTCATTTCTTTTTCATTTATTTCTGATCTTATCTTTATGATTTCTTTCCTTCTGCTAACTTTAGGGTTTTTTGTTCTTCTTTCTCTAATTGCTTTAAGTGTAATGTTAGGTTATTTATTTGAGATGTTTCTTGTTTCTTGAGGTAGGATTGTAGTGCTACAAACTTCCTGCTTAGAACTTCTTTTGCTGCATCCCATAGGTTTTGGGTCATTGTGTTTTCATTGTCATTTGTTTCTAGGTATTTTTTGATTTCTTCCTTGATTTCTTCAGTGATCTCTTGGTTATTTAGTAGTGTATTGTTTAGCCTCCATATTCTTTACAGATTTTTTTAAAAAATTACAACACTAGATCCATATTTATTTATTTATTTATTTATTCATTCATTCATTCATTTATGGTTGTGTTGGGTCTTCGTTTCCGTGTGAGGGCTTTCTCTAGTTGTGGCAAGCGGGGGTCACTCTTCATCGTGGTGCACGGGCCTCTCACTGTCGTGACCTCTCTTGTTGTGGAGCACAGGCTCCAGACGCGCAGGCTCAGTAATTGTGGCTCACGGGCCTAACTGCTCTGCGGCATGTGGGATCTTCCCCGACCAGGGCTCGAACCCGTGTCCCCTGCATTAGCAGGCAGATTCTTAACCACTGCGCCACCAGGGAAGCCCTACAGATTTTTTCCTGTAATTGATACCTAGTCTCATAGCGTTGTGGTCAGAAAAGATACTTGATATGATTTCAATTTTCTTAAATTTACCAAGGCTTGATTTGTGACCCAAGGTATGATCTATCCTGGAGAATGTTCTATGAGCACTTGAGAAGAAAGTGTATTCTGTTGTTTTTGGATGGAATGTCCTATAAATATCAATTAAGTCCATCTTGATTAATGTATCATTTAAAGGTTGTGTTTCCTTATTTATTTTCATTTTGGATGATCTGGCATTGGTGAAAGTGGGGTGTTAAAGTCCCCTACTATGATTGTGTTACTGTCGATTTCCCCTTTTATGTCTGTTAGCATTTGCCTTAAGTATTGAGGTGCTCCTATGTTGGATGCATACATATTTACAATTGTTATATCTTCTTCTTGGATTGATCCCTTGATCATTATGTAGTGGCCTTCTTTATCTCTTCTAACAGTCTTTATTTTAAAGTCTATTTTGTCTGATGTGAGAATTGCTACTCCACCTTTCTTTTGATTTCCATTTGCATGGAATACTTTTTTCCATCCCCTCACTTTCACTCTGTATGTGTCTGTAGGTCTGAAGTGGGTCTCTTGTAGACAGCATATATACGGGTCTTGTTTTTGTATCCATTTAGCCAGTCTATGTCTTTTGGTTGGAGCATTTACATTTAAGGTAGTTATCAATATGTATGTTCCTATTACCATTTTCTTAATTGTTTTGGGTTTGTTATTGCGGTCTTTTCCTTCTCTTGTGTTTCCTGCCTAGAGAAGTTCCTTTAGCATTTGTCATAAAGCTGGTTTAGTGGTGCTGAATTCTCTTAGCTTTTGCTTGTCTGTAAAGGTTTTAATATCTCCATCGAAAATGAATGAGATCCTTGCTGGATAAAATAACCTTGGTTGTAGGTTTTTCCCTTTCATCACTTTCAATATGTCCTGCCACTCCCTTCTGGCTTGCAGAGTTTCTGCTGAAAGATCATCTGTTACCCTTATGGGGATTACCTTGTATGTTATTTATTGTTTTTCCCTTGCTGTTTTTAAAATTTTTTCTTTGTATTTAATTTTTGATAGTTTGATTAATATGTGACTTGGCATGTTTCTCCTTGGATTTATCCTGTATGGGACTCTCTGCACTTCCTGGACTTGACTGACTATTTCCTTTCCCATATTAGGGAAGTTTTCAACTATAATCTCTTCAAATATTTTCTCAGTAACTTTCTTTTTCTCTTCTTCTTCTGGGACCCCTATAATTCGAATGTTGGTGCCTTTAATGTTGTCCCCAAGGTCTCTAAGACTGTCCTCAATTCTTTTAATTCTTTTTTCTTTATTCTGCTCTGCAGTAGTTATTTCCACTATTTTATCTTCCAGGCCACTTATCCGTTCTTCTGCTTCAGTTATTCTGCTATTGATTCCTTCTAGAGAATTTTTTTTTTTTTAAGAAATTCACATTCTTTTATTTATTTATTTATTTATTTATTTATTTATTTATGACTGTGTTGAGTCTTCATTTCTGTGCAAGGGCTTTCTCTAGTTGCAGCAAGTGGGGACCACTCTTCATCGCGGTGCGCGGGCCTCTCACCATCGCGACCTCTCTTGTTGTGGAGCACAGGCTCTAGATGCGCAGGCTCAGTAATTGTGGCTCACGGGCCCAGTTGCTCCGTGGCATGTGGGATCTTCCCAGACCAGGGCTCGAACCCGTGTCCCCTGCATTGGCAGGCAGATTCTCAACCGCTGCGCCACCAGGGAAGCCCCCTTCTAGAGAATTTTTAATTTCATTTATTGTGTTGTTCATCATTGTTTGTTTGCTCTTTAGTTCTTCTAGGTCCTTGTTAAATGTTTCTTGTATTTTCTCCATTCTATTTCCAAGATTTTGGATCATCTTTACTATCATTATTCTGAATTCTTTTTCAGATAGACTGCTTATTTCCTCTTCATTTGTTTGATCTGGTGTGTTTTTACCTTGCTCCTTCATCTGCTGTGTGTTTCTCTGTCTTCTCATTTTGCTTCACTTACTGTGTTTGAGGTCTCCTTTTCACAGGCTGCAGTTTTGTAGTTCCCATTACTTTTGGTGTCTGTCCCCCAGTGACTAAGGTTGGTTCAGGGGGTTGTGTAGGCTTCCTGGTGGAGGGGACTAGTGCCTGTGTTCTGGTGGATGAGGCTGGATCTTGTCTTTCTGGTGGGCAGGACCATGTCCGGTGGTGTGTTTTGGGGGTGTCTGTGCCCTTATTATGATTTTAGGCAGCCTCTCTGCTAATGGGTGTGGTTGTGTTCCTGTCTTGCTAGTTGTTTGGCATAGGGTGTCCAGCACTGGAGCTTGCTGGTCGTTGAGTGGAGCTGGGTCTTAGCATTGAGATGGACATCTCTGGGAGAGCTTTCACCGTTTGATATTACATGGAGCCAGGAGGTCTCTGGTGGGCCAGTGTCCTGAAATCTGCTCTCCCACCTCAGAGGCACAGGCCTGACACCCGGCTGGAGCACCAAGACCCTGTCAGCCACACAGCTCAGAAGAAAAGGGAGAAAAGAAAAAAGAAAGAAAAATAAAATAAAGTTATTAAAATAAAAAAAAATTTAAATTAAAAAAAATAAAAAAATTAAAAAGTAATAAAAAGAAAAGGAAGAAAGAAAGAAAGAAGAGAGCAACCAAACCAAAAAACAAATCCACCAATGATAACAAGTGCTAAAAACTATACTAAAAAAAAAAAACCCAAAAAACCCCCAAAACGGAAAGACAGAACCCTAGGACAAATGGTAAAAGCAAAGCTATACAAACAAAATCACACAAAGAAGCATACACATACACACTCACAAAAAAAGAAAAAAGAAAAAAATATATATTTATCTATATATATATATATAAAGGAGGAAGAGAACAACCCAATCAATAAACGAATCTACCAATGATAATAAACTCTAAATACTAAACTAAGATAAACATAAAACCAGAAACAAATTAGATGCAGAAAGCAAACCCCAAGTCTGCAGTTGCTCCCAAAGTCCAATGCCTCAATTTTGGGATGATTTGTTGTCTATTCAGGTATCCCACAGATGCAGGGTACATCAAGTTGATTGTGGAGATTTAATCCACTACTCCTGAGGCTGTTGGGAGAAATTTCTCATTCTTTTCTTTGCTCGCACAGCTCCTGAGGTTCAGCTTTGGATTGGCCCCGCCTCTGCGTGTAGGTCACCTGAGGGCGTCTGTTCCCGCTCAGAGAGGATGGGGTTAAAGTAACAGCTGATTTGGGGGCTCTGGCTCACTCAGGCAGGGAGCAGGGAAGGGTACGGATGCGGGGTGAGCCTGCGGCGGCAGAGGCCGGCGTGACGTTGCACCAGCCTGAGGTGCGCTGTGTGTTCTCCCGGGGAAGTTGTCCCCGGATTACGGGACCCTGGCAGTGGTGGGTTGCACAGGCTCCCGGGAAGGGTGGTGTGGATAGTGACCTGTGCTTGCACACAGGCTTCTTGGTGGCGGCAGCAGCCGCCTTAGCATCTCATGCCCGTCTCTGGGGTCCACGCTCATAGCTGCGGCTCATGCCAGTCTCTGGAGCTCCTTTCAGCGGCGCTCTTAATCCCCTCTCCTCGCGCACCAGGAAACAAAGAGGCAAGAAAAAGTCTCTTGCCTCTTCAGCAGCTCCAGACCTTTTCCCGGACTCCCTCCCAGCTAGCTGTGGCACACTAACTCCTTCAGGCTGTGTTCACACCGCCAACCCCAGTCCTCTCCCTGCGATCCGACCGAAGCCCAAGCCTCAGCTCCCAGCCCCCGC
This sequence comes from Balaenoptera acutorostrata, assembly GCF_949987535.1. Classification (NCBI taxonomy): domain Eukaryota; kingdom Metazoa; phylum Chordata; class Mammalia; order Artiodactyla; family Balaenopteridae; genus Balaenoptera; species Balaenoptera acutorostrata. Next base: position 54,478,636 of record NC_080065.1, on the reverse strand, counting down.
ACCCCCCACACCCCCCCAGCGGGTGAGCAGACAAGCCTCTCGGGCTGGTGAGTGCTGGTCGGCACCGATCCACTGTGCGGGAGTCTCTCCGCTTTGCCTTCCACACCCCTGTTGCCGCTCTCTCCTCCGTGGCTCCAAAGCTTCCCCTCTGCCACCCGCAGTCTCCGCCTGTGAAGGGCCTTCTTAGTGTGTGGAAACCTTTCCTCCTTCACAGCTCCCTCCCACTGGTGCAGGTCCCGTCCCTATTCTTTTGTCTCTGTTTTTTCTTTTTTCTTTTGCCCTACCCAGGTACGTGGGGAGTTTCTTGCATTTTGGGAAGTCTGAGGTCTTCTGCCAGCGTTCAGTAGGTGTTCTGTAGGAGTTGTTCCACATGTGGATGTATTTCTGATGTATTTGTGGGGAGGAAGGTGATCTCCACATCTTACTCCTCCGCCATCTTGAAGGTCTCCCCTGTTTACCTTTTAAAGGATGTGTTTGGGAAAAAAAAGGAAGAACCAGTCGATAAGCAAAGATAGAAGTTTTTTTAAATAAAAAGACATAATTATAGAAAAAGGCATCAGAGGAGAGAAAAATGTAGTCCACCATGCAAATGAATGGAAACCTACTGACTTGTTTTGCAAATGGGAAGAATCTGGACAATCTTTCCAAGAGTCCTTAATAGGAATTCCAGTGTTGCTGATCTCAGTTTGAAACTGAAAATAAAATCCATGTTTAATGTATCTAGGTCCTTAGAATAGGTTAATAAAATAATCTTTTGAATAAATAAAAGGTTACAAAATAACATTAGCTGGGTTTTTGGATTGAGGCATTTGAACTCTTGAGTTTTCAATCTAATTCCTGAAATTCTGATGCATCAGAGGGTGGTAAGGGACATTCAGAGTCTCCCACTGGGGAGGCCAGCTCAGAACCTGGCTTGTATTTTTTCTCGAAGGTTGGTTCTGGCCGAAGATTCTACAATTTCTTTCAATTACCTGTTCTAGCAACCAATAAACTTTGCAATCAGGACACTGTTCTTTCTGCATATTCTAAATTTCTGCCTGCAGCAATTTAATTCCATTTCCTTAGTGCATATAGGAAATACATAGCATTTGGTGCCAGACTTGAAGTAAGATGGATGAGTTAAAATAAAAACCGGCTTTTCAAAATGGTGGTGTAGCTAAGTCTTTTAAACTCGGACAGAAATGGGGAGAGAATTAGGTCAGAAGAGTGTGTCTTAACACCAAGGCATAGAAGATCTAGGGTTTTTCCTCCTTGAGGGAATTGGGGAATAAGAAGGTGCCTCCAGGGGAGTGTGACACAGAAGTTTCAACCTCAGACTAGATAGATTCCAGCCTCTTCTGTCTGGCTTGTTTTGCCCTCTCTCTATTTCTGTGGTAGTTGGAAGGACGTATCTGATGTCTCTGTTCTGATCGTCTGGCAGGAGGAGAGAGTGTCTGACTTCCAGTTTGGCAGCAAATGCATCTGCAGTACCTCTGGCTTGTTCAAACTGCCAGTGCAGAGTCTATCACCAACTCTACTGATTTGCTGCATGATCATGGGTACAATGAGGCCACTATTCTCTTTACTGTAACCCTTACATCCTTAAAGAGTCATATCAAGTCACCTGTCAGGTTTTTTCTTTACAGGCAAAAATAGTTTAGTTCCTGCATCATTCCCTCAAAGATGTACACAAACATTTTTTAACTTTCAAAATAATTGAAACTAACTTCTATAACAAGGCTCTAACAATAACTTGATTAAAGTAAAAGCCACTTTCTTATTCTTTCATATTATATCTAACTAATACATTGAAGATCTAACTACTACTTTTAAAATTAAATGGCTACTTTAATAATCTATGTTGACTTTGTGATCCAAATGAAAGATAGGAAATCATTCTCACCTTATATGACATTAGTAAGAGAAAGTATGCAACAATAGACTTTTAGACCAGGCCTAAAAAAAGACATAAAATAGATAAGACAGAAATAAAGGTTGTTAACCAGAAATTTCAAAAGGAAAGGCCTTTGTTTTATTGCTTGACTATTTTTTGTGCATTAAAAGGAGCTAATGAATCCCTCCTTTTTATAAATCACATCTTTCTTGTTACTCTATAGTTATAATTGCAATAAAAATTACTAAAATATTCTTAGGTAAATAGACTGAGAAGGACTCCACATCTGCAGGAAATGTCTGAATCTGGCACAGTCAAGGATATAGTGAGGAAGAAGAAACTAATATTGAATGATTGATAGATGATCCTTCATTACAAGACTAAAAGACAACAGAGCATTTCAGTTTTATACAATAACTCAGAGCATCATCAACAAAACCTTACTGAAGGTCTGGTGTTTTTAGACTCTCAGAGCCATGCAAACATATATCTAAGAGAGCAAGTGCTAAGAGAGCAAGTTTGCTAAAGCAAAGATATATCTAAGAGAGCAAAACTCATGCCTGTCTGTGAGGGATTCTGGGAAGTTGGTAGTATTGGCTGATAGAGAAGAGGAAGAAGAAAGTCTGGACAGGATTGGAAACAGGAGAAATGATCCATTGTGGGGAACTATCTATTACATTGTGTCCAAAGGGATGGGAGAAAGTTGGTGTGATTAATATTAGCACAAGTATTCATGGAGGTTCAACTTAGTGGAGGTGTTTGGGTGGTTCAAAAACATGACTGATGTACTTACTACATACTAGCTGCTGGGGATGCAAAGACAAATAAGGCAAATCCCTGCCAAAGAGAAATTTACAATAGCAGAAATAGAAATGATAAGTAATATACAGGGTGGCAGAACCATCTGTGAATTAAGTCTGTTGTTAGTGAATCTCCCAGCAAAGAGAGAACATGGGAGCAGGCTGATAAGAATTCAAAAAATTGAGGGGAGTCACAGAAAAGTGGGCTGAAATACAGAGCTGGACCCCGTTTTCCAGAAGGAACTGGAGAGCTGAAGAAAAATTTGAAGCAGAAGGTCAGTGATATGGATGATGCCAACACTCTTGGGAACAGAGAAAGGCTGTCATTCATTGACCACATTGTTATATACACTCATCCACACCAGTCTGAATGAAATATATTGCCTGCCATATCAGTAAACAAAGGATGTTGCAGCCATCAGCCATCACATTATAGCTGCCCCTCTGGTGCACCCTGAGGAAACTCAGGATGAGAAATTACAGGATACTGGCCCCAGATAGCTGAGGTGTATATCAAAGGAATGATTTCAGTGAGACCAGAACCTTGCATCTTCTATAAATAGAAAAATGATAAATTCCTTAACTTGAGATATCTTGTTTTCTTTAATTAACAGTAGTGTTTAGATGTTCCAACTACCTGGTCTTTGTTGCAAAAACTCCTATATATCCTGGCTGCCCCCCACCCCCACCCCCGTGCCTCTTTGGAGCAATCTCTCAGAGTTATCTGAGATGCTGTGTCCTGGGCTTAACTCCTCAGTTTTGTCTGCCAAATAAAACATAACTCTAAACTTTTAGGTTGTGCTTTTTTTCCCCAGTTGACACCAGGTATCTGGCCTTTGCCAAAAAGACATATTTTAGAACTGGAGATTTCTGGTGCACTACTTGCCTTAGAGAGGAATGTCTCAGGAGCTGGGAGTAGAGCTGAGCTGGTTTGAGGTACACACAGTGACTAATTTGACTACAGCTGGGGAAGGGGGCTCACATTTTATTACTAAAAGAATAGTGGGACAGATTGCCCATAGAGGAGAGAGCCAGCACATTGCTGAATTTATAAAGAAAGGTTTTGGGAAGAAATGAAATTAAGGTGGGTCTTGAAGAAAAGGGAAGGCACTTAGATAGGGAGAATAAACGGGGAAAGCATTCAAGGCAGGGGAATCAGTATGAACAAAACACAAGAGGGGGGTTCGAATGCACATAGTATGTATGGGGAATGATAAGTACATCAGTTTGGCTGGATCAGAGGGTTTGTATAAGCAAATAATAATCAAGTAGAGTGGAAAAGTGAGTTGGATCCGGATTATAATAGCCTTGAAATACAAGTCTAAGTATTTTGGACTGTATCCTAGTTGAGAAAATTGATTTTTTCATTTTGGAGTGGAAGTCTAGCAATATTTTGAGAAAGTTATAATCTGGTATCAGTGTATGGAGTGGATAAGGTAGAGGTTAGAATGAGAAAGATATTGCCATTAAGATACTAGAGCCTGGAATTCAGTAGTAGTGGTGGGAAAGGAAAGAAGGAGTTGTGAAAGGCATTACAAAGGAAGAATTGATAAGAGGTATTAAGAATGCCTCCAGAGTTTTATAGTTAGGAGGCTGAATAATGATGAGACCATTGCCTGCAATATCAAAATCCAGAGGAGAAGCTGGTTTGGTGGGAAAATAATTAGCTTAGATTTAGATGTGTTAAATTGAGGTGATAATAATACAAGTAATTATAAATGCCAGGTCTGAAATTCAGTAAAGAACTTAGGTTCAAGATGTATGTCTGAGAATCCTCCTGGTAGAAGTGAAAGTTTAAGCCCTGAGAATAAATGATTCTCTATGAGAATATGTAGAACAGTGATTCTCCACCCAGGCCATGTATTATAATCGCTGTTGCAGTGGAGCTGTTGTTTCTGCCTGCCCCCTCTTCTGCTAAAAGAAGACCTCTGTTCATTGTAGGAGCTGCCTCTCTTCCTCTCCCTGTGATTCTGGTGGTGAGCGGGGGGAAGGCTACAATTAGGGGGTCCCACTTCTCCATCATAAAGGAGGGCCTGCAACCCAGTATGGACAATCAGAGCATCCATCTCCTAGATGTAGTGACTGGTCCAAACGTAGGGACATGACTCAGTATCTTTTTAGTATTTAGCCTGTAGACCGAAGTGATGAGGGCCTGAGTCTTTTCTCTGTAATCACTAACTACGAATGATGGGAAACAAAAGTTTCCTATATTCCTCTTTTCCACCACATAAAGAAAGCCTGCCTGACAATGAAGCCACTTCATAGGGAAACAGAGACAGGGTCCTAATGATATCATTTGAATCCCTAGAACCAGATGTTTCTGAATGTAGTCCTACCACATGTCTGCTAACATGGCCACTTCATTTATATGCTATCATACCACAGTGGGGGGAGGGGGGGCACTGACAAAGCCTGCCTAATATTAATTGGCTAAGTCACCTTGTTTATTTGGGTGTTTCGATCTTTGTAATGAGAGACTAGTTCTGTATCTTTTTTTTTTTTTTTTTTTTGGCTGTGTTGGGTCTTCGTTTCTGTGCGAGAGCTTTCTCTAGTTGGTGGCAAGCAGGGGCCACTCTTCATTGCGGTGCATGGGCCTCTCACTATCGCGGCCTCTCTTGTTGCGGAGCACAGGCTCCAGACGCTCAGGCTCAGTAGTTGTGGCTCACGGGCCTAGTTGCTCTGTGGCATGTGGGATCTTCCCAAACCAGGGCTTGAACCCGTGTCCCCTGCATTGGCAGGCAGGTTCTCAACCACTGCGCCACCAGGAAAGCCCTCTGTATCTTGATTATAGTAGTAGTTACACAAAACTACTCATGTGATAAAATGACAGATCTATACACACTCATTGTACCAATGTCGGTTTCCTGGTTTTGATATTGTACTATGATTATTTAAGATGTAAATGAACTGGGGGAGACTGAGTGAAGGTAATCTTTTCAACTTCCTGTAAATCCATAATTATTTCAAAATAAAAATCTTTAAACATTGCTGTTTATGAGACATTTAAATATAAAGATACAGAAAGGTGAAAAGTTAGAAAAGTGAAAGGATGAGAAAATATATTCCATGCAAATAATAACAAAAATTAAGTTAATAGAGGGGCTTCCCTGGTGGCGCAGTGGTTGGGAGTCTGCCTGCTAATGCAGGGGACAAGGGTTCGAGCCCTGGTCTGGGAAGATCCCACATGCCGCGGAGCAACTAGGCCCGTGAGCCACAACTACTGAGCCTGCGCGTCTGGAGCCTGTGCTCCGCAACAAGAGGTCACGATAGAGAGAGGCCCGCGCAACGTGATGAAGAGTGGCCCCCGCTTGACACAACTAGAGAAAGCCCTAGCACAGAAACGAAGACCCAACGTAGCAATCAATCAATCAATCAATCAATAAATCTTTAAAAAAAAATTAAGTTAATAGATATGTTACTATCAGAAAAAATAAACTTTAAAATTAGAGGCATTAATGAGGGTCACTCCATAGTGGCAAAACTGTAATTTATTAGAAAACTATCTGATAACATAACCTCAAAATATATAAAGCAAAAATTGACTTAAAAGGAGAAGTAGACAAACCCACAATCATAATGGGAGATTTTAACATACTTTTCTCAGTAATTAATAGATCAAACTGATAAAAAATTCAGTAGTAATATAGATCCTTAGGACAATAAATTAATATATGCCCAGAATTGTACAACTACAAAATGTATACATTTAGGAAAATCAACTCCCTACTGGGTCATAAAGCAAGTTTCAACAATTTTCAAAGACTGAAAGCATTCAGACTTTATTCTTTGACTACAATGCAGTTAGGTTTGAAATCACAAACAAGAGATAACTAGAAAATTCCATATGTTTGGAAATCAATAAAAACATATTTCTAATAGCTAATGTGTCAAATAACTCATAATGGAAATTTAAAATAATATTCACATTGGATGATGAAAGTGTTATATATCAAAATTTGTTTGATTCACCTGAAGTAGTATCTAGAGGGTGACTTAGGTCTTAATTGTTTATATAAGAACAGAAGAAGGACTAAACTAATGAGCTAAGTATTCAAGTCAAGATGTTAGAAAAAGAATAGCAGAGAAGAAAACCTCAAAGAAAATATCAGGAAGAAAATAATAAAGATAAGAATAGTAATTAATGAAATGGTAAACAAACTGACAATAGTAAGTATCAACAGGACAAAATTTGGTTTTTTGAAAGATTAATACATTTCACAAACCTCTGGCAAACTTGAATAAAAGAGAAGGCATATATAAATAATAGTGATTTCGAAAAGAGGTAATTACTGCAGATGTTTCAGACATAAAGAAGACAGTAAGAGGCTATTAGGAACAACTTTATGCCAACACACTCCAAAATTAGATGACATAGAAAAATTCTTAGAAAAACTTATGTTAAGAAATTAAGATAAAATTCTCTTCACAAAGGAAAAAATACAAGCCCCAGATGGCTTTACAGGCAAGTTTTATCAAACATTTAAGCAAAAAAATAATCCCAGTCTTAAGGAAGTCATTCTGGAATATAGCTAAGGAGGGAACATTACTGACAACTTATGATACTACCATAATTTTGACAAGGATAGTACGAGAAAGGAATATTATAGGTCAATCTCACTCATTAACATATATGGAAAACCCTAAACAAAACAGTAGCTATCAAAATCTATGTATGAAAATGTTAGTATATTATTGCCAAGTTGGGTTTATTCCTTCCACGAAAGGCTGATTTAATATAAGAAAACCAATATATGTAATTTTTCGTATTATTAGCTTAAAGTAGAAAAATTATATCATGATTTTAGCTGATAAAACTATTTCATAAAATTTGACAGTCAAAAAAAAAAAAAAAAAAAAAAAAAAAAAGAAGGGCAGATCCAGGCTTTGCGTCCAGGAACAGGCTCCTGGAACAACACATAAAGACTGGTCTACCATGAAGACTGCTTCCTCTGCCACATTCAGGATGCTGGGAATCAGGAAGTCATTACGTCATTTCAGCAGAGTCTAGGGATCAGGAAGTTGTCTGAACACTGTAACCTCCAGGGCCCTGCTGGGTCTGTAGAAATGGACCAGCAAAATGGGCATCTCATATGCTACTGCCTCAGCTCACACTGAACTCAAGCACCATACAAGAACCTAAATCACAGGCAGCACTCTGGATGCGAGGGACTTTAAGAAAGACAGCATTCAGCTTTCCAACCTCTGCTTTATGTGGATATACACTAAGAGGACCCTGGAAAAGATAATGAGCAAGCTAATCCAGGCATATTCACTATACCATAAAAAATATTAAAGTATTCCACCAAAAGGGAGGAAGGAGTGTCTAATTAAAAAGAGAGAGAGAAAACTTAAGAGATATCACAACCAAATGCAATACCAAATGTAAAGGGCTTTTTCAAAGAGAAAAAATGAATATAGGAGAAATTTGAATATAGTTTTGGTAGTATATAATATTAAGGAATTATAAATAATTTTGTTAGGTTAAAGTAATATGTTTATATAAGCAAACGTTGCTACTTTTTAGACCTTACTTAAATATGGAATATTACAATGTCTAGAAATTGCTGGAAAATGCTTAAAAGTATTTAGTTTTTAGGGGAATAGAATAAGAATAAGGAAGGGGAGCAAAAATGTTAATGATTAATTCTGGGTAATAGGGCTCATTTTATTATTCTCTCTGCTTCTGTGATTGAAATTTCTCATAATAAAAATCTTTAACAGGTTATACCAAAAAAAAAAAAAAAAAAAAAAAAAAAAAAAAAAAATTTGACAGTCATTCAACATAACAGTCCACAAGCATTCTAAGAAATAGAAGGAAAATTACTGAAACCCTGAAAACATTCCCTTTAATATTAGAAAAGCTACAGGGTACCTGCCATAACTATTTGCATTCAACACTGAATTAGAGACCCCAGCCAGCATGGTAATGTAAGAAAAAATCAAAGATATAAGGGTTGGAAAGGAATTGTTCTGCCTGTGAAGAAAACCTAAAATAATCTACAAATAAATTATTGTAATTAAAAGAAGTAAAATTTACTCATAGTTAAAAAACTAGATGACATAAAAGAAAAAAGAACTTATCTATAATCTTAACACTCAGAAAAGATCAAATGTGACATGCTGATATACTTTCCTGTAATTTTTTCTCTGTGTATTTTTTTAATTTTTATTTTTTTACATACTTAACATTGTATCATACATATGCAGTTTTATAGCCTTGCTTTACATTTCAGCCTTGGTTTTTAAAAAAAATTATTTAAAAAATGAGTTTGTTGACAATATTCTCTTGTTATGGATGATAATAATGTTTAAGGAGTTTCCAAATGTTTCTATTATAAATAGCCTTGTTGTAAAGAGCTTTGTCTTCATGTCACAGTATGTCCTTGTGATACATTCTTAAATGAGGCCTACCTTAAAAACCATAATGTCCTAAACACATTGGTCCATTATGGTCTTCTAAGATCATAACTGTCCTAAAGACCCTTAATAAATATTACCAAATTGTTCTCCAAACTGTGTCACATTAATTAAGCTGCAACCATCAGATAGTATGTTTTCAACTTATGAAACCCAACAATAATTTAATATTATCATTTGAATTGAATTTGAATATCACTTATCTTTGCTATTTTGACAATAGGAATTTTTAAAATAAACTATTTTTTAGAGCAGTTTTAGATTCAGAGCAAAATTGAGAGGAAAGGTCATAGCCTCCCCCACTATCAATAACCTCCACCAGAGTGGTGCATTTGTTTCACTTATGAGCATAGACAGTAGGAATTTACATCCTATTTTATTTGGTATTTCCTTGGTTACTAGTAAGGTTGAATATCTTTCATGTTTCTGACCCACTTATACTTTTCCATGTATTTTCTCTCTCCTTTTGCCATTTATCTATGGTAGTTCAAGTATCTTTATGATTTAAAAAATTGGTTAAATTCTGATTATAGTGAGAATATTAACATATCTCTACTTTTGTTATAAGTTGTTTTCCAGTTTGATTTTTTGCTTTCTACTCACAAATAATAGTTTTAATTTTCTTTCATAAGATGTATAGCAAAAAATTGATTACTATTATATTTTAACCTGCATTCCCATGTTTTTAGTGAGAATTATTATTTTGTTTCAGAGGAATTGAGAAACATTAGAATATCATATATAAACATTACCCAAAAAACAGGACATAGAAGAAAGGAAAGATAGTTTTAGATAGTTTTAGAGCTTGGAAAGCCACAGTGGTTCAGGAGTCCCAAGTAAAAATCTAGTTGATGACAGACTTATTTATTCATTCATTCATTTTTAAAGCTATCAGAAAGTGCCCACCATATGTCTAGCCTTGTGCATATGGTAGACACTCTGAGGAAGAGTGATTATATGGACAGGAAAACTATTCCAGATGCTCCTATCTAATCTTTTCAAGATCATGACAATGAAAGAGAGAGAGGGGGCAAGGGGATTAAGTTCTACAGTCGCAGGATGAAGAGAGTCTAAAAAAGGTAGAGAGAAAGAAAAAGTGAAGGCTGGCTGAGCCAGCACAGCTCTTTTTACTATTTCAGTCACATAGTAATATGAAAGATGACAAAAGTGTCCACATCTCTGTTAAACCTTTTAACCATGTACAGTGATCACTACCAACTGAAAGTGGCCAATTAAGAGTCCCAATGCCTAGTCAGTGGTAACAGTCATTTTTCTGAGGGTGGCATGAGTGTGTTTGTGTGTGTGTGTGTGTGTGTGTGTATTTTAGGAGGAGGAATGGAAAAGAACATTCAATTTCTTCTCTCTAAAAGCTAACATTCCTCTTTTTTTTTTTTAAACTATTTTTTTTCCCTGTTAACTAATGGGCTTAAAAATTGCCCACTGGTTTATCAAAGGTATGATTTTATTTCCTTCGGAGAAAAAGAGATGAAAGGAATATCAGAGAATTCCTGTCCATAACTTTATATGGTTGCTTCTTCAGTTTTTGCCACTTCCTCAGTTTTTGTTCCTTCTTATTAGGGTTGTCCTCTGAAACTTCTAAAATGATCAAATCTAATACCATAACTAATCATTTTGAGCCTTCCTTAACCACTAGGCTAAGAATTTACTTCCAATTATATTTCCTATCTCAATTTATGGTCAGTAACATTGTCCAAATGATCTCATAGAATATTATCAGTTAGCAATACAGTACAAATAATATGAAATTAGCAATATAAATTTCCTGAAATTTAAATTTTAAAAATATTAGCTCTCCTATTATCAGATTCCCTTGGGGAAACTTAACCCCCCCCCCCACACACACAGTAAATTACCCCTTCTGGTTTTTATTCTGCCACTGAAATTTTAGTAGCTTCTTTAGCATTCCCTAATCCAACCTCAAATCTCACACCTGTGTATACAGATTGAAAAGCTCATTACATTCTAGGCAAAAATAAATGAAAAGGGACCTACACTAACACACGTGCTTGCAGTATTTTCAAATATTAGGATGAAAATGATATTACAAGCACAGAGGTAGAAAAATGGGTTAATTACAGAATGACAAAAATCAGGCTGATTTGGATTTCTTTTGCAATATTAAGTATAAGAGGACAATGAGTAAAGTCTATAGCAATAATGAGAAAAGATTGTATTTTTGGAATTTTATACCCAACTGTTTTTATATGTGAGGGTAAAGGAAAGGCATTTTCTTATATGTAATGACATATTTTTCTTGATAAAATCACTGATAGATGAAGCAAAATTTAGAGCTCAAGAATGGGGAAATACAAAAAACAAAGCTAAATATGATTAATTGTGGTTGATCTGGTTATATAACTAATCTTGAAAGAGGCAATATGTGATGTAAATACAACACAATAGCAATAATCTAGACTTTTCACCTCAGACTTTGTTAACCAGAGCTGAGAACATGAATGTAAAAAGAATGGGGCTGAGCATGAAACCAGCCCAAACAAAGCTAGATGTAAGCAATTGTGATACATCTTGTTATTAACTTATCTTGAGAAAGAAGTTTTATGGTGTAAATACAATAACACAATAATAACCTAGACCTCAAATCTCAGATATTGTCATGAAAAACTGAAAACTAGGTGGGGGAGGAGGACGTGGGGTTAAAATGTGTTTTAACAACAATGGCATACCGAGAGAGAAGAGGAGTATTGAATTAATGGCATTGTTTAGAACTGCTAGTGCATGGTAATAATACAAAGCAGACCAACTTTAAGTTGATTTTATTCTTGTTTTTAAATTCTGTTGAGGACAAAGAAAATTTTCCTCTATTCTTCTAGGTTCTTCTGGCTGGTCTAAGAATTAATGAGATAGATTAACAGAAGAAAAATCAAATTTAATTTTGTATGTACAGGAACCCCATATACATGAGAGGTTCAGAGATAGAAAGGTAAAGTGAGGTATGTATGCCATTCTTAGCTAAGGAATGGGGTAGGGTCCTGGTGCTCTCAAGGGCAGGAGGGTCATTCACAGGAAGATAAAAAGAAGAGCAGATACTGGGTAATTGGATGTTTGTCCTGCCATATAGATGGGGCCACTAAGATAAAACTGATCTCTAGTAATAAATTTTTCCTGGGAAAAATCCCCAATTTGAATTCTTCTAGGTAGTTAAGAAAGGGGCAGTAGTTTCTCTGTAGCTCACAATAATCCTCATACCAAAGTAACACGTTTTAGGGATGCCTATTCTGAACTTTTACAGTTCTCTAAACCATTTAAATTTCCTAAGCCCATTCACACTGCTCCCACTGACCACCCTCTCCTTCTATGCCAATGGTCCTAAACAGGGAGCATTTAAATATATTGCTTAATATCAACTTTAACAGAAAGCAATATAAGTTTAAAAATGCCTTTAAAGGTGACCACTAATAGAATTTAAAAGAAGTTCCAACACATTGGAAAATTTAAAGTACAGAGGAAGCGGGGAAATTTCTAGTAAATGGCTGTGGAGTGACATGATTATGTGAACCACACAACAGATAATAATCATAATAACTGGATAAAATATTTTTAAATGCAATGAATTAAAGGTACTGGAAAGCAAAGGAAATAGAAGCCAGAAGAAAGTTTTCTCTTGAAAAACTGCAGCTAGAAGGGGTAATTGCAAGGTTATGACTTGACCTGAGAAGAGCTTGGCCTGAAGGTTATTCCTAATCCCCAAGGCTACAGAGCTGGGAAAACATAGTTGTAAATCACAGTTTTACTAGATAAGGTGCCAGATTAGACTTCAGAGTTGAAAAAGCAGCTGGAAATATAAGGAGAAATTCTGAGTGGGACAATAATAAAGAGTAAGACCCCGAATCTAAATTCCTGGGTGACAGATAAACCCATGTATGGAGTAGCCTCCAGGGAACATAGCAAAAAATACAGAGACTTGAAAAATAGAGCTTCACAGAGTAAGAGCTGTGACTTGCTATTTTTCTTTTTTTTAACCAAATGCATTTCCCAACTGTGTGCAGTTTGAGCAAGATAAAGTTGAAAATTTAGGGCTTGAAGTGTTAGAGAACAGAGCCTGAGAATTGTATATTATCTTGAGATGGGGGAAGTGGGCTCCCCAGAAGCAAGAAAACTTTAGAGTGAGTCCTCAAATATGAGTATAATGTCTGTCCAAATCCTTGGATGACTGAAATTATGCAGGCACAGGGTGTGCCCCAAGCTAATATAGGAGTAACCATAAACCATAAGATTAGAACAGATATATCAGCAGTTACATAACTCAGAGCATACTAAATTTTCAAGTTGAATTTAGGCAAGTGAATTACCTAGAGAGAATTAGGCAAGAGAATAAAAAGACAATAATCTGCAGATGAACACAACAGAATTCTAAGTCACTACACCATATTATTATATAGTGTCTAGTTTCCAACCCAATATTATTAGACATTCAAAGAAACAGGAGAGTGTGACCCATACTCAGGAAAAGTGGAAGTCAACAGAAAATGACTACAAGTGGGTCCAGATGTTGACTTAGCAGACCAAGACTTCAAAGCAACTACTATAAATATATTCATAGCATTAAAGGAAAATATGTTCAGTGACCTAAAAATAAATGTTCTTCTTGGTCAAAATTTTTTGGCAGTTTTGGTCCTTTCCTGTTCCCTGTACATTTTAGAATTCGTTTGTCAATTTCTGCAAAAGATGCTGCAGGGGTTTTGATAGGGATTATACAGAAACTATAGATCAATTTGATATCCTAACAATATTGAGTCTTCAAATCTATGAACATGGGATGTCTCTTTCCATTCACACTTGGTTCTATGTATCCTTGAGTTCTACACCCATGAATTCAACCAACTGGGGTTTGAAAATACATGAAAAAAATTTCAGAAATTTCCAAATATCCAAACTTGAATTTGCTGTGCACTGGCAACTCTTTACATAGCCTTTACATTGTGTTTACAGCTATTTACATAGCCTTTACATTGTATTAGGTATTATAAATAATCTAGAGATGATTTAAAGAATATGGGATAATGTGTGTAAGTTATATGCAAATACTGCAGCATTTTATGTAAGATATTTGAGCATCCTCAATTTTGGTATCTGAAACTGGGCTCTGGAAACAATCTCCTGAAAATACTGGAAGACAGCTATATTTAGATCTTCTCTAATTTTTCTCAAAAATGTTTTGTAATTTTTAGTGTACAAGTCTCCCACTGCTTTTGTTACATTTATTCCTAAGTATTTTGTTCTTTTTGTTGCTATTACAAATGGAATTGTATTCATTTCATTTTCAGATTGATTATGGGTAGTATATAAGATTGATTTTTGTAAATTGATCTTATAACCTATGATTTTGCAGAATTCCTTTCTTAGTTCAAATAATTTTTTTGTATGTGGATTCCTTAGACTTTTCTACAAACAGGATCATATCACATATGCAGGTAAAGAGAGTTTTACTTCTTTCCTTACAATCTGGATGTCTTTTCTTTTTCTTGTTTGATTGTACTGGCTGGAACATCCAGTTGGATGCTGGATAGAAATTGTGAGAGTAGATATCCTTGCCTTGTTCCTAATCTTACAGGGAAAGCATTCAGACTCTTACCACGAAGTACAATATTAACCGTAAGCTTTACAGAGATTCCCTTTATCAAGTTGAGGAAGTTTGTTTCTATTTCTCATTTGTTGAGAATGGGCACTGGATTTTGTCAAATGCTTTTTCTGTGTCTATTGGGATTATCATGTGGGTTTTGTCTTTTATTCTCATAATCTGCTGTATTACATTCATTATTTTCTCCTTAGCACTCTTTCTTCTCTTGTTCAGTGTCTCCTTTTATTTTTCTTAGTGTTTTCCAGGACCTCCAATAATCTGTTAATCAGTGGTGGTGATAAGGGTCAGCTTTATCTTATTTATGATATTACAGGAAACACATTTAAAGTTGGTTTACTATGTAAATTTTTGCTGTTGGTTCACCAAGCAGAGATAGGTCCCTTTATTCCTTAGACTTTTATGAACTTTTAATAATAAATACTACTTAACTTTATCAAATACTTTTGCATCATTTGCCATAATCATTTTGTAACAGGGAAGAGCCAAATCTGACTACATGTTGGATCTTTCTTTTACTTTAACCTTTGCTTTCCGCTGCTTTTGTTCACTAAAAGGATACAGTCTATACATAATGGCCTGCCTCTGGGAACTCTGCCCCTCTGCCTGAATGTTAAACCAAAGTGCCTTTGTTCAGGGAAGCATCCTGACCCTGTCCATCGGTGGATGGCTGCAAGAAAGAAGAAATTGACCACCCCCCTCCCCCCGACCCTCCCCCCGCCCAATGCTGGCCATTCCAGGGCATATTAGCAAAACTTATGGCCTTTTTACTTTACTTCCCCATCTCCTCCCCCTCTCTGTTCTATAAAAGAAACTGACATCCAAACCCCGATAAGATGGTTTTTCAGAGACACTAGTCTGTCATCGTCTCGGTCTGCCGGCTTTCCGAATCAAGTCGTATTCCCTGCCTCAACACCTCATCTCCAATTTATTGGCCTGTTGTGTGGCAAGCAGAGTGAACTTGGACTAGGTAACAATTTCAGTTTTATATTTCAATATATGAATATGGTGAATTACACTGATAGATTTTGCTGATGCTAAACCATTACATTCTTGGGATAAAAATCCAAATGATGTAATTTTGAAATGTATTATTGGAGTTAGTTATTTTTAAAAGTAATTTTATACCCACATTCATAAGTAATATGAGTAGTATATACCTTTTTTCTTTTTCTATTGTTATCTGGTTTTGGAATCATGATTACACTAGCCTCAGGCAATAAGCTGAGCAGCTTTGTAATCTGTTAAATATTCTTGGCCCTTAGCTTTTTGGAAGGAGGTATCTTTGGCTACCATTTCAATTTCTCTAATGTTCACTTACTTGTTCAAGTTTTATTTTTATTTTATCAAATTTGTCACCTTGTATTCTTCCAGATATATCCATTTAATCCAGGTTCAATCAAGCAAATGACCAACTGGCAATATTCCAAGAAGTTGCAGTCCTGGGGGAGGGGTACTTTATTGACTAACTGGGATTCTGTCATTCATAATAGCTGCTGTAAAATATAATTCAGCATAAGCATTAATTTCTCCCTTACTCCATCCTCACAGGGAATGTCAGATTTCATACCACAGTAGAGTACAACATTTCAGTGTTGTAATTAGATATGATAGAAAACTACAACTGAAGAATCATGTGGTAAATCAGAAATTGTAGTGCCTAGATTCTAAGTAAATGTGAAGGAAGGAAAGGCATGTTAAGATTATGGTAGAGGCAGAAAAATACGTCTGGGATTGTGGCAAAGACTGGAAAGAATGGGACCAGGGTGAAGTGAAGGCATCTGGGTAGTTTCCCCGAGGGCAAGGGCTGTATAGGCCCAGCTCCACTCACAGGTGCCTGGAATAAGGGTGTTTAATGACGCTGTTAACGCGTAAATTGAAGGCTGGGAGAGAGAGAGAGAGAGCTTTTCCACTAGCAGCCAGTTTGAAAGGGCTAATTTATGCAAAGCATCTATCCCTGTGCCTACTTTGTTTAAGCATTTCATAATTGCCAGTTAAAAGAAATTTCCCTTTTCTGTATTATAAAATTGCCAGGAATTTTTGCTAGCAGTCAGGAAACTTTTTTTTTTTTTTCAGCATATCTTCCTCCTTTGCCAAGACTGTTACAAACCAGTAACCCTGGGGTGATCAAAAAAGGCCTGTTCTTGAGAAGAAAATCCTGTTCTTTAAATTCTGTGGCTTCTGTATGGAAACATCCATTTGTTGTGGTACTGGCCGTCTTGGGCGCGTCTACCTACCCCTTTGTAGGAGTAGGCTAATCTGCTTACATGTTTTCAGTGAAGACAGTCTAGTCCTAGTCCTGGAGTCTCTGGGTTGTGTACTTGGAATTGTATGTTGAGGATCAGGTAGGAACTTAACGCCTTTCTTTGTTTTTAAGAACTACAGTGAATGTAAACTACTCAGAGCAGGGATTTTGTTTCAGCAATCATTTTAGTCTTAGCACCTGTAATAGTACCTGGTAGGAAGTGATACTGAATAAATACTTTCTATGATTCTCAGCCATTGCTTTATTTTAAAATTTATTTCCCTAGACTTTCCTTGTTTTTGATGACCTTGACAGTTTCAGGTGTACTCGTCAGGTATTCTGTAAAAGGTCCTTGGGATTTATCTGATGTTTTTCTCATGATTAGACAGGGGTTATGAGTTTTTGGAAAGAAGACCATAGAGGTACAGTATCATTTTCATCACATCATATCATGGGTGCATATTACCATCATGACTTATCACTGTTGATGTTGACTTTTGTTAAGTTTCTCCACTGTAAAGTTACTCCACACCCCATACCCCAATCTGTACTCTTCGGAAAGTAGTCACTATTTGCAGCCCACACTTAAGGAGTGGGGGAGGGTTTTACTCCACTTCGAGGATGAAGTATATACATAAATTATTTGGAATACTTCTGCATGGGAGATTTGGGTCTTCTTTATTTATTCAAACAATTAGTATTATATTAGTTTCTTATAACTGCTCTAACAAAGCACCACAAACTGGGTGACTTAAAATCATAGAATTGTAGTCAATCACAGTTCTGGAGACTAGAAATCTGAAATCAAGGTGTTGGTGGGGTTGGTTCCTTCCGTGGGCTCTGAGGAAGAATCTGTTCCATGCCGCTCTTTTAGCTTCTCATGTTGGCTGGAAATCCCTGATATCCTTTGGTTTGTACATGTATCATTCCAATCTCTGGCTCTGTCTTCACATGGCATTGTCACCTTTGTCTCTATGCCCAAGTTTCCCTTGCCTTTGGGGGACACCAGTCATTGAATCAGGGCCTACTCTAATGACCTCTTGATTACATCTGCAAAGACCCTATTGAAACTGTGGGTTAAATCCATTTCACCTGCCTTCACTCATCAAGGTTGTTTTAAGACTTACATGCTTCCCAAGCTGCACGTAGCCTAAACAATAATATGTTTGCTTGAATTATTTTCCAGGAACTTGGAGTCAACTGCCTCTAGTTCAGCTAAGCTGAGAGTCAGCTGTGTCTAGTTCAAGCTGAGCTGGTTGAGACCGGATAGGACCACCAACCCTTCAACTGGGCATGCGTGAGTGTCCTGCTCGTGATGTATCTTTACATCAGAGGGCTGAAAACTCCACCCTCAGCACGTTCGGAGACCCATAACCTAGTCACACTTGTGCAGGACGATTACCGCACCTTTTCCCAATTACTTTTCCTCACACCTCCCATGCTCCCCACGCCTCAGACCTCCCTGCAGCTTTATTCGTTATCCTATAAATATCCCCCAAGCTCCTGACTTCCAGGAGGCAGATTCGGGATTTGTTCTCTGTCTCTTCGCTTGGCTGCCTTGCAAATAAACCCTCTCTTCACTGTGAACCTTCATGTCTCAGTATCTTGGCTTGCTGTGCATCTGGAAAAATGAACCTGGTGTGGCAACACTGTTTCCAGGTAAGTTCACCCTCGCAGATGTGAGTGAAGTCAGGTAGTCTAAGATATGCGGCTGTCCCTGAGAAAAATGTTCCAGGCAGAGGAAATTATAAGAGCAAAGATTCTGAGGTAAGAATGTCCTTAGAGGGTTCCATGAGCGTTAGGAGAAGACAGTGGCTGCAGCAGAGTAAGCAATGGGCAGATGAGTAGGCTATAAGATCAGAGAGGTAGTAGAGATCAGATTATACAAAGCTGTGTAGGCCATGTTGACAATTTTGGCTTTTCTTGGGAGTGAGCTGGGAAGCCACTGGAAGGTTTAAGCAGAGAAATGATATGATCTGACTTCGGCTTTGATTTTTAAGTTTTAATTTTTTTATTGACATATAATTGACGTACAATATGAGTTTCAGGTATAATGCATAATGATTTGATGTTTGCATGCATTATGAAATGATCATCATGATAAGTCTAGTCCTCTGCCCCCATACAGTTATTACAATATTTCCTTAAGCTGTATATTACATCCCCATGACTTACTATAAAACTGGAAGTTTCACCTCTTAATCACCTTCACCTGTTTCACCCCTCCCCTACTGGCAACCACCTGTTCGTTTTCTGTATGTCTGATCCTGTTTTTATTTTGGTTTGTTTTGCTTTTACGATTTCACATATAAGTGAGATCATATGGTATTTGTTTTTCTCTGACTTATTTCACTTAGCATAACACTTTCTGATCCATCCATGTTGTCAAGAATGGCAAGATTTCATTCTTTTCTTTTTCATACTTTATTGTACATATATACAACATCATCTTTATCCATTTGTCTATTGATAGACACTTAGGTTGCTTCCATATCTTGGCTATTGTAAATAAGCTGCAGTGAACCTTAGAGTGCAGATATCTTTTTGAATTAGTGTTTTTATTTTCTTCAGGTAAATACCCAGGATAAAATTGCTGGATTGTATGGCAGTTCAATTTTTAATTTTTTGAGGAACCTCCATGCTATTTTCTATAGTGGCTGCACCAATTTACAAACCTACCAACAGTGCATGAGGGTTCCCTTTTCTTCACAGCCTCACCAACACTTGGTATTTGTTGCCTTTTCAATGATAGCCATTCTGACAGGTGTGAGGTGATAGCTCATTGTGGTTTTGATTTGCATTTCCCTAATGATTAGTGATGTTGAGCATCTTTTCACATGTCTGTTGGCCATCTGTATGTCTTCTTTGAAAACATGTCTATTCAAGTCCTCTGCCCACTTTTAAGATAAGGTTGGGTTTTTTTAATGTTAAGTTGTATGAATTCTTTGTATATTTTGGATATTAACCCCTTATATACAGTTTGCAAATAACTTCTCCTATTCACTAGGCTGATTTTTGTTTTGGTGCTAGTTTCCTTCATTGTGCAAAAGATTTTCAGTTTGATGTGGTCCATTTGCTTATTTTTGTTTCCCTTTCTTGAGGAGACATATCCAAAAAACATTGCTAAAACCAATGTCAAAGGGCCTACTGCCTATGTTGTCTTCTGGGAGTTTTATGGTTTCAGGTCTTACATCTACATATTTAATCCATTTTGACTTTATTTTTGTGTATGAAGTGAGAAAGTAGTCCAGTTTGATTCTATCACAAGTAGCTGTCAAGTTTCCCCAACACCATTTATTGAAGAGGCTGTCTTTTCCAATTGCCCATATAACTGTTGGTTCATTTCTGGGCTCACTTTTGTTGTATTGACTTATGTGTCTGTTTTTGTGCCAGTACCATACTGTTTTGATTACTGTAGCTTTGTAGTATAGCATGAGAGAGTGTGATGCCTCCAACTTTGATGTTCTTTCTCAGGATACTTTTGGCTATTCAGAGTCTTTTGTGTTTCCATACAAATTTTAGGATTATTTGTTCTAGTTCTGCGGAAAATACTATGGGTATTTTGATAGTGATTGCATTGAGTCTGTAGATGGCTCTGGGTAGAATAGTCATTTAAACAATATAATATCTTCCAATCCATGAGGACAGTTTATCTATCCATTTGTTTGTGATGTCTTCAATTTCATTAATCAACGTCATAGTTTTCCAAATACAGGTCTTTTACCTTTTTGGTTACATTTATTTCTAGGTATTAAATTCTCTTTGGTGCAATTGTAAATGGGATTGTTTTCTTAATTTCTCTTTCTAATAGTTCATCTTTAGTGTATAGAAATGCAAGAGATTTCTGAATAGTAATCTAGCATCCTCTGACCTTGGTGAATTCATTTATTAGTTCTAATACTTTTTTTTTTTTAATAAATTTATTTAATTTATTTATTTATGGCTGTGTTGGGTCTTCGTTTCTGTGCGAGGGCTTTCTCCAGTTGCGGCAAGCAGGAGCCACTCTTCATCGCGGCGCGCGGGCCTCTCACTATCGCGGCCTCTCTTGTGGCGGAGCACAGGCTCCAGACGCGCAGCTCAGTAGTTGTGGCTCACGGGCCCAGTCGCTCCGCGGCATGTGGGATCCTCCCAGACCAGGGCTCGAACCCGTGTCCCCTGCATTGGCAGGCGGACTCTCAACCACTGCACCACCAGGGAAGCCCAGTTCTAATACTTTTGGGGTGAAGACTTTAGTGTTTTCTAAATAAAGTATGTCATCTGCAAATAGTGCAGTTTTACCTCTTTCCTTCCAGTTTGGATACCTTTTTATTTCTTGTCTGATCGCTGTGGCTAAGACTTCCAGTACTATGTTAAATGTAAGTGGCAAGAGTGGGCATTGTTGTCTTGTTTCTAAATTTAGTGGGAAAGGCTTTTGGCTTTTCAACATTTAGTATGATGTTGGCTGTGGGTTTGTCATAAATGGCCCTTATTATGTTGAGATATGTTCCCTCTGTACCTACTTGGTGGAAAGTTTTTATCATAAATGGATGTTGAATTTTATCTAAAGCCTTTTCTGTATCTGAGATGATCATATGATTTGTATTCTTCAATTTATTACTGTGTATCACACTGATAGATTTGCAGATATTGAACCATATTTGCATTCCTGGGATAAGTCCCACTTAATCATGGTGTATGAATTTTTAATGTATTGTTGAATTTGGTTTGCTAATATTCTCTAAAGAATTTTTGCATCTGTGTTCATCAGTGATATTGGCCTGTATTTTATTTTTTTATGATGAATGACTTGGTCTGGTTTTGGTATTAGGGTGATGCTTGCCTTGTAAAATGAATTCAGAAGTATTCCTTTCTCTTCAATTTTTTGGAATAGTTTGAGAAGGATAGGTGGTAACTATTCTTTAAATGTTCCATAGAATTCAACTGTAGGGCCATCTGGTCCTGGACTTTTGTTGTTAGTTTTTTATGACTGATTCAATGTTATTATTGGTAATCAGTTTACTCATATTTTCTATTTCTTCCTGATTCAGTCTTGGGAGCTTTTACATTTCTAGGAATTTGTCCACTTCTTCTAGGTTGTCCATTTTATTGGGGAATAATTGTTTGTAGTCATCTCTTCTGATCCTTTTCATTTCTATAGTGTCGGTTGTAACATCTCTTCTTTCATTTCTGATTCTGTTTATTTGGGCTCTCTCTTTTTTTCTTGATGAGCCTGGATAAAGGTTTATCAATTTTATCTTTTCAAAGAACCAGCTCTTAGTTTCATTTATTTATTTTTGTTTAGTCTCTATATCATCTATGTCCACACTGATCTGTATTATTTCTTTCCTTCTACCAACTTTGGGTTTTGTTTGTTCTTCTTTTTCTTGCTCCTTTAGTCATAACGTTAAATTGTTTGGTTGAGATTTTTCTTGTTTCCTGAGGTAGGCTGTTATTGCTATAAACTTTCCCTTTAGAACTTCCTTTCTACCACAAACCATATATTTTGGATTGTCCTGTTCCCATTTTCATTTGTCTCCAGGCATTTTTTAACTTCCTCTTTGATTTCTTCAGTGACTCATTGGTTGTTTAGTGGCATTTTGTTTAGCATCCACATGTTTGTGTTTTTTGCAGTTTTTTCCCTTGTAGTTGATTTCTAGTCTCATGGCATTGTGATTGGAAAAGATGCTTGATGTGATTTCAGTCTTCTTAAATTCATTGAGACTTCTTTTATAGCCTAGCATGTGATCTATCCTGGAGGATGTTCCATGTGCACTTGAAAAGAATGTGTATTCTGCTGCTTTTGGATGGAATATTCTACATATATCAAGTTCACTTGGTCCAATGTGTCATTTAAAGCTGTGTTTCCTTATTGATTTTCTGTCTAGATTGTCTGTCTATTGATATAATTGGGTTTTAAAGTTCCCTACTATTATGTTAATGTCAATGTCTTTCCTTGTGTTTGGTAATAATTTGCTTTATGTATTTAGGTGCTCCTATATTGTGTGTATATATATGTACAGTTATATCTTCTTGTTGAATTTATCCCTTTATCATTATGTAATGTCCTTGTCTCTTGTTACAGTCTTTGATTTAAAGTATATTTTGTCTGATCTGAGTACTGCTCCCCCAGGTTCTTTTCATTTCTATTTGCATGGAATAGCTTTTTCCATCCCCTCACTTTCAGTCTGTGAGTGTCTTTAGATCTGAAATAAGTCTCTTGTAGGCAGCATATGTATGGTTATGGTTGTTTTTGTTGTTGTTCTAAATCCATTCAGCCAGGACTTCCCTGGTGGTCCAGTGGTTAAGACTCTGTGCTCCCAATGCAGGGGACCTGGGTTTGATCCCTGGTCAGGGAACTAGATCCCGCATGCCACAACTAAAAGAGCCTGCATACTGCAACTAAAAGAGCCTGCATGCTGCAACTAAAGGTCCCACAGTGGCAATGAAGATCCTGTGTGCTGCAGTGAAGATCCTGCATGCTGTAACTAAGACCCAGCACAGCCAAATCAATAAATAAATATTAAAAAATAAATAAATAAATCCCTTCAGCCACTCTATGACTTTTGATTGAGGAATTTAGTCCATTTACAGTTAAAGTGATTATTGATATGTTCTTACTACCATTTTGTTCATTGTTTTCTGATTGCTTTTGTAGCTCTTTTTTTTTTTCTTCTTTTTCTCTCTTTCCATGTGATATGATGACTATTTTTAGTATTATGTTTGGATTCCTTTTCTGTTTTGGATTCCTTTTCCTTTTTGAGTTTATCTATTATAGACTTGGTTTTTGGTTACCATGAGGTTTATATATAACAACGTATCTGATTATGTTAAGTTGATGAATTCTAACAACTCTGCATTTTTATTCCTACCCCACCATGTGTAATTTTTAAAAATCAATTAATTAATTAATTAATTTGGCTGCATTGGGTCTTTGTTGCTGTGCGCAGGCTTTTCTCTAGTTGCGGCGAGCAGGGGCTACTCTTTGTTGTGGTGCGCGGGCTTCTCATTGCGGTGGCTTCTCATTGTAGAGCAGAGGCTCTAGATGCGCAGGCTTCAGTAGTTATGGCACGTGGGCTCAGCAGTTGTGGCTTGTGGGCTCTAGAGCACAGGCTCAGTAGTTGTGGCACACGGGCTTAGTTGCTCCGCAGCATGTGGGATCTTCCTGGACCAGGGTTCGAACCTGTGTCCCCCACATTGGCAGGCAGATTCTTAACCACTGTGCCACCAGGGAAGTCCCTTGTGTAATGTTTTTGACAACATATTTCACATCTCTTTGTTTTGTATATCCCTTAACTACATATCGTGGATATAGATGATTTTACTTTTTAATTTTAATTTTTACTAGATTTATAAGTGATTAATATACTACCTATTGTATATTTGTCTTTACCAGTGAGATTTTTTCTCTTATAATTTTTTCTTTTATAATTTTCATATTTCTACTTGTGAACTCCCCCCTCCCCCCCTTAGAGAAGTCCCTTTAATATTTCTTTTAAAGCTGGTTTTGTTGTGCTGAATTCTTTTAGCTTTTGATTGTCTGTAAAACTCTCTTTCCTTCAAATCTGAATGATAACCTTGCTGGGTAAAGTATTCTTAGTTTTAGGATTTTTCATTTCCTCACTTTGAATATATTGTGCTACTCCTTTCTGGCCTGCAAACTTTCTGCTGAAAAGTCAGCTGAGAGTCTTATGGGAGTGCCCTTGTACATAACTAGTTGCATTTCTCTTGCTGCTTTTGAAACTGCGTTTATGTTTAATTTTTTCTATTTTAATTATAATGTGTCTTGGACTTCTTTGGGTTCATATTGTTTGGCACTCTGTTTTTCCTGGTTCTGGATGTCTTTTTCCCATGTAAGGGAAGTTTTCAGCCATTACTTCTTCAACTAATTTCTCTGCCCATTTTCCTTCTCTTTCTGGGACCCCTATAATGTGAATGTTAGTATGCTTGATGCTGTCTCAGAGGTCTCTTAAACTATCCTCATTTAACAATTTTTTCCCCTTTTTTTCTGTTCAACTTGGATGATTTTCACTATTCTGTCTTCCATTTGCTAATCCATTCCTCTGTATCATGTAATCTGCTGTTGATTCCTTCTAGTGTATTTTTTACTTCAGTTATTGTGTTCTTCAGCTCTATTAGGTTCTTTATTTATGATTTCTCACTTTGTTAAAATTCTCAATATGTTCATCTATTCATCTCCTTAGTTCGTTGAGCATCTTTATGATTATTACCTTGAACTCTTTGTTGGGTGGATTGCCTATCTCTACTTTAATTCTTTTTCTGAGGTTTTTGTCTTGTTCCTTTGTGTGTAAGATATTCCTCTGTCTCTTCATTTTGCCTAGTTCTATGTGTTTATTTCTATGTATTAGGTAGGTCATTTATGTTTCCAGATCTTGGAGAAGTGGCCTTATGTAAGAGAAGCCCTATGAGACATACTCCCTTCTGGTATGAGTATATAGCTCATACTAGAGCTATATGCTCTAGGAGTGCTCACTATGTGGGCTGTGTGGGCCCTTCTGTTGTGGCAGGGCCAACTACTGTGGACACCCTGGTAGGTAATATTGGCCCCTGCCCAATTGGCTGCCAGTCCCTGCCTTTTGTGGTCACTGCTGGCCTGTTGGTCAGTAGGGCCAGGTCCTGGGGTGGATGGCTGTGTGACCTGGAGGGTCCTGGGGTTGGTGCTGGCCTGCTGGTGGGTGGGTAAGCCCCCAGCACTAATAGACTAGAGGGAGAACTCCAAAATGGTGCTTGTCAGCACCAGTATCCTTAGGGTAGAATGAGCTCCCCCAAATGGCTGCTGTCTGCATCTGTCTCCAATGGGAGTCCCAGTTGCCTCCTACCTCTCCAGGAGGCTCTCCAAGATCAGTGAGTAGGTTTAACCTAGGGTCCGTTCAAGTTACTGCCTGTGTGCTGGGCTTCAGACCATGTGAGATTTTGTGCATGCCCATTAAGAGTGCAATCTCTGTTTCCTACAGCCCTCCAGCTCTCCCATAGACAAGTCCCACTGGCCTTCAAAGCCAGAAGTTGTGGGGGCTTGTCCTTCCCATGCAGAACCCCTGGTTTGGGCAGCCCATGTGAGGCTCCAGACCCTTGCTCCTTGGGGAGAACCTCTGCAGTTGTGATTATCTTCCCATTTGTGGGTCACCTTCCTGGGGGTGTGGGTCTTAACTATACCATGTTTCTGCCCCACCTACCTATCTTGTTGTGGTTCCTTCTTTATGTCTTTAGTTGTGTAAATTTTTTAATGCTAGTCTTTAGGTTGTTTTCATAGATATTTGCTCTGTAAGTAGATGTAACTTTGGTGTGCTGATGGAAGGAAGTGAGCTCAGAGTCTCTGTACTCCACCATTTTGGCTGCCAGTCTGGCTTAGATTTTAAAAGGAACACTCTGACTGCTATATTGAGGATAGATCTTAGAAAGTAGGAGAGGTGCTGGGGATATAGCTGTGAACAAAAGTAGACATTCTAATGATCTGAGCCCTTGAGGAACATATAGAGTAGCATTAGGTAAGCAAAAGAGAAAAAAAAATCTCATAAATAAAAGTAAAATTTATCATGTGATAAATGCAGTGAGAATGTCTAACAGGGGACCTCTGTAGTTAGTAGGAGAGAGTTGTGCAAATGGTGTTCTAGGGAGTGTTTAAGCTGAGAGTTGAAAAATGAGCAGCAGCTAGTTGAAGGGTGAAAAGGAGCTAGGCAAAAGGTGCTCCATGTAAATTATGTGCTTATTTACTTTTGAGGTTTAAACTATTACCTGGATTGTCAATCTAAATTGGCAGTTCTTTAAGCACAGTTTGTGCATCTTTGGAGGGCTCTATGAGATCCTTTGGGAGACCTTCAAAGCCAAAACTATTTTCATTATATCTTAATAGGTGTTATTTGCCTTCTTCACTCTAATTTTCTCCAAGTGTATAGAGTGTGAAAAGTTCACTGATATGGTTTCAGATACCACATTGCAACTGATTGTTAAGAAACTATCCCTGGTTGAGTTCTGGTGTGGTATCAAAGAAAAATATCCACAATTATCTGAAAAATTTATTGAAATACTTTTTCAGTTACCTGACTGTGTGAGGCCAGATTTTCTTCACATACTTCAACCAAAGTGATCTATTCCAATACACTGAATGCAGTAGCAGACATGAGACTCCAGCTTAACAGGGACAGACAATAAAGAGATTTGCAGAAATCCACTCTTCTTGCTGATTTTTTTTGTTTTTGAAAATATGTTCTTTATAAAAATATATGCAATGTGTTTATTGTTATTTAAATGAACTAGGACATACATATATTAATTTCTCAGTTTTAATTTATAATGTGGTAAGTATAGATATAACCCATACAAACAAAAGCTTTTGGGGGTCCTCAATAATTTTTGAGTCTTGATACTAAAAAGTTTGAGACCCTCTGATTTAGATTATAAATTGTCAGCTGCAATGGCAGGGTCCATTTCTATTCATCTTTGTGTCCCTAGGAACTAGCAGTGTGTAGCAAGTTATAAATTCTTTTGAAATTAATTACTTCATATATTCTACTCCTATACCTATAACCTAGCCTTAACCTGTTCTTCAGTCCTGTATTTTGATCTGCCTGTTAAACCATTCCACTTTAATGCCTCTTTGAATAGTACCTTTTATATGTAAAATTGAACTCATCACTGGAGTATCTCGACCTCGTAACTTTTCTCTTTCATTTAAAATACTGATTTTTATCTGAAATAATTTTCATGGCTTTTCCAAAGAGTAAAACTGTAGTTATGGCCTACTTTTATAGATTTTTCTTTTTCCATCTTCTTTTATAACAGTGGTTCTCAAATATTTTGTGCATCCGAATCACATGGAGGTTTGTTAAAACACAGATTTCTGTGTTTCTGACTCTGTAGGCCTGAGATGGGACCTGAGAATTTGAATCTCTAACAAGTGATGCTCATGCTCCTGGTCTGAGGACACACTTTAGGAACTATTGATGTATATACCATTTTAGCTGGAATACTTACCAATCAGTACATATGCCTTGTGTTTCCTTACTCTATATTTTGCTCATATACTTACTCTGTGCTTATGTAATTCCTCTCTGTTCAACACTCAGTCTAAATCTTTTGGCTTTTACCTTCTGTTTTAGATGTAACTCTTCTGAGAGTCCTCTGAACTCCTGTACTACTCAGTTTTTGTATTCACATTTTCTTTTATTGCCTTGCATAGTGCATATATATTATTTCCAATTGTCTTTTCCTTTTTTAAAACAGTGAGGTATTAAATATAGAAGTACACAAATCTTAAGCATGGAGCTCAATGATTTTTTATGTAATCATCACCTAAATATAAAAATATAAAATATATCAGAAATATTCTATATGAATCCCTCATATCCTTCAGTCATATACCAGTATTCTTTTCATTTATCACTGTGGATCTTACAGTATGTACTCTTTGCTGTTTGGCCTCCTTTGTTAAACATTGTTTGTTTGAGATTCCTCCATATTGTTGCATGTTTTAGTAATTTGTTCTTTTTTATTGCTGAGTTGTATTCTAATGTGTGACTATACCATAATTAATTTATCTGTTCTACTTTTGAATGACAGTTGGATTGTTTCCAGTATTTGCTGTTATGAAATTACTGTCATCAACTTTCTTGTATAATTTTTTTTAGTGGACAGAAGTACTCATTTCTGTTGGGTGTATGCCCAGGAGTGGAATTTTTGTGTCACATATAGGCATATGTATATCTTTACTAGCTTTACTAGATGCTGCCAAGTATTTTCCCAGAATAGTTTTACCAGCTATGTTTCCATCAGTAATACATGAGAGTTTCCATTGCTCCACATTCTTGCCGTTTAGTATTGTCTATTTAATTTTACCATTGTGGGTTTAATTTGCATTTCCCATTGAATAATGATATTGAGCATTTTTTTCTTATGTTTATTGGGCAGTTTCTTTTGTTTTTTGCTTTTTACCCATTAAAAAATAGTGTTATCTTTTTACTCATTGATTTATAAGAGTAGTTCTTAATGTTTTGGATATAATTCCATCCTTGAACATAGGCTTTGCAGATAGATTATCTAGTCAGTGCTGCCTTTTCACTCTTTTAATGTTGTACTTTGACCAAAAGAAGTTCTTAATTTAAATGAAGTCCAGTTTATCAAATTTTTTTATGGTTAGTGCTTTTTCTGGTCTGCATAAGAAGTTTTTGCTCCAAGCTTATGAAGATACTTTCCTATGGTCTCTTCTAGAATATTCATTGTTTTGGTTTGTACAGTATATCTATGATCCACCTTGAATTAACTTTTGTATATGGTTGAGGGGTCACCTTTTCTCCTCATATCATTCTTATATATTTATAACTATATTCATATTTATAAATGGTTATTAAGTTGCTCCAGCACCTTTATTTAAAAGGGTGTCTGTTTCCACACTGAATTGCAATTAGTGTCTTGGTAATAAATCAAGTGACTCTGTGTGTGTGTGTGGGTGTGCCTATTTTTGTATTCTATTCTCTTCCTTCAATCTAAGGCAATACAATACTGTCTTAATTACCATAGCTTTATATAAGTGTTCATGCCCAGTAGTATAAGTTCTCCGGTTTTCCTGTTCTTTTGTATTTCCTTGGCCAGTTTGGGACTTTTGTATTTCCATGTAAAGTTTATATAGAAATTTTATGAATAGTTCCTACCCCAAAGTGTTTCTACCCCCACACCCTTCTATTCCTAGTTTGCTGATATAGTTTTTTAGTCATGAATGAATATTGAAATTTATTACATGTTTACATATTTTTTTTCCTGCACCTTTTTAGATAGGTGTAGGAAGTCTTGGGTTTTATACTTTATTTTGTTAATGCGGTGCAGTCATCTTGATTTATTCTCAAATGTTAAGCCATTCTTTCATTCCTGGTGTAAACCCTACTTTATTATGATATCCTATTCTTATTTATAATCAATTAGCATTAAATCTGCTAATATTTTGTCTAAGGTTCTTGTGCCTATGTTCATAAGGGATATTAGCCTGTAACTTTTTTTTTGTAATGTTTTTCAGGTTTTGGTATGATGATAATGCTGACCTTATAAAATGATTTGGAAAGTGTTACTCTTTTTCTCTGAAAGAGTTTGTGTAAGAGTAGTAGTGTTTTCCTTAAAAATGTTTGGAAGAATTTATCAGTGAAAATCTGGGACTAGACTTTTTATTATTATAGTTGTTGAGGAGTTTTAAATTATCATTTCAGTTTCTTCAATAGGTATAGGAATATTCAGTTTTTATACCTTTTTGTGTCATTTTTGGTAAGTTGTAGTTTTCAAGTTTGTTTTTATCTAAATTTTCAAATTTATCAATAGAAATGATTATATTTTATCTTTTTAAAATCTGTAGGATCTGTAGGGAATGCTCTCTTTTTTAATTTCCATTATTGATAATTTGTGAGTTTTTTTTTCCCCTGTTTTTTCTCAGTCTTGCTAGGGTTTTTATTAATTTAAATAAATTAATTTAATTTTTATATAATTTAAATTATATTTTCTTTTTATTTTGTTTATTTTGCTCTTATTTTTTTTCTTGCAACTTACTTTGCCATTTGTTTTCTAGCTCTTCTTGAGGTGGAAACTTTATGTATTTTTCAACATTTCTATTTTATTTGTCTCCAGCTATAAATAACCATCTAAGCACTGCTTTATCTACATTTTTCAAGCTCTAACATATTGGTTTTTCATTACTATTCACTTAAATTCCATTGTGTTTTTTTCTTTGACCCATAACTCAATTAGATTTGTGTTGCCTAACTTCTAAACATTTAGAGCTTTTCTAGTTACCTTTTTATTATTGAGTGCTTCTTAAATTTCATTATGGTCAGAGAGCATACTCTGTATGTTACAGTATTGTGAAATTTTTAATACTTGTTTTATGATCCAGCATATAGTCTGTTTTGTTAAATGATTCATTATTCCCTCAAGTGGACATATATTGTCATTGGGTATAGTGTTCTATATGTCAGTTTTGTCTACTTGGTTAACCATGTTCTTCAAATGTTTTATATCTTCACTGATTTTTTGTTTGTTTGTTTGCTTATTCTATCAGATATTCAGAGAGGTCTTAAAATTTTTTTTAAATTTAGATGTAATTGACATATTAGTTTCAGGTGTACAGTATAATGATTTGATATTTAAATATGTTGCAAAATAATCGCCAAAAAGCTCTAGCTAAAATCTATCACCATACATAGATAACGCATTATTTTCTTGTGATGAAAACTTAAGATATACTCTCTTAGCAACTTTTTTTTTTTTAAATGCATTTTTTTTTTTAATTTTATAGCTACTTTATTTATTTATTTATTTTTGGCTGTGTTGGGTCTTCGGTTCGTGCGAGGGCTATTTCTCTAGTTGCGGCAAGCGGGGGCCACTCTTCATCGCGGTGCGGGGACCGCTCTTCATCGCGGTGCACGGGCCTTTCACCATCGCGGCCCCTCCCGTTGCGGGGCACAGGCTCCAGACGCGCAGGCTCAGTAGTTGTGGCTCACGGGCCCAGCTGCTCCGCGGCATGTGGGATCTTCCCAGACCAGGGCTCGAACCCGTGTCCCCTGCACCAG
Organism: Balaenoptera acutorostrata; assembly: GCF_949987535.1. Lineage (NCBI taxonomy): Eukaryota > Metazoa > Chordata > Mammalia > Artiodactyla > Balaenopteridae > Balaenoptera > Balaenoptera acutorostrata. The sequence continues at coordinate 54,447,144 of NC_080065.1, read as the reverse complement.
CAGGCAGATTCTCAACCACTGCGCCACCAGGGAAGCCCCTCTTAGCAACTTTTAAGTATACAATAGAGTATTATTAACTATTGTCCCCATGCTGTATATTACATCCCCATCACTTACTTTATAGCTGGGAATTTGTACTTTTTAACCCTTTTCATCCATGTAACCCACTCCCCATCCCTCACCTTTGGCAACCAGCAATTTGTTCTGTGTATCCATCAACTTGTGTTTGTTTGTTTGTTTTTAGGATCCACACATAAGTGAGATCATATGGTATTTGTCTTTCTCTGTCTGACTTATTTCACTTAGCATAATGTTCCCAAGTTTCCATCCATGTTGTGGCAAATGGCAGGATTTCTTCCTTTTTATGACTGAATTATATATAAATCTCGCGTCAAATTTTCTTTATCCATTCATTCCTTGATGGAAACTTAGGTTGCTTCCTTATCTTGGCCATTGTAAGTAATGCTGAAGTGAACATGGAGGGTGCATATATCTTGTCTAATCAGTGTTTTTATTTTCGTTGGATAAATATCCAGAAGTGGAATTGCTGGATCATATGGCAGTTCTATATTTAGTTTTTGAGGAATCTTCATGCTGTTCTCCACAGTGGCTGCACCAGTTTGCATTCCACCAACAGTGCCTGATGTTTCCCTTTTCTCATGTCCTTGCCAACACTTGTTAATTGTCTTTTTGATAATAGCCATTCTAACAAGTGTGAGATGATATCTCATTGTGGTTTTGATTTGCATTTCCTTGATTAGTGGTGTTGAGCATTTTTCTTCATATACCTGTTTGTCAGATGTATGTCTTCTTTGGGAAAATGTCTATTCAGATCCTCTGCCCACTTTTAACTGGATTGTTGTTGTTGTTGCTATTGAGTTGGATGGTTCTTCATACATTTTGGATATTAACTCCTTATCAGGTACATGACTTGCAAATATTTTCTTCCATTGAGTAGGTTGCCTTTTCAACCATGTTGATGGTTTCCTTTGCTGTGCAGAAGCTTTTAAGTTTGATGTCATTCCACTTATTTAGTTTTGCATTTATTGTCTTTGATTTTGGTATCAAATAAAAAAAAATCATTGCCAAGATTGATATCAAGGAGCTTGCTGCTTATTTTTTTTCTCTAGGAGTTTTATGGTTTCAGGTCTTATGTTAAAATCTTTGATCAATTTTGAGTTAATTTTTGAGTATGGTGTAAGATAGCAGTCCAGTTTCCTTCTTTTTCATGTGGCAATCCAGTTTTCCCAGCACCATTTATTGAAGAGACTGTCCTTTCCCCATTGTATATTCTTGGCTGCTTTGTTATAAATGTATTGACCAGATACATGTGTGGGTTTATTTCTGAGCTCTTTATTTGGTTCCGTTGAACTATGTATCTGTTTGTTTGTTTTTTTTATTGGAGTATAGTTGATTTACAATGTTGTGTTAGTTTCTGCTGTACAGCAAAGTGAATCAGTTATACATATACATATATCCAGTCTTTTTTAGATTCTTTTCCCATATAGGTCATTACAGAGTATTGAGTAGAGTTCCCTGTGCTATACAGTAAGTCCTAATTAGTTATCTATTTTATATATCATAGTGTGTATATGTCAGTCCCAATCTCCCAATTTATCCCTTGCCCGCCTTTCCCCCCTGGTAACGATAAGTTTGTTTTCTACATCTGTGACTCTATTTCTGTTTTGTAAATAAGTTCATTTGTACCCTTTTTTTAGATTCCACATATAAGCAATATCATATGATATTTGTCTTTCTCTGACTTATTTCACTCAGTATGACAATCTCTAGGTCCATCTGCATGTATCTTTTTGAATTATGGCTTTCTCTGGATATGTATGTATCTGTTTTTATGTCAATACTATAGATGTGATTGCTATAGCTTTGTAATGTAGTTTGAAATCGGGGATTGTGAAGTCTCTAGCTTTGGTTTTCTTTCTCAAGATTGCTTTGGCTTTTTGGAATATTTTATGGTTCCATACAAATTTTAGAACTTTTTCTTTTTTTTTTTTTAATTTATTTATTTAATTAATTTTTTTTGCTGTGTTGGGTCTTTGTTTCTGCCCATGGGCTTTCTCTAGTTGTGAAGAGCAGGAGCTACTCTTTGTTGCGGTGCGTGGGCTTCTCATTGCGGTGGCTTCTCTTGTTGCGGAGCATGGGCTCTAGGCACACAGGCTTCAGTAGTTGCAGCACACGGGCTCAGTAGTTGTGGCTCATGGGTTCTAGAGCACAGGCTCAATAGTTGTGACGCATGGGCTTAGTTGCTCCACGGCATGTAGGATCTTCCCGGACCAGGGCTCAAACCCGTGTCCCCTGCATTGGCAGGCAGATTCTCAACCACTGTGCCACCAGGGAAGCCCTAGAACTTTTTCTATTTCTGTGAAAATGCCATTGGGCTTTTGATAGAGATTATATTGATCTGTAGATTGCTTTGGGTAGTATGGGCATTATAAAAATATTAATTCTTCCAATCTGTAAGCATGGAAAATCTTTCCATTTATTTGTGTCTTCTTCAATTTCTTTCATCAATCTCTTATATTTTTCAGTACACATACAGGTCTTTCATCCTGAGAGAGATCTTTTTAATTTCACAACTATGATCACGGGTTTCTTTATTTTACCTCTGTCAGATTTTTTTTTTATATATAATTCTTGAAGCAGTGTACAGACAAATGTAGATCTTTCATCATTTTGTTGAATCGATCTGTTCTTTAATCATTAAAAATATACTTTTTTATCTGTAGTAATAATTCTAGTCATACTTCTTACCTTTAAGTCTACCCTTTTCTTACATTAATATAGACACATCAGCTTTCTTTTGGTTAGTGTTTGTATAGTATATCCTTTACCATTCCTTTCAACTTTTGGTATCCTTGTTTTTAAAATGTACTTCTTGTAAGCAGAGTATAGTAGAGTTTTTGTTTTGTTTTAATTCACCCTGCAGGTCTCTCTTATTTAAAAGGCATGTTTAGTCCATTTACATGTAATGTATGTATTCTTTATTTATTATAGTCTAACTCAAATTAATATTTCTATTACTTTATGAACAGTATAAGAACCTTGCAGTATTTCAAGTATCCCCTCCTGTTCTTTGTGTTATTATTGTCAAATTTATCTGTATATATGTTATAGATTGTGCATGACATTATCCGCATTTTTCTTTTAAACAGTCAATTAAGAATTATTACCCACATATTTACTTTTTCCAGTGCCCTTCTCTTCTACCTGTAGTTGAATACATCTGTCTGAAATAATTGTTTCAGCCTGAGTATTTTCTGTAATAATTCTGGGAATACAGGATTAATGGCAATGGATTTTCTTAGTTTTTGTCTATAAATCTTCTTATTTTACTTTGATTTTTGAATACTTCTTTGTTGATTATAAAACTCTAGGTTGGCAGGATTTTTTTTTCTTTCAGCACTTAAAAAATAACATTCTAATGTTTTCTGGCTTCCAGATCATATCTTGCAGTGTTAGCCATCACCACTACCACCATCACCATTTCTGCCTCACTTAAAATTTTTAGCAGGTTGGCTATAATGTGCCAAGGTGTATTATTCTTTGTATTTATTTTTCATGTGGTTCACTGAGATTTTGCATATGTGGGTGGATACCCTTAATGAGATTTGGGAAATTATTGGTCATAGCTTTTCAAATATTGTTTCTGATCCATTCTCTTCCTCTTTCCCTTCTGGGATTCCAATTACTTATATGTTAGACTTTTCCTTATTGCTTTTGTTTGTTTAATTTAATTTTTATTTTATATTGGAGTATAATTGATTTATAATGTGTTAATTTCAGGTGTACAGCTAAGTGATTCAGTTATACATATATCCATTCTTTTTCAGATTCTTCTCCCATGTAGGTTATTAGAGTGTATTGAGTAGAGTTTCCTGTGCTATACAGTAGGTCCTTGTTGATTATCTATTTTATATATAGTAGTGTGTATATGTTAATCCTAGATTCATAATTTATCCCTCCCCTTCCCATGTTTCCCTTTGTTAACCATAAGTTTGTTTCTGAAGTCTGTGAGTCTGTTTCTGTTTTGTAAATAAGTTCACTTGTATCTTTTTTTTTTTAGATTCCACATATTAGTGATATCATATGATATTTGTCTTTCTCTGTCTGACTTCACTCAGTATGATAATCTCTAGGTCCATCCATGTTGCTGCAAATGGCATTATTTCATTCTTTTTTATGGCTGAGTAATATTCCACTGTATATATGTACCACATCTTCTTTATCCATTCCTCTGTAGGTGGACATTTAGGTTGCTTCCATGTCTTGGCTATTGTAAATAGTGCTGCTATAAACATTGGGGTGCATGTATCTTTTTGAATTATTGTTTTCTCTGGATATATGCCCAGGAGTGGAATTGCTAGATCATATGGTAGTTCTATTTTTAGTTTTTTAAAGAACCTCCATACTGTTCTCCACAGTGGTTGTACCGACTTACATTCCTACCAACAGTGCAGGAGGGTCCCCTTTTCTCTACACCCTCTGTAGCATTTATTGTTTGTAGACTTTTTGATGATGGCCATTCTGACGGGTGTGAAGTGATACCTCATTGTAGTTTTGATTCGAGTTTCTCTAATAATTAGCCATGTTGAACATTTTTTTATGTGATTTTTGGCCACCTGTATGTCTTTGTTGAAGAAACGTCTATTTAGATCTTCTGCCCGTTTTTTGATTGGGTTGTTTCTTTGAATAGAGCTGCATGAGCTGTTTGTATATTTTGGAGATTAATCCCTTGTTGGTGGCTTTGTTTGCAAATATTTTCTCCCATTCTGTGGGTTGTCTTTTTGTTTATTGTCTCCTTTGCTGTGCAAAACCTTGTAAGTTAGGTTAGGCCCCGTTTGTTTATTTTTAGTTTTATTTTCGTTACTCTAGGAGGTGGATCCAAAAAGATATTAATGTGATTTATGTCAAAGAGTGTTCTATGTTTTCCCATAACAGTTTTATAGTATCTGACCTTACATTTAGGTCTTTAATGCTTTTTGAGTTTATTTTTATGTATAGTATTAGAGAATGTTCTAATTTCATTCTTTTACATGTAGCTGTCTAGTTCTCCCAGCAAAATTTATTGAAGAGACTGTCTTTTCTACATTGTATATTTTTGCCTTCTTTGTTATAGATTAATTGACCATAGGTGCATGGGTTTATTTCTGGGCTTTCTATCTTGTTCCATTGATCTATATTTCTGTTTTTGTGCCGGTACCATACTGTTTTTATTACTGTAGGTTTGTTGTATAGGTTGGAGTCAGGGAGTCTGATTCCTTCAGCTCCATTTTTATTTTCTCAGGATTGCTTTAACTATTTGGGGTCTTTTGTGTTTCCGTATAAATTTTAAGATTTTTTGTTCTACATCTGTGAAAAATGCTCTTGGTAATTTGGTAGAGATTGCACTGAATCTGTAGATTGCCTTGGGTAGTATGGTCATTTTAACAATATTAATTCTTCCAATCCAAGAACATAGTATATCTTTCCATCTGTTTGTTTCATCTTTGAGTTCTTTCATCAACATATTCTAGTTTTCAGAGTACATGTCTTTTGCCTCCTTAGGTAGGTTTATTCCTAGGTATTTTATTCTTTTTGATGTGATGGTAAATGGGAATGTTTCCTTGATTTCTCTTTCTGATCTTTCATTGTTAGTGTATAGAAATGCAACAGATTTCTGTGTATTAATTTTGTATCCTGCAACTTACCAAATTCATTGATGAGCTTTAGTAGTTTTCTGGTAGCACCTTTAGGATTTTCTATGTATAGAATTATGTCATCTGCAAACAGTGACAGTTTTACTTCTTCTTTTCCAGTTTGGATTCCTTTTATTTCTTTTTCTTCTCTGATTGCCATAGCTAGAACTTTCAAAACTATATTGAATGATAGTGGCGAGAGTGGACATCCTTGTCTTGCCTGGTCTTAGAAGAAATGTTTTCAGTTTTTCACCATTGAGAATGATGTTTGCTGTGGGTTTGTCATATATGGCTTTTATTATGTTGAGGTAGGTTGCCTCTATGCCCACCTTCTGGAGAGTTTGTTTTATCATAAATTGGTGTTGAATTTTGTCAAAAGCATTTTCTGCATCTGTTGAGATGATCATGTGGTTTTTATTCTTCAATTTGTTAATATGGTGTATCACACTGATTGATTTGCAGATATTGAAAAATCCTTGCATCCCTGGGATAGTTCCCACTTGATCATGGTGTATGATCCTTTTAATGTGTTGTTGGATTCAGTTTGCTAGTATTTTGTTGAGGATTTTTGCATTTATGTTCATCAGTGGTAAATGGCCTGTAATTTTCTTTTTTTGTGGTGTCTTTTTCTAGTTTTCATATCAGGGTGGCCTCATAGAATGAGTTTGGGAGTGTTCCTTCTTCTGCAATTTTTTGAAATAGTTTCAGAAGGGTTGGTGTTTTCTCTTCTCTAAATATTTGATAGAATTCGCCTGTAAAACCATCTGGTCCTGGACTTTTTTTGTTGGAAGTTTTTGAATCACAGTTTCAATTTCAGTACTTTTGATTGGTTTGTTCATATTTTGTATTTCTTCCTGGTCCAGTCTTGGAAAGTTGTACCTTTCTAAAAAAAAATGTCCATTTTTTCTAGGTTTTCCATTTTATTGGCATATATTTGCTTGCAGTAGTCTCTTACAATCCTCTGTATTTCTGTGGTGTCAGTTGTTAATTTTTCCTTTTTCATTTCTAATTTTATTGATTTGAACCCTCTCTCTTTTTTCTTGATGAATCTGGCTAAAGGTTTATCATTTCAGAGAACCAGCTTTTAGTTTCATGATCTTTCCTTTAAAAAAATTTTTCCCACATGTCTTTTACACACTGCCTGTTTTCCCCCCATTTTTTCCCTCTGTGCTTCACTTTGAGTATTTCTATGGATATTTCCTCAAGTTTTCTTACATTGTGTTTTGAAGTTCTCTAATTTCCATTTGCTTTTCTGTTGAAATTTCCATCTCTTCATTCTGTTATTTTTGCTTCTAATTTCTCTAACATTTTAATTTAAATTATTTTAAAATCCTTTTTAAAAAACTCCAATATCTGGCTCATCTGTGGAAATATTTTTTAAACTTGATTATTTGATATAATTTTGCCCCTTTTCACATGTCTAATAATTTTGTTGCATGCCAGACATTATATATAAAGGAACTTTAGAAAATCTAGATGATGCTTTCTTTTTCCAAATAGATTCCCTTTTCCTTGTCATATAGGTGAGATGGAATTTCAATTCATTTAATTCTTTCTACTTAGTTAATTCTCTGACGTCTTAATTTTTTTTTTTTTTGCTGTAGTGGGAATGTGGTCTGACATAATTTACTGCACTCTACTGAGAACCAAAGTCTCATTTAGGCCCCACCTGGATTTTTTTAAGCTTAAGCCTAGGTAACTGTCCTTATACTTTCTATGGCACAGTGACTGGTATCACTAAATATATGGTGACTAAGATTTTGATTTGGGAATTATATAAAAATACAGATGGCAGTTGAGAACATGTGAGTTGATTAGTTTTGTAACAGAGGAATGTTAATTCACGATATATTTGTTGGATACATAATGAGTGTCAGTCATTCTACAAAGCACTGGGAATTAAAGGTGACTAAGACAAAAATATCTGTACTCAAAAGCTTAGTAGTCTTAAGGGATGGGGGAAAGACAAGCACATAGATTAGAAGCTATAATACAGTTATTGCAAGGGTGTCAGGAGATCTTCCCAGAGCTAGCAGCCCTTAAACTGATTTGTAGGGAACAAGTAAGAGTTTCCTGGATTGTGTTGGGTAAGAGTATCCTAGTTTTGAAGGAATAACACTTATGAAATGGTGGTTTGGGAGCCTTTCTTCAAGGTCCTTGTGACTAGAATTCATTTTGGAGGAGGAGATAAGGTAGAAAGACATGTAGGAACCAAGTAGATCCTACCTTTTAATGATGAATGAGTGCACATGTGCGTGTGTGTGTGTGCCTCAAGTGTCTGGCATTGTATACAAAGTTGTGTTTAGGTATGTATAATTTTCTCAGAAAGAACCAGAAACATTTATTAGCTACTTAAAGAGGTCTTTGACCTCCAAAAACGTTAAGAGCTAGTTCATGTGTAATTATATAGCCATTGAAAAATTTAATGCTTGAAAGATACATATTTTTAGAAAGTATACTTAAGTAGCAGCAAGGAGGATTGAGTGGGAAGAGGATAAACTGGAAGTAGGTAGACCACTTATGAGATTATTGCAAGAGGTCATATCAAAGATGGGGACCTGAGTCAGATTAGAGAAAATGAGGAGAATTTCATGGCTTTGAAAGTGATTTTAAGACATAGAATTGACTTGATTTGGTGGCAAATTTGATGTGGGGGGTGGGCAAGAAGTTAGTGCTATTTTCCAGAGTAATTTAATTGGAATTGTTAGGGTGGATTCCAGATTGCACTGTATATATTTGAAGGTAGACTACCTAAAAAAAAACTTGTTTGTAAAGTTAATGAGAGAGTACAGTAGCTGGGGCAGGGGTATGGGTGGGTAGGTAGTTAATTTGGATGTTAGAATGCTTTAAATATGTTTATATACCAAGGTCAAGGAGACAATAGGAAGAGGAATGATGGAATGAGGGAGTGTTAATTGATGGAACAAGATCTCAGAGGTGACAGAAGGAAATGGGACCAAAATCATGGTTGAAGAAATTAACAATAGATAGATGGGTGATAGATACTGAAGGAAGGAGAGGATCTACTATTTATCCCTCTATCTACTATCTATCCCTCTATCTACTATCTATCCCTCTATCTACTGTTAATGATGATAAGAAATGTAAGACAAGGAGTGGATATAAAACTGGGAAATTCTACTTAATTTTCAACTTTTTATACAGAGAAGATAATCTGATAATGAAAAAGATAGAGATCATGGGGTTTAGAGAAAACAGTAAATTTATTCATTTTTAAAACAGTTATCAACAGCCAGACACTGTATTAAAAGCTGAGATACAAAAATGAGTAAGAAAGTTGCTTCAAGGGGTTCATAGTAGGTGATGAGGGAGAAGTTACTTAATCCTAACAGATAATTATAGTAAATACGGAAAGTGCTAAAATAGAGATATACCTTTCATATTATGCAAGCATGGGGGAGGGACAGCCAAACTAGCCCAGAGTGATGGTGGAGTTACTGCAATGGAAGAAGTGAAGCTTTAGCTAAGTCTTAATAGAAGAGTAGGAATTAGGGAAGAAAATGGCATTCTCAGTCAATGCCCCTTGTAAGAGTTGGAAAGATGAAACAACATAATTTTGAGAGGAATTCCAAGCCATGAAATGAAAGGAGGGGTTAGAGAAGTAAGTGCATAGGGAGATAGTGTCAGTTGAACTAAACAGAGATTTTAGTTGATGTGGCTGTTTTATGATCTGGAGGAAATTTCTTATCTCCTCAAGAACCACTAAGAGTTCATGGACCAGCTTTGGTCCATGGCCCATTCTTTGGATAGCACTGATCTGGGGAGTATGTTGCATTAAGGAAGGCTAAGAGGAGAGATACTGGAATGTCTTCACACATGTACTCAGAGAGATGAGTAGTTCACACATGTACTCAGAGAGATGAAAAGTTCTCGGGAAAGAGAAGTTTAATGTTAGAACAAGGTCCAGAGGAGGCTGGTGAGGAATAGGACTGGGGAGCAGGTTGTGGGATTCAAGAACATTTGGAATTGCTACTGTGGCAAGTAAGAATGTAAGGGACCTAGAGTGCTAGGAGCAGTGGTGTCATGTTTAAATTGGGTCAAGAATGGTGGTCTGAGGATGAGTGTGATAGAGACACAAGTAGGCCAAGAGTATGAGGAAAAAAGTGTATTGATAAAAAAGAAGTGTATTGATAAAAAAGAAGAAATGGGTTCTGGTAACTGGGATAGAAGTGAAATTAAGGAAATTAAGTGAAATTAAGTTCATCTTTAGAATTAAAGATGAACTTCAGAAGTGGAATAATTCTAGGTGATGGCAAATGTGGTCACAACATGAAGGGGACTAGAGACAGTCACCTAAGTTCAGGAGCCAACGAAAGCTTCTACATGGGTGTTAAAGTCACCAAGATGATGGTAGAATATGGAGTAAAAGGAAAGATGTAGGTCAGATTAACAGGGGAAGTAAATGGTGGTTTTCACTGGGAAAGTGGCTAATCAGAATCATCTGGGAAGATTTTTAAACTATACAAATTTGATCCCAAAGCTAAGGCTGTTACTGGGTTTAATAGAACCCACTGGCATGGAGAGTGGTGGATTCAGATAAGTCTGAATCTTAAAAAGGAAGAGAGCTTTTTCTCCAGTCTGAAATTGGTATTGGGGAATGCCCATCTCTCTTCTCCTGACACCTATCACTCCCTGTTCTTTTCATTATAGGGGATCAGAGAATGGTTAGTGGGCACTAGAGAGGGCTAGCCAAGTAAATGCTTTCCTCAGAAGTTCAGATTTTAATGGAAAGCAAGGGGAAGCAATAGGGTGAAGGAGTGTCCAGTAATGAGGTTGAGGAGATTTGTTTACAATTGGAACATTAGATTATAAGGCTGCAGAGGCGTTATTTTACATCAAACTTGATGTAATAAATTTAAAGGAACTAGTAAGACATTGGGCGAATCACCTTTCATCTTGCTCCCAGGGGACATAATTTATATTTAAGAACTTGTAGCCTAGTTTGAGTTTTTCTATGTTTTAAAGTGCTTTCTTTTAAGGGATAACAAATTATAATTTGAGAATATCATCTGTGGCAAACATTTCATATTTTAGTGTTGAATATGATTGATATAAGAAATTGTTTTTTTAACTTATCCTTTCAGAATGCAAATATGCTAAAAGGTGAAGTATGTTGGCTATGGGTAATGATCTTATTTAAAACTTTTATGTATGTTCTTACACTTTCATTTTTGTTCTAAAATTAAGAAAAAAACCTTCATACTGCTAAAATATTTTCTTTGTTTTTGATAAAGACATAAAATGACAGCACATACAGTTATTTTTTTAGATTGCAACAGCTGTGAAAAAGTTCAGTGTCCTGAATCCACTTTTGATTTTTAGTGGTGACTGCTTAAATCCTTGAGTTTTAAGTACAGTAATGAAAGGAAAGCATATGATTCATATTTTAAGTGAATTGGGAGTACATTTTGGGGTATTTGTGAGCTATACTTTTTACTCTTATTTGAAATTTATAAAGTAATATATATATTACTTTTAGATTATTTGATGTAAGAGGAGTTGAATAATCTGTTTATCAGCCTAGAGGTAGGCACCAAGACAGAGCATTTAGGAGCTGATTAACAGGATTGTTCAATGAATCTGAAAATTTGTAATCAAACCTAGGTTTGATTTTATGTGGCAAGATTTTATTCATGCCTATACAAAAGTGAGAAGTATTATCAGAGTAGTTAAGATCACAGGCTTTGGTGTTAGCTGGACCTGGATCTGAATCCTGTTTTCACCATTCTCTATTTAGAAGTAATCTTGGGAAAAAAGTGACTAATTTGTCAAAGACTCAGTTTTATCAGATGTAAAATAAGTAGAATATGGTACCTCCTTCACAGGGTATTTGTATGAATTAAACAATGCAATAGATATAAAGTGAAAGATAAAATAGTAAGCACTCAGTTTCTTTTTAACTGTTTTTATTGGTGAACAAATAAAAGGTAAGGGAAAAAAAGGATATTTGAATTCTTGGTGAAATGTGTGGGATTTTTTTTTTTAACATCTTTATTGAAGTATAATTGATTTACAAAGGTGTGTTTGTTTCTGCTTTAAAACAAAGTGAATCAGTTATACATATACATATGTTCCCATATCTCTTCCCTCTTGCATCTCCCTCCCTCCCACCCTCCCTATCCCACCCCTCTAGGTGGTCACAAAGCACCGAGCTGATCTCCCTGTGCTATGCGGCTGCTTCCCACTAGCTATCTATTTTACATTTGGTAGTGTATATATGTCCATGACACTCTCTCACCCGGTCACATCTCACCCCTCCCCCTCCCCATATCCTCAAGTCCTTTCTCTAGTAGGTCTGTGTCTTTATTCCCATCTTGCCACTAGGTTCTTCATGTCCTTTTTTTTTTTTTTCCTTAGATTCCATATATATGTGTTAGCATACTGTATTTGTTTTTCTCTTTCTGACTTACTTCACTCTGTATGACAGACTCTAACTCCATCCACCTCATTACAAATACCTCAATTTCATTTCTTTTATGGCTGAGTAATATTCCATTGTATATATGTGCCACATCTTCTTTATCCATTCATCCGATGATGGACACTTAGGTTGCTTCCATGTCCTGGCTATTGTAAATAGAGCTGCAATGAACATTTTGGTACATGACTCTTTTTGAATTATGGTTTTCTCAGGATATATGCCCAGTAGTGGGATTGCTGGGTCGTATGGTAGTTCTATTTTTAGTTTTTAAAGGAACCTCCATACTGTTCTCCATAGTGGTTGGATCAATTTACATTCCCACCAACAGTGCAAGAGTGTTCCCTTTTCTCCACACCCTCTACAGCATTTATTGTTTCTAGATTTCTTGATGATGGCCATTCTGACCGGTGTGAGATGATACCTCATTGTAGTTTTGATTTGCATTTCTCTAATGATTAAGGATGTTGAGCATTCTTTCATGTGTCTGTTGGCCATCTGTATATCTTCTTTGAAGAAATGTCTGTTTAGGTCTTCTGCCCATTTTTGGATTGGGTTGTTTGTTTTTTTGTTCTTGAGCTGCATGAGCTGCTTGTAAATCTTGGAGATTAATCCTTTGTCAGTTGCTTCATTTGCAAATATTTTCTCCCATTCTGAGGGTTGTCTTTTTGTCTTGTTTATGGTTTCCTTTGCTGTGCAAAAGCTTTTAAGTTTCATTAGGTCCCATTTGTTTATTTGTGTTTTTATTTCCATTTCTCTAGGAGCTGGGTCAAAAAGGATCTTGCTGCGATTTATGTCATAGAGTGTTCTGCCTATGTTTTCCTCTAAGAGTTTGATAGTGTCTGGCTTAACATTTAGGTCTTTAATCCATTTTGAGTTTATTTTTGTGTATGGTGTCAGGGAGTGTTCTAGTTTCATACTTTTACATGTACCAGTCCAATTTTCCCAGCACCACTTATTGAAGAGACTGTCTTTTCTCCACTGTATATGCTTGCCTCCTTTATCAAAGATAAGGTGACCATATGTGCATGGGTTTATCTCTGGGCTTTCTATCCTGTTCCATTGATCTATATTTCTGTTTTTGTGCCAGTACCAAACTGTCTTGATTACTGAAGCTTTGTAATATAGTCTGAAGTCAGGGAGCCTGATTCCTCCAGCTCCATTTTTCGTTCTCAAGATTGCTTTGGCTATTCGGGGTCTTTTGTGTCTCCATACAAACTGTGAATTTTTTTGTTCTAGTTCTGTGAAAAATGCCTGTGGTAGTTTGATAGGGATTGCATTGAATCTGTAGATTGCTTTGGGTAGTAGAGTCATTTTCACAATGTTGATTCTTCCAATCCAAGAACATGGTATATCTCTCCATCTATTTGTATCATCTTTAATTTCTTTCATCAGTGTCCTATAATTTTCTGCATACAGGTCTTTTGTCTCCTTAGGTAGGTTTATTCCTAGATATTTTATTCTTTTTGTTGCAATGGTAAACGGGAGTGTTTTCTTAATTTCACTTTCCGATTCTTCATCATTAGTATATAGGAATGCAAGAGATTTCTGTGCATTAATTTTGTATCCTGCTACTTTACCAAATTCATTGATTAGCTCTAGTAGTTTTCTAGTGGCAGTTTTAGGATTCTCTATGTATAGTATCATGTCATCTGCAAACAGTGACAGCTTTACTTCTTCTTTTCTGATTTGGATTCCTTTTATTTCTTTTTCTGCTCTGATTGCTGTGGCTAACACTTCCAAAACTATGTTGAATAATAGTGGTGAGAGTGGGCAACCTTGTCTTGTTCCTGATCTTAGTGGAAATGGTTTCAGTTTTTCAACATTGAGGACAATGTTGGCTGTGGGTTTGTCATATATGGCCTTTATTATGTTGAGGAAAGTTCCCTCTATGCCTACTTTCTGCAGGGCTTTTATCATAAATGGGTGTTGAATTTTGTCGAAAGCTTTCTCTGCATCTATTGAGATGATCATATGGTTTTTCTCCTTCAGTTTGTTAATATGATGTATCACGTTGATTGATTTGCGTATATTGAAGAATCCTTGCATTCCTGGAATAAACCCCACTTGATCATGGTGAATAATCCTTTTAATATGCTGTTGGATTCTGTTTGCTAGTATTTTGTTGAGGATTTTTGCATCTATGTTCATCAGTGATATTGGCCTGTAGTTTTCTTTCTTTGTGACATCTTTGTCTGGTTTTGGTATCAGTGTGATGGTGGCCTCATAGAATGAGTTGGGAAGTGTTCCTCCCTCTGCAATATTTTGGAAGAGTTTGAGAAGGATAGGTGTTAGCTCTTCTCTAAATGTTTGATGGAATTCGCCAGTGAAGCCATCTGGTCCTGGGCTTTTGTTTGTTGGAAGATTTTTAATCACAGTTTCAATTTCAGTGCTTGTGATTGGTCTGTTCATATTTTCTATTTCTTCCTGGTTCAGTCTCAGTAGGTTGTGCATTTCTAAGAATCTGTCCATTTCTTCCAAGTTGTCCATTTTATTGGCATAGAGTTGCTTGTAGTAATCTCTCATGATCGTTTGTATTTCTGCAGTGTCAGTGGTTACTTCTCCTTTTTCATTTCTAATTCTATTGATTTGAGTCTTCTCCCTTTTTCTCTTGATGAGTCTGGCTAATGGTTTGTCAATTTTGTTTATCTTTTCAAAGAACCAGCTTTTAGTTTCACTGATTTTTGCTATTGTTTCCTTCATTTCTTTTTCATTTATTTCTGATCTGATCTTTATGATTTCTTTCCTTCTGCTAGCTTTGGGGTTTTTTTTTTCTTCTTTCTCTAATTGCTTTAGGTGCAAGGTTAGGTTGTTTATTCGAGATGTTTCCTGTTTCTTGATGTAGGCTTGTATTGCTATAAACTTCCCTCTTAAAATTGCTTTTGCTGCATCCCATAGGTTTTGGGTCGTCGTGTCTCCATTGTCATTTGTTTCTAGGTATTTTTTGATTTCCCCTTTGATTTCTTCAGTGATCACTTCGTTATTAAGTAGTGTATTGTGTAGCCTCCATTTGTTTGTATTTTTTACAGATCTTTTCCTGTAATTGATATCTAGTGTCATAGCATTGTGGTCGGAAAAGATACTTGATACGATTTCAATTTTCTTAAATTTACCAAGGATTGATTTGTGACCCAAGATAAGACCTATCCTGGAGAATGTTCCATGAGCACTTGAGAAAAATGTGTATTCTGTTGTTTTTGGGTGGAATGTCCTATAAATATCAATTAAGTCCATCTTGTTTAATGTATCATTTAAAGCTTGTGTTTCCTTATTTATTTTCATTTTGGATGATCTCTCCATTGGTGAAAGTGGGGTGTTAAAGACCCCTACTATGATTGTGTTACTGTCGATTTCCCCTTTTATGGCTGTTAGTATTTCCCTTATATATTGAGGTGCTCCTATGTTGGGTGCATAAATATTTACAATTGTTATACCTTCCTCTTGGATCGATCCCTTGACCATTATATAGTGTCCTTCTTTGTCTCTTGTAATAGTCTTTATTTTAAAGTCTATTTTGTCTGATATGAGAATTGCTACTCCAGCTTTCTTTTGATTTCCATTTGCATGGAATATCTTTTTCCATCCCCTCACTTTCAGTCTGTATGTGTCCCTAGGTCTGAAGTGGGTCTCTTGTAGACAGCATATGTATGGGTCTTGTTTTTGTATTGATTCAGCCAGCCTGTGTCTTTTGGTGGGAGCATTTAATCCATTTACATTTAAGGTAATTATTGATATGTATGTTCCTATTCCCATTTTCTTAAATGTTTTGGGTTTGTTGTTGTAGGTGTTTTCCTTCTCTTGTGTTTCTTGCCTAGAGAAGTTCCTTTAGCATTTTTTGCAAAGCTGGTTTGGTGGTGCTGAACTCTCTCAGCTTTTGCTTGGCTGTAAAGGTTTTAATTTCTCCATCAAATCTGAATGAGATCCTTGCTGGGTAGAGTAATCTTGGTTGTAGGTTTTTCTCCTTCATCACTTTAAGTATATCCTGCCACTCCCTTCTGGCTTTCAGAGTTTCTGCTGAAAGGTCAGCTGTTAACCTCATGGGGATTCCCTTGTGTGTTATTTGTTGTTTTTCCCTTGCTGCTTTTTATATGTTTTCTTTATATTTAATTTTTGACAGTTTGATTAATATGTGTCTTGGTGTGTTTCTCCTTGGATTTATCCTGTATGGGACTCTCTGTGCTTCCAGGACTTGAGTAACTATTTCCTTTCCCATATTAGGGAAGTTTTCAACTATAATCTCTTCAAATATTTTCTCAGTCCCTTTCTTTTTCTCTTCTTCTTCTGGGACCCCTATAATTTGAATGTTGGTGCGTTTAATGTTGTCCCAGAGGTCTCTGAGACTGTCCTCAGTTCTTTTCACTCTTTTTTCTTTATTCTGCTCTGCAGTAGTTATTTCCACTATTTTATCTTCCAGGTCACTTATCTGTTCTTCTGCCTCAGTTATTCTGCTATTGATCCCGTCTAGAGTATTTTTAATTTCATGTATTGTGTTTTTCATCGTTGCTTGGTTCCTCTTTAGTTCTTCTACATCCTTGTTAAATGTTTCTTGCATTTTGTCTATTCTATTTCCAAGATTTTGGATCATCTTTACTATCATTATTCTGAATTCTTTTTCAGGTAGATTGCCTATTTCCTCTTCATTTGTTAGGTCTGGTGTGTTTTGACCCTGCTCCTTCACTTGCTGTGTGTTTTTTTGTCTTCTCATTTTGCTTATCTTACTGTGTTTTGGTTCTCCTTTTCACAGGCTGCAGGTTTGTAGTTCCCGTTGTTTTTGGTATCTGTCCCCAGTGGCTAAGGTTGGTTCAGTGGGTTGTGTAGGCTTCCTGGTGGAGGGGACTAGTGCCTGTGTTCTGGTGGATGAGGTTGGATCTTGTCTTTCTGGTGGGCACATCCACGTCTGGTGGTGTGTTTTGGGGTGTCTGTGACCTTATTATGATTTTAGGCAGCCTCTCTGCTAATGGATGGGGCTATGTTCCTGTCTTGCTAGTTGTTTGGCATAGGGTGTCCAGCACTGTAGCTTGCTGGTCGTTGAGTGAAGCTGGGTCTTGATGTTGAGATGGAGATCTCTGAGAGATTTTCACCATTTGGTATTACGTGGAGCTGGGAGGTCTCTTGTGGACCAGTGTCCTGAAGTTGGCTCTCCCACCTCAGAGGCACAGCCCTGATGCCTGGCTGGAGCACCAAGAGCCTTTCATCCACACAGCTCAGAGTATAAGGGAGAAAAAAATAGAAAGAAAGAAAGAAAGAGTATAAAATAAAATAAAGCTATTATAATAAAAAATAAGAAAAAAATTATTAAGAGTAAATGTATTCAGAAAAATTTTTTTTAATTTTTAAAGATAGATTTATTAATTTTTTGTAATAAAAAATAAGAAAACAATTATTAAGAAAAAAATTTTTTAATTTTTTAAAATAAAAAATATGAAAAAACTTATTAAAATTTTTTTTAATTTCTAAAAATAGAAAATAAGGAAAAAATTATTAAGAAAACATTTATTAGGAAAAAAAAATTTTTTTTTAAGTAAAAAAAAAAAACAAAAAACGGACGGACCTAACCCTAGGACTAATGGTGAAAGCAAAGCTATACAGACAAAATCTCACGGAGAAGCATACACATATCCACTCACAAAAAAAGGAAAAGGGGAAAAATTAATATATCCTGCTCCCAAAGTCCACCTCTTGAATTTGGGATGATTCGTTGTCTATTCAGGTATTCAACAGATGCAGGCACATCAAGTTGTTTGTGGAGCTTTAATCCGCTGCTCCTGAGGCTGCTGGGGGAGATTTCCCTTTCTCTTCTTTGTTCGTTACAGCTCCTGCGGTTCAGCTTTGGATTTGGACCCACCTCTGCATGTAGGTCGCCTGAGGACGTCCATTCCCTGCCCAGACAGAACGGGGTTAAAGGAGCAGCTGCTTTGTGGGCTCTGGCTCACTCAGGCCAGGGGGAGGGAGGGGTACGGATGTGGGGCAAGCCTGTGGCGGCAGAGGCCGGCGTGACGTTGCAGCAGCCTGAGGCGCGCCGTGCGTTCTCCCGGGGAAGTTGTCCCAGGACCATGGGAGCCCGGCAGCGCGAGCTGCACAGGCTCCCAGGAGGGGCGGTGTGGAGAGTGACCTGTGCTCGCACACAGGCTTCTTGGTGGTGGCAGCAGCAGCCCTAGCGTCTCCTGCCCGTCTCTGGGGTCCGCGCTGACAGCCGTGGCTCGCGCCCATCTCTGGGGTCCGCGCTGATAACCGTGGCTCGCGCCCGCCTCTGGGGTCCGCGCTGATAGCCATGGCTCGCGCCCACCTCTGGGGTCCGCGCTGATAGCCATGGCTCGTGCCCGTCTCTGGAGTTCGTTTAGGCGGCGCTCTGAATCCCCTCTCCTTGCGCGCCACGAAACAAAGAGGCAAGAAAAAGTCTCTTGCCTCTTCGGCGGCTGCAGACTTTTTCTCGGGCTCCCTCCCGGCTAGCTGTGGCGCACTAGCCCCCCTCAGGTTTTCACGCCGCCAGCCCCAGTCCTCTCCCTGGGATCCGACCAAAGCCCGAGCCTCGGCTCCCAGCCCCCACCCGCCCCGGCGGGTGAGCAGACAAGCCTCTTGGGCTGGTGAGTTCCGCTCGGCACCGAGCCTCTGTGCGGGAATCTCTCCGTTTTTCCCACTGTGCCCCTGTTGCTGTGGGATCCGCGCTGATAGCCGCGGCTCACGCCCGTCTCTGGAGTTCATTAAGGCGGCACTCTGAATCCCCTCTCCTTGCGCACCGTGAAACAAAGAGGCAAGAAAAAGTCTCTTGCTTCTTCGGCAGCTGCAGGCTTTTTCCCGGACTCCCTCCTGGCTAGCACCGAAGCCCGAGCCTCAGCTCCCAGCCCCGCCTGCCCCAGCGGCTGAGCAGACAAGCCTCTCGGGCTGGTGAGTGCTACTCAGCACCGATCCTCCATGCGGGAATCTCTCCGCTTTGCCCTCCACACCCCTGTGGCTGCGCTCTCCTCCGTGGCTCTGAAGCTTCCCCCCTCTGCCACCCGCAGTCTCTGTCCGCGAAGGGGCTTCCTATTGTGTGGAAACCTTTCCTCCTTCACAGCTCCCTCCCACTGTTGCAGGTCCCGTCCCTATTCTTTTGTCTCTGTTATTTCTTTTTTCTTTTGCCCTACCCAAGTACGTGGGGATTTTCTTGCCTTTTGGGAGGTCTGACGTCTTCTGCCAGCGTTCAGTGGGTGTTCTGTAGGAGCAGTTCCATGTGTAGATGTATTTCTACTGTATCTGTGGGAAGGAAGGTGATCTCCGCGTCTTACTCTTCCGCCATCTTGCTCCTCCCTCCTCAATGTGTGGGATTTTGATGAGAAGATAATGGTCTGGGCATTATTTCTCTATACTGAAGAGATTATTAGGGGATTTAGATGGAGGGTGACATTAGTAGGGATCAATTTGTCTCCATGCATCCATCCCATTTTAGGGATTTATAATGGTTAATAGTGGTCATAGGTGGATGGTACAGGAAGTTTTTACTTTTTATTTTTTTCTGTGAGCTTTTCTAAATTTTATACAATAAACCAATGGGCTTATTGATTTCTGTTGTATAATGATTTGTTGCTATTGTTTCATCATGGTATAGTTTCACTTTAAAAAACCTCACAATACCTTGTGAACATTTCCCCATGTTATGAAATCATCGTTTTTTATTGTAAAATATACATAAGATAAAATTTATCATTTTAACTATTTTTAAGTTTCAGTACATTAAATACATTCACGTTGTAGTACATGAAATAATCTTTTATAACATTACTTTTAATGGTTGCATGGTATTCCTTTCAATGGATGATGCTTTATTTAATCTATTAGATATTTAAGCTTCTGATTTTTTGTTATTACAATAAAACTGGACATTAAAAGAGGTTTGAAGAGGCTGATCTGGGGAATCAGAAGGATGTTAAATATTTTAGATATTTGGGGATTTCTATTGTAAGAGCAGGTAGGATGGCAAGGGCAAATAGTTATAGAAGGAAGTGATGACATATCATCCTACCATTTGTTCCATCCTTCCCAGCTCCAAATGGACATTTTTTCTTTGGGTGACAGAGAAGATACTGAATGAAGAGAAAGAGGCAGAAATCAATCCTGGAATTTAATTGCCCTTTTTTCACTTTAAACTACTTGCAGTTTGTTGTGTCTGTCACAGGCTAAGGGATATTTCTAAACTCATTACCATGTGGATTTAGAAGCTGGAATTTAGAAATGTTCCACATTTAAATTTAGCATATATTTAGTTACTAATTTTAGTCCAAACATTGAATTGGACCATATGTACTGACTTTGTTCTACTTACCTATATTGGAAAGAAGGGAACTGTCAGTGTTGAAAACTCAGTGTACTAGCAGCATAGTCTGAGCTCTGCAGTGTTTGACTCCTCTTTCTGAGGAATGTGTTGATTTGCTGTAAGTGATATTATTTTCAGTTTGTTTGACATTCTGTTTATACCATAAATCTATATTTGATTGGTTTCAATTTTCTAATAGGCCTTTTTGGGGTGGGTTCTATTATAAGAAGGTAAGAACAGATAGTAAATCCCTGTTGGTTATATTCAGCTTATCAATTTTGTTATATAGGATTTTTGTTTTGACTTTAAATTATTTTTAGTGAATTTAATGCAATTTGACGAGTATAGAAATGTACCAAGAAAAAACTCAGAATTCTATCATTCTTAGGTTAATATTTTATGATATTTCTTTGCAGTTTATGTGCATTTTTCATGTAGTTGAGAATATACTGTAATTGTATAATTTCACGTAACTTTTTCTTAAACATTATATCAAGCATTTCTCCATGCATATCAGTTCCATCCTGGCAGAAAATAGAAGACACACCCACATGGGTAATCTGAGGAGAGTTTAATAAAAGGACTGTTTTAAAAGATGTGGGAAGAGGGAAGGAAACTGTAAGGAAGGGATAATATAGTATTAAGCATTTAAAATGTGGCTAGTCCAAATTCAGGTGTGCTGTAAGTTTAATATACATACTGGAATTCTAAGACTTACTATGAAAATAGAATGTAAAATACTTTTATTAATCATTTTTATGTTGATTATATGTTGAAATGATGTTTTGGATATATTGTGTTAAATAAGATGTATTAAATTAATTATATCTGTTTCTTTTAAAACTGTGGCTAGTAGAAAAATGATAATGCAATCAATGTATATAATTTTAATTCTATTAGAAAATACTAGTATGGAGTATAGTATAAAGAGGTATCTCTAAGCCTGAAAAGGCCACAGAGGATTCTGTGGAAAGATCAGCTGATAGAAATCATACCCTTCAGTAGAGGTTTGCAGCCAATTTACAATGACCCAGAAAGAACCAAGTTGGAAGGAAGCCAGTAGGCATGAGAGCCAGTGGGTGCAGTCCGTAGAGGTTGGCCTACCTGAACCCACAGTAGGCTAG
The DNA here is from genome assembly GCF_949987535.1 of Balaenoptera acutorostrata. Classification (NCBI taxonomy): domain Eukaryota; kingdom Metazoa; phylum Chordata; class Mammalia; order Artiodactyla; family Balaenopteridae; genus Balaenoptera; species Balaenoptera acutorostrata. The sequence goes on along the minus strand of NC_080065.1, from coordinate 54,425,598 downwards.
AAAAAGAGAGAGAATCTGGAGGAGTCAATGGAAGATATGCAGCGTACCACCTCATCAAAACACTTTGCAAATACAGTTTTGCAAAGGATTTCACTTCGTGTATTATATTGTACTGTGAGTGCTGGGATAAATTATACTGTAATCTGATTATGGGAATTATTTAGGATAGATAGTTTCATTCAAAATATATTGAAAGATAAACTGAGTTTTCAGTTTGAACAGCCATCAAGCCGTTCACTGATAAGAGTTTTCTAAAGTGTACTCCAGATTTTTTAAATTGATAGAATTTTGACATTGCCTATTTTATTCCCATACCTAAAAGAACATTTTCTTTAAGAGTAATTTCTTTTTTCCTATATATAAACGGATAGGGAGGCACACAACCTCGATTTTGTTGGGTTGCATTTCTTTAATTTGTTTCTGTTTATTCCTTTAATTCTGGGATTAATTGATAGCTTATTCATGTTAATGGAACTTGATCCTAAGATGATGAATATTACACTTTGAAATGGCACAGCATTTAAAAATGTAATTTTATTTATTAAAAGCACACATAAAACACTTGGTAAAATTTTGATAACTAGAAGACTTAAAAGGCCTTCTGGGACCTTTTATTTCACTTATCTAAACAAGAATTGAATGTCTATTTGACACGGTATGAACTACATTATGATTTTGACCTCAAGAAGACTACACTAGCACGATCAAAATCCTTTAACTTTGTTCTCAAGTGGTTTGAGCTATGCCCCTACAAAATATTGTTTGCTTTGTATTTTTACAAATTCAATGTTTGGACTAAAATTAGTAACTAAATATATGCTAAATTTAAATGTGGAACATTTCTAAATAGACATAGACATTAAAATATAAACATCTGTTCAGTTCTAAAATCTAACACACATTCAAAATTAGTGGATCAACATTACTTTTGTAGTAAATATTTCAGAATTAAAAGTTTCAGTGGATGATTATTCTGATCGTTGATATGTGTATAGAGACAAGACTCAGCTATAGGTCCTTTTAGGTTTGGTAATAGTTCCGAAAATAATCTGAGACTAAATAGTGATAATCCAGGTTCTCTGAAACAAACTGTTCCCTTGGAAATCTCAACTAGTGTTTTCATAAGATATTACTACTTTTATTAACTTTTAATGTAATTAACATTTTTCATGTAGGTAATATATTCATATATTCAGTAACCAAAAATATTAATTATAGAGTAAAATATCTCCTATGCTTGGCCCCTTCTGCACAGTTCTGACTCTCCTCAGGTAAACTTTCTTCTTAGTTTCTTAAGTTTCTTTCCAGAATTTCTTTATATATAAGCCAATATGAATATAAATGCTTATTTTGTCACAAAGGGAACATGTTATACATACTGTTGCCATTTTTTCTTGCATACACGCCATCTGTTTCCTACATTTTTAATATGCCTGCTTTGTGGACTTCCTTACTTCCTTTTATTTATTTTTTTAATTCTTGGAGGAACGTTTTGTCAAAAATTTAATCTGTGCTGTGGGTTGATTCTCCCAACTATCGAACTTTGGTAAATGTCGCTGCTCTTCCTTTTACCGCTGTTGTGCCAGGTAGGATTCTGTGCAAGCTGATGATGGGAAATTGTAGTTGGGGTTGTTCCCATGGCCCGTGGGTTCCCAGGGAACTGAATTTCTCATTCTCTGGGGAAGTAAAATCCTTTACCTTAGCAAGTATCAATGGGTGAAATGACACAGTGTGTTCTATCTGCTTCTGTGTCCGCTTTTCCCAAAGAGTTGGTCATTGGTCTCTGCCTTTTTTAGTCCAGCTGGATATGGTTCTGGCTTTTAATGAAAGTGATGAGGCATTAAGGGATGAGCTGCCCAGGTACATTCAAAGTGATCACTGAGTCTGGCAAACCAGGCAACAGTGAACCGCCCATCCTTTAAAAATATATAGCGAAATTCATTGATAAGTTCTAGTAGTTTTCTGGTGGCATCTTTAGGATTTTCTATGTATAGTATCATGTCATCTGCACAAGGTGACAGTTTTACTTCTTCCTTGCCAATTTGGATTCCTTTGATTCCTTTTTCTAATTTGATTGCTGTGGCTAGGACTTCCAAAACTATGTTGAAGAAAAGGGGGGAGAGTGGGCATCCTTGTTTTGTTCCTGATCTTAGAGGAAACGCTTTCAGCTTTTCACCGTTGAGTTTGATGTTGGCTGAGTTTGTCATATCTAGGCTTTATTATGTTGAGGTATGTTCCCTCTGTGCCCACTTTCTGGAGAATTTTTATCATAAATGGATGTTGAATTTTATCAAAAGCTTTTTCTGCATCTATTTATATTATCATACGGTTCTTATTCTTCAATTTGTTAATATGGTGTATCACATTGATTAATTTGCATATATTGAAGAATCCTTGCATCCCTGGGATAAATCCCACTTGATCATGGTGTATGATCCTTTTAATGTATTGTTTGATTCAGTCTGCTAGCATTTTGTTGAGGATTTTTGCATCCATGTTCATTCAGCAATATTGACCTAGATACAAAATTAATATACAGAAATCTGTTGCATTTCTATACACTAACAACATATTATCAGAAATAAAAAGTAAGGAAATGATCTCATTTACCATCACCTCAAAAAGAATAAAATACCTAGGAATAAACCTACCTAAGGAGGCAAAAGACATGTACTCTGAAAAGTATAAGATGTTGATGAAAGAACTCGAAGATGAAACAAACAGATGGAAAGATATACTGTGTTCTTGGATTGGAAGGATCAATGTTGTTAAAATGACCATACTACTCAGGGCAATCTATAGATTCAATGCAATCCCTATCAAATTATGAATGGTATTTTTCACAGAACTAGAACCAAAAATTTTAAATTTGTATGGAAGCACAAAAGACCCCAAATAGCCATAACAATCTTGAGAAAGAAGAATGGAGCTGGAGGCATCAAGCTCCCTGACTTCAGACTATACTACAAAGCTACAGTAATGAAAACAGTATGGTAGTGGCACAAAAAACAGACACATAGATCAATGGAAGAGGATAGAAAACCAAGAAGTAAACCTACACTTGTATGGTCAATTAATCTACAGCAAAGGAGGCAAAAATATACAATGGAGAAAAGACAGTCTCTTGAATAAGTGATGTTTGGAAAATTGCAAGCTACATGTAAAAGAATGAAATTAGAACATTCTCTAATCCCATACACAAAAATAAACTCAAAATGCATTAAAGACCTAAATGTAAGTCTGGACACTATAAAACTCTTAGAGGAAAACATAGGCAGAGCACTCTTTGACATAAATTGCATCAAGCTCTTTTATGATCCACCTCCTAGAATAATGAAAATAAAAACAAAAATAAACAAATGGGATCTAATTAAACTTAAAAGCTTTTGCACAGCAAAGGAAAGCATAAACAAAACAAAAAGACAACCCTCAGAATGGGAGAAAATGTTTGCAAATGAAGCAACTGACAAGGGATTAATCTCTAAAATATACAAACAGCTCATGCAGCTCAATATCAAAAAAACAATAACCCAATCAAAAAATGGACAGAAGATCTAAATAAACATTTTTCCAAAGAAGACATACAGATAGTGAAAAAGCACATGAAAAGATGCTCAACCGCACTAATTATTAGAGAAATGCAAATCAAAACCACCATGAGGTATAACCTTACACTGGTCAGAATGGCCATTATCAAAATAATCTACAAACAATAAATACTAGAGAGGGTGTGGAGAAAAGGGAACCCTCCTACACTGTTGGTGGGAATGTAAGTTGGTACAACCACAATGGAGAACAGTATGGAGGTTCCTTAAAAAACTAAAAATAGAACTACCATATGACCCAGCAATCCCATTCCTGGGCATATACTGGGAAAAAAACATAATTTGAAAAGTTACATGCACCCCAGTGTTCATTGCAGCACTATTTACAATAGCCAGGACATGGAAGCAACCTAAGTGACTATCAACAGAGGTACGGATAAAGAAGATGTGGTACATATATAGAATGGAATATTACTAAGCCATAAAAAGAACAAAATAATGCCATCTGCAGCAACATGGATGGACCTAGAGATTGTCATACTGAGTGAAGTAAGTCAGACAGAGAAAGACAAATATAATATATCTCTTTGTAGGTGGAATCTAAAAAAAAGGGTAAAAATGAACTTATTTACAAAACAGAAGTAGAGTCACAGATATAGAAAACAAACTTATGGTTACCAGGGGATAATGGGAGGAGGATAAATTGGGAGATTGGGATTGACATATACATACTACTATCTATAAAGTAGATAACTAATAAGAACCTGCTGTATAGCAGAGGGAACTCTACTCAATACTCTGTAATGGCCTATATGGGAAAAAAATCTAAAACAAAAAAAAGTGGATATATGTGTATGTATAACTGACTCACTTTGCTGTACACCTGAAAATAACACAACATTGTAAATCAACTATACTCCAATAAAAATTTTTAAAAAATGGATTAAAGACCTAAATATAAGACTGGATACTATAAAACTCCTGGAGGAAAACATAGGCAGAACACTCTTTGAAATAAATCCCAGCCAAATTTCTTTGGCTCTGTCTCCTAGAGTAATGGTAACAAAAGCAAAAAAAACAAATGGGACTTAATTAAACTTAAAAGCTTTTCCACAGCAAAGAAAACCATAAACAAAATGAAAAGACAACCTCCGGACTGGGAGAAAATATTTGCAAACGATGTGACAAACAAGAGCTTAATTTCCAAAATATACAAACACATCATGTAGCTCAATATCAAAAAGCAAACAACCTGGTCAGAAAAATGGGCAGAAGACCTAAATAGACATTTCTCCAAAGAAGACATCCAGATGGCCAACAGGCACAACATTACTAATTGTTAGAGAAATGCAAATCAAAACTACCATGAGGTTCCACCTCACACTGGTCAAAATGACCATCATGAAAAAGTCTACAAATGATGAATGCTGGAAGGGGTGTGGAGAAAAGGGAGCCCTCCTGCACTGTTGGTGGGAATGTAAATTGGTACAGCCACTATGGAGAACAGTATGGAGGTTCCTTAAAAAAACTTAAAATAGAGTTACCATATGATCAAGCAATCCCGCTCCTGGGCATATATCGAGAAAACATGAAAACAGAGAAAGACAAATATCATATGATATCACTTATATGGAATCTAAAAAATGATACAAATGAAACTTATTTACAAAACAGAAATAGACTCACAACATAGAAAACAAAATTATGGTTACCAAAGGGGAAGAGGGAGAAGTGATAAATTAGGAGTTTGGGATTAACAGATACACACTACTATATATAAAATAAACCAGGTCCTATTGCATAGCACAGGGAATTGTATTCAGTATCTTGTAATAGCCTATAATGGAAAAGAATCTTAAAAAGAACCTTATAAATGTTTAACTGAATCACTTTGCTGTATACCGGAAACATTTTAAATCAAGTATACTTCAGTAAAAGAATTATACAAAAATATATAGCTAAAAGTCACACTCTTAAATTCCAAACATAGCATTAATATCTGAATTCAAATTTGAGATTGTTAACTTCATATCTAAACTATAGTCTTTAGCTACTTTTAGAAAAAATCTGATATACAAATAAAACATAAATCATGTTACAAAGCATTTTCTTAGGAGCATGAGGATCTTGAAAGAGGATTGTATTTAAAGGAACTGGCACATTTTGGGAGTAGGGTAAATTTTAGTATTGAAAGAATTCATAATTTAACTTATATAGAGTCACTTAAACATTAGTAGAATTTTATTTCTTTTTCCTTTTGTGCAAGGAATAGAATTAACATTTCCCAAAATATTTTTTAAAAATTTAAAATATATTTTTACCAGAAGATGTTCTGCATAAAAAATTTCCATTTTCAAATGATTTTGCAAAACATTTAATATATCCCTCGTTTGGAGATTTGAACTGTATATTATAGTATATTAAAGATAAAAGAAGTTGATGAGTAAAAAAAGCACTTTGACTTAACCCATTGTTTTCTAAACTTGATTGAAAAATTATGTAGGATCTATCAATATCCTGAAGAACTAAGATTTCACAGAATACAGTTTAGTAAATACTGGCCCAGAAGATAGTCAGATGTCCTTTTATTCTACTTCTACATACCTGGAAATTTTCTTTATTCAGCTGTGGATACCTTCCTTGCTATATGGATCCTGAGTTATAAGATCAAGGGAAAACTAACCTTTAAACTTGGTATGCTCTTTTCAAGGTCATCAGTGACTCTTTGATACTAAAGCCAGTGGTCATTTTTCAGTCAGCCCCATTTGACAGAGATGATCACTCCTTTCTCCATAAAACCCTTTCTTCACTTAGTTTTCAGAATACCACATTCTCCTGGTTTACTTCCAATCACACTGGCTGGAATTGGAATGTGGAATATTCTTTATCTCTTTTGCTGGTCGCTCCTCATCTCTCCAACCTCTTCTTGTTGGGCCATTCTAAGAATCAGTTCTTGTTCTTCTTCTCTATATTTGTTCCCTTAGTGATCTCATCCAAATTTCTGGCTTCAAATCCTGTTTGAATTTGTTTGCTGACTCAAAAATCATATATTCAACCTAGACTCTTCCCCCCAAATTCACATCTGATTAAGTGCTTAATTGACATCTGGTCTTCAATGTTGAACAAGTCCAAAATTAATTCCTGATTCCCCAATGAAACATTCTTCCCTGCACTTGTACCCTTCTTAGTTAATACAATTTGATCTTCATCCTCTCAGTTGCTCAGGTCAAAAACTTTAGGAGTCATTATTGACTTCTTTCTCTTACACCTTCAAATCAGTCTGCCAGCAGATCTATATTGGCTGTGCCCTCCAAAATATCCAGAACCTGTCTGCTCTCTGTCACCTCCCCTCCATCACCTGGCTCCAAGCACCTTCATGTCTTTTCTGGATAATTACAATACCCTCTTAAATGGTTTCCCTCCTTCTGCTCTTGCCCTCCTAAAGTCCATTCCCACCAGGGAAATCTTTGAAAATGTCAGACAATATCATTTTTCTATCCAATACATACAGTATTTCCTTAACTTATTTAAAGTCAAAGTCTTCTGTGGCCAACCAGACCCTATCTGATCTAGCTCCCCATTACATCTTTGGTTTCATCTACTTTTGCCTTGTCACTCACTCTGTTATAGCTATTCAATAGACTTTTTTCTATTCCTCAATAACACCAGGTATATTCTCCACTTGAGGTCTCTGCTTTTGATATTTCCTCTGCCTGGGAAGTTCTTCTCCCAGATACTCACATGGATGGCTCTCATTGCTTAAATGTCACCTCAGAGTGGCCTCCTTTGAGGATTCTCTTAAATTATACCCTCTACCGTGGCATTCTATCTGCCTTTCTTGTTTTACTTTTTTTCATAGCACTTATTAGCTTATAATAGAGGATATATTTTACCTAATTTATTTATTGTCTGTCTCCTGTCATTCCATGAGGGTAGGGATTTTTGTCTGAGTTGTACCTGCTATTCATCTAAGACTAAGGGTAGTGCCTGGCACTTAAAAGTTTCTCAACAATATTTATTGAGCATATGAATGAAGGTATTCATTTGCATGGTCTTCATTGTTTTTAAGGTCATCAGATTCCCCTAAGTTGTTAAATAAGTCATGCAGTGTTAATATTGCAGTTTCAATAATTATGCTATAGTAATAGAGGGGGAAATGGCATGTCATTGTTTTCTAAGTTAGATTACTCAAATTTATAATCAATGCAATTGTGTTGTTTATGGCAAATTACCAGACTCTCATGTATCTTTATTGTCATAACTTTTTTGTTTTTATTAATTTTTTAAAATTGTATTTAGTTATTTACTTATTCATTTATTTTTGGCTGCGTTGAGTCTTCATTGCTGCATGCGGGCTTTCTCTAGTTGTGGTGAGCAGGGGCCACCCTTCGTTGTGGTGCATGGGCTTCACATTGCAGTGGCTTCTCTTTGTTGCAGAGCACAGGCTCTAGGTGAGCAGGCTTCAGTAGTTGTGGCACGCAGGCTCAGTAGTTGTGACTCGCGGGCTCTAGAGTGCAGGCTCAGTAGTTGTGGCGCACGGGCTTAGTTGCTCCGCGGCATGTGCCATCTTCCCGGATCAGGGATCAAACCCGTGTCCCCTGCATTGGCAGGCAGATTCTTAACCACTGCACCACCAGGGAAGTCCAAAATTTTTAGTTTTTAAGGAGTCCAATTTTTCTGTTTTGTTGCTTGTACTTTTGTTGTCATATCTAAGAAACCATTGCCTAACTCACAATCACAAAGAGTTATGTCTGTGCTTCTTCCAAGAATTTAAAAAGTAGTTGTAGCTCTTACTTTTGGACTTTGATCCATGTTGAGTGAATTTTTTTGTATGGTGTAATGAAGCAGTCAAACCTTAGTCTTCTGTATGTAGATACCCTGTTGCAGAAATATTTGTTGAAAAGATTGTTTTCCCCCATTTAAATGTCTTGATACCCTATGTTCCATTGCCTTATATGTCTATCCTTATTGGCAAAACCACACTATCTTGATTACCATAGCTTTGTAGTAAGTTTTGAAAACAGGAAATGAGAATCTTCCAACTTTGTTCTTTTCAAGTGTCTTTTGGCTCTTCTGGGTCCCTTGTATTTCCATATGAATTTAAAAATCATCTTGTCAATTTCTGGGGAACAAAAGGCAGCTGAGATTTTGAGATGGATTGTGTTGAATCTAGGCAGTTTGGGGAGTACTGACATTTTAATATTAAGTCTTTTAACCTATCAACACAGGATGTCTTACCATTTATTTAGTTCTTCAAACGCAGTTTTGTAGTTTGATTATAAATCTTGCACTTTTTTGTTACATTTATTCCTAAATATTCTTTTGGATGCTATTGTAAATAAAATTGTTTTCTTAATTTCATTTTTGCACTGTTCATTGATAACGTATAGAAATACAGTTGGTTTTTTGTATATTGCGTAAATTATGTTTTAACATCAAACCAACCTGATGCTAATGTGGAGAATATACTGAAAGAGAAACTTATGGTAGTATAATTGGCTTTCTTTGTGTACAGTTTATGGTGAAAGAATGGGAGGCGTAGCAGGAGCAGGATGAATTTTTGGAGTCAAAACTAAAAATGTTTTTAAAATTATTTTATAGTATTTCAGATTTTGCCTTGGTTGACTGGGTTTTAGCCAAATACTAAGGTGTTAGTTTGGTGAGTTTAAGTTGATATTAGGAAGTATGCAGCAGTAAAAGAAGAGATGACACATAAATAGAAGTGTTTTCCAGTTCCTTCTTGCAGCATGGCTAATAGGTGTTCTTGGAGAAAAACTAATCTGAAATAGTTGATAGGTGCTGTTATTGCCTGGAGTTGGGCCCACTTAAACAAACATTCTATCTGTCAGCATTAATTGGTCTGGAGAGGGGAGACTGAGTCAAATACCAAAATCAACCCAGCTTCTGGCATATGGCAGTATTTTATCAGATTTTTCAGTGAATAGCTGTTGGACAAACATTTGCATGTGCCCCGTAATCAAGAACCTGCTACCTACATAAATTCTTATATTCTACAGTGTTAATTACTGATAGGTTTTCAGAAAACTTCTCAGTTATTCAGACTCCGAGTATGTCCTTAGGAAAAACCAGATTTTTCCCACTAAGGGTTAACTTTTTAATACCAGAACTTAAATTTTTATCATTTTGGATGAAAACTTACTAAAATGTACTATGTACTTTTCTGCTTTCAAATGTATCACTAAAGTTGACACTGTTTAGTGACTCAAGCTCATCATCATTAACCTTGAGTAATGTGCTGAAGATATTATGTGTAAATGCAGGTATCAGAGATGTAAGCCCTCAAAGGGGAATTCACCTGAGTTGAGAAAGCATACCTACTTGGATTGAGTTTTCTTGAAAAAGTTCCAATTAACAGTTTTTAAAAAATTTAATAGCTTTATTGGTACATAATTCATAAAACATACAATTCACCCATTTCAAGTGTATAATTAAATGGTTTTTAGTATTTCAGAGTTGTGTGAAATCACCATAGTTGCCATAGTCAATTTTAGAACATTTTCATCAACCCAAGAAGAAACCCTGTACCCCCTAGCAGTCACTCCCACTTTCCCCCCAAAACTCAAGCCTACTTTGTTTCTGTATAGATTTGTGTATTCTGGACCTTTCATATAAGTGGAGTCATATAATAATGTGGCATTTATAATTGGCTTCTTTCACTCAGCAAATATTTTCAAGATTTGTCCATGTTGTGGCATGCATCGGTAATTCATTCCTTTTTATTGATGATGAATACTCCATTGTGTGTGTATGTGTGTTTGTGTATGCACACATTTATCCATCAGTTGATGAATATTTGATTATTTCTTCTTTTTGTTGTTTTTAAGTAATGTAAATCATTCATATACAAGTTTTTGTGTGCACCTATGTTTTAATTTTTTTGGGGTATATATTTCTTGGGTATATATTTCTCTTGGGAGTAAATACTCTTTTTCTGGGGAGGGTTATTTACTTTTTTCTCACAAAGGTGGAATGAGGCACCTACAATCATAAGACAACATAGGCAGTATAACATGGCTGCTTTTCTGTAAAATTAGTAGATGAAAGACTGAAGCTTTTTGTAAGTGGCTTTTCCTCCAGAACTTTACCATCTTTTTTAACTACTGTGGGTTTTTTTTCCACTCATCAGCACCATTTCAGAACATCATCTAAATACTATAATAAGATTGAAAGTCCTGGGTCTTACATGAATGGATCAGTTCTCATCAGGTATCTCTATATTTTGAATAACGCCATTTTCATAGATTAAATTAGTGTGGTAACATGGGGGAGTAGAAAAATGGTAAAAATATTCCTAGTCACTAACAATACCTTGGAGTAAATTCTAGAATTGTGTTCTAAATTAATAGCTTTGATATCCATTGGTAAGCCTATAATTCTGAAAAGATCATTTAGTGATTACAAAAAGAACAAAATCAGTGACCATATCACTTACTAGGTTATCACTTAATATTTTATTTATCAAATATTTGAATGCCTTCTGGGTACTAGACCCCATGATTGGAATTAAAAAATGAATAGGGCATGGTTTATGCCCATGAGGAGCTGACAGCATAGTAGACCATATGTATATATACGTATATCTCTCTCTCTCTCTCTATATATGTATATATATATATATATATATATATATATATATATATATATATAAATCTGGTAGGAGTTATAATGATGTGATTCTTAAAAAATGGAATAGTAGGAGTATGTAGTGCATGTGAGAATATGGTATGAGTTTGAAAAGCCAAGATAAGGCCAACTTGGGAATATGTCTCCTAAATATTTGAGACCTTTACTGTGGGTAAAGGGGAATTGTCATTTGATTTTAAGCAGTGATCTGACTTATATTTTAGAAAAACAACTGGTGACAGTGACAGGGTAGAGAATAACCTGTAGAAGGGATGTGCAGGATGTATGTAAGAGATGTTTCTAAGGTATAATGAGCACCAGGTGCAATTTGATTAGATTTGTATGTAGAGGTGTGGTCAGAAATTGGAATAGATTTGGATGCAGAGATATTGTTAGATATTCTAAATTGCTTTGAGACAAGAAATACAGCTATTTTGGGGCCAAGTAAGTCAGTCTTCTAGTTATGGGTTCAGTTGTTCAGCAGAATTTGTTAATAGTCTTGAACTTATTTTACACTCTTCTCTCTTAACATTCATTGCATTTCCTGGATCTGATAATCTGCTCTTTCTTTGCCCATCTATTTATTTCCTCAAAAAAGTCATTTCCTTACCTCCAATTTTATTTATAAGTAGACTAAAAATTATTATCTGATGACTGCATTTGCACATACCCAGGCAAGTCTGTGTCATGCCAGTTGCAAGAGGGAGAGTTGAGTTGAAGACAAACATCTTTATGTCTGGGTAAATCATATTGCCTGTAATCAAGACAAAAAACACTGGAAGAACAGAGTTAAGAGAAAAAAAAATAAGGCAATTGTGTATTTCTTGAGTTCTATATGGTGAAATGTTCTAAACTTTAAGGATTTTCTTTTATAGGATCCTATAGTCTAGCACAGGGAAAATAGTCAACCTGTTTTAAGCTTGCAGGGACTTGATTTAGTGGCACTTGCCAGACTAGAAGTTGTAAAACATCAAGAAAACAGATATATTTTTCATCAGAATTATAAAGCTGTTGAGGGGATAGTCTGTGTTGAATTGTTCTTACAACATAAGTTAGGTCATATCACTTCTCTTCCCCCAACTCGCCAGTGTTTTCCCACCTCATTCAGAGTAAAAGCAGATCTTTACACACAAGACCCTACATGCTCTGTTCTCTGTTACTTTTCTGATTTCATCTTTTCCTACTCTCCTTCTGATTCTTTTGCTCCAGTCACACTGACCTCTTTGTCAGTGTGATGCCTTGAAAAAGGAATGCCTTTTGCCTCAGGACATTTGCACTTGCTGTATTTCTGCTTAGAAGGCTCTTCTCCAGATATCCACGTGGCTTGTTCTCTCACTTTATACAGGTGTTTACTCAGAAGTTACCTATTCAGCAATGCCTTATCCGGTCACCCTTCGTCAAATGCAACTGTAACATTTCATACCCCCTTCCTCCTCCTTTGCATTTATCACTATCCAACATAAAATTTTATGTATTTATTTCATTACTTATCTTCTCCATTATTGTGGAAACTCTGTGAGGGCAAAGATTTTTATTTCTTTTGTATTCCCAGTTCCTAGAATAATACCTGGTATGCATTAGGTACTCTAAAATTTTTGTGGAAGGAAAGAAGGCAGGGAAGAATGAAAGAAAGAAGGAGGGAGGGAGGAAAGAAAAGAGAAAAAAAGGCATAAATTCTTCCGTAATGACATTAAACTTACTGATAAAATTTTTATCAGCTGTAAAGGTCTCTGCTTTTAATGGTCCATTTCCTTTAAAATGTCAAAGTCCAAAACCTAGAAAGTAACACGTGACCTAAATAAACTGAATTTACTCATACATTTTATTTTTTCCTGATTTTTCAACTGTATTTGGACTAGAGGTAAGGCACTGTTTTAGGTTGAATTGCCACCTCATTCATATGTTAAAATCTTAATGCCCAGTACCTCAGAATGTGAGTTTGTTTAGAAATAGGGTTGTTGCTGAGATACTGGGATAGGGTGGGCCAGTCATCCAATATGACTGGTGTCCTTATAAAAAGGGGAAATTGGAACACAGACATGTACATGAGGAGAACATTGTGTGAAGATGGTGGCAGAGATCTACATGCCAAGGGAATGCCATGCCAGTGTTTGCCAGAAAACCACCAGAAGCTAGGAGAGAAGCATGGAACAGATTCTCCATCACTGCCTCAGAAGGAATCAACACTGACAACCTTGGCCTTCCAGCCTCCAGAACTGAGACAATAAATTACAGACATACCTTGGACATATGGTGGGTTCAGTTCCAGACCACCGTAATAAAGCAAATATCACAACTAAAGGAGTCACATAAATTTTTTGGCTTCCCAGTGCATTTAAACATTATGTTTATATTATACTGTAATCTATTAAGTATGCAGTAGAATTGTCTTAAAAAACAATGTACATACCTTAATTAAAAAATGCTTTACTGCTAAAAAATGCTAACCATCATCGGAGGCTTCACTGAATTGTATTTAGTAACATCAAAGATCACTGATCACAGATTACTATAACAAATATAATAATGATGAAAAAATTTGAAATGTTGCAAGAATTACCAAAATGTAACACAGAGACATGAAGTGAGTAAATGCGGGAAAAATGATACCAATAGACTTGCTGGATACACGGTTGCCACAAGCCTTCAGTGTGTAAAAAACACAATAAAGTGAAGCACAGTAAAACGAGGTATGCCTGTACTATTGCTTAAGCCACTCAGTTTGTGGTATTTTGTTATGGCAGCCTGAGCAAACTTATACAGGCACTCTCAGGTTCCCTCATTGAGAATAATATATAAAGAACAATAAGTTATGAATTAGATTTAACCATGCATTTCATATGGTAGTTTTTTAAAGTTATATCTGTGAAAATCGTTTTTAAAAATACAGGAAAAGTATTAAAGGATAAAATAAGAATCCCATATGTAACATCTCAAATGAAAAATGATTTTTTTTTTTCAGATTTTCTCTTTTTAAACATTTTACTTACAGGTAATTATAGATTCACAGGAAATTGTAAAAATAGTACAGAGAGGTCCTTTATACCTTTTCCTCAGTTTGCCCCAAGGTTACATCTTAAATAATTATAGTACATGATGAAAACCAGAAAATTGATATCAGTATAATGTATATGTATAGTTTTGTACCCTTTCACCATATGTGTAAATTGGTGTAACCACCACCATATTCCTGATCCAGAACTAGTACATTACACAAAGATCTGCCCCTTGTTGCCTAACCTTTATAGTCACACCCATCCCTTTCCCCCTCACCACACCTAAACCCTGGCCACCGTTGCTCTGTTCTCCATCTCTGTAATTTTTTCATTTTGAGGATATTCTAAAAATGGAATCATAAATAATGTGACTTTTTGAGATTGGCTTTTTTCACTCAGCATAATGCCCTCGAGATCTATCCAAGTTGTTACATACGTCAGTAGTTTGTTTCTTTTCATTACTGTGTAGTATTCCATGGTATGGTTGTCCTACAGTTTCTTTAATCATTTACCAATGGAGGGTATTTTGGTTATTTCCAGGTTTGGGCTATTACAAATAAACCTGCTGTACTTTTGTACAGGTATTTGTGTGAATGTAAATTTTCAGTCCTCTGCTTTAAATGCTGAGGATTGCAATTGGTGGAGCATATGATAAATGTATGTTTTATTTTTAAGAAACTGTCAAACTATTTTCTAAGTGGCTGTACAATTCCCACCAAAAGTGAATGAGAGATCCCAGTTTCTCTGCCTGCTTACCAACATTTGGTATTACCACTGTTTTTAATTTTATTTGTTCTAATAGGTGTACAGTGACATTGTGGTTTTGATTTAATTGCTTTAATGGGTAGTGATATTGAAAATCTTTTTAAGTGCTCATCTACTACCTGTATATCTTCTTTTCTGTTTTCTTTATGCATTCATCCATCACCAGATACTTAGGTTTTTTCTCTACCTTGGCTATTGTGAATAAGTCTGCAGTGAACATGGGAGTACATGGCTCTTCGAGATAATGCTTTCAGTTCCTTTGGATATTTACCCAGAAGTGGGATTGCTAGATGATATGGTAGTACTACTTTTAATTTTTTGAGGAGTCTCCAGACGTTTCCATAATTGCTGTACCAGTTTACATTCCCACCAACAATGTACAAGGGCTTCCTTTTCTCTACATCCTTGCCAACACTTGTTATCTCTTGTCTTTTTGATGATAGCCATTCTAACAGGTGAAGTGGTAACTCATTGTGGTTTTGATTTGTGTTTTCCTGATGACTAATGATGTTGAGCATAATTTCATGTACCTGTTGGCCATTTGCATGTCTTCTTTGGAAAAATGTCTATTCAGGTCCTTTGCCCATTTTTAATTGGATTATTTGTGTTTTTGCTATTGTGAGTTCCTTACATCAATGTATTTTAGATATTAACCCCTTACGATATAGATGATTTGCAAGTATTTTCTCCCAATTCGTAAGTTGCCTTTTCATTTTGATGATTATTTCCTTGGCTGTGCAGAAGCTTTTTAGTTTGATGTAGTTCCACTTGTTTATTTTTCTTTTGTTGCCTGAGCTTTTTGTGTCATACTCAGAAAATCATTGCCAAGACCAATGTCAAGGAGAATTTTTACTGTATTTTCCTCGAGGAGTTTTATGGCTTTAGTTCTTACATTTAAGTATTTAATGCATTTTAGTTAATTTTTGTGAGTGGTGTAAGATAAGGGTTCAGTTTCATTTTTCTGTATATGGATAGTTTTCACTGACGGTATCATTATTAAAGATACTGTCATTTCCCCATTGCATGTTCTTGGTGCACTTGTCAAAAATTAGTCAACTGGGGCTTCCCTGGTGGCGCAGTGGTTGAGAATCTGCCTGCTAATGCAGGGGACACGGGTTCGAGCCCTGGTCTGGGAAGATCCCACATGCCACGGAGCAACTGGGCCCGTGAGCCACAATTGCTGAGCCTGCGCGTCTGGAGCCTGTGCCCCGCAACGGGAGGGGCCGCGATAGAGAAAGGCCCGCGCACCGCGATGAAGAGCGGTCCCCGCACCGCGATGAAGAGTGGCCCCCGCTTGCCGCAACTGGAGAAAGCCCTCGCACGAACCGAAGACCCAATACAGACAAAAATAATAAACAAATAAATAAATAAATAAAAAAGAAAATCCTTTAAAATAATCTGTTAAAAAAAAAAAAATTAGTCAACTGTATATACCTAGGTCTATTTCTGGGTTCTTGAGTCTGTTAAGTTGGTCTATGTATCTATTTTTATGCCAGTACCATACTATTTTGACTATGATAGCTTTATAATATAAATATTATAAAACATTTAGATAGTTTGAAATCAGGAAGTGTGATGCCTCCATTTTTTTCTTCTTTCCCAAAATTACTTTGGATATTTGGGGTCTTCTTTGGTTCCATATGAATTTTAGGATTGTTCTCTAATTTGTGAAAAATTCCATTGGGAATCTTGATAGGAATTGCAATGAATCTGTAGATGGCTTTGAGCAGTATGGGAATTTTAACAATCCTTTTAATCCAAAAAGCAGGTTATCTTTCCATTTATTTGTGTATTCTTTAGTTTCTTTCATCATTGTATTAGTTTTCAGTATAGAGATCTTAACCTTCTTAGTTAAATTTATTCCTAAGTATTTTACTGTTTTTGATGGTATTGTAAATGGGATTTTTAAAATTTCTTTTTCAGATAATTTCTTGTTAGTGTATAGAAACTATTGATTTTTGCATGTTGATTTTGTATCCTGCAGCTTTACTAAATTCATTGATTAGATCTAACAGGCTTTTTTTAGTGGAGTCTTTAGGATTTTCTATTGATACATATAAGATAATGTCATCTACAAATAGAGACAATTGTACTTCTTGCTTTCCAATTCTGATACCTTTTATTTCTTTCTCTTGCCTGATTGCTCTGACTAGGACTTCCAGTACTATGTTGAGTGGGAGTGGTGAGGGTGGGCACCTTTGTCTTGTTCAATCTTAGAAGAAAAGCTTTCAACCTTTCATCATTGAGTGTGATGTTATTTGTGGGCTTGTCATATATGGCCCTTATTACGTTGTGGTATGTTCCCCCTATAGCTAATTTGTTGAGATTTAAAAAATCATGAATGGATGTTGAATTTTATCAAATGATCATATGATTTTTATCTTTTATTTTATTGATGTAATGTATCACATTTATTTATTTGTATATGTTGAACAATCCTTGCATCCCAGGGATAAATCCCACTTGATCACGGTGTATGATCCTTTTAATATATTGCTGAATTCAGTTTGCTAGTATTTTGTTGATTATTTTTGCATCTATATTCATCAGGGATATTGGCTTTTAGTTTTCTTTTCTTGTAGTGTCCTTATCTGACTTTGATACCTGGTAATTGACTCATAAAAGGAGTTTTGTGGTGGTCCCTACCGTTTGATTATTTTGGAAGAGTTTGAGAGGATTGGCATTAATTGTTCTTTAAACATTTGGGAAAATTCACCAGTGAAGCTGTCTGGTCCTGGACTTTTCTTTCTTGGGAGGTTTTTGATTACTGATTCATTCTTCTTGTTGTTGGTCTTTTCAGAATTTTTTCTTCCTTATTCAGTCTTGGTAGGTTGTATGTTTCTAGGAATTTAATCATTTCTTTTAGGTTATCATGTTTGTTGGCATATAGTTGTTCATAGTGGTTTGTTATGACCCGTTGTATTTCTGTGGTATTAGTTGTAATGTCTCTTCTTTCAAATATAATTTTATTGATTAGCGTCCTCTCTCTTTTCCTTGGTGAATCTAGCTAAAGCTTTGTTAGTTTTGTTCATCTTTTCAAAGACCAATTCTTAGTTTTGGTAATCTTTTCTATTGTTTTCCTGTTCTCTATTTCATTTATTTTTTGCCTTAATGTCTATTATTTCCTTCCTTCAGTTGACTTTGTGCTTAGTATGCCCCTCTTTTTCTTGTTCCTTGAGGTTTAAAGTTAGGTTGTTTATTAGAGATCTTTATTGTTATCTCTGAACCTCCCTCTTAGAACTGTTTTTGCTGCATTCCATAAGTTTCAATATGTTGTGTTTCCATTTTCATTTGTCTCAAGATATTTCTAGGAACTTTTCCATTTCTTCTAGGTTGTCCATTTTATTGGCATATAGTTTTTTTTTGTGGTTGTCTCTAACAATCCTTTGTATTCCCATGATGTCAGTTGTAATTTCTCCTTTTTCATTTCTGATTTTATTTATTTGGACCTCTCTTTCTCTCTTGATGAAGCTGGCTAAACATTTATCAATTTTATTTCTCTTTTCAAAGAACCAGTTCTTAGTTTCGTTGATATTCTCCTGGTAAGCATGGCTGGCCCCTGGTCCAGTTGGTTGCTGGTCCCTGCCTGGTATGGAGGTCCAGTATGGTTGCTGGTCCCTGCCTGGTTGGCAGGGCTGGTAAGTGGTGCTGGATCCTGGTGAGGCTGAGTGAGAAGTCTTAGGTATCTTGGAGCTGGTGTTGGCCTGCTGGTGTGTTGGCTGAGTCCTGACAAGGCAGGCTGTTGGACTGTAGTGTTCCTGGGGCTGGTGTCTGTCTGCTGGTCGGCAAGTTGGGGGCCAGGGAGTTCTAGCAATAATGCTGCCTCTCTGGTGGACAATACCAGGTTTTGGTATCTCTGGCTAAAAAGCCTTGGGGGTCCTGGAGCTGGTGTTGGCCCACTGGTGGGAGTCACTGGCTCTTGACACAGCTGGCAGTGGGGTCTGGGGTGTTCTGAAGATTGTGCCAGCCTTCCGGTGGGTGGAGCTGGACTCCAGTGTCTCTTGTTGCAGAATCCTGGGGGTCTTAGGGTTGTTGTTTGAGCCTGCTGATGGTCAGGGCTTGGAGCCCAGGGGGTCCTGGGGTTGGTGTCTGCTAACTGGTCAGTGGAGCTGGGTCCCAGGGTCTTTGGCTGCAGGACTCTGGGGGTACTGGAGTAGTGCCTGTACACTGGTATGTGTGGTCAGGTCCTGTGCCCTCTGGTGGATAAGGCTGTGTGCCAGGGCAGCTGTAAGCTCTGCTCAGGAGGACTTAAGGCAGCGTGCCTGCTGACAGGTGCAGTTTTGTCCCCACCTGGCTAGTTGCTTGGCCTGATGTCCCAGTACTGGTGCCAAAAGGCTGGTGGGTGGGGCCCGGTACTGGTGCTAATAAGCTAGAGGGAGAATTCCAAAGTGTCACTTGCCAGCACCAGTGTCCACATGGTAGAATGAGCTCCCCAAAACCAGTGCCGCCACTGTCTATGTCCCCAGAGTGAGCTCAAGTTGCTTCCTGCCTCTCTGGGAGACTCTCCAAGATCAGCGGGTGGGTCTGAACCCAAGCTCCTTTCAAATTACTGCTTCTTCCCCATGTCTGGAGCATGTGAGATTTTGTGTGTGCCATGTAAGACTGGAGCTCTATTTCCCACAGCCCTCTGCATCTCCTGAAAGTAAGCTCCGTTGGCCTTCAAAGCCAAACATTCTGGCAGCTCATTTTCCCAGTGCAGGAGCCCAGTGTGAGGCTCAGACTCAGTGCTCCTGGGTGAGAACCTCTCTAATAGTAATGATCCTCCTGTTTGTGGGTCACCCCCCAGGGGCTATGGATCTTGACTATACCATGGTTTCACCCCTCCAATGTGATTTTATCTTTGTAGCTTTCATTGCAGAAGACCTTTTCTGGTGGGTTCTGGTCTTGCTCATCCGTGGTTGCTTTGTAAATGGTTGTAATTTTGGTGGGCCTGTGAGAGGAGGTGAACTCAGAGTCCTCCTACTCCACTATCTTGGCCAAGTTTCCACTTTTATTTCTGATTATAACAATTTGAGTCTTTCTTTTTTCTTAGTTCATCTAGCTGAAAGCTTGTTGACTTTTTCAAAGAACCAACTTTCAGATTCATTGATTTTCTTTATTGTTTTCCTAGTCTCTATTTTGTTTATCTCTGTTATGCTCCTTCAGCTACCTTTGGGTTTTGTTTGTTGTTTTTCTATTTTCTTAATTTTTTTTTTTTCGTCGCTTTGGGTCTTTGTTGCTGGGCACAGGCTTTCTCTAGTTGCAGAGAACGGGGGCTTCTCTTGTGGAGCACGGGCTCTAGGCACACAGGCTTCAGTAGTTGCAGCACGCGGGCTCAGTAGTTGTGGCGCGCAGGCTTGGTAGTTGTGGTGCACGGGCTTAATGGCTCTGCAGCATGTGGGATCTTCCCAGACCAGGGATCAAACTCCTGTCCCCTGCATTGGCAGGTGGATTCTTAACCACTGCTCCACCAGGGAAGTCCCTAGTTCCTTAAGTTGTAAAGCTAGATTGTTGTTTTGAGGTCATTCTTGTTTTTTAATGTAAGCATCTACAGCTATAAATTTCCCCTTAACACTGCTTTCACTGCGTCCCAGGTTTTTGGTATGTTTTGGTATGTTGCATTTTCATTTTCATTCATTTAATTATTTTCTAACTTTCCTTGTGATTTCTTCTTTGACTCACTGATCATTCAAAAGTGTTATTTAATTTCCCCCAATTTAAAAAAATTTTCAGTTTTATTACTGTTACTGACTTTCTAAGCTCATTACATTGTGGTTGGTGAAGATACTTTGTATGATATCTTGTGGTTGGTGAAGATCATCTGTATGATATCTATCGTTTTAAATCTACTGAGACTTAATTTGTGGCCTAACACAGTCTATCCTGGAAAATTTCCCATAAACACTTCAGAAAAATATGTCTGCTTCTCTTATTGGGGAGAGAGTTCTGTTTATGTCTATTAGATCTAGTTGGTTTACTGTGTTGCTTAATTAACTTCTGTCTTAATTAACTTCTGTCTGGTTGTTCTATCCATTATTGAGTGTGGGGTATTGAAGTCCCCACCTACTTTTGTAGAACAATTTCTTCCTTCAGTTCTGTCAGCTTTTGCTTATATATTTTGCTGGTCTATTTTGGGGTGCATAAATGTTTATAATTGTTATATATTCTTGATGTATTGTATTTTTTATTAATATATAATGTCTTGTTTGTCTCTTGTGATCTTTTTTGATTTAAAGTCTACTTTGACTGATGTTAGTATAGCCACTCTGCTCACTTTTGGTTACTATTTGCATGGGATATCTTTTTCTGTATTTTCACTTTCAATCTTTGTATCTTTGAATCTAAAATGAGTATCTTGTAGGCATCATATAGTTAGGTCATGTGTTTTTATCCATTCTGCCAATCTGTGTTTTGATTGGCAAGTTTAATCCATTGCATTTAAAGAAATTACTGATGAGGGACTTCTGTCA
The DNA here is from genome assembly GCF_949987535.1 of Balaenoptera acutorostrata. Lineage (NCBI taxonomy): Eukaryota > Metazoa > Chordata > Mammalia > Artiodactyla > Balaenopteridae > Balaenoptera > Balaenoptera acutorostrata. The sequence continues at coordinate 54,404,199 of NC_080065.1, read as the reverse complement.
TCATTCTGCTCTTTGTTTTTCTATATGCCTAATAGCTCTTTTGTCTCTCATTTCGTGTATTACTCTTTTCTTTAGTGCTTAGTTGATTTTTTGGTAGGAAATGTTTAAATTCCTTTCTCATTTTCTCTTGTGTACATTCTATAGCTATTTTTTTGGTGTGTGTGGTTACCATGGGGATTACATTTAACATCCTAAATTTATAACACTCTAATTTGAATTTACACCAGCTTAACTTCAATAACATACAAACCTCTGCTCTTTTACAGATCCATCTCCACCCTTTTTGGTGTAGATGACACAAAATTACGTCTCTATACAATGTGTGCCCCCCAAACATTAACTAATAAATATTATTATTTTTTTAATCTTTTTTTTTAACATCTTCATTGGAGTATAATTGCTTTACAATGGTGTGTTAGTTTCTGCTTTATAACAAAGTGAATCGGCTATACATATATCACCATATCTCCTCCCTCTTGTGTCTCCCTCCCTCCCACCCTCCCTATCCCACCCCTCTAGGTGGTCACAAAGCACCGAGCTGATCTCCCTGTGCTATGCGGCTGCTTCCCACTAGCTATCTATTTTACATTTGGTAGTGTATATATGTCCATGCCACTGTCTTCGTCCCAGCTTACCCTTCCCATTCCCCGCGTCCTCAAGTCCATTCTCTAAGACTATGTCTTTATTCCTGTCCTGCCCCTAGGTTCTTCAGAACCATTTTTTAAAAAAATAATTATTTTAAATGCTTAGTCTCTTAAATTATGTAGACACATGGAATTACAAACTAAAGTTACAATATTACTAGCTTCTAGACTAATAATTTTAAAAATATATATTAGTCCTTTAAAGCATGTATAAAACAAAAAGTGGAGTTACAAACCATTGTTATAATAATACTAGCTTTTATGATGGCCCATATCTTTACTAAGATGTTTATTTCTTCATACAGATTTGAGTTACCATTTAGTGTTCTTTCATTTCACCCTGCAGGACAACCTTGAGCATTTCTTGCAAGGCAGGCAGATCTAGTGGTAAAGAACTCTCTCAGCTTTTGTTTATCTAGGAATATCTTAATTTCAAAGGAAAAGGAATTATTGAAGGAAAAGAGTCTTTTAAAAAAATTGATTTTCATAATCTCTGTCTTTTCATTTGTTTTTTGAGTATTTGTGTATAATGTAGTTACTTATATGTTTGGGCTATGTCTAAAATTTTAGTATCTTAGTATTTATGTTTGGTCTATTTGTTTTTTGTTCCTTTATTTTTCTTTTCCTGCCTTGTTTTGGAATAGTTGAATATTTTTTTAGTGTTCTATTTTAATGTATAGTGTTTTTATTGTACCTCTTTATATTTTTTTAGTAGTTGCTCTAGGGCTTACTATATGCGTATTTAACTTTTCACAGCCTACTTAGCATCAGTATTTTGTCACTTAAAGAGAAAAATAAAGAATTTACAACCATGTATTACTATGTACTTTCTCTTCTTTATATTATTGTCTTATACATTACATCTAGTTAAATTGTAAATCCCATCACACATTGTTATATTTTTTGCTTTCAACTGTTGAACATATTTTAAAGAACCAAGAAGAAAAGAATAGTCTCCCTATTTAGCCAGATATTTTTCATTTTTATTACTTTTTCTTAATTTTTGATATTCCAAATTTATTTTCTGATAAATTTATTTCCCTTTTGTCTGAAGGAGTTCCTTCAACATTTCTTTGAAAGCATATCTTCATTCCTGAAAGTTTTGCTGGATATAGAATTCTTAATTGACAGTTCCTTTCTTTCATTTCTTTAAATATGTTGTTCCACTCTCTTGTAATCCAGTGTTTCTGATGAAAAATTTGAGTTTTTCAAATTATTTTTCCTTTATATGTAGAGCATTGTTAATATATCTGGTTGTTTTTCTTTGTATTTCATTTTTAGCAGTTGAATTATCATATGCCTGGGCATAATTTCTTTGGATTTCTCCTGTTTGGGCTTTTCTGAGCTTTTTGAATCTGTATGTTAATATATTTCATGAAGTTTGGGAAGTTTTCATTCATTATTTCTTTAAATACATTTTTTTTTAGCACCACACTTTCTCCTTTCTTTCTTAGACACAGATGACACAAATGTTAGCTCTTTTGTTATAGTTGCATAAGTCTCTGAAGGTTTTGTTCATTAAAAAAAATATTTTTTCTCTTTGTTTTTCAGATTGAATAATTTCTATTGATACATTTTCTAGTCCACTGATTCTTTTTTTCTGTAATGTTTGTTCTGCTATTGAGGTTATCCAGTTATTTTAAAATTTTGTTTGTTTTCAGTTCAAACCATTTCACTTGTTTCTTTTTTATATTGTCTGTTTAAGTGATGAAATTTTCTATTTTTCCATTGGTTCAAGAATGCTTTTGTTTGATTCATGGAGTATTTTTATAATAGCTACTTTAGAATCTCTGATAATTCCAACATCTTTGTCATCTCAGCATTGGCATCCTTTATCTTTTCCCCTGCACTTTGAGATTTTGCAAGTTATTTGTGTGACGAGTAAATTTGGATTATATTCTGGACATTTTGAATATTATAAGACTATGATATCATTTCAATTCTATGGATAATGTTAATAGTTTTGTTTCAGCAGGGAGCCAACCTGGTTAGGTTCAGGGAACTGGTTCCAACTCACCACTGTAGACTGTGGTTCCAATGTCAGTTGCATTTTCACAGTCTTTGTAGCACTATGTTGTTTTCCTGCGTGTGTGCCATCCAGTGGGCAGACTTGACCAGAGCTGTGGTGTAGAGGTTCAGTTTTTTAGTTTTTAATTGAAGTATAGTTGATGTATAATATTATATAAGTTATGGGTATACAATACAGTGATTCACAATTTTTAAAGGTTATACTTCATTTATAGTTACTACAGAATATTGGCTATATTCCCTGTGTTGCACAACATATCCTTATAGCTTATTTTATACATAATAGTTTGTATCTCTTAATCCCCTACCCTTATATTGCCCCCTTCAGTCTCCCCACTTGTAACCACTAGTTTGTTCTCTGTATCTGTGTCTGTTTATTTATTTATTTTTTGTTGTATTCAGTAGTTTGTTGTATATTTCAGATTCCACATAAGTGACATTGTACAGTGTTTGTTTTTCTCTGTCTGACTTATTTCACTTAGTATAATACCCTCCAAGTCAATCCATATTGTTGCAAATGGTAAAATTTAATTCTCTTTATGGCTTAGGAGTATTTCATTGTGTATATCTATATTACATGTTCTTTATCCATTCATCTGTTGATGGACAATTAGTTTGCTTCCATATCTTGGCAATTGTAAATAATGCTGTTATGAACATTGGAGTGCGATGTTCTTATATGTTCATTTCAAATTAGTGTTTTGTTTTTTTCAGATATATACTGAGGAGTGGAATTGCTGGGTCATATGGTAGTTCTATTTTTAGTTTTTTGAGAAACCTCCATACTGTTTTTCACAGTGGCTGCACTAATTTACATTCCCATATTTTTAGGGTGTACAAGGGTTCCCTTTTCTCCACATCCTCAGCAATATTTATTTGTGTTCTTTTTGATAATAGCCATTCTGACAATGAGGTGATATCTCATTGTGGTTTTGATTTGCATATCCCTAATGATTAGCAATGTTGAGCATCTTTTCATGTACCTGTTGGCCACCAGCATGTTCTCTTTAGAAAACTGTCTATTCGGGTCTTCTGCCCATTTTTAAATCAGGTTGTTTATTTTTTTGATATTAAGTTGCATGAGTTAAATATATATATATTATATTAACCTCTTATTGGTCATATCATTTGCAAATATTTTTTCCCATTCAGTAGGTTTTCTTTTCAATTTGTCAATGGTTTTCTTTGCTATGCAAAAGCATTTAAGTTTAATTAGGTCACATTTGTTTATTTTTGCTTTTAATTCCTTTGCTTTAGGAGACACATCCAAAAAAATATTGCTATGATTTATGTCAAAGTATGTTCTCCCTAAGAGTTTTATGGTTTCTGGTCTTATGTTTAGGTCTTTAATCCATTTTTAGTTTATTTTTGTATATGGTGTTAGGGAATGTTCTAATTTCATTCTATTACATGTAGCTGTCCAGTTTTCCAAACACCACTTATAGAAGAGACTGTCTTCTCTACATTGTATATTCTTGCCTCCTTTATTGTAGATTAATTGACCATACATGTGTAGGTTTATTTCTGGGCTCTCTATTCTGTTCCATTGTTGTATGTGTCTGTTTTTGTGCCAGTGACATACTGTTTTGATTACTGTAGCTTTGTAGTATAGTCTGAAGTCAAGGAGTCTGATTCCTTCAGGTCGGTTCTTCTTTCTCAAGATTGTTTTGGCTATTTGAGATCTTTTGTGCTTCCATAGAAATTTAAAAGTTTTTTGTTCCAGTTCTGTGAAAAATGTCACTGGTATCAACATTTTGATAGGGATTGCATTGAATCTGTAGATTGCAGATCCTTGGGTAGTATGGTCATTTTAACAATATTGATTCTTTTAATGCAGGAACATGGTATATATTTCATCTGTTTGTGTCATCTTCAATTTCTTTCATCAGCGTTTTATAATTTTCAGAGTATACATCTTTTACCAACCTAGGTAGATTTATTCTTAGGTTTTTTTTTTTTTTTGATGTGATGGTAAATGGGATTTTTGCCTTAATTTTTCCTTCTGATAGTTTGCTGTTAGTGTATAGAAATGCAACAGATTTCTGCATATTAATCTTGTATCCTGCAACTTTACTGAATTTACTGATGAGGTCTAGTAGTTTTCTGGTGGCATCTTTAGGGTTCGCTATGTGTAATATCATGTCATCTGCAAAGTGACAGTTTTACTTCTTTCTTTTCAATTTGGATTCCTTTTATTTCTTTTTCTTGTCTGATTGCTGTGGCTAGGACTTCCAATACTATGTTGAATAAAAGTGTCAAGAGTGGGCATCCTCATCTTGTTCCTGATCTTAGAGGAAATGCTTTCAGTTTTTCACCATTGAGTATGATGTTAGGTGTGGGTTTATCCTATATGGCCTTTATTATGTTGATGTATGTTCCCTCTATGCCCACTTTCTGGACAGTTTTTATCATAAAGGGGTGTTGAATTTTGTCAAGAGCTCTTCCTGCATCTATTGAGTTAATCATATAGATTTTATTCTTCAGTTTGTTACTGTGGTGTATCACATCGATTTGTGGATATTGAAAAATTCTTGTATCCCTAGGATAAATCCCACTTGATCATGGTGTATGATCTTTTTATATATTGTTGGATTCAGTTTGCTAATATTTTGTTGAGGATTTTTGCATCTATGTTCATCAGTGATATTGGCCTATAATTTTTTTGTGTGTGTGCATCTTGTCTTTGGTTTTGTTATCAGGGTGATGCTGACCTCATAGAATGAGTTTGGATGCAGGTCAGGGGTGAGCTTAGGAGTTCATAAGTGACTTTATGAGTTTGCTTTCCTGAGCTTTTACAGTCCAAAATCTCCCTCAAACTTTGCAATTTCTTGGTGTTCCTCTTTTAATAGTCGTCTACTCAGAAAACTAGGACTTTAGTTGCCATACACTGCTGTGTACTTCTGCATGTGCCTCTGCATCTAAGGCCAAGAGACAGTTGGTAGGGGGACTGAGGGAGGAAAAAAGCAATGGGTGTTTGCCCCACATTGTTATAATCACAGGTCCTCTAAACAGAGGAGAAGCCTCTCCTCTCTCAGTTTTGGTTTTTGCATGCTCCCATTGCCTCTGCCTGTTGCCACTACCACAGGATTACTTGGAGGCTGGGTGTGGGGGAACAAAGCAGTCTTTCTGAGCATTAGTAATGCCCTTTCCATTCCTTGAGGAAAGCTAGAGGGCTTCTCCTGGAGCTCTCTCTGCCTGCACCCTGCTGTCTACTTTAAGCATATTGAGTTTAGGTGACAGTTACTTGAGGAAAAAAATAGTAAACCAGCGTGACAGTATTTCAAATGCTGTTCTTTCCCAGAATCCACCTGGTACAGTTAACTTTTCAGAGTTTTCAAGTATCTGTTCTATCCAATCTGTCTGGGTTTTATTGCTTTTTTGTTGTATTCAATGGGATAGACTGAGTGGGGTGTACTTATGTTTAACCCAGAACTGGAACCTTCTCCCTTAGATTGCAGAGATGTATTAGTTGGTATGCCATTGGTACTTTGAGGATAATGATTGTGTGAGCATCTTTGGTCAACCTAAGTTATTTTATGCTATTATGGTCTTTTTGTCCTTTTCTTTCTTCCTTTCCTTCTCTTCTTTCTTCTTCTTTCACTTCCTCCTCTTCTTCCTTACTTGACTCACTGGTTGCTTTTGGTCTCTCCTTACATAAACTGGAAGAGGGAAAATAGAAATGTATGCATAGTTTTGCTTCTTTCTTCTACCCTATTGCAGAACTCCTGTTTTATTTTTATTGCTGGCATCTTTCCATTGGCTGAGCCTGCTCCTTGCCACCTCTGTCACCATTGCTGATTGCCATGTCATCACCGCCAGCAGATTTGCTCACAGTCAATCCTATTTGCTTCTCATTTTTTTCCTCTTCTTTGTATCTTTTAATATGTCTTTTCTAATACTTATCTGCTTTTATGTAAATTACTACATGCATACCAGTTTTTATTTTCTATTAGTATACCAATTACAGTGAAAATCAAGTGTAATTTTTTTCTCATTGTCTGTGTTGATTTGTTTCTCTTTGATCAGACCTGTTTGAGTGTGTGTGTGTTTGTGGTATGGTGGGAAATGAGTGCTATGTTAGTGATCTGGAGACATATTGGAAGCCTGAGGCTTTGTATAAATTTATTTTTGTTGTTTTTTAAGATTAAAATAAACAGTGCTATTTTATCTTTCTTAATGTTAGCTAGCAACTTTAGCTTAATCTTGATGCTGGATTTAGCACTTTTCACTGCATCAGAGCTTAGAAGGAGAATTTTATTAGTTAGAAGGCCTGGATCTAATTATGGTTCTAGTATTAGTTAGACAAAATTGAGGATTAATTTTACTACTTATTCATTATATTTTATTTATGAATGAAGTAATAATGATTGACTAGTACCAGCTGCAAATCTGGGTACAAACAGGCCAGTTCCTTTTACTCTGAAGCCACAATGGGAAGGGCAGGTGCAACAGGAGAGGAAATTAGAGAGCAACCAGTGGAACCAAGTTGAGTCCTCCAAGAAGGTCATGCAAGACTGAGGTTAGGAATTTAGAAGGTGGACTCTACAAGGGAGTAAAACTCATTCTGTTTTTTCTTTCCCCATCTCTTCAGTTTTACCTTAAATTTACCAAAAGACTTATCTATAATCAGAAGTGATTATTGGAGAAAAATGAAAGACTGGACTTTAACTCTGCTTCCTCCAGCCCTGGATTTGGTACCACTCCTCTATGCTCTCATAGCTCCATGGGCTCATGTTTGTCTAAATTCTGATCACTCTGTGTAATCATTTCCTCCTTATTTAATGGTTCTCCAGCTAGATAACAGTATTCTTGATGGCAGGGTTTTAATTTTTTTTCACTGGATATTTCTAGTACAAACAGAGTTCCTGACATATGGAGGGTACTCAGTGATTGTTTTATTCATTATGTGTTAGAGGGATATTGAAAAAATAGTAACCAACAGCAATAAATTCATTGTAAGCAAAGGAAAACTCATGAGAAAAGGTTTATGTATTCTAATTGTGAGAGATTGAATAAGACAGAAAATGCATGTTAAGAATAAAGTTGAAAGCTGTAGCTTACCTCTACTTGTTATACTGTGATTAAAATTTAGTTTTGTATGACATTCAATTTAGTAGTCTTGCTTGCAACCAGTTCTTTCCTCTGCCCAAGGTGTCTTTATATGTATGATATATCTTACAATTTGAGCTTCTTATACCTTGGTTACCTTAGAGTAATCTTCTTACACCTTGGTTTCAGTACTCTGGAGGAGTTCTGCCTGCCTCTATAATAAGGTGCTCCCCTGGAAACCTCCAAAGTGAAATTCACATTTGCTATATAGCACGTATTTTAAGTCAGATCATCCCAGTGGTCTATGTATTTGGTAAAAATATTTCTAGCCATTTGTTCATGTTGATAGCTAACCAGAAGCTAGATATTACTTACCTTGAGTAGGGATTACATAGATAGCCAAAATTTTTAACAGAAAAAATTTAACAAAATGTATACACACACACAGACACACACATATCCCTAAACACACATATATAAATAGTCTATACTACCACTGTATTCTTTTAGAAACTGAATATGGAAACTGAGATAATAGAAGTCTCAGAGTAGTTTGAAGTTGTAGGAGAAATAGAAATTCTTGAAGTTCTCTTTGGGTAGAGGAAAAAAGGGATAAAACTTTTTTTTTTAATTTTTTTTTTTTTTAAATTTTTATTTATTTATTTATTTATTTATTTTATTTTTGGCTGTGCTGGGTCTTCGGTTCGTGCGAGGGCTTTCTCTAGTTGCGGCAAGTGGGGGCCACTCTTCATCGCGGTGCGCGGGCCTTTCACTATCGCGGCCCCTCCCGTTGCGGGGCACAGGCTCCAGACGCGCAGGCTCAGCAGCTGTGGCTCACGGGCCCAGCTGCTCCGTGGCATGTGGGATCTTCCCAGACCAGGGCTCGAACCCGTGTCTCCTGCATTAGCAGGCAGATTCTCAACCACTGCACCACCAGGGAAGCCCTAAAATTTTTTGAATACATAGGTCATTTAGTAAGTTCTTCTTAGTTGTGGAAAACCCTCAGCATGTACACAAAGCTGGCTTGGAAAAAGTTATGACTAAGTTTTCCTGTACTTTAAGTTCCCATAAGCATCAAGCATTCATGATTTCAGAAGATTTTAAGTGAACTAAAAAACAGGTAATCACTTTCTAATTAATGGGGAGAGTGGTAGCTTAGGCAGTCAGAGCAGTTAACTAAGAGATAGTGAAAAGATTTTTGATGGAGTGGCTCATTTTTTAAATGATACTACAATTATTATATTTTAATGTGAAGTGGGGAGATAGAAACAAATAGCACATCAAGAAAATAAAGAGTAATTCATTTAATTCTTACATTGTCCACACTGTAAAGAGCTTTGTCTCCTGAAAAAAGGAAGTCAGAATAATTTATCTAATTGTCTGTCTGTCCATGTGGTCTATCTACCCATCTGGTCTGTGTATGTGGTATATCTATAAAGGCAGGATCTAGAAGGGAAGGAAACAAAAGGTAAGGAATGAAATCTCTCTAAGTAGATATGCAAAAACATATGGAATGTTTAATGGTGAATGGAAATCAGGGACATTACTTCAGATAGAACCAAGAAGAATTTTGATTTTTGGAAGTAGATATAATAAAATGAAAATAAAAACAATAAGTGAGGAAGTGAAGAGGGAAAGGGTAGGATTTCTTTTTCTTTTTTTCTTTTCTCACATGCCAGTGTGAGATGGACTGGTACTGGAGATGTTGTATACTGGTGACAACCGAGTACTAAAGCACATTTATTGGTTTTATGTTACTAAATATAATTGAAACACCAATATAAATCACCTATTCAAAACTCAGGTCTTGGGAGTTGGGATGAGCCAAAACCAGAAATATGCTTTGAAACGAGGTTAGATATGAGCAGAGGTCTTTCATTTTGGGCTCTTGTTGAAAATACAGGAGAACCCAGGATACTAGTCTTGCTTATGCAGAGGAGGTGCCATTATAGCACTTTGGCTTTACGATGGCGCTAGAGATAGATCAGAAGGGAAAAGATGAGAATCTGAATTATGTGAACACAACACTTTCCGAAGCAGACTTTAGTGTCGGGCATTGCTAGAGTTGGTGAAGAAAATGGAATACACTCGTTTTTTGTCCATCACCTTTTTTCCTTATTCTTCCCACTTCCCATTAGAAATGTCGAAGTAGAAGCTGTGAGTTTTACAGCTGGCCTAATCAGGACTTTATTTCTATCATTGCTTATTGCGGGGCGACCAGACATCTACTTTGTGGCTCTCAGTTGAGTGAGAGGGGAAGCTGTGTATTCTCTGGGGTTTGGGCCTTGTACTGATATTGACCAAGCTTCTCAGTCTCTCTCTCTTTTTTTAAATTTTATTGGAGTACAGTTGATTTACAATGTTGTGTTAGTTTCAGGTGTACAGCAAAGTGATTCAGCTATACATATACATGTATTCATTCGTTTCCAGATTCTTTACCCATAGAGGTTTTTAGAGAATACTGAGTAGAGTTCCCTGTGACATACAGTAGGTCCTTGTTGGTTATCTGTTTTATATATAGTAGTGTGTGTATGTTAATCCCAAGCTCCTAATTTATCCCTCCTTCCCATGTTTCCCCTTTGGTAACCATAAGTTTGTTTTCGAAATCTGTGAGTCTGTTTCTGTTTTGTAAATAAGTTCATTTGTATAATTTTTTAAAATTGGATTCCACATAGGAGTGATATCATATGATATTTGTCTTTCTCCGTCTGACTTACTTCACTTAGTATGATAATCACTAGGTCCATCCAGGTTGCTGCAAATGACATTACTTCGTTCCTTTTTATGGCTGAGTAATATTACATTGTATATAGGTACCACATTCTTTATTCATTCCTCTGTTGATGGACATTTAGGTTGCTTCCACGTCTTGACTATTGTAAATAGTGCTGCAATGAACACTGGGGTGCATGTATCTTTTCGAATTATGGTTTTCTCCAGATATATGCCCAGTAGCGGGATTGCTAGATCATATGGTAGTTCTGTATTCAGTTTTTAAGCTCAGTCTCTCATTGTATAATCTGCTTTTTAAAGATACTGGTAACTAATAATAATAGTTACAGTTTATTGAATTTTATGCCAAGATTGTGCAAAGTGTTTTTGCAGACATTACATACTTTATTTCAGTTGGTCCTTCTAATAATCATGTAAGGTAGGTGACATTATCTTCATTCCACAGATGAGAAACCTGAAAGTTGGGGAACCTGTCTAAGACCACACTGTTAGTAAGTGGCAGTGGGGATTTCTACTCGAGCCTGTCTCCATAGCCAGTGTACTTAAGCACTGTTCTACACTGCTCAACAGGAAAAGGTAGGAGTCTGTGCAAACATTTTTATGTTTATTAATTTGGGGGCTTATGAGCATTCAGGATCTGTCTTTTGACAGTTAAAGATTTGTTGCAATAAGAGTTTTTTTTATCCTTGAATTATTTCCAATACCAGATCCTCATTTTCTTAAAACATTATGATCTATATTCTCATTCTCATTTTCAGCATCTTTTTTCACATACTCTTGGCCTTCCTGCCTTTCTTATGATATATTCTATGCCTAGAATCCTTTCATGGTGAGGTCTTTCCTTTCTTAAAGAGTTTTAAAAATCCAATTTCTTACTTCCTTCAAAAATTTTTTTCTGAAAAAAAAAAAGCGCGATTTCTCCTGTCTCACAATATTCTAAAAAGACAATTTAATTTTGCACCTGTTTCTGTAATGATATTTTATTAATAGTTTCATGAAGATGCAAAGGTTTTAATTTTTGCTTTTTTTCAATGTTTGTACTTTTTTACATCTTTCCTCATTTGTAAAGGGGAGAAAGCAGAATTTGAGGGCTCTTAAAATATTCATAATGCTTTTTCTAATGCCATTTGTAAATGTATACTTGCTAAATATTTTTAAGGATCTTAGTGATGTTAATCATAAAGAGCTAGATACTCAATATTTTAGATTAAGTGTATTCAAGAAGTTAAGCCAAATGATAAATTTCCAAATAAAAGATGTGTATGTTTGTATAGCATAGACTTCATCCTCACGTGTGACTCATGGTTAGTAGTGATAAATGCTTGTATGCCTTTTGAAGTAATCTGTGAGACTCACATGTGCAGCCCAAGGGCAAGAACACTGAATGGGAGGATGGGAGGAGAGAGGATGTTAGGCACACCCTTGGCTTCCAGCACCCTCCAGCCCTGACCTTAGACCTTGCTTTCCTTGCTGTGGTGCTCTGTGCTCTGCGGCCAAGTCCTCCTTTCCAGAGCAATATGGGCTGGGCATGTCTTAGGCCCTAAATAGGAGATTTTAAAATGTTTTTTGTTTTTCTTTTTTCCCCCACACAGTTTGCCTGATGATTTAATGAAGGGAAGCATTTCTACCTTTTTAGTTTAGCATAATAAAATGTGCTTACTTAAAATTTAATACTTTACCTTACCTATTATTAATGTATATTTTGTAGAATTATCCAAGAATATCTTTTTAAATTTCAGATTTCCTCAAGTTACTGGAATAGAATTTGGATTTGATCCAGATACACAGCCAGGACATCAAATCATAAAAGATACTGTAAAACGTTCAAGGACAATACTTACGGAGAAAAAAAAGTTTATCTTCTTGCTGTTAAGGAGTACATTCCAAATGTGAGATTTTGTAGTTGCCCACACTCACACATACAATGTTTTTTTGATTTCAGACCCTTGGTGGTTTAAATAAATGTTTTCTATTATATATTTATAATTCATGAATTAGATTTATTTTATTTTTTTATATGCAGGTATAATTTCATTGTTAATATATTTCATATTAACAGATTTTATAATATAGAATATCTGAAATTCATACTTGTTAATACTGTTCTCTCAATGATTGGCAAACATAGCCAGAGATGGCTAAACAACTACAAAAAAAATTCCATGATGTACTGCTGAACTTTACATTTAGTGATAAACACTTTTAACACGTTTAATTTTCAATATATTTAATTGTTAATGTCATATTTAGTTATATACAATAAAACTTGGATCACTAAATCTACAGGGACTATTCAGTTCAGTTCAGTGTGTTCTTGAATATGTAAGTCTAGAGCAGTGTCAGGGTGGTGACAGGAAGCTTGCTAAAAGTACAGATTCCAGAGTTCCAATGCTGACAGTCACTTAGTAGGTTTCAGATGAGGTGCAGTAATGTCCATTCTAAACAGACCACCCAGTGATTCTACTGTACAGCCACATTTAAGGATTATTGGTAGCCCATTCCTAAAGCTGCTAGGCAACAGAGCCAAGTATTGTACAACAGGGTCAAGGTTAGATCCAGGGAGTGGGACAGGAATTTAAAGTGTATTAGTTTACACATATGGAAATGCATGTCTTTTTGTATGAAACTGCACTTCAGTGCCTACTATGAATTATATTTTTTATTTTTTCATACTTCTGGATCAGAAAATTAAAATACGTTTTGATATTCAGGGGAAGGATGGTTATATTGTGCTTAAAAGTTGTCCTCAAATGTTTGACACAGAAAATGCACAAGTACTTTGCACAGTAGTCATGAATCACTTTGAATCAATAAAAATTATGAAGGGAAGGAAACAGTGCCTTTCGGGTCATCAAATGAATTTAGTTACTGTACTATAACCAAATCACCATCACTAACAGGTGATAGTAGTTTTATTTTATTAGAAGTTGTGTTTTTAAATAATTTTTTTTCTCAAACATCTTTATTGAAGTATAATTGCCTTACAATAGTGTGTTAGCATCTGCTTTATAACAAAGTGAATCAGTTATACATATACAATATGTTCCCATTTCTCTTCCCTCTTGCATCTCCCTCCCTCCCACCCTCCCCATCCCACCCCTCTAGGTGGTCACAAAGCACCGAGCTGATCTCCCTGTGCTATGCGGCTGCTTCCCACTAGCTATCTATTTTACATTTGGTAGTGTATATATGTCCATGACACTCTCTTACCCTGTCACATCTCACCCCACCCCCTCCCCATATCCTCAAGTCCATTCTCTAGTAGGTCTGTGTCTTTATTCCTGTCTTGCCACTAGGTTCTTCATGGCCTTTTTTTTTTTTTTTCCCTTAGATTCCATATATATGTGTTAGCATACTGTATTTGTTTTTCTCTTTCTGACTTACTTCACTCTGTATGACAGACTCTAACTCCATCCACCTCATTACAAATACCTCCATTTCATTTCTTTTTATGGCTGAGTAATATTCCATTGTATATATGTGCCACATCTTCTTTATCCATTCATCTGTCGATGGACACTTAGGTTGCTTCCATGTCCTGGCTATTGTAAATAGAGCTGCAATGAACATTTTGGTACATGACTCTTTTTGACCTATGGTTTTCTCAGGGTATATGCCCAGTAGTGGGATTGCTGGGTCGTATGGTAGTTCTATTTGTAGTTTTTTAAGGAACCTCCATACTGTTCTCCATAGTGGCTGTATCAATTTACATTCCCACCAACAGTGCAAGAGTGTTCCCTTTCCTCCACACCCTCTCCAGCATTTACTGTTTCTAGATTTTTTGATGATGGCCATTCTGACTGGTGTGAGATGATATCTCATTGTAGTTTTGATTTGCATTTCTCTAATGATTAATGATGTTGAGCATTCTTTCATGTGTCTGTAGGCCATCTGTATATCTTCTTTGGAGAAATGTCTATTTAGATCTTCTGCCCATTTTTGGATTGGGTTGTTCGTTTTTTTGTTATTGAGCTGCATGAGCTGCTTGTAAATCTTGGAGATTAATCCTTTGTCAGTTGCTTCATTTGCAAATATTTTCTCCCATTCTGAGGGTTGTCTTTTGGTCTTGTTTATGGTTTCCTTTGCTGTGCAAAAGCTTTTCAGTTTCATTAGGTCCCATTTGTTTATTTGTGTTCTTATTTCCATTTCTCTGGGAGCTGGGTCAAAAAGAATCTTGCTGTGATGTATGTCATAGAGTGTTCTGCCTATGTTTTCCTCTAAGAGTTTGATAGTGTCTGCCCTTACACTTAGGTCTTTAATCCATTTTGAGTTTATTTTTGTGCATGGTGTCAGGGAGTGTTCTAATTTCATACTTTTACATGTTCCTGTCCAATTTTCCCAGCACCACTTATTGAAGAGGCTGTCTTTTCTCCACTGTATATGCTTGCCTCCTTTATCAAAGATAAGTTGACCATATGTGTGTGGGTTTATCTCTGGGCTTTCTATCCTGTTCCATTGATCTATATTTCTGTTTTTGTGCCAATACCAAACTGTCTTGATCACTGAAGCTTTGTAATATAGTCTGAAGTCAGGGAGCCTGATTCCCCCAGCTCCATTTCTCGTTCTCAAGATTGCTTTGGCTATTCGGGGTCTTTTGTGTTTCCATACAAATTGTGAAATTTTTTGTTCTAGTTCTGTGAAAAATGCCAGTGGTAGTTTGATAGGGATTGCATTGAATCTGTAGATTGCTTTGGGTAGTAGAGACATTTTCACAATGTTGATTCTTCCAATCCAGGAACATGGTATATCTCTCCATCTATTTGTATCATCTTTAATTTCTTTCATCAGTGTCTTATAATTTTCTGCATACAGGTCTTTTGTCTCCTTAGGTAGGTTTATTCCTAGATATTTTATTCTTTTTGTTGCAATGGTAAATGGGAGTGTTTTCTTAATTTCACTTTCAGATTTTTCGTCATTAGTGTATAGAAATGCAAGAGATTTCTGTGCATTAATTTTGTATCCTGCTACTTTACCAAATTCATTGATTAGCTCTAGGAGTTTTCTGGTAGCCTCTTTAGGATTCTCTATGTATAGTATCATGTCGTCTGCAAATAGTGACAGCTTTACTTCTTCTTTTCTTTGTCTTCTCTGATTGCTGTGGCTAACACTTCCAAAACTATGTTGAATAATAGTGGTGAGAGTGGGCAACCTTGTCTTGTTCCTGATCTTAGTGGAAATGGTTTCAGTTTTTCACCATTGAGGACAATGTTGGCTGTGGGTTTGTCATACATGGCCTTTATTATGTTGAGGAAAGTTCCCTCTATGCCTACTTTCTGCAGTGCTTTTATCATAAATGGGTGTTGAATTTTGTCAAAAGCTTTCTCTGCATCTATTGAGATGATCATATGGTTTTTCTCCTTCAATTTGTTAATATGGTGTATCACATTGATTGATTTGCGTATATCGAAGAATCCTTGCATTCCTGGGATAAACCCCACTTGATCATGGTGTATGATCCTTTTAATGTGCTGTTGGATTCTGTTTGCTAGTATTTTGTTGAGGATTTTTGCATCTATGTTCATCAGTGATATTGGCCTGTAGTTTTCTTTCTTTGTGACATCTTTGTCTGGTTTTGGTATCAGGGTGATGGTGGCCTCGTAGAATGAGTTTGGGAGTGTTCCTCCCTCTGCAATATTTTGGAAGAGTTTGAGAAGGATAGGTGTTAGCTCTTCTCTAAATGTTTGATAGATTTCGCCTGTGAAGCCATCTGGTCCTGGGCTTTTGTTTGTTGGAAGGTTTTTAATCACAGTTTCAATTTCAGTGCTTGTGATTGGTCTGTTCATATTTTCTATTTCTTCCTGGTTCAGTCTTGGCAGTTTGTGCATTTCTAAGAATCTGTCCATTTCTTCCAGGTTGTCCATTTTATTGGCATATAGTTGCTTGTAGTAATCTCTCATGATCGTTTGTATTTCTGCAGTGTCAGTGGTTACTTCTCCTTTTTCATTTCTAATTCTATTGATCTGAGTCTTCTCCCTTTTTCTCTTGATGAGTCTGGCTAATGGTTTATCAATTTTGTTTATCTTCTCAAAGAACCAGCTTTTAGTTTCATTGATTTTTGCTATTGTTTCCTTCATTTCTTTTTCATTTATTTCTGACCTGATCTTTATAATTTCTTTCCTTCTGCTGGCTTTGGGGTTTTTTTTTTCTTCTTTCTCTAATTGCTTTAGGTGCAAGGTTAGGTTGTTTATTCGAGATGTTTCCTGTTTCTTGAGGTAGGCTTGTATTGCTATAAACTTCCCTCTTAGCACTGCTTTTGCTGTGTCCCATAGGTTTTGGGTCGTCGTGTCTCCATTGTCATTTGTTTCTAGGTATTTTTTGATTTCCCCTTTGATTTCTTCAGTAATCACTTCGTTATTAAGTAATGTATTGTGTAGCCTCCATGTGTTTGTATTTTTTACAGATCTTTTCCTGTCATTGATATCTAGTCTCATAGCGTTGTGGTCGGAAAAGATACTTGATACGATTTCAATTTTCTTAAATTGACCTAGGCTTGATTTGTGACCCAAGATATGATCTATCCTGGAGAATGTTCCATGAGCACTTGAGAAAAATGTGTATTCTGTTGTTTTTGGGTGGAATGTCCTATAAATATCAATTAAGTCCATATTGTTTAATGTATCATTTAAAGCTTGTGTTTCCTTATTTATCTTCATTTTGGATGATCTGTCCATTGGTGAAAGTGGGGTGTTAAAGTCCCCTACTATGATTGTGTTGCTGTCAATTTCCCCTTTTATGGCTGTTAGTATTTGCCTTATGTATTGAGGTGCTCCTATGTTGGGTGCATAAATATTTACAATTGTTATACCTTCCTCTTGGATCGATCCCTTGATCATTATATAGTGTCCTTCTTTGTCTCTTGTAATAGTCTTTATTTTAAAGTCTATTTTGTCTGATATGAGAATTGATACTCCAGCTTTCTTTTGATTTCCATTTGCATGGAATATCTTTTTCCATCCCCTCACTTTCAGTCTGTATGTGTCCCTAGGTCTGAAGTGGGTCTCTTGTAGACAGCATATGTACGGGTCTTGTTTTTGTATCCATTCAGCCAGCCTGTGTCTTTTGGTGGGAGCATTTAATCCATTTACATTCAAGGTAATTATCGATATGTATGTTCCTATTCCCATTTTCTTAAATGTATTGGGTTTGTTATTGTAGGTGTTTTCCTTCTCTTGTGTTTCTTGCCTAGAGAATTTCCTTTAGCATTTGTTGTAAAGCTGGTTTGGTGGTGCTGAACTCTCTCAGCTTTTGCTTGTCTGTAAAGGTTTTAATTTCTCCATCGAATCTGAATGAGATCCTTGCTGGGTAGAGTAATCTTGGTTGTAGGTTTTTCTCCTTCATGACTTTAAGTATATCCTGCCACTCCCTTCTGGCTTGCAGAGTTTCTGCTGAGAGATCAGATGTTAACCTTATGGGGATTCCCTTGTGTGTTATTTGTTTTTTTTCCCTTGCTGCCTTTAATATGTTTTCCTTATATTTAATTTTTGACAGTTTGATTAATATGTGTCTTGGCGTGTTCCTCCTTGGGTTTATCCTGTATGGGACTCTCTGTGCTTCCAGGACTTGATTAACTATTTCCTTTCCCATATTAGGGAAGTTTTCAACTATAATCTCTTCAAAAATTTTCTCAGTCCCTTTCTTTTTCTCTTCTTCTTCTGGTACCCCTATAATTCGAATGTTGGCACGTTTAATGTTGTCCCAGAGGTCCCTGAGACTGTCCTCAGTTCTTTTCATTCTTTTTTCTTTATCCTGCTCTGTAGTAGTTATTTCCACCATTTTATCTTCCAGGTCACTTATCCTTTCTTCTGCCTCAGTTATTCTACTATTGATCCCATCTAGAGTATTTTTAATTTCATTTATTGTGTTTTTCATCATTGCTTGGTTCCTCTTTAGTTCTTCTACATCCTTGTTAAATGTTTCTTGCATTTTGTCTATTCTATTTCCAAGATTTTGGATCATCCTTACTATCATTATTCTGAATTCTTTTTCAGGTAGACTACCTATTTCCTCTTCATTTGTTAAGTCCAGTGTGTTTTGAGCCTGCTCCTTCATCTGCTGTGTGTTTTTCTGTCGTCTCATTTTGCCTATCTTACTGTGTTTGGGGTCTCCTTTTCACAGGCTGCAGGTTCGTAGTTCCCGTTGTTTTTGGTATCTGTCCCCAGTGGCTAAGGTTGGTTCAGTGGGTTGTGTAGGCTTCCTGGTGGAGGGAACTAGTGCCTGAGTTCTGGTGGATGAGGCTAGATCTTGTCTTTCTGGTGGGCACGTCCACGTCTGGTGGTGTATTTTGGGGTGTCTGTGGCCTTATTTTGATTTTAGGCAGCCTCTCTGCTAATGGATGGGGTTGTGTTCCTGTCTAGCTAGTTGTTTGGCATAGGGTGTCCAGCACTGTAGCTTGCTGGTCGTTGAGTGAAGCTGGGTCTTGATGTTGAGATGGAGATCTCTGGGAGATTTTTGCCGTTTGGTATTACGTGGAGCTGGGAGCTCTCTTGTGGACCAGTGTTCTGAAGTTGGCTCTCCCACCTCAGAGGCACGGCCCTGATGCCTGGCTGGAGCACCAAGAGCCTTTCGTCCACACGGCTCAGAGTAAAAGGGAGAAAAAATAGAAAGAAAGAAAGAAAGAGGCTATAATATAGTGAAGTAAAATAAAGCTATTGTAAAGCAAAGCTATACAGACAAAATCTCACCCAGAAGCATATACATATACACTCACAAAAAAAAGGAAAAGGGGAAAAATTAATATATCCTGCTCCCAAAGTCCACCTCCTGAACTTGGGATGATTCGTTGTCTATTCAGGTATTCAACAGATGCAGGCACATCACGTTGTTTGTGGAGTTTTAATCCGCTGCTTCTGAGGCTGCTGGGAGAGATTTCCCCTTCTCTTCCCTGTTCGCACAGCTCCTGGGGTTCAGCTTTGGATTTGGACCCGCCTCTGCGTGTAGGTCGCCTGAGGGCGTCTGTTCCCCGCCCAGACAGGACGGGGTTAAAGGAGCAGCTGCTTCGGGGGCTCTGGCTCACCCAGGCCGCGGGGAGGGAGCGGTACGGAGGAGGCGGGGCGAGCCTGCGGCGGCCGAGGCCGGCGTGACGTTGCACCAGCTCGAGGCGCGCAGTGCGTTCTCCCGGGGATGTTGTCCCCGGATCCCGGGACCCCGGCAGTGGCGGGCTGCACAGGCTCCCGGGAGGGGAGGTGTGGAGAGTGACCTGTGCTCACACACAGGCTTTTTGGAGGCGGCAGCAGCAGCCCCAGCGTCTCACGCCCGTCTCTGGGGTCCGCGCTGATCGCCGTGGCTCGCGCCCTTCTCTGGAGCTCGTTTAGGCGGCGCTCTGAATCCCCTCTCCTTGCGCGCAGCGAAACAAAGAGGCAAGAAAAAGTCTCTTGCCTCTTCGGCAGCTGCAGACCTTTTCCCGGTCTCCCTCCCAGGTAGCTGTGGTGCGCCAACCCCTTCAGGCTGTGTTCACACCGCCAGCCCCAGTCCTCTCCCTGCGATCCGACCGCAGCCCGAGCCTCAGCTCCCAGCCCCGCCCGCCCCGGCGGGGGAGCAGACAAGCCTCTCGGGCTGGTGAGCGCCGCTCGGCGCCGAGCCTCTGTGCGGGAGTCTCTCCGATTTTCCCTCTGCGCCCCTGTTGCTGTGGGATCCGCGCTGATAGCCGCGGCTCGCGCCCTTTTCTGGAGTTCGTTTAGGCGGCACTCTGAATCCCCTCTCCTTGCCCGCCGCGAAACAAAGAGGCAAGAAAAAGTCTCTTGCCTCTTCGGCAGCTGCAGACTTTTTCCCGGACTCCCTCCGGGCTAGCTGTGGTGCGCTAACCCCTTCAGGCTGTGTTCACGCCGCCAGCCCCAGTCCTCTCCCTGCGATCCCACCGCAGCCCGAGCCTCAGCTCCCAGCCCCGCCCGCCCCGGCGGGGGAGCAGACAAGCCTCTCGGGCTGGTGAGTGCTGCTCGGCGCGGAGCCTCTGTGCGGGAACCTCTCCGCTTTGCCCTCCGCACCTCTGTGGCTGCGCTCTCCTCCGTGGCTCTGAAGCTTCCCCCCTCTGCCCCCCGCAGTCTCCGCCCGCGAAGGGGCTCCTAGTGCGTGGAAACCTTTCCTCCTTCACGGCTCCCTCCCACTGGTGCAGGTGCCGTCCCTATTCTTTTGTCTCTGTTATTTCTTTTTTCTTTTGCCCTACCCAAGTACGGGGGGAGTTTCTTGCCTTTTTGGAGGTCGGACGTTTTCTGCCAGCGTTCAGTGGGTGTTCTGTAGGAGCAGTTCCACGTGTAGATGTATTTCTACTGTATCTGTGGGAAGGAATGTGATCTCCGCGTCTTACTCTTCCGCCATCTTCTCCAATCTCCCTTTAAATAATTTTTTGATAAATTCTAGACATTGGATAAATTTCTTATGCTTTGGGAAATATAATAAAAGATGACTGAGCACTATTTGCCAAGGCATAAGACTAGGCTTGAGGGAAATATAAATAATTATAAGAAAGGTATAAGCAAAAATTCAAAGATAGAAAGCACGAAGTAAGTTCTAAAGAAGTATATATTGTTCAAATTCTTCTACTTC
Source organism: Balaenoptera acutorostrata (assembly GCF_949987535.1). Classification (NCBI taxonomy): domain Eukaryota; kingdom Metazoa; phylum Chordata; class Mammalia; order Artiodactyla; family Balaenopteridae; genus Balaenoptera; species Balaenoptera acutorostrata. Next base: position 54,383,206 of record NC_080065.1, on the reverse strand, counting down.
ACAATATTTTTATGGTTACATTACTTTTATTGTCATAAACTGATTATTATTTAATCTTATCTTTCTTCACATTGCTTAACTTTTTGTTAAACATCTTTATTGAAGTATAATTGCTTTACAATGTTGTGTTAGTTTCTGCTTATAACAAAGTGAATCAGCTATATGTATACATATATCCCCAACTTCACAATCTTATTTCAACTACCTTTTCAGGTTTACTTTTCTCTCTTATTTCCATTCTATGTGAACCATTCTAATTAGTCAAATTGGCTTAATAAGTGTCCTGTAAAACATCTCATCCTTTCCTACTTAAAAAGCATTGTACCTTGGCATATAGAGCTCATTTTATTTTGGTTTAGAAGTTTTATCCATTAAAAAAGAAGTCACTTAGCAATAATTCAAACAAAGATTGGACCAAACTTGGGATTATCATGTGTTTTAACCAGTCTTACTGTATGTATACCCTTTGAAGAAGAATCAGATAAACCATCAGCAGTAATTGCAGTACCTGGCATAGTAGTATGACTTTGCCATATCTCTCAGGACATGAAAGGACATTTGCAACAACTTAGAATTGCAAGAAAACAAGGCTTAAGACGTTTTCTCATCATTAGAGATAATGCATGTGAAAAATTTTGATTCTGATGGTAACACTGTATAGGTAACATGCTTTATTCAGAGTCAAAATGCATCTGACAAATTAACATACAATTTTAGCATTACTAAGCATAGTAACATAATTTTGATTGTTTTGTGTTGTTCTAGATTTTTAATTCTAGGGATATTGCTCTAAAAGTTCTTTTCATTTGACTCTTCTCAAGCATGTACCCTTCTGACTCTTCAGTGTGTTATGCAGAAAGTAATACAAGTATGTTTGTGAACATGTTTGTGATTTAAGTATATATATTACATAATGTGTCCTTTTCCTTCCATTGTTGCTTTAAAACCACTTAATTTTCACTCTCTGCTATGACTCTGACTCGATCCAGAATAAGAAAAAAATAGATAAATGTATATAACACTGATCATTACTGTTTATTGTTCTAGCAATTTTGATGATGAAGTTGTAAGGTTTAGCAATGGGATATTAAATATTATCTTTTTAGAAGTCCTGAGTTTTTCATGTTAATGAAATAGACCATGTAGACTTTGTATGACGTTTGCTTACCTGTTACAATTTCAATTAAGTTTTTTTTTACTAGAAAGAAATGAGATGGAATATTGCAGAATTTGTCAATAAACTATGATAAACATTTATTCTGAAATAGTTTAAAATCAGATTGGGCCAAATTTATAATGGGTTTATAATTGGTTAGTTGATAAAATAAATTATCTGCCTAAACATACCTCACCTTTGATAGTTTTAAGTTTATAATTTTTGAAAATAAAATGCACCTTCTGCCTTTTCTCAGCCACAGGATGTACATATCATAACTAGAGCAAAGAGACATTCTTTCCTAGGGAGGTCATGTGTGCCTTTCCCTAATTTGTAGAAGGAAAAATACACACCCAATTAATATCTAGGTTAGAAGTAGTGAACTGTGTACAGTAACATAGTTAATATAAGTGGAAAGAAGAACTTAGGTGGTATAATTTTCTCTTAATTTCCCTCTACTTTTAGCTGTTAGTCATAGGAAAAGCGGACGTACTGATACACACGTATACTGATTATCTCTGAGTCCATAATAGGAAGCAGACAGGAGTAGAAAATTTTGCTTGTAACAGATGTAGCTTTCATTTGAATAATGAGATACCAGATAGATTTCTGAAATTTTTTAAATTAGAAGGAATGTATATAGATTCCTAGGTAACAAGAAATTTATTCTGAAATCCTCAGGATATGTGATTGACATTTAGTGAAGTTCAGATCATGGTCAAAACTTGAATTGAGCATCATTTGTAGAGCAAATTAATATTTATTGAGCATGTACTATTTTTGTTTGTTGAATGCATGAATGAATGAGGAGACCTTATTAACTATGTGTTACTGTTGCATTTTACTGTGTGAAGATGTACTATTTTATATGAAAGTTTTAGTAGAGGGAAATGCAGTCCAGGAGGTTAAAACCAAAGGGAGCTAATTCACAGAGAAAAGCTGAAATAAAAACGTCAGAAAGGATAAAGAGGAAAGACAGTATGTAATGAAAAGTGGAATATTACTTGGGTACACTATAACTTACTATTTTCTTTAATAATTTATTGATATTAACTCTGAACAAATACAGTATATGTTATAGACAAAATTTTACTTGGGAAAGATGGCACATGTAAAGTGGTTTTCCAAATTGAGTTAATAAAATAGTAATTTCACAGTTAAAGTTATTTGCCTAGAAAGGTAGCAGGTATAATGCTTTAAAAAGTATCTGTTATTTTAAAAGCATATTAATTTAGACAGAACTGAATAAGAATTTAGAACTTTCTTTGGAAACCCTGTATAGTGCAGATATATAGTATAAAATTATGAGAGTTAGAAATATTTAAGAGAACATTTTAAGTAAGCAGCTCATGCCATTTATATATTGACATGTTTATAAATCTTTAGTCTTTAAAGCAGAACGCTACTCTAGGTGAGGTCTCTTATAGTTTTCTCTTAATTATCCTGATGAGGTTGACAGTAGTTTCTACTTTTTATAGCCTTGCAATTTACCACTCTACTTACTTGAAGTTTTCTGTGTTTCACTTTCTTTTCCTCCAGCAACCTACTTATTCATCACTTTCTATCAGCCCTCAATTCAGCATCCAACTTCATTTTATTTTCCTAACATATGTCAATTGGGGATAGGCTTCCTATTGGGAGCAGGGGTGTGCTGGTGAAAGCATCTATTTTTGGTTATTATTTTTTAATTAGTTTGTCAGTTTTGTTTTGAAGTGAAGAGAGATCTGTATTAATTCATTCAGATGTATTGAAAAAGATTTAATGACCCAAAAGGTACAAGTAGGTAGAAATAGGAAGTGATATAGATGATTAAGTTTTCAAACTTTAACACATAATAGATTTAACCTAGAGAACTTTTAAGGATCCCTATTCTTATACCAACTAAATTAGAGTATTTGGGGTAGGACCTAGGTATCAGTATTTTTAAGAATTCCCCAAGTGATTCCATTATGCAGCCAAATTTGAATACCAGTGACATATATCTGTGGTTGGATTTTTAAAAATATGTCACAAATACTCTATGAGGCCCACAAAGCCTCAAATATTTACTATACAGCCCTTTGCAGAAAAAGTCTGTTGACCCATGATATAGATTACTCTGTTTCATCAGACTAGAAGCATTGATATCACATGAAGCCTTGTTAGAAATGCAGAATTCCAGGTCCTATCCCAGACCTGCATTTTAACAAGATCGCTAGGTGGTTCACGTGGACATTAAAGTGTGAGAAGTACTGATACATATCTTGTTGAGGATAATATTATTTATTAAGTATTAAGCTCCTTGATACTTTTCTGACAGAGGTAATCAAGATTGACTACACAGTTTATACATTTTTCAGTTTTATAATCCTTTTACCAAGGGTTATTTTTATACTTCTTAACCCCCACAGAGATTTCCTAGAGTAATAGATTAATAATTGTTCTATTAGAATCAGATTCCCCTTTCCCTGAATCTGGACTGGCCTTAGTGACATTCTTGATCATTAGAAAGCAGCAGAAATATCATTCCAGGACTGCTGAGGCTGGTGATGAACACTCCCTCTGGGAGTCCTGAGCTACCATGGAAGATGTCTGACCACCCTGAGACTGCCTTGTTAGGCCACATGTAGGTGCTCCATTTGACCATTTCAGCTGAGCCTAAGTTTTAAACCATCTCTCCTAGGACACCAGCCATATGAGTGGAGCTGTCTTGGACCTTCCAGACCAGTCTACTGCCTGCTGAATATCACCAGGTGACCTCTGTTGATGCCATGCGGAACAGAAGAATCATCCAGCTGAGTGCTGTCTGAATCCCTGATGCACAAAAATGTGAGATATAATAAAATGATTGTTTTCTTAAACCATTAAATTTAGGGTAGTTAGTTATTCAGCAATAGATAACCAGACCACCTACGTAGAACATTTTAAAACTTTTATGGTACTGGAGATGAATTATTAAAAGTTATACTATAAACTTTTAATTTGAGTTTATCCTTATCTTAAGATTGATCATTTTGTATAAATGATTCAGAGATAGAATATAGAGAGAGGGCAGTTAATTGAGCATACCATGTGTGATGGCTTTGTGGTATGTCAACTTGGCTAGGCTAAACTACATTCCCCAGAATTCCCTTTCCAATATGTTTTTGGATAAGTAGGCTACAAGAGTTATCCTTTCACAAGAGTTGGAGGAGGGAAGGAAAGCATGAGCTAGTTTGTACCATATACACACCTTCTCTTAATTATTTAATAAAACACTAATGTAGCTTCTCCCGTGAAGAGATTTTTTTCAGACATAGTTAAAGTCCCTAATCAGTCATTGGGGAAATTATCCTGGGTGGGCCTGACAACCAGTTGAAAGGTCTTAAAAGAGGGTTGAGACATTCCCTGGAGAAAGAAATTCTACTTGTGGACAATAGCTTCGGCCACTGTGGTTTGGATCCCAGCCTTTTTGTGTTCTTCCATTTCTAACTGTCTGCCCTATAGACTCTGGATTTGCTTAACCAGCTCCCCAAACTGTGTAATCCATTTCAGTTCCTTGTTTTGTGCATGTGTATATACTACACAAACACACGTGTGTTATATGTGAATAAATGTGTGTGTGTGTGTGTGTGTGTGTGTGTGTGTATGTGTATGTAAGCATGGATACACTTACATCACTTGGGGAATCTTAAGGATGAGTTCTCTGAATTGGTTCTGATTTTCTGGAAAGGTTTCTATAATCTGATAAGTTTTAAAGGCACTAATGAGCCTGTTTCCAGCGGTGAAAGGACACTTCTAGTTCACGGCATGACGTGGCAACAGGGTTGCACAAATTATCACCTTTGGATACCTGCAATTGAGTACCTATAGAAGGTGAGGCTCAGGGTGCCTAAGTATGAGATCCTCTAGAACATTTTTGTCAGAATAAGGGGTATAGTGGAGTTGGTTGGTTACTCCTAATTGCCCAGGAGAAAGTGGCCAATGAAAAAGATGAACCCAGGGATTTAACTTCCTTGCTCAAGCTCTGCATCAATGACCTGAAAGCTTCTATATCTGCCCTCAAAGAAACCGTATTCTGTAGCTGTACAGCTGTAGCTGTAGGGTTTCTGAAAACCAAAGCAAGAGTCTCCTCCTGCAAGTGGCTAAATTACAATTCAAATTGAATTCCCAACGACCTCTGTTAGTTTGGTCCCTAATTGGGAAGGAATGGGTTCCTACAAATAGGAGGGGGATATATGGGTAGATTATGATAAAGATGGGGAATCTGAACCTCCTAAATAAAACTGAACCATCTTTGCCAGTAGAAGCATCCCTTCCACTTCTGCCTGAGGAAGTGTGATAATTCATTTTGTGTGTCAACTTGACTGGGCCATAGGCTTTCCAGATAGTTGATCAAACATTACTCTAAGTGTTTCTGTGAGGGTGTTTTTTTGGATGAGGTTAACATTTTAAATTGGTAGATTGAGCAAAGCAGACTGCCCTCCATAATGTAGGTGGGCCTCATCCAGTCAGGTGAAGGCCTGAATAAAATAAAAGACTGACCATTCCCCGAGTATTCTCCTGTCTGACAGCCTCCAAACTGGGATATTACCTCTTTGTGGTTCTATAGCATCCTTCTGGCCTTCAGACTCATACTGGGATATTGGCTGTTTCTCTTTCTACAGCAGCTTCTGGAATTTGGACTTGAGCTGGGAGGAACAATGGCTCTGCAGACTTAGGATTTTCCAGCCTCCAATATCAGATGAGCCAATTCCTTATAATAAAGCTTTAAATAGACATCCTATTGGTTCTGTTTCTCAAGAGTACTTTGCCTAATATAGGAAGATGGCCCCTCTTTACCTGAAGAAGTTGGAATGGGTCTCTACTGAGTTACTTGTCTGCAAGGCACTCCTGACCCTCCTCAGGACCTGCTTCCCAACATTCCTTTTTGTTTCTAGATCTATAACTAGACAAGTTGCAGAAGTTCTCAAAAGATGAGGTACTAGTTGTGATTCATGAAGAGGTGTGATACACACCAAAAACAACTGAATGATTTTTCATTTCATATAGACAGAAATCTAGAGGGTGTGTGTAAGAATGGATATTAAGGCTGTGTGATCAAGGTGGGAGGATCATAAAGTTGAATCATGCTGTATTTATTGATACAGGCTCACTAACCAGAGGTTCTGGATTCACTGTTTCAGCTGAAGCAGTTAGGAAGGGCTATAACAAGTTGGTTGGTTGGTCAGTTGGCTGGACCCAAAAGGTGGCCTACATTAAATGAAATTGAAATGCCATGTTGTATTGTAGATGAAGGTATCTGAAGGCTTAAAGGAGATTGCAATGTTAGAGTATATCTATCCTGTAAGACCTGCTCTCCAACCCTGGAAAGACACAACTTTCACAACAGCTGTGAAAAATAAAATTGTGGGGGAGCCCCAGCATCCTTGAAAAGTTCTCTTCTCTTTAGGTCAAAAATTACAGAGGAAACTGCTGCCACTGAACTAGGATTGCTAAATGCAGTGGAGATAATGGGATCCTGAGATGTCAGGGGCTAAATGGTGGCACTTAATTGCTAAAAACAAGGTGTGCATGGTTACCATTATAAACAATGGAGTCAAATTGGTAATCAGACTAGTCTGACTTGCAGAGACTTATGGGGTTGGCTGGTTATCAAGAGGTCCCTAGAATAGGAAAAGATGGCCAGCCTTTTAAATTCTTACTTGAGCTGTATAAGCAGAGGATTTCCAGCCTACTGAACAGATGTCTGAATTGAATTAACAAAACACAGAGTCAATTCCTTCTATAAATTCTAGATTTGAGCCAGTTAACAGACTCAGACCCTCAGACACTGTTACACTGCCAAAAACACATACTGTTAATCCTTCTATGTCTTCCCCCAAAGGGACCTTTACCAGAAAAGTAATTCTGAGTAATGTACTTTAGCCTAGCCAAGTTAACATCCCACAAAGTCATCACAGTCCCTTGTCAAGTTGGTACTCATATATATCTTAAACCATCTCCTTAAACCATACTGTTTAACATGACACAGTTATCCTACATACAACTGAGGTTACAAAGTCCTTGGGTGATGTTTCTCTTCTCCTTTGTAATTTTAGTACTAAGATTAATGATCACAATACATCTTATGATATTGATACAAAGGTAGCTATTTTTAAGATGCTTTAGATGATAAGAGGATAAAACAGGAAGAAAAAATATTTGGTTAATACTTATACAAACATACTCATATCACAGTCCGTTAATCACTATAGACATGTATCTCACAGGACAAATGAATGACCTAGTACACTGCTTGAAATTCTGTCCATGGGGAGGATTTCCCTTCACCATCATCCTTCAGGGATGTCCAAAGGAAGGCTATAGAGTATCAGAAGTCCACTTTTGAGTGGTAGCTGCAAATCACACAGAGCTCTTTGTAAATCAGGCCTAACAGTTCTGTTCCTTGGTCAACTGGTCTTAGGTGTGAAGACATAGGTATGGGCTGAGAGAGTGAAAGTGATGTAGCAAAACAGAGTCCATAGACATTTGGGCTACTTCCTCAAGCAACTTACTTGTGCCTTCAGGGCCTCCTCAAGCCTAATCTCATAAACACCACTTCCATTTGATAACAGAGTGCTGCTGTGCACACCCAACATTATGGCTTGGTGGATCAGACAGCACCAAGTTCATGATGGGTAAATCAGGTATCATGGTAACTTAGTGGGTCCTGGCCAAATGTTCAGTCTCTACTAGGCCTCATAGCAGGCAAGCTGTTTCTCAAAAGAATAGTTATCCACAGAGGATGGTGTGGCTTTGCTCTAAAATCATAAGGGTCTCTAGGAGATGGGTCAAAAAGGATCTTGCTGTGATTTATGTCATAGAGTGTTCTGCCTGTGTTTTCCTCTATGAGTTTGATAGTGTCTGGCCTTACATTTAGGTCTTTAATCCATTTTGAGGGTCTGTGCTGTGATTTACCTATTAAGGCTTGCTAAAGGCTTCAAACAGCAATCCCATCTACCTCTGACAATTCAAGGACCATTGGATGTGTAGGATCATATGGCCCAAATGACCCAGCAGTTTGCATGGCAGAGTGGACCTGTTGAAGGGCCTTCTCTTGTTCTGGTCCCACTCAATACAGGCAGCTTTTTGAGTCATTTAGTAAATGGGTCAGAGTAGCACACCCAAACAAGGCATAGGTTACCTCCAAAATTCAAAGAGGAACTGTGAACATCATTCTTCTCTTTTAGTGGTAGGAGGGTCAGATACAACACCTTATCTACCTTGGAAGGGATATCTTGACATGGTACAGACTAGTGGATTCCTAGAATTTCACTGAGAAGGGATACCTCTGAATTTTTGTAAGAGAAGTCCCTAAATTAGGAATTGGACTTCTTAAGAAGGTGTCATGGAAAGGATATAGCTTCAAGAACTAGGCGTGGGCTTCCCTGGTGGCGCAGTGGTTGAGAATCTGCCTGCTAGTGCAGGGGACACGGGTTCGAGCCCTGGTCTGGGAGGATCCCACGTGCCGCGGAGCAACTGGGCCCGTGAGCCACAGCTACTGAGCCTGCGCGTCTGGAGCCCGTGCTCCGCAACGGGAGGGGCCGCGATAGTGAAAGGCCCGCGCACCGCGATGAAGAGTGGCCCCCGCTTGCCGCAACTAGAGAAAGCCCTCGCACGAACCGAAGACCCAACACAGTCAAAAAAATAAAATAAATAAATAAATAAAGTAGCTATAAGAACTAGGCGTACCCGGGTTTGACTCCTGGCTGTATCACTTGGTAGCTGTGTGACTTGAGAATGCTCCTCCAGACTACGATTTCTTTTCCTTTTCCTTTTTCCTTTCCTTTCCCTTTCCCTTCCCTTCCTTTCCTTTCTTTTCTTTTTTTAGGTAAGAAATGGATTTATTTAGAGAGAAACACACTCCACAGACAGAGTGTGGGCCATCTCAGAAGGCGAGAGGCCTTGGGAGAAACATACTCTACAGACAGAGGGTGGGCCATCTCAGAAGGTGAGAGCGCCCAGACTACGATTTCTTTTTTAAAGGGTATTCTATTTATTTAAAGGTATTATATTTATTTGTATTTAGTTTGTAGATACAGATCTATAAACTGATATGTATTACTGACCTAATATATTTTGGGAATCATCTTTGTTTCTCTGAGAAATCATATTAATAATACTATTTACTTCATGTATAATTATAATCAATTTTTAAGTAATTTAGGAATGAATGAAGGCATATTTGCTAGAGCTTATAAGCCAGGAGTTTCTTGGGAAATACCTGTAATTTATTTTACAGTTCTTAAAATATGGCTCCCCCATATGTTTTGTTCATTTTTCCTGACATGTATTTTAAGAAGGCAATATTTTCCCTTATACCATATCATCTTTACTTTGAGTAATAAATTAGTGATTATAAATATCCATTTTTATTTCTGTAAGGTAATACTGAGCTTTGCCGACAATGCTGCTTCACCAAGATAACAGTTATGTCATTAGACTGCAAGCATAATATATATATTTTTTATTATCATGAGCAAAAATTGATCTCTGTGTTTCTAAAATGTATTTAGTTTTCTGCTTTCTGGATTTGATGATGTCTAATGTATACTATTTTCTTTCACAGATATAATTTTAAACACAATAAGGGCAATGTTTGTTAGAATAAAAAGCTGTATCATTCTTCCATATTTATTAGAATATCACATACTGTCAATTAAATGTTTTTATTCAAATATAGTCAGTAATTATGACAAATTTGGACCTTTCATAGACTGAACTGTTCAAGCCTGATCAATCTCAATTTGTTTGGATGGTGGTAGTATTTTTAGTGCCATGAGAGGTTCACCTACCTTTTGTTAAAATATGCTTATTGCATTATCAGGTATATGACATCACAGCACAGGCGTGTTGAATTAGTAGTTCATAATAAAGACGCAGACTTAGAGAATGGACTTGAGGACATGGGGAGGAGGAAGGGTAAGCTGTGACGAAGTGAGAGAGTGGCACGGACATATATACACTACCAAATGTAAAATAGATAGCAAATGGGAAGCAGCCCCATAGCACAGGGAGATCAGCTCGGTGATTTGTGACCACCTAGAGGGGTGGGATAGGGAGGGTGGGAGGGAGACACAAGAGGGAGGGGATATGGGGACATATGTATACATATAGCTGATTGATTCACTTTTGTTATACAGCAGCAACTAACACAACATTGTAAAGCAATTATACTCCAAAACAGATGTTAAAAAAAAAACCCAAAAAACAAAACAAAAAACCTTTTGTTCTAGGTTACACAAAGACTACCTAAGTGACTGAAATAAATAAGCTTACTTCTCTGTGCTTTAGTTTTCTCACTTTTAACATTGGAATACCTACCCAAATTCTTTCTTGTACTGGGATCATTCAGATCTCCTTTAAAAAAAAAAAAATTAATAAGAGAAGACTAATTCCAGGGATTACTGTAATAATAAATAAAAATAAATATCAGGTTTTCTTTCTATAAACCCATAAGCCTCTTTCTAACAATTCTTTATTCCAGACATTAAATTAGTTAATAACAACGAAAAAATGTAAAAGCCACTCTTTATTGCACATTTACAATATATTTGACAATGTCCAAGTTAAAAGAATCACTAAATTAACTACATGTTGGACATGCATTGTTCTTTTAGGCTACTGACTGTCTGTCAGTCAGTAAATTTTTAATTTCCTCAAGTGAATAATCCTGCAATTGGAAAAGTGTTAATATATTTTGCTAAGTCTCTACTGGTGGGAATTAATCTCAGCTTTGTTTTTTGCTTTTCTTTTTGTGTTTAATATTCTGTTCTTGTAATAGTTTAAAATGTTGCACTAATGCTATTATTAGGTCTCTACAAAAAAGGATAGTCAGCTGTCTTGGTAACAGAAAGGAACATAAGGACATATGTAGAGATAATTGGAAACCAAAACTGAATATACCCTGCTAGATTAGTTCCCAGAGGATATGGTTTATCTTTAATAACTTGCCTGAGGATAAGTGATGATTGACTAAATATATTATCATTAATGATAATATCTACTCAAATTATCATTTAATTTTACATTTTTACTATTTTTAAGTGGAGGGAAAACCTCAGTCTATAAAATCAAGATAAATGTAAAAGTGACATTGTAAAATTAGAGCCACAAATCCCAAACCAAGAACTATGAAATTAACAGTGCGTTGTTGCTAAGTGCTAGATAGATTAGCTCTTGAATAAAGTTTAGTTTGTTACATGAAAAACATTCATAAATAAGTCCATTCTCAGATTTTCTATAAACACCAACAATTTATATAATGCAACATTATAAAAACTTCAAAGCACATTTAAAAAAATGTTTAAGTAATTGTTACCTATATCACTTGTAATTGTTCAACCATAGTAAGGTATGAAAATTCCTAAAATGGAAAGAAAAAATAGCAAAGAAAGCAGAAAACAATGAATCCAATGACCCAGTTCACTGAATAAATATAGATGATCACCATATCCATGTCAAACCACCATCCACGGCTATCATCCTCAAAGTGCAGATAATCCATCCTATGTGCACCATGTGGAAACTGCCTTCTTGTAACTGGAGCTGCACGTCTGTGGAAACCTGGAAGATATATGAACATATTATTTAAAGCTCATTAAATTCAGTTTAAGTGCTCAGAAAGGAAGCTGCATTATGAACAGAAGTATCACGACCAGAGCATATCTTGATTTCATTGAGTGGTATATTGTATTCCTGACAGTTTTATTTTTTTTTAATGATAAGCAACTATCAGAAGTCTTTTTTTTTTTTTTTTTTTTCAGTTAAGGGTTTTAAGGGGGGACAGTAAAATTAGCAAAGAGCATGGAATATGGACTCAGGAAACTATCCTTTTTTTAAAAATTGAAGTATAGTTGATTTACAATATTAGTTTCAAGTATATAACATAAAAATATTTTTATAGATTATACTCCATTTAAAGTTATTATAAAATATTGGCTATATTTCCTGTGCTATACAATATATCCTTGTAGCTTGTTTATTTTAATACATAGTAGTTTGTACCTCTTAATCCCCTACCTCTTCTTACCCCTCCTCCCTTGCCTCTCCCCACTGGGAACCTCTAGTTTCTTCTCTATATCTGTGAGTTTGTTTCTGTTATGATATATTCATTCACTTTATTTTTTAGATTCCACATATAAATGATAACATACAGTATTTGTATTTCTCTGTCTGACTCATTTCACTAAGCATAATATCCTCCAGGTCCATCCATGTTGTTGCAAGTGGCAAAATTTCATGCTTTTATTTATGGCTGAGTAATATTGCATTGTGTGTGTGTGTGTGTGTGTGTATGTATAACATCTTTATCCCTTCATCTGTTGATGGATGCTTACATTGATTCCATATCCTGGCTATTGTAAACAATGTTGCTATGAACATCGGGGTGCATATATCTTTTCGAATTACTGTTTTCCTTTTCTTTGGACATATACTCAGGAATGGAATTGCTGGACCATATGGTAGTTCTACTTTTAGTTTTTTGAGGAACCTTCATACTGTTTTCCATTGTGGCTGCACCAATTTACATTGCTACCAACAATGTACTAGGGTACCCTTTTCTCCAAATTTGTTATTTGTGGTGTTTTTGATGGTAGCCATTCTACAGGTGTAAGGTGATACTCATTTGCATTTCTCTGATGATTAGTGATGTTGGGCATCTTTTCCTGTTCCTGTTGGTCATCTATAGGTATTCTTTGGAAAAATGTCTGTTCAGGTCTTCTGCTCATTTTTTAATTGGGTTTTTTTTTTTGATATTGAGTTGTATAAGTTCTTTATATATTTTGGATATGAACTCCTTATTGGTCATATCATTTGCAGATATTTTAGGAGACTATTTTTGATCTGTCATGTACTTGGGGCAAGGTAATTTATCTCTTTGGGTCTCAGATTTCTCATCTATATCATCTGATGACTTAATTCAAAAATTTGTGAGGCTCATTTTTTGATATTTAGCCACATGAGCTGTTGGTAAGTTTTGGAGATTAATCCCTTGTCAGTTCCGTGATTTGCAAATATTTTCTCTCATTCTGTGGGTTGTCTTTTCATTTTGTTTATGGTTTCCTTTGATGGGCAAAAGCTTTTGAGTTTAATTAGGTCCCATTTGTTTATTTTTGTTGATTTCCATTACTCTAGGAGATGGATAGAAAAAGACATTGCTGCGATTTATGTCAGAGTGTTCTGCCTATGTTTTCCTCTAAGAGTTTCATAGTATCTGGTCTTACATTTAGGTCTTAAACTCAAAATGGATTAATTTTGTATATGGTGTTAAAGAATGTTCAAATTTCATTTTTTTTTAACATGTAGCTGTCCAGTTTTCCCAGCACCATTTATTGAAGAGACTGTCTTTTCTCCATTGTATGGTCTTGCCTCCTTTGTCATAGATTAATTGACCTTAGGTGTGTGGGTTTATTTTCAGGATTTCTATCCTGTTCCATTGATCTATATTTCTATTTTTGTGCCAGTACCATACTGTTTTTTCATTTTGTTTTTAAAATTTATTTATTTTTTATTTTTATTATTTTTGGCTGTATTGGGTCTTCGTTGCTGTACACGGGCTTTCTCTGGTTGCGGCAAGTGGGGGCTACTCTTCGTTGTGGTGCGCGGGCTTCTCATTGTAGTGCCTTCTGTTGTTGCGGAGCATGGGCTCTAGGCGTGCGGGCTTCAGTAGTTGTGGCACATGGGCTCAGTAGTTGTGGCATGCGAGCTCTAGAGCGCAGGCTCAGTAGTTGTGGTGCATGGGCTTAGTTGCTCTGTGGCATGTAGGATCTTCCTGGGCCAGGGCTCAAACCCATGTCCCCTGCATTGGCAGGTGGATTCTTAACTACTGCACCACCAGGGAAGCCCCTACCATACTTTTTTGCTGACTGTAACTTTGTAGTGTAGTCTGAAGTCAGAGAGCCTGATTCCTCCAGCTCTGTTTTTCTTTCTCAAGATTGCTTTGGCTATTCGAGGTCTTTTGTGTTTCCATACAAATTTTAAGAACAACCTAATCAAAAAATGGGCAGAAGACCTAAATAGACATTTCTCCAAAGAAGACATACAGATAGCCAAGAGGCACATGATCAAGAGATACAAGATGTTCAACATCGCTAATTAGTAGAGAAATTCAAGTCAAAACTACAGTGAGATATCACCTCATAACAGTCAGAATGGCCATCATCAAAAAGTCTACAAACAATAAATGTTGGAGAGGGTGTGGAGAAAAGGGAATGAATTGGTAGAGACACTGTGGAGAACAGTATGGAGGTTCCTTAAGAAACTAAAAATAGAGCTTTCCTATGATCCTGCAATCCCACTCCTGGGCATATATCTGGAGAAAAACATGGTTCAAAAGGATACATTCACCCCAATGTTCATTGCAGCACTAATTACCATAGCCAAGGCATGGAATAAACCTAAATGTCCATTTACAGATGACTGGATAAAGAACATGTGGTACATATATACAATGGAATATTACTCAGCCATTAAAGAAAATGAAATATTGCCATTTGCAGCAACATGGGCTGACTTGGAGATTATCATACTAAGTCAAGTAAGTCAGATAAAGACAAATATCATATGATATTGTTTACATGCTGAATCTAAAAAAAATGATACAAATGAAATTACTTACAAAACAGAAACAAAGTCCCAGACTTAGAGAAGGAACTTACGGTTACCATGGGGGAAGGTGGGGGGGAGGGATAGACTGGGAGTTTGGGATTGACATGTACACACTCCTATATTTAAAATAGATAGCCAACAAGGACCTGCTGTATAGCACAGGGAACTCCGCTCAATATCTGTAATAACCTAAATGGCAATTAGAATTAGAAAAAGAATACATACATGTATATGTATAACTGAATCACTTTACTGTATACCTGAAAGTAACACAACATTGTTAATCAACTCTACTCCAATATAAAATTAAAATTAAAAAATAGCAAATGAAAAAAAATTGTGAGGTTCAAATGTAAATTATTTTCCCATGAGAGCATTTTCTAAATTTAAACTTCATTCATGTTTTATTTTTACAACTACTCTCTCAATTAATGTTTGTTACTTCTGATCACCAACTTAACCTTCTATCTTATACCTTGAGAATCTCACTAAGTCATTTGTGCAAAATTCTATAAGAAAAATGTCTTTCATTATGTTTTAGCATTGAGTAAACTGGACAGACAAAATGATACTTCTTTGAAGAAACTGAGTTTTAATTCTTATAAGTTTCCAAGCATGGACCTACTTAAGGAGATTATATAGAAAGTAAATATTGAAAGTAAGCAATAGTCCATTTATGACTAAATGAATATGACATTTCTGAGAAATATTACATCTCATTGTGAAATGCTGTTCTTTTTATTTTGTGATACTTATATGCTAATTATTTACAGTTTGAGTATACTCAGTGGCAACCTGTTTTTGTTGGCTGACCAACACTGAATTTTGTTTTTAGAGACCTTCAAAATTATATATTTTTTAAGATGAATAACCTGATTATTAACCTTTGCTTTGTACTTATCTACTGCCTACTAATGTATTTCTGTGCTTGTTAGTGTTGGTGAGTGGGGACAATACAATAAACTGAGCAGAAAAGATATATTCTAGTACTTGCTAGTAACTCTGGTGGTAAAGGTTCCGTGAGGCTCAAGCTTGAAGCAGATTCTGGTTCATCTATTTTAATAACTTGTTATGTAACAATAACAAAAGTAATGTTAAATATTATGCTCTAGATCAGGCTGCTTATTTTGACAGAAAGGCTGCATTCACCTGAGTATTAGTATGGTTACTTAAAGTCAAATTTCTTTGATCAAGAATAATCCTAAATTATTGTTTACATATGTTTTTTCTATTTTAAAATAGAAAATGTATATCTTTAAGGTGTAAAGCAGGATGATTTGATATATAATATATAGTGAAATGATTACTATAGTCAAGCTAATTAATATATCCATCTCTTCACATAATTATCTTTTTTGTTGTTGTGAGAGTACCTGCTGTCTACTTTCTTAGCAAATGTCCAGTGTCTTTTATCAGATTTATGGTTCGTATATATTTTCTCAAAATCCATAGGTTGCCTTTTGATTTTATTTGTTTCCTTTGCCATGCTGAAGCTTTTTAGTTTGATGTAGTCCACTTGTTTATTTTTGCTTTTATTGCCTGAGCTTTTGTGGTCATATCCAAAAAACAAAACAAAACACCCAAACAAATTGCCAAGGCCATTGTCAAGAAGCTTATCCTGTATGTTTTCTTGTAAAGTTTTATGGTTTCAAATCTTACATTTAACTCTTTAATCTATTTTGAGTAGATTTTTGTGTATGGTGTAACACAGAGGTCCAGTTTAACTCTTTTGCATACGGCAATCCAGTTTTCCCAATACCATTTATTGAAGAGAGTATCCTTTCCCCATTGTGTATTCCTGGCACCCTTATTGAAAAGTAGTTGATTGTGTATGTGTGGGTTTATTTCTGGGCTTTCCATGGTGTTCCACTGGTTTATGAGTATGTTTTTATGGCAATACCACACTATTCTGATTACTACAGATTTCCAATATAATTTGAAATCAGGAAGTGATACCTCCCACTCTGTTCTTTCTCAAGGTTGCTCTATTTGGAATCTTTTGTGGTTCCATACCAATTTTAGAATTTTTTTTTCTGTTTCTGTGAAAACTGCTATTAGTATTTTGATAGGAATTGTGTTGAATCTTTATTTTGCTTTGAGTAGTACAGACATCTTAACAGTATTCTTTTTTAAATTTTATTTTTTTAATTGAACTATAGTTGCCATACAGTTATATAATTATAAAAGTTACAGGTGTACAATATAGTGATTTACAATTTTTAAAGGTTATACTCCATTTATAGTTATTAAAAGATATTGGCCATATTCTCCATGTTGTACAATATATCCTTGTACCTTATTTTATACCTAATAGTTTGTACCTCCTACTTCCCTACCCTTACATTAATTCTTTTAATCAATGAACATGGAATATCTTTTCATTTAGTTTTGTCATCTTCAATTTCTTTCATTGATATTTTATAGTTTTCAGTGTTTATGTGTAAATTACATTTACTTATATTATGTAGATTAAAAACATGAAATTAAGAAGGATGAGATAAATGTTAAGTGATATTTTAGAATACATTTTACAGACATATTTCAAATAGGTTTTTAATAATTTCTAATGTTTTTGGCTGACTTTCTATCATATTTTATTTTTAAAAATAATTTTTATAGCTTACAAAAAGCTTATACTAGAATGATGTGTCAGCTCTTCTATTTTTTTGTTTGCCTTATCAGTATTATCGTCAATCTGATTTCTTTATAGGAGTCTGTTTAAGTTTCTTGTGCACCTTGTGCTGGTAGTTTAGCTAAAACTAGATAATATCCAAAATCCATTTAACTGGTCATATTAAAATTCAAGATATTGCAACACCTGCAAAACTAACAAACTAATGAAGTCAGCTATTCATATTGTCAAACTTACAGTTTTCCTCGGCTAACATTACATACCATCATAACATGTAAGTAAGGATGCCAGTGTCAGTCCTCACTAAGTATTAGTAAAATTTAACTTTTCTTCTGTTTCAGTAATCATAACAGAAATTTTAATGTTATTTTCCCACATTCCAAGGGATTGTCTCGCACCAGCCTGTAGGCATTCTATTTTGGAGAGCATATTTAGGGGATTTCAATCCTAACAGCTATTTACGACTATCTAACTACTGTTCTCTAAACTATACTCAGTATCTTAAAAGGAAAGGGGCCTTTCTGTTTGTGTAGGAGAGAGGGGAAGTGGGAAGAGTTTATCTCACATTCAAAAATTATTCTAATACATAAACACAAATGTTCCCAAAGCAGTTTATATACCTTTTCAAAAACCTTTCACAAATATAGGCTGGAAAACAGGTAACATTGTTACTGGAAATTATTACCATTACTACTGTATTTTAAAATATGTGATTTTTCTGTCCAAAAGGAATATTTAGAGGCCTTAGATTCTTCAGATTCAAAACTTTCAGTTGTTTGGGCCAAAGAATAACTGTATTAATGGCATAGTTGTAGAAAACAGTAGAACTGAGAGTAAACAAGGCACAAAAGATGCAGAATTATGAGTATGGTGATCATACATACTGGTTTCCCCAGGACAGTCTCAGTTACTCTTATGTCTTGGTATAATTACTAATAGTGCCCCTTTCACTCTAGAAGTGTCCTCATTAATGGTAATTTCCTTTATTGGTGGAATGAGGGAAAAAGAAGGCAGTGCAGGAAGACACCGAATTACAAAATTTCTAGCTCTGAACATCAGAAGGTGATGTTGACCCAGACGGCTTATGTAATGTGTTTTTATAGGTAAGGTGGATAATGATCATTACTTGGTTAATTTCTTAAAATTTTTTTTTTAAGTGGGGAAGGAGTGAGTAGGTGTTTGTAATAATTTTGGAATTTCCAAAGCTGTAAATTGAATGAGAGGACTGGAATTTCTAAATCAAAATCAGACTAAAAGAAAATGACCTCACTGACAGTTACTTAGTAAATATTATATTGATTACGAAATTAGAAAAATTGCCAGAATACTAATCACAGAGATTAACTGCAGATTCCACTGTAAAATGATGGCAATGTAAGTAACTAATTCATTGGGCTAATATAAGGATTAGATGAATTAATACATATAAAGCACATTCCTGGCTGATAGTAAAGTTTCAATAAATGTTAGATTCTTATATTTTTATTATTATCGTTACTGCTACTTTGAATATGAGGAAGAAGCTGCTTTTCTTGTCAGTTCTTGTTCTTCATATTATGTCTACCTTTTCTGAATAAATCAATATGCTTACCATTGTTTGTTCAAACAAATGCTGAGAAACTGTTTCCTTCAAGTATGAGTTGATTTCTCTAAAGCAGTTAACTTTAAATAGACTGTCAGAACATCAGATACTGAAAATATGGAATTGATTAAAAATTTAGGAAGAGTATACGTGCTATCTCTTAGAGGCTGAGGATTTAAAGATATTATAAGACATGGTTCCTGTCTTAAGAAACTCAGAGTCTAGAACAGTTTCTCAATCTTTTTTTTTTTTCATTATCACTCCTGTAAGGAGAAAAAAAAGTTAAATTTAAATTTATCTCAAATTAAATATTCTAATCAGTAAATCAAATTAAACCAAATTTCTCCTTAATGAGAGAAATTAAAATAAGGAATGAAATTTGTTCAGGTAGGGTTGAGCTCTTGAGGGCCTCAAATGACTGTAACATCTAAGATTACTTTGGTGCCCCAAGAACCAGTTTTTGCCCCCATTTAAAGTGCATGGTCTAGGAGACAGTACACTTAAAACCATTATAATAACAGTCAATGTATATATTTTAATATATACAACCACTTCATTCCAAAAAAGGATTTGGATTGGAGTTAATGGAGTGAGAAGCTTCTGTACCAGGAATTCACTTTTTCACAGACTTAAGCACAACTTATTATTAGTGATAACCTGATAATAATTAGTTTGTTATCAACACATGGTTTAAAGAATAGTCAATATTATTAGTATATTTTAATTATGCTATTTTAAAGTAAAGGACACAATAAAGACACATACTCTTTTTTTGCCATAAACTATTAGGAAAAAAAGTGTAGTGCAGTGAAAATCATACTCCTCAAGGAATCAGATGATTTGGATTCTTGTGCCAATATTAAACATACTGATTATTTGGTCAAGTCAAAATAGTTTCTCTATATCAAGATGTTCATATGGTTTTCTTCTTTAATCTGTTAATGTGATGAATTCAAATAGTAGATTTTTTAAAATGTTGAATAATTTTTTAAAAATCTGTTAAAGTGATGAATTAAAGTGATAGATTTTCCAATGTTTTATCATTCCTTCATACCCAGGATAAAATCCGTGTGTTCATGATAATCGTTTTTACACATTGATGAATTCAACTTTATATATTTTATGTGGCATTTTTATGCCTATGTTTGTAAGGAAGATTGGTCTACAATTTTCTGTTTTATGCGATTTTTGCCTGGTTTGTATATCATGATTTTATTGTCTTCATAAAACATGTTGGCAGTTAGGTGACAATTCTCCATGGATCTCTGTGTGTCTGCATATCTTGCAAGCAAGAGGCACTGACTGCCTTTGTTCTGACATTGGCAATCTTGTGCTCTCTTTTTGTTCTCTGGAATGGTTTGCATAAAACTAGAATTCTTGATGGCTTGACTAAATCTAACCTATAAAACCACTTGGGCCTGTAGTCTTTTCAGGTGTGGGTGTAGATTTTTAAACACCAATCGATTTCTTTAATAGTTGTTGGTATATTAATGTTTTCTAGTTATTCTTGAGTCCTTTTTGGTAACTTTTATATAGCATTATCCATTCTATTCAAGTTTTTAAACAAATTGGACTAAAATTTTCATGGCTGTGGTACATTTAGGGCTTTACACAAATATTCTGGTCTCCCGAGTACCTGGTTTTTTGCACTTCCCTGCCCCTTAGGCATGGCCACCAGACTTGACAAACGAAAACAACTGTCCAAAGAAAATGCTGTGTGGTGCTTCTGGGTAGAGCATTTATCAGTTTGAGATCCTGCAGCTGTCTCTTTCCCTCCTCCACAACCAGCAGTGTACCAGATAGAGGCTGCTCTGTCATCCTGGGTCCTAAAGCTTAGGATGATGTGGAGCAGAGCACCTAGGAGTTAAGGGAAAAACTAATTCTGACTGAAAATAATGAAGTGACTTTTAAAACTATTAAAGAAAAGGATGATAATCACAAAAGTTGAAACTGACTTGTTTCCCCACATGAAAAAAAAAAAAAAGATAAAGCTCTTGGAGAAATTCATTGTGTGAAATCAAAGAGTGAGAAAGAACTGTGAAGAAAATCTCCAAGTCATTATCATATTTAGGAAGAATATAGAGAAGAACCAGCATTCCAGAATCTCATACAGGTACTTCTGCCTCTCCATATATTCTATTTTGTAAAAACAATTTTACCTCATAAGGATTTCTCATATTCTAGAAAACAAGGCATGACCTTTTCTCCCCAGAATATGGTTCAAATTTATATTCACCATCAAAGACCATAAAGTAGGCTCTATATTTTGAAGATTCTTTCAGAGACAGAAAGACTGTCAACAATTATCTCATTCATTTTTGTAATTTTAGCAACTTGCACAGTGCTTATAGTGGGTACTAAGTGTGTTTATTGAATGGATGGATGAATGTATGTATATAAGGATAGACTTCAGAGAGTAGAATGAATATATTAGCATATTTTTGAGAATGTCCCAAATCAAGCTTCTCAACTATATTTTCAGAATGTATTGAATATTATTATGAATATATTTGAGGTACATTTCATAGTTCTTATGAAAAAAACTAGAGGTTAATTCAGAGAGCCCTGAAATCAGTATTAAAAAGGGGATATGTCCTATCCTTCGTGTGTGATGGGACAGACAAGAGGTTAAAGCATGGTGTTTTACTGCTCTATATTCTTCATGTTACATAAGAATTTTGCTGTGTCAAAATTTGATTAATATAAATAAGACTTAGTAGAGGTGGAGTGATATTTTTAGTCACAAGCAGGTATAGAGTTACTCTGTTAATAGACATGAAAAGTTAATGCAAAATGGATTTTAAATTTCATCTTTATCTTCTATATCTTTAGGATTACAGGGTCAAATATATTTATTAATCCTGCAAAATTAACTTTTTATATTGAATAAACTAAAATATATTGCAGGTTGCAACATATTCTATAACAACTACTGACATTTCAATATCGTTTTTAAAGTTATTGGGCTAAATTATATAATTCTTAAATGTTTTGTTTCTGTAACCAGGTAAGAAGTGAGAACCATGTGTTGTTTTTTTTTTTAATTAGTTTATTTGGTTGCGCCGGGTCTTAGTTGTGGCAGGTGGGCTCCTTAGTTGCAGCTCGCGGGCTCCTTAGTTGCAGCTTGCCGGCTCCTTAGTTGCAGCAGGTGGGCTCCTTAGTTGTGGCTTGCCAGCTCCTTAGTTGAGGCATATGAACTCTTAGTTGCGGCATGCATGTGGGATCTAATTCCCTGACCAGGGATCGAAGCCGGGCCCCCTGCATTGGGAGCACAGAGTCTTAACCACTGCACCACCAGGGAAGTCCCAGAACCATGTGTTTTTTTTTTAAAAAGTAATCTTTTATTGTGATAGAACACAAATAACATGAAATTTGGCATTTTTACTATACAGTTCAGTGGCATTAATTACATTCACAAAGTTAAGCAACCACTGCCACTATTTATTTCCAAAATTTTTTTCATTACCACAAAGAGATACTCTGTAGCCATTAAGCAATAATTCCCCAATTCCCTGCTCTCCTTTGCTCCTGGCAACCTCTAATCTACTTTCTGTCTCTATGAATTTGCCTGTTCTAAGATATCTCACAGAAGTGGGATCATGCAGTATTCATCCTTTTATGTTTGGCTTATTTCACTTAACATAATGTTTTCAAGGTTCACTGTTACTGCATGATGTATCAAAACTTCATTCCTTTTCATGGCTGAATAATATTCCATTGTATGTATATACCATATTTTTTTAATCCATTAATTTGTTCTTAGATAATTGGGTTGTTTCCATCTGTTGGCTATAGTGAATAATGCTGCATTGAACACTGGCATACAAGTATCTGTTTGAGTCCCTGTTTTCAATTCCTTTGGGTATATACCCAAGAGTAGAACTGTTATGTCACATGGTGATTCTATGTTTAGCATTTTGAGAAAACTCCAGACTGTTTTTTTTTTTCCAGTGCAATATGTCATTTTGCATCCCTGCTAGCAATGCACAAGGGTTCCAATTTCTCCACATCCTTGCCAACATTTGTTATTTTGTTTTTTTAAAAATTATAGTCATTATAGTAGGTGTGAATCTCATTGTGGTTTTGATTTGCATTAATTCTCCTAATGACTAATGATGTTGTGTATCTTTTCATGTGTTTATTGGCTATTTGTATATACTCTTTGGAAGAATGTCTATTGAAGTCCATTGCCCATTTTTTAACTGGGTTGTTTGTCTTCTTGAGTTCTTTATATGTTCTGGGTATTAAACCATTATCAGATATAATTTGCAAACATTTTCTCCCATTATGTGGGTTGTATTTTTACCTTCTTGATAATTTCCTTTTGATGCACAAAATTTTTAATTTTGATGAAGTTCAATTTATTTATTTGCTTATGCTTTTGGTGTCATATCTAAAAATCTGTTTGGTCATGAAGATTTACCCCTATATTTTCTTTTAAGAGTTTTATGTTTAATACTTAGGCCACTGATCCATTCTGAGTTAATTTTTGTACAAAGTATGAGGTAGGGGGTCCAATTTTATTCTTGTGCATGTGGAAATCCAGTTGTCCTAGCATTATCTGTTGAAGAGACTATTCTTTCCCCCATTGAATGGCCTTAGCACCCTTTCCAAAAATCAAGTGGCCATAGACATATGGGTTTATTTCTAGAGTTACTATTCCATTTCTATTCCATATCCTTTTGCTAGTATCATACTGTTTTGATTCCTGTAGTAAGTTTTGAAATAGTGTAATTCTACCACGTTGTGCTGCTTTTTCAAAAATTTTTTTTGTTTACTCAGGGCCCCTTGATATTAAGGACCAGGTTTTCCATTTCTACAAAATGGGCTATAGTAATTTTGATAGGTATTGCATTGAATCTACTGATAGCTGTAGCTAGTACTGATATCTTAACAATATTAAGTCTTCTAATCCATGGACACAGGATATCTTTTTTTTTTTTTTTTTAAATGAAGGTCTTTTTTTTTTTTTAACACTATTTATTTTATTTATTTATGGCTGTGTTGGGTCTTCGTTTCTGTGTGAGGGCTTTCTCTAGTTGTGGCAAGTGGGGGGCCACTCTTCATCGTGGTGCGCGGGGCCTCTCATTATCGCGACCTCTCTTGTTGCGGAGCACAGGCTCCAGACGCGCAGGCTCAGTAATTGTGGCTCACGGGCCCAGTCGCTCCGCGGCATGTGGGATCTTCCCAGACCAGGGCTCGAACCCGTGTCCCCTGCATTGGCAGGCAGATTCTCAACCACTGCGCCACCAGGGAAGCCCAGGATATCTTTCCATTTATTTAGGTCTTCTTTAATTTCTTTCAGTTATGTTTTATAGTTCTCACTATACAAGTAACCATCCTTGGTTAAATTTTTTCCTAGTTATTTATTCTTTTAGATGCTGTTGTAAATGAAACTGCTTTCTTAATATCCTTTTCAGATTGTTCTCTGCTGGTGAACACAACTGAGTGCTGTGTGTTGATGCTGTAACCTGAAACTTTGCTGGATATTTTATTAGTTCTAGTAGCTTTCTCTTAGATTCTTTGGGATTTTCTATATATAAGTTTACTTCTACCTTTCCAATTTGGATTCCTTTTATTTCTTGTTCTTATCTAACTGTTCTGGCTAGAATTTCTAGAGCAGTGTTGAATAGCAGTGGTTAAAGCAGGCATCCTTGTCTTGTTCTTAATCTTAGGGGGAAAGTTTTCAGTCTTTCACACTGAGTTTGATGTTACCTGTGAGTTTTTTTTTTATAAATGCCTGTTGTCATGTTGAGGAAGTTCCTTTCTATTCCTAGTATTCTGAATTTTTTGTAAAAAAGGTGCTTGATTTTGTCAAATGCCTTTATGCATTCTATTAATATGGTATAATATGGTATATAATATATGGTATATTAATCAAAATATTGATTTTCTTATGTTAGACCACCCTAGCATACTTGGAATAAATACCATTTGGTCATACTGTACAATCAGTTTCCTAGTAATTTTTGAAGGATTTTGCATCTACATTTATAAGGGACATTGGTCTGTAATCTTTTTTTGTGATGTCTTTATATGGCTTTAATATTGGGGCAATGCTGGCCTCATAGAATGAGTTAGGAAGTATTCCCTTCTCTTCAATTTCTTGCAAGAGTTTAACAAAGATTGGGGTTACTTGTTTAAATTTTGGTAGAATTCACCAGTGATGTCATTTGGTCCCTGCCTTTTTGGGAGGTTTTTGATTACTGATTCAAGTACTTTATTTGTTATAAGTGTGTTGAGATTTTCTATTTATTCTTAAGAAGTTTAGATAATTTGTGTTCCTAGAAATTTGTCCATTCTATCTAGGTTATCTAATTTGTTGTCATACAATTGCTCATAGTATTCTCGTATACTATTTTTTTTTTTTCCTGTAAGGTTGGTAGTGAAGCCTCTACTTTTATTTCTGAGTCTAGTTATTTATTTGCATCTTCTTTTTTCTTTGTCGGTCTAGCTAAAGGGTTGCCAACTCTTTTGATATTTTAAAAGAACCAACTTTTGGTTTTGTTGATTTTTCTCCATTGTTTTTCTATTCTGTATTTCATTTACTGCCATTCTAATCTTTATTATTTCCTTACTTCTGCTAGTTTTAGGTTTAGATTGCTCCTCTTTTTCTAGTTCCTCAAGGTATAAAATTATGTTATTGGTTTGAGGATTTTTTTCTCTTTTAATGTAGGCATTTATAGCTATAAATTTTCCTCTGAGCACTGCTTTTGCTATATCTCATAAGTTTTGGTATGTTGTTTATTTTTCATTCATCTTGATGTATTTTATTTTTTTCTCCAGTTTTTTAAATTGAATATATTTGACATATGACATCATATAAATTTAAGGTATCAATTTGATACATTTATACATTTTAATATGATTGCCACTGCAGCAATACTTAGTACATCTATCACATTGCATAATTATCCCTTTTTTCAGTGTTTGAGATAATTTTTAGCCTCTCAGCAAGTTTGATGATTGTAGTACAATATTGTTGTCTATATTAATTATGCTGTGCATTAGATCTCTATGGCTTATTTACTACTTGTTGCAAGTTTGGACCCTTAAACAACTTCAATCTTATTCCTCCACATCCCCACTACCCCTTGGTAACCATCATTTTACTGTTTTTTATGAGTTTTTCTTTTTTAGAGTCCACATATAAGTCAAATTATACAGTATTTGGTCTTTTTCTGTCTGACTTATCTCAGTTGGTATAGTTTCCTCAAGGTCCATCCATGTTGTCACAAATGGAAGGATATCTTCCTTTCTCATGGCTGAATATAATTCCATTGTATATATACACCACATCTTTTTTATCCATTCATCCACTGATGGACATTTAGGTTTCCATATCTTGACTATTGTGAATAATGCTGCAATAAAAATGGGTGTACATATATATCTTCAAAATCCTGTTTTCATTTCCTTTAGGTATATACCCAGAAGTGGAATTGCTGGATCATATGGTAGATTTTTAATGTTTTGAGGAACCTTCATATTGTTTTCCATAGTGGTTGGACAAATCTACATTCCCACCAACAGTGTATAAAAGTTCTCCTTTCATCATATCCCCACAAGCATCTGTTGTCTTCTGTCTTCTTGAGGATAGTCATTCTATATAACAGGTATGAAGTGATATCTCATAGTTTTGATTTGCATTTCCATGATGATTAGTGATGTTAAGCATCTTTTCATGTGCCTGTTGGCTATTCTGATGTCCTCTTTGGAAAAAATGTCTATTTAGTTCCATGCAGTTTTTAATTGGATTGTTTATCTTTTTGTTATTAAGTTGTACGAGTTCCTTATATAGTTTGGATTTTAACCCCTTGCAAAATTGGCTTGCAAAATCTTTCTCCCATTCTGTAGGTTATCTAATTTTGTTAATTGTTCTTTTGCTGTGCAGAAGCTTTTAAGTTTGATGTTGTTCCATCTGTTGATGTTTGCTTTTGCTGTCTGTGCTTTTGGCATCATATCAGAAAATCATTACCTAGACCAATGTTGAGGAACTTCTTCCTTATGTTGTCTTCTAGTTTTTATGGTATCAGATCTTATGTTTAAGTCTTTGATTCATTTTGAGTTAATATTTGTGAGTGGTATGAGACAGTGGTCCAAATTCATTATTCTGCATGTGTTTCTCCAGTTTTCCCAGCACCTTTTCCCATTGGGTGTTCTTGGCTCCCTTGTTGAATATTAGTCTACTGTATATGCTAGGATTTGATTCTGGGCTCTCTATTCCATTCCATTGTTCTATGTGTATATTTCTGTGCCAGTACCATACTTTTAAAAAATTTCTATGGCTTTAAAGTATAGTTGGAAATCCAGAAGCATGATACCTCCAACGTTATTTTTCCTCAAGATTGCTTTGGTTACTCAGAGTCTTTTGTGGTTTCACACAAATTTCAGGATTGTTTCTTCTATTTCTGTTAAGAGTGCCTTTGGTATTTGATGAGTATTGCATTGAATCTGTAGATGGTATTGGGTAGTATGAACATTTTAACAACATTAATTCTTCCAATCCATGAACATAGGATGTCTTTCCATTTTTTTGAGCCTTCTTCAATTTCTTTAATCAAAGTCTTATAGTTTTCATAGTATATATCTTTCATTACCTTGGTTAAATTTGTTCCTAAGTATTTTCTTGTTTTTGATGCTGTTGTGAATGGGATAGTGTTATTTCTTTTCCAGATGTTTCATCATTAGTGTGAAGGAATGCAACTGAATTCTGTATGTTGATTTTGTATCCTGCTACTTTACTGAAATAATTGATTAGTTCCAACAGTTTTTGATTGACTCTTTGGGATTTTCTATATATAATATCATATTAGAAATCATGTATCAGCAAATAGCAACAATTTTACTTCTTTCTTTCCAGTTTGGATGCCTTTAATTTGTTTGTCTTGTCTAACTGCTCTAGCTAGGACTTCCAGTACTATACTGAATAGGAGTGGTGAGAGTGGGCATCCTTGTCTTGTTTCTGATCTTAGAGGAAAAGCTTTCAATTTTCTCCATTGAGTGTAATGTTAGCTGTGGGACTGTCATAAATGGTCCTTATTATGTTTTGGTTCATTCCCTCTATACCTAATTTGTTGAGATTTAAAAAATCATGAATGGATGTTAAATTTCATCAAATGTGATGATCATGTGATTTTAATCTTTGATTTTGTTAATGTGATATATTCCATTTATTGATTGCATATGTTGAGCCATTCTTGCATCCCAAAGATAAATCCCACTGATCATGATGTATAATCCTTTTAATGTGTTGTTGAATTTTGTTTGCTACTATTTTGTTGAGAATTTTTGAATCTATATTCATCAGAGGTACTGGCCTATAGCATTCTTTTTTTTTTTTTATGGTATTCTTATCTGGTTTTGGTATCAGGGTAATACTGGCCTTGTAAAATGAATTTGGATGTGTTCCCTCCTCCCAATATTTTGGAAGAGTTTGAAGAAGACTGGTATTCTTCTTAAAATGTTTGGTAGAATTTGCCAGTGAAGCTGTCTGGTCCTAGGGTTTTTTGTGTTGGGAGGTTTTTGATTACTGATTCAATCTCCTTATTCCTTATTGGTCTGTTCAGATTTTGTATTTCTCCCTGATTCAGCCTTGGAAGGTCATGTGTTTGTAGAAATGTATGCATTTCTTCTAGGTTTTGTAATCTCTTATGATCCCATTATTTCTGTAGAATCAACTATAACATCTCCTCTTTCATTTATAATTTTATTTGAGTCTTCTCTCTTTTTTTTCTTGGTAAATGTAGTTACAATTTTGTCAATTTTGAAGAACCAGCTCTTGGTTTTGTTGATCCTATTGTTTTTTCTGGCCCCTATTTCATTTATTTCTGCTTTGCTCTTTATTACTTCCTTCTTCTGCTTACTTTGGGCATAATTTATTCTTTTTCTAATTCCTTGAGGTATAAAGTTAGATTGTTTATTTGTGATCTTTCTTAATATATGCATTTATTGCTATAAACTTTCCTCTGAGACTGCTTTTGCTGTATCCCACAAGGTCTATGTTGGATTTTCATTTGTTTTAAAATAGTTTATTTATCTTTTGATTTCTTCTTGACCCACTGGTTGTTCAGAATGTATTGTTCAGTTTCCACATATTCGTAGATCTTCTCTTGATTTCTAGTTTCATACCACTGTGATCACAAAAGATGGTATGATTTCAGTCTTCTTAAATTTGCTAAGATTTGTTTTGTTTCCTATCATATGATCTAACCTGGAGAATATTCTGTATGTACTTGAGAAAGATGTATATTTTGCTCCATTTGGATGGAATATTATATATATATATATATGTGTGTGTGTGTGTTTTATATATATATATATAAAATATTCCATTTGTTCTAAAGTGTGGTTAACATTTCAACATATCCTTGTTGATTTTCTGTCTGGATGACCTATGCATTGTCAATAGTGGGGTACTGAAGGACCCTACTATTATTGTATTGTTGTCTATTTCTCTCTTAAGATCTGTTAGTATTTGCATAGTATATTTCACTGCTCAGGTGTTGGGAGCATATATATATTTATGACTGTTGTATCTTCTTGAGTATTGACCTCTTTATCATTATATAATGACATTCTTTGTCTCTTGTTGCCATTTTTGGCTTGAAGTCAACTTTGTCTGATATAAATATGGCTACACCCACTTTATTTTGGTTATTGCTTGCTTGGAATGTCATCTTCTATCCTTAGAGTCTATGTCTGTAGTTAGAGCTGAAATGAGTCTCTTGTGGGCAGCATAGAGTTGGGTCTTGTATTTTTACCTGTGCCTTTTGATTGGTGAGTTCAACACATTTACATTTAGGGTGATTATTGATATGCAAGCACTTGATACTGCCATTTTATCTTTCGACT
Source organism: Balaenoptera acutorostrata (assembly GCF_949987535.1). Lineage (NCBI taxonomy): Eukaryota > Metazoa > Chordata > Mammalia > Artiodactyla > Balaenopteridae > Balaenoptera > Balaenoptera acutorostrata. The sequence continues at coordinate 54,353,371 of NC_080065.1, read as the reverse complement.
TCTGGTTATTTTGTATCTCCATTATTTTCTTTTTCCTTCTGCTTCTCTTTATGTTTGTATATTGGTGGTTTTCAGTGATCAGTTTTTCAGTCTCCCCCTTTTTTACATTTTGTATCTCTATTCCACATTTCTGCTTTGTGGTTACCATGAGGCTTATATAAAATATCTCATAGATAAAATTGTCCTTTTTCTGCTGATAGCAACTTATCTTTTTTCAGCTATAAATGTCCTTCCTTTTTACTCCTCCCCTTTTTATATTTTTGATATCACAAATTATCTTTTTGTGCTGTGAATTCATTAACAAATTGTACTAGCTATACATATTTAATGCTCTTTTCCCTTAACTTTTATGTTATAATTAAGTGCTTAACATACTATTCTAACATACAGTTTTCTAATTCTGACTATCACAATTATCAGAGTTTTGTGTACTTTTTTTTTTTTTAATGTTTCCCTAATTAGCATCTATTCACTTCAGCTTGAAGTACTCCTTTTAACGTTTCTTGCAAGGTAGGTCAAGTGGTGGCAAACTCCCTCAGCTTCTGTTTGTCTGGGAAAGTCTTTATTACTCCTTCATATCTGAAGGACAACTTTGCCGGATAGAGTATTCTTGGCTGGAAATTGTATATTTTAATACTTTGAATATCTCATCCCACTCTCTCCTGGCCTGTAGAGTTTCTGCTGAGAAATTCACTGATAGCCTAATGAGGGTTCCTTGGTAGGTTACTTTCCTTTTTCCCCTGGCTGCCATTAAAATTCTTTATCATTGACGTTTTACAGTTTCATTATAATGTCTTGAAAAAGGTCTTTTTGCATTGAGATAATGAAGTGTTCTGTTAGGTTTGTGGACTTGTATGTCTAATTACTTCCCAGGCTTGGGAAGTCTCAGCTATTTTTTTTTTTTTTTAAATAAACCCTCTACCCCTCCTCCCTTTCTTCTTCTGGCATACCTATTATTATTACTTACTTACTAGTCTCATAATTCTTGTAGGGTTTCTTCACTTTTTAGAAATCTTAGTTCTCTCTCCTCTTCTACCTGAATCATTTCTAAATTCGTATCCTCCAGATCACTAATTAATTCTCTCTTCCATCTGATCTGCTCTATTTTTAATACTTTCTAATGCATTCTTCATCTCATTTATTGAGTTCTTTAGCACCAGAATTTCTGTTTGTTTGGTTCTTTTTTTTTTTTTTTTTTAATAATTTCAATTTCTTTGGTAAAATGCTCCTCCTGTATGTTAATTTTATTCCTGCATTCAATGAATTTGCTTTTCTGAGTTTTCTTTCAGATTGTTCAATTTCTTCATAACAGCTACTTGGAATATTGCAATCTAACTCATAAAGAATTCAATGTCTTTGAGTTTAGTTGCTGGAGATTTGTCATTTTCTTTTTGAGATACCAAATTACCATGATTTTTCATAGTGTTTGATGAAATGTGCCTCTGTCATCACATTTGAAGTAGTAAACACCACCTTTCTTATTTTGGAAGGTTTTGTTTACTTTGAGTCTAACAAACAGTTAAACAGATTGGCAATTAGAAACCTTTCTTTGTTTTCCAGAAGGTGGACTACAGCACAAATTTTCAGTTTCTCTTACCAGAGCTGATGTGCTGCTAAAGTTGGGAGCATGTGCATAAAAATGCTGGCATAAAAAGAAAAAAAGCAGGTGGCAGAGTGTAGGGAGGTATGGGCTTGGTGTCTGGGGCTTTGGGTGTGCCCATGGCCCAGTAGGGAGATCTTAGAGTTAAGGAGTCTCAGAGGTCGATGGGTTGACCTCTTACTGAAATCCTGGGGCAGACAGCAGGAAATGTGTCCCTTCAGTGCTCTTTGTGTGTCTTCTTCCCTCTTCTATGACCTCCCCCAGTCATGGAGGTCCCTCCTCAGAAAGAGCACTGTGTTCTGTCCAGCTGCAGCCTGTGTGGCCTGGCAGACTTTCACTCACCACTCTCTCTTTCCGCCTCCTATTAGAGAAGTCACTCCTGCCAGGTGCTGCTGCTGTCACTGTCCCTCTTGGCTTTGTAGCCTTCTCCAAGTCCAATCCACCCACTTTTGGATGCACAGATGGATAGATCTCATGTGTGTCCTAGTGTCCTGTGCAGAGAGGCATTTTTGCTCACTAACAGATCTCCAAAGAGTTCTAAATTAAAGGGGAGATTAAAAAAAGGAACAACTCACACCACCATGATGGTGACATCACTCCATCATGAGGTATCCTCTAATTTCCTTTGCACTTTATTCTTTGACCCACTGTTTGTTTAAAGTGTGTTATTTAATCCCTATTTGTGAGCTTTTCAAGTTTCCTTCTTCATTGATTTCTAGCTTATTTCATTGTGGTTGAGAAGATACTTTGTATGATTTCAAATCTTTTTAAATTTATCAAGACATGTCTTGTGGCAGTACCACATCTTTTTTATTTTTATAACTTATCAATTTAAGTACAAAAAATAAATGTGATTTACTTGTTTTTTTTTCCCTTTAATTTTGGAGGACTATAATACTTGCCATTAAGGTATGTAATTTATGATAATTATATTTACATTTTTGTACATAAATTATGGGTTTATATTATCCTATTTCTAATTGGCTACAGTTGGGCTAAATGTAGTACATTTTATTTATGATGCCAGGATAAATACATAATAAACAAACACCAGAAAACCATTTGTCTATTAAAAAGCAAACAATCATTATATAATCAATCATTTAGATACTAGTTTTGAGTGAGTGGTTGTTTGTCTAAGATTTAGATAAATATAATCCCTAATTAATTTTTGTCTGTTTTATTTTAAACAAAAAGTATTATATAAAATGTATGTTCAATTAGATGTTATAATGTAATCATTTACACTCAAAATTAAGAATATTTTCCACCTAACAAGATTTAATGGTTTTCTTCTGTAAAAAATATACAATCCCTTATTTATTTTCCTTTATTTATAATAACATGGAATTCAGAATAACTAGATCTTATCAATGAGTCTATTTGTAGTTACACACTGTAAGGCTAAAAATTGAGGTTCAGTGGTAAATTTTTTACAGTATATTTATTTAGTTTGGAGATTTTAACCTAATATCCAGCATATTACAAAGGTATCTCTTGTCAGGAAATATTTCAAAGAGCCTCATTTAGGTTGTGAAACATTGTACTGGATCATTTTAATTATCAGTAAGTCCTTCAGGATAGATATGTTCTCCAATTTACAAATTAAAAATACAAAAAGGGCTTGAGGCTTTGACAGTTTATTGGTTTGCCACGGGTCACATCATAAGTGATGGATCTGGATCATAAAGCCAGTTCCTGTTTATATACCTATGACAGTACATTAAATTCCAGATATTTCAAAATGTAAGACAATGCAAAATTCTCTCATTAGCTTGACATTTTATACTGAAACTATTTTAAGCAAACTGCCTTTTGAGAAGATAATTATTTTTAAAATAATTTTATCTATTTTTGCTGGATATATAAATATATCCCACCTTATTTAAAAAATCTTTTCTTTGACACTAAAATACTGAGCAACCTGATTAGTTAGAAGACAGTGAGGTAGTCGTCAACCAAAATGGCAACACAGGAGATTCCTGAGCTCTCCTACTCCCAAAGAAAGACAAAATGAATGTAGAGCTACACATGGAGAAATTCCCTCTGAAAGAGAGAGATCCGGAAAGTAGCTGAGTGATCCTATACATCAGATGAATGAAAAAATAGCCACAGTGAATTGGGTAGGAAAGGTTGAGGCACACTCTTGCCATAAACCCCACCCCTTACACAGTGCTGTATAATTGGGGATGAACCTCCGACTCCCAGCTTCTCCCTGAGGAGCAAAGGATTTGGAGCCTATAGCTAGTATTCCAACATTTAAGACTCTCAGTAGAGGGAGTTTCAAAGCACCTACCTCAGAAATCTAACTGGGCTTGGGTCCATGAGAACCACAAGATGACAGCAAACAAACAAAGAAGCAATTCTTAATGGGCATACTAGAACTGCCATGGCTAACTGACTGCAGAGGGATCAGGCAAAATCACTCACACACCAGTCTTTCCCTGAGAGAAGTTTATCTGCATACTTTAAAAGCTTCTGCCTCAGGGCCAGGCTTCTAATTTAGATGGCTCTAGGGTCTGGCCTGCATCCTCCCAAGAGACTGGGGAAGCCAGGGGATACCTCTCCTGCCTTCTCTGTCCAGCCTGATACAAGTCACCAGTACTTACTTGGAAGGAGCATGTAAACACATCTGTACCCCAAATTTTATGGCTGCCAAACAAGGTATGGGTCCCCAGATCACCTGACTCTGATAGCTAAAGGGCTTCCATTCATAAGTCCCACAGAACTGTGGCAAACAAAGAAGCAATTCTTTTTTTTTTTTTTTTCAAGGAGTTGAGGCCATTTAATTGATTTTTGCTTTGAAAACTTTACATCATTGTTAGAAGAAATTATTTAAAAAATTTTTCTCCAATTCCATCTTCCGCTACAAAGTTAGTTTTTGTACTTTCTCCTAATTTTGGGCAATAGGTAGACATAATTTTTATTTTTTAACATGAAATCTATAATTTTGTTTACAAATAATAATTGGTTTACAAATAATTTTGTTCCACTCTTTTTTTACATATCTTGAAAACACATTTCCCTGCCTTCTCATAGTCTTTTTAAAAATATTTATTTATTTATTTGGCTGCATCGGATCTTAGCTGCAGCACGCAGGCTCTTAGTTATGGCATGCGGGAGCTAGTTCCCTGGCCAGGGATCAAACCCGGGCGCCCTGCATTGGGAGCGTGGAGCAAAGAAGCAATTCTTAACTGTCTATCCCACCAGGGCTCAGTGCAGATGAAGCAGGCAGAACAGCCTCTCAGTTTTTTCCTGAAAGGGGTTTATCTACATATTTTAAAAGCTGCCACTTGAGAGCCTGGCTTCTAAGTTGGTAGGCATCTAGGGGCAGCTGTGATCCTCGCTAGAGACCAGAGAAGTTGGTGGATATCCCTCCCACCTTCTCTCTCTAGCTCACTCCAATAATGAAACCAAGTTGCCAGTATCTCCCTAGAAGGAGCTTGTAAACACATCTGGGGTACCCCAGGTTTTGTGGCTGCCACTGAAAGATGGGCCCCAGATTGCTTGGCTCTAGTAGCCAATGGGATTTGCATTCACAAGTTCCACAGGACTGTGTAAAATAAAGAAACAGTTCTTAATGGACCAAGGAGCACCACCCCTCCCCCTTGGCTATAAACCTGGGCCCATTATAGAGGGAGCAGGGGAAAATGTTCATTTCCCACTTTCTCCCTGGAAGAGGCTTAACTACTTACTTTCCCAGCTGCTGCTTGAGGGACCACCTTCAATCAAGCTGCATCTAAATGCTGACTGTGATCTTCCCCTTTGGGACATTGATGGGTCTTGATACACCCTCAGCTACTGGGAGCCTCTAAAAATAAAGGAGGAGGCATGGACAATCACAAAAATTTAGGACACAACTAGGTGCTTGGGCTGGGCTGATAGATAAGGTTCATCTCCTAATTGAGACAACTCTGTCAAGACTGGGAGAGGTGTCTATTTTATCTACTGCACAAAAACCGAAATAGAAAGTCAAGGAAAATGAATAGGAGTATATTCCAAACAAAAGGACAGGATAAATTTATATAAACACATCTTAGTGAAACAGAAAAGAAGTTTACCTGATGGTTCAAAATAACGGATACAAAGATGCTCACTGAGGTTAGGAGAGCAATGCATGAACAAAGTGAGAATTCGAACAAAGAGAAAAAATATTTTTTAAAGTACCAAACAGAAATCACATAGCTGATATCAATAATTGAACTAAAAAATTCAATAGAGAGGGTTCAAGCAGACTAGATCAAATGGAAAAAAGGACGAGCAAAGTAGAAGACAGGGCAATGGAATTCATTTAATTAGAGGAACAAAAAGAAAAAAAAGATTGAAAAAGAGTGAAGATATCTTAAGGTACTTATGGGACACCATCAAATGGACCAATGTACACATTATAAGAGTCCCATAAGGAGAAGAGAGAAAGGGGCAGATAATTTATTTGAAGCAGTAATAGCTGAAAACTTCCTTATCCTGGGAAAGGAAACAGACATCCAGGTCCAGGAAGCAGAAAGAATCACAAATGAGATCAACCCAAAGAGGTCCATGCCAAGACACATTGTAATTAAAATGTCAAAAATTAGACAAAAGCAGCAAGAGAAAAGCAACTACTTATATCCAATGGAAATCCCGTAAGATGGTTAGCTGACTTTTCAGTAGAAACTTTGCAGGCCAGAATGATATATTCAAAGTGAGGAAAGGAAAAACCTACAGCCAAGAATAGTCTACCCAACAAGGCTATTATTCAGATTTGTAGGAGAGGTAAAGAGTTTTACAGACAAGCCAAAGGTAAAAAAGTTCAGCACCACTAAACCAGTTTAATGAGAAATGTTAAAGCATCCTCTTTAAGCAGAAAAAAGAGACCAAAACTAGGAATATGAAAATTATGAAAGGAAAAAATCTCATTGGTAAAGACAAATATACAATAATAGTGGTAGATTAACCACTTATAAAGCTAACAGGAAAGCTAAAAGTCAAACAGCAAAATCATCTATAACCACAATAAGTAGTTAAGGGATACACAAAACAAAAAATTGTAAAATATGTCAAAAACAAATGTGGGTGGGAGGAGTAAAAAAGAGAATTGTTAGAATGCTTTAAAGAATAAGAGATCTTCAACTTAAAATAATCGTGTGTGTGTGTGTGTGTATGTGTATATATATATACACATACACACGCACACACGTATGTATATATATGAACCTCATGGTAACCACAAACCCAAAAAACCTATAATAGACACACACAAAAGAAAAAAGAAATCCAAACATAGTTATCAAATAACAAGGGAAGAGAGCAAAAGAAGTTAGAAATAAATAAGAACTACAAAACACCCAGATACCACTTAACAAAATGGGAATAAATGCATAAACTTTAAACTTTAAATGGACTAAATGCTTCAATCAAAAGACATAGAGTGGGGCTTCCCTGGTGGCGCAGTGGTTGAGAGTCTGCCTGCCAATGCAGGGGACACGGGTTCGAGCCCTGGTCTGGGAATATCCCACATGCCGCGGAGCAACTAGACCTGTGAGCCACAACTACTGAGCCTGCGCGTCTGGAGCCTGTGCTCCGCAACAGGAGAGGCCGCGACAGTGAGAGGCCCATGCACCACAATGAAGAAGAGTGGCCCCCGCTCGCCGCAACTAGAGAAAGCCCTCACAAAGAAACGAAGACCCAATACAGCCAATAAATAAATAAATAAATAAATTAATTAATTAATTAATTTTAAAAAAAGACAGAGTGGCTGAATGGATTAAAAAAATGAGACTTATATATATGCTGCCTACAAGAGACACACTTCAGATCTAAAGACACACACAGATTGAAAATGAGGGGCTGGAAAAAACTCTTCCATGCAAATGGAAATGAAAAGAAAGCAGGGGTAGCAATACTCATATCAGACAAAATAGACTTTAAAATAAAGACTGTCATAACAGACAAGAAGGACATTAAGTAATGATAAAGGTATCAATCCAACAAGAAGATATAACAATTGTAAATATATATACACCCAACATAGGAGCATCTAAATATATAAAGCAAGTATTAATTGTAGGTGACTTTAACATCCCACTTACATCGATGGAAAGATTATCCAGATATAAAATCAATCAGGAAACACTAGCTTTAAATGGCACATTAGACCAGATAGACTTAATAGATACCTAGAGAACATTCCATCCAAAACCAGCAACATACACGTTCTTTTGAAGTACACATGGAACTTTCTCCAGAATACACTGCATGCTAGGCCAAAAAACAAGCCTCAATACATTTAAGAAGACAGAAATCATAGCAAGCGTCTTTTCCATCCACAATGGTATGAGACTAAAAATGAAATATCTGAAAAAAAAACCCTACAAACAAACAAACATATGTAGGCTAAACCATATGGTACTATATAACAAGTGAGTCACTGAAGAAATCAAAGAGGAAATAAAAAAAATACCTGCATACAAATGACAATGAAGACACAATGATTCAAAATCTATGACAGGCAGCAAAAGCAGTTCTAAGAGGGAATTTTATAGCAATACAAGCCTATCTCAGGAATCAAGAAAAATCTCAACCTAAACTTACACCTAAAGGAACTAGAAAAAGAACAAATAAAAAAACAAAGTTAGTAGAAGGAAGGAAAGAATAAAGATCAGAGCAGAAATAAATGAAACACAGACTAAAACAAAGTAGAAAAGATCAATGAAACTAAAAGCTGGTTCTCTAAAAAGAAACAAAATTCATGAACATTTAGTCAGCTGCATTAAGAAAAAGAGAAGGCCCAAATAAATAAAATCAGAAATGAGAGAGAAGTTAAAACACCACAGAAATACAAAGGATCAAAAGGGATTACTATCACAATTATATGCCAATAAAATGAATAACCTAGAAGAAATGGATAAATTCCTAGAAACATAGTTTCCCAAGACTAAATCAGAATGAAACACAAAATATGAACAGACCAAATGCCAGTCATGAAATTGAATCACTAATTTAAAAACTCTCAACAAACAAAAGTCCAGTATCAGAAAGCTTCACAGGCAAATTCTACCAAACATTAAAGAGGAATTAATGCCTATCTTTTTCAAACTCTTCCAAACTCATTTTACTAGGCCAGCATTACCCTGATACAAAAGCCAGACAAAGACACCACAAGAAAATTATGGGTCAATATCCCTGATGAATACAGATTAAAAAATCCTCAACAAAATGCTAGCAAATCAAATCCAATAATACATTACAAGGATCAGAGAACACTATCAATTGGGATTTTTCCTAGCAATGCAAGAATGGTTCAGTATTCTCAAATTAGTCACTGTGATATAGCACATTAACTGAAGAATAGAAACCATATGATCATCTCAATAGATGTTGTAACAGCTTTGACAAAATTCAACATCCATTTATTGAAAGAGCTCTCCACAAAGTGGGTATAGAGGAAACATACTTCAACATAATAAAGGCAACGATGAGGTATCACCTCACACCCATCAGAATGGTTATTATCAAAAAGATATCAACAAGTGTTGGCAAGGATGTGGAGTGAAGGAAACTCTCATGCACTGTTGGTACAAATGTAAATTGGTGTAACCTCTATGGAAAACAGTATGGAGGGTCCTTAAAAATTAGAAAGAGAAATACTATGTGGTCCAGCAATTCCAGTTCTGAGTATTTTTCCAAAGAAAATGAAAACACAATTCGAAAAGGTGTATGCACCCCTATGTTATTTGCAACATAATTCACAATAGCCAACATATGGAAGCAACCTACATGCCCATAGGTAGATGAACAGATAAAGAAGATGTAGACACACACACACATGCGCGTGCACACATATACATACAATGGAATATTACTCAGCCATAAAAAGAATGGAATCTCACCATTTGTGACAACATGGATGAGCCTGGAGGGTATTATGCTAAGTGGAATAAGTCAGACAGAGAAAGTAAAATACCATATGATTTTACTTATATGTGGAATCGAAAAAAAACCAACAAATGAACAAAACAAAACAGAGACAGTCATTGATACAGAGAACAAATGTTTGCCAGAGGGGAGAGGGGATGGGGGAGGAGAGAAATAAGGTGAGGGAAAAAGAAGAGTTACAAACTTCCAGTTACAAAATAAATGAGTCATGAAAATGAAATGTACATCATGGGGAAAATAGTCAATAATAAGGTAATATCTTTGTATGGTGACAGATGGTAACTAGACTTATCTTGGTGATTAGATATTTCTATACATTACAAAATAATCACTATCTTGTGTGCCAGGAACTAACAGAGTGTTGCAGGTCCATCATACTTCAAAAAAGACCATATAAACCAACTCACAGAAAAAGAGATCAGAGTTGTGGTTACCAGAGAGGTAGTAGTTGAGGGGAGGGGGAATTGGATGAAGGTAGTCAAAAGGTACAAATGTCCGGTTATGAGATAAATAAGTACTAGGGATGTAATGTATAACATGATTTATATAATTAATACTGCTCTATATTATATCTGAAAGTTGTTGAGAGTAAATCCTAAGAGTTCTCATCACAAGGAAAAAAACTTTTCCCCTTATTTTCTATATATATTTGATGATGGAGGCTCACTAAACTTATTGAGGTAATCATTTCATGACTGATGTATGTCAAATCATTATGCTGCATGCCTTAAACTTATACAGTGCTTTATGTCAATTATATCTCAATAAAACTGGAAGGAAAGAAATTAATAAACATATAACATTTTTAAAATAAATTTATTTATTTATTTATTTATGGCTGCTTTGGGTCTTCACTGCTGCATGCGGCTTTTCTCTAGTTGCGGCAAGTGGGGGCTACTCTTCATTGTGGTGCTAAGGCTTCTCATTGTGGTGGCTTCTCTTGTTGTGGAGCATGGGCTCTAGGCACATGGGCTTCAGTAGTTGTGGCACGCGGGCTCAGTAGTTTTGGTTCCTGGGCTCTAGAGCGCAGGCTCAGTAGTTGTGGCGCACGGGCTTAGTTGCTCCGCAGCATGTGGGATCTTCCCGGACCAGGGCTCGAACCCGTGTCTCCTGCATTGGCAGGCAGATTCTTAACCACTGCACCACCAGGGAAGCCCAATAAACATATAACATTTTTAAAAGACAATAAAATACATGATTATGTTGTAAGATCACACACACACACACACACACACACACACACACACACACACACACACAATCTATGGTAGATACACAAAAAATAAAGACAAAGCAAGCAAACCATACCACTACAGAAAATCATTACAAAGGAAAACTGTAATTCCTCAAATTACAAAGGAAGAGAATAAGAAAAATAAAGGAAAAAGAGAATAATGAAACAAACAGAAAATAACAAAATGGCAATAATAAGTCCATACCTATCAATAGTTACCTTAAATGTGAATGGACTAAATTCTTCAACAACAGAGAGTGTGTATTAAAAAAAAATCCAGGGACTTCCCTGGTAGTCCAGTGGTTAAGATTCGTCACTTCTACTGCCAGGGACACTGGTTTCATCCCTGGTCAGGGAACTAAGATTCTGCATGCCACCAAAAAAAAAAAAAAAAAAAAAAAAAAAAATCCAACTATATGTTGCCAGCAAGAGGCTTACTTCAGCTTTAAAGACACACAGAGTCTTAAAATAAAAGATGGAAAAAGATACTTAATGCAAATTTTTAAAAAGCAGGGGTAGTCACACTTCTATTGGACAAAAGAGATGTTAAGTCAAAGACTGTAACAAGAAACAAAGAAGGTCGTTATATAATAATAAAGGGGCCAATTCATCAAGAGGATGCATTTGGCCCTCTATATCCATGGGTTTCGCATCTACAGACACAGAGTGCCCACCACATTCATTGAATTATGCCACTTTATTAAGGGACTTCAGTGTTGGCTCATTATAGTAACAGTGGGGGCTCCTGAAACCAATCTCTTATGGATACCAAGAATGACTGTATAATATTTGTATTTATGCATCCAACATAGGAATGCCTAAACATACAAAGCAAATATTATGAGATCTGAAGGGAGAAACAGACAGCAATTTAATAATAGCCAGGAACCTTAAAACTCCACTTTCAAGAATGGAGAGATGATTTAGACAGATAATCAATAAGGAACGTTGGACTTAAACTACCCGTAAAGTCAGATGAACCTAAGACATATATACAGACCATGCCACCCAAAATGTAACAAAATACACATTCTTTATAAATGTAAATGAGGGGAGATTAACCAAGATGGCGGAGTAGAAGGACGTGCTCTCACTCCCTCTTGCGAGAGCACCAGAATCACAACTGGCTGCTGGACAATCATCGACAGGAAGACACTTGACTTCACCAAGGAGGATACCCCACATCCAAGGACAGAGGAGAAGCCACAGTGAGACGGTAGGAGGGGCACAATCAGAGGAAAATCAAAGCCCATAACTGCTGGGTGGGTGACTCACAGACTGGCGAACACTTATACCACAGAAGTACACACACTGGAGTGAAGGTTCTGAGCCCAACGTCAGGCTTCCCAACCTGGGGGTCCGGCAACGGGAGGAGGAATTCATAGAGAATCAGACTTTGAAGCCTAGTGGGAATTGATTGCAGGACTTCGACAGGACTGGGGGAAACAGAGACCCCACTCTGGGAGGGCGCACATGGAACAGTGTGCGCACTGGGACCTGGGGGAAGGAGAAGTGACCCTGGGGGAGACAGAAGCAGACCTACCTGCTAGTGTTGGAGGGTCTCCTGCAGAGGTGGGGGCTGGCTCTGTTTCACCGTGGGGACAAGACACAGGCAGCGGAGGTTCTGGGAAGTACTCCTTGGCGTGAGCCCTCCCAGAGTCTGCCATTAGCCCCACTAAAGAGCCCAGGTAGCCTCCAGTGTTGGGTTGCCTCAGGCAAAACAACCAACAGGGAGGGAACCCAGCCCCACCCATCAACAGTCAAGTGGATTAAGGTTTTACAGAGCTCTGATTGCCACAGCACCAGTCAGCTCTACCCACCACCAGAGCCTCCCATCAAGCCTCTTAAATAGCCTCAACCACCAGAGGGCAGACAGCAGAAGCAAGAAAAACTACAATCCTGCAGCCAGTGGAACAAAAACCACATTTACAGCAAGATAGACAAGATGAAAAGGCAGAGGGCTATATACCAGATGAAGGAACAAGAAAAACCCCCCGAAAAACAACTAAATGAAGTGGAGACAGGCAACCTTCCAGAAAAAGAATTCAGAATAGTGATAGTGAAGATGATCCAGGACCTTGGAATAAGAATGGAGGCAAAGATTGCAAAGATGCAAGAAATGATTAACAAAGACCTAGAAGAACTAAAGAACAAACAAACAGAGATGACCAATACAATAACTGAAATGAAAACTACACTAGAAGGAATCAATAGCAGAATAACTGAGGCAGAAGAACGGATAAGTGACCTGGAAGACAGAATGGTGGAATTCACTGCTGTGGAACAGACTAAAGAAAAAAGAATGAAAAGAAATAAAGACAGCCTAAGAGACCTCTGGGACAACATTAAACACAACAACATTCGCATTATAGGGGTCCCAGAAGGAGAAGAGAGAAAGGACCAGAGAAAATATTTGAAGAGATTATAGTCGAAAACTTCCCTAACATGGGAAAGGAAATAGCCACCCAAGTCCAGGAAGCGCAGAGAGTCCCACAAAGGATAAACCCAAGGAGAAACATGACGAGACACATAGTAATCAAATTGGCAAAAATTAAAGACAAAGAAAAATTATTGAAAGCAGCAAGGGAAAAACGACAAATAACATACAAGGGAACTCCCATAAGGTTAACAGCTGATTTCTCAGCAGAAACTCTACAAGCCAGAAGGGAGTGGCATGATATACTTAAAGTGATGAAAGGGAAGAACCTACAACCAAGATTACTCTACCCGGCAAGGATCTCATTTAGATTTGATGGAAAAATCAAAAGCTTTACAGACAAGCAAAAGCTAAGAGAATTCAGCACCACCAAACCAGCTCTACAACAAATGCTAAAGGAACTTCTCTAACTGGGAAACACAAGAGAAAAAAAGGACCTACAAAAACAAACCCAAAACAATTAAGAAAATGGTCGTAGGAACATACATATCGATAATTACCTTAAACGTGAATGGATTAAATGCTCCAACCAAAAGACACAGGCTTGCTGAATGGATACAAAAACAAGACCCATATATATGCTGTCTACAAGAGACCCACTTTAGACCTTGGGACACATACAGACTGAAAGTGAGGGGATGGAAAAAGATATTCCATGCAAATGGAAATCAAAAGAAAGCTGGAGTAGCTATACTCATATCAGATAAAATAGACTTTAAAATAAAGAATGTTACAAGAGACAAGGAAGGACACTACATAATGATCAGGGGATCAATCCAAGAAGAAGATATAACAATTATAAATATATATGCACCCAACATAGGAGCACCTCAATACATAAGGCAACTGCTAAAAGCTATAAAAGAGGAAATCGACAGTAACACAATAATAGTGGGGGACTTTAACACCTCACTTACACCAGTGGACAGATCATCCAAAATGAAAATAAATAAGGAAACAGAAGCTTTAAATGACACAATAGACCAGATAGATTTAATTGATATTTATAGGACATTCCATCCAAAAACAGCAGATTACACATTCTTCTCAAGTGTGCATGGAACATTCTCCAGGATAGATCACATCTTGGGTCACAAGTCAAGCCTCAGTAAATTTAAGAAAATTGAAATCATATCAAGCGTCTTTTCTGAGCACAACGCTATGAGATTAGAAATGAATTACAGGGAAAAAAAACGTAAAAAACACAAACACATGGAGGCCAAACAATATGTTACTAAATAACCAAGAGATCACTGAAGAAATCAAAGAGGAAATCAAAAAATACCTAGAGACAAATGACAATGAAAACACGATGACCCAAAACCTATGGGATGCAGCAAAAGCAGTTCTAAGAGGGAAGTTTATAGCTATACAAGCCTACCTAAAGAAACAAGAAAAATCTCAAGTAAACAATCTAACCCTACACCTAAAGAAACTAGAGAAAGAAGAACAAACAAAACCCAAAGTGAGCAGAAGGAAAGAAATCATAAAGATCAGAGTGGAAATAAATGAAATAGAAACAAGGAAAATAATAGCAAAGATCAATAAAACTAAAAGCTGGTTCTTTGAGAAGATAAACAAAATTGATAAGCCATTAGCCAGACTCATCAAGAAAAAGAGGGAGAGGACTCAAATCAATAAAATCAGAAATGAAAAAGGAGAAGTTACAACAGACACCGCAGAAATACAAAACATCCTAAGAGACTACTACAAGCAACTGTATGCCAATAAAATGGAAAACCTGGAAGAAATGGACAAATTCTTAGAAAGGTATAACCTTCCAAGAGTGAACCAGGAAGAAACAGAAAATATGAACAGACCAACCACAAGTAATGAAATTGAAACCGTGATTAAAAATCTTCCAACAAACAAAAGTCCAGGACCAGATGGCTTCACAGGTGAATTCCATCAAACATTTAGAGAAGAGCTAACACCTATCCTTCTCAAACTCTTCCAAAATATTTCAGAGGAAGGAACACTCCCAAACTCATTCTATGAGGCCACCATCACCCTGAGACCAAAACCAGACAAATACACTACAGAAAAAGAAAATTACAGACCAATATCACTGATGAATAAAGATGCAAAAATCCTCAACAAAATATTAGCAAACAGAATTTAACAACACATTAAAAGGATCATACACCATGTCCAAGGGGGATTTATGCCAGGGATGCAAAGATTCTTCAATATACGCAAATCAATCAATGTGATACACCATATTAACAAATTGAAGAATAAAAACCATATGATCATCTCAATAGATGCAGAAAAAGCTTTTGACAAAAGTAAACACCCATTTATGATAAAAACTCTCCAGAAAGTGGGCATAGAGGGAACCTACCACAACATAATAAAGGCCATATATGACAAACCCACAGCAAACATCATTCTCAATGGCGAAAAATTGAAAGCATTTCCTCTAAGATCAGGAACGAGACAAGGATGTCCACTCTCACCGTTATTATTCAACATAGTTCTGGAAGTCCTAGCCATGGCAATCAGAGAAGAAAAAGAAATAAAAGGAATCCAAATTGGAAAAGTAGAAGTAAAACTGTCACTGTTTGCAGATGACATGATACTATACATAGAGAATCCTAAAACTGCCACCAGAAAACTGCTAGAGCTAATTAATGAATTTGGTAAAGTTGCAGGATACAAAGTTAATGCACAGAAATCCCTTGCATTCCTACACACTAATGATGAAAAATCTGAAAGAGAAATTATGGAAACACTCCCATTTACCATTGCAACAAAAAGAATAAAATACCTAGGAATAAACCTACCTAGGGAGACAAAAGACCTGTATGCAGAAAACTATAAGACACTGATGAAAGAAATTAAAGATGATACCAACAGATGGAGAGATATACCATGTTCTTGGATTGGAAGAATCAACATTGTGAAAATGACTCTACTACCCAAAGCAATCTACAGATTCAATGCAATCCCTATCAAATTACCAATGGCATTTTTTACGGAACTAGAACAAATCATCTTAAAATTTGTATGGAGACACAAAATAGCCCAAATAGCCAAAGCAGTCTTGAGGGAAAAAAACGGATCTGGAGGAATCAGACTCCCTGACTTCTGACTATACTACAAAGCTACGGTAATCAAGACAATATGGTACTGGCACAAAAAAAGAAACATAGATCAATGGAACAAGATAGAAAGCCCAGAGATAAACCCACGCACCTATGGTCAACTAATCTATGACAAAGGAGGCAAAGATATACAATGGAGAGAAGACAGTCTCTTCAATAAGTGGTGCTGGGAAAACTGGACAGCTACATGTAAAAGAATGAAATTAGAATACTCCCTAACACCATACACAAAAATAAACTCAAAATGGATCAGAGACCTAAATGTTAGACTGGACACTATAAAACTCTTAGAGGAAAACATAGGAAGAACACTCTTTGACACAAATCACAGCAAGATGTTTTTTGATCCACCTCCTAGAGTAATGGAAATAAAAACAAAAATAAACAAATGGGACCTAATGAAACTTCAAAGCTTTTGCACAGCAAAGGAAACCATAAACAAGACGAAAAGACAACCCTCAGAATGGGAGAAAATATTTGCATATGAATCAACGGAAAAAGGATTAATCTCCAAAATATATAAACAGCTCATTCAGCTCAATGTTAAAGAAACAAACACCCGGATCCAAAAATGGGCAGAAGACCTAAATAGACATTTCTCCAAAGAAGACATACAGACGGCCACGAAGCACATGAAAAGATGGTCAACATCACTAATTATTAGAGAAATGCAAATCGAAACTACAATGAGGTATCACCTCACACCAGTTAGAATGGGAATCATCAGAAAATCTACAAACAACAAATGCTGGATAGGGTGTGGAGAAAAGGGAACCCTCTTGCACTGTTGGTGGGAATGTAAATTGATACAGCCACTATGGAGAACAATATGGAGGTTCCTTAAGAAACTAAAAATAGAATTACCATATGACCCAGCAATCCCACTACTGGGCATATACCCAGAGAAAACCATAATTCAAAAAGACACATGCACCCGAATGTTCATTGCAGCACTATTTACAATAGCCAGGTCATGGAAGCAACCTAAATGCCCATCAACAGACGAATGGATAAAGAAGTTGTGGTACATATATATACAATGGAATATTACTCAGCCATAAAAAGGAACGAAATTGAGTCATTTGTTGAGACGTCGATGGATCTAGAGACTGAGTGAAGTCATACAGAGTGAAGAAAGTCAGAAAGAGAAAAACAAATATCGTATATTAACGCATGTATGCGGAAAAATGGTACAGATGAACCAGGTTGCAGGGCAGAAGTTGAGACACAGATGTAGAGAACAAACGTATGGACACCAAGGGGGGAAAACTGCGGTGGGGTGGGGATGGTGGTGTGCTGAATTGGGCGATTGGGATTGACATGTATAAAGTGATGTGTATAAAATTGATGATTGATTAAATAAAAAAAAAATAGGAAAAAAATTTTTTAAAAAATGTAAATGAAACATTCTCCAGGACAGGTCATATGATAGGACACAAAAGAAATCTTAACAAATGTAATAAGATTGAAATCATATAAAGCATCTTCTCTGACCACAAATGATATGAAATTAGAAATCAATTATAAGAAGAAAACTGGAAAATTTACAAATAGGTGTAGATTAAACAACATGCTCCTGAACAACCAATGGGTCAAAACGAGAAATCAGGAATTAACCTGAGACCCATAAAAATAGAATCACAACATATAAAAACTTATGGGGTGGGGCTTCCCTGGTGGCGCAGTGGTTAAGAATCTGCCTGCCAATGCAGGGGACACGGGTTCGAGCCCTGGTCTGGGAAGATCCCACATGCCGCGGAGCAACTAGGCCCGTGAGCCACAACTACTGAGCCTGCGCGTCTGGAGCCTGTGCCCTGCAACGGGAGGGGCCGCGATAGTGAAAGGCCCACGCACCGTGATGAGGAGTGGCCCCTGCTTGCCACAACTAGAGAAAGCCCTCGCACAGAAACGAAGACCCAACACAGCCATAAATAAATAAATTAATTAAATAAAGTAGCTATTAAAAAAAAAAACTTATGGGGTGCAGCAAAAGCAGTTCTAAGGGGGTATTTTATAGTAATGAATGCCGACATTAAGAAAAAAAGATCTCAGGGGACTTCCCTGGTGGTCCAGTGGTTAAGGCTCCGTGCTTCCAATGCAGGGGGTGCAGGTTCGATCCCTTGTTGGGGAACTAGGATCCCACAAGCCATGTGGCATGGCCAAAAAAAAAAAAAAAAGAGACAAAGATCTCAAATAAACAACCTAATTTTACACTTTAAGGACTAGAAAAAGAACAAACTAGGCCCAAAGTTAGTAGAAGAAAGGAGATAACAAAGATTAGAGCAGAAATAAATGTAATAGGGACCAAAAAGACAATAGAAAAGATCATTGAAACTAAGGGCTGTGTTTTTATTAAAGATACAATAGATAAACCTTTAGCTAGACTTACCAAAAATTTTTAAAAAAGGACTCAAAAAATAAAATTATAAATGAAAAAGGAGACATTACAACTGATAATATGCAAACACAAAGAAGCATAAGAGACTGTGAACAATTATATGCCAAAAATTTGGACAACCTAGGTAAAATTTAAATTCCTAGAAACATACAGCCTACCAAGACTGAATCATGAAGAAGCAGAAAATATGAACAGCTCAATTACTAGTAAGATGATTGAGTCAGTAATCAAAAACTTCCCATCAAATAAAATCCATGACCAGATGGCTTCACTGATGAATTCTACCAAAAATTAAAAGAAAAACTAAGGTAATCCTCTTCAAATTCTTTCAAAATATTGAAGAGGAGGGAGCACTTCCAAACTTATTTTACAAGGACAGCATTACCCTGATATGAAAGCTAGACAAGGATATTACAAGAAAAGAAAATTATGGGTATATTCTTGATGAATATAGATGCAAAAATCCTCAACAAAATGTTAGAAAAATGAATTCAACACTAAAAGGATCAGGTAACATGATCAAGTGAGATTTATTCCAGGTATGAAAGAATGGTGCAACATCTGTAAATCAATGTGATACACCACATTAACAAAATGAAAGATAAAAATCACATGATCATCTTGATAGATGCAGAAAAAGCATTTGACAAAATTGAAGATCGCTTTGTGATAAAACTTTCAGTAAACTGAATTATAGAGAACATATGTCAACATAATAAAAAACATATATGGCAAGCTCCCAGCTAGCAACATACTTAATGGTGAAAAACTAAAAGCTTTTCCTCTAAAAACAGGAATAAGACAAAGATGCCCATTCTCACCACTTTTATTCAACATAGTTTGGGGTCCTAGGCAATTAGCCAAGAAAAAAAGCCATCCAAAGCAGAAAGGAAAAAGTAAAATTGTCTCTATTTGTGGATGTTATGATAAATAGAAAATCCTAAAGACTTCATAAAAAACCTCCTAGATCTAATCAATGAATTCAGTAAAGATGCAGGATACCAAATCAATATACAAAAATCAGCTGTATTTCTATACACCAACAAAGAATTATCAGAAAGAAATTAAGAAAATACTATTGACAATAGCATAAGAACACTGGAATAAATTTAACCAAGGAGGTGAAAGATCTGTACACTGAAAACTGTAAGACATTGATGAAGGAAACTGAAGAAGACACAAATGGAAAAATATTCCATATTCATGGATTGGAAGAATTGTTAAAATGTCTATCCTACCCAAAGTCACCTACAGATCCAGTGTGATCCTTATCAAAATTCCAATGGCATCTTTCACAGAAATAGAAAAAAGCAATCCTGAAATTTGTATGGAACCACAAAAGAACCCAAATAGCTAAAACGATCTTGAGAAAGAAGAACAAAGCTGGAGGCATTACACTTTCTGATTTCAGACTATAGTAGAAAGCTGTAGTATTCAAAACTGTATGGTAGTGGTATAAAAATAGACACAGAGCAGTGGAACAGAATAGAGAGCCTAGGAATAAATCCATGCATATATAGTCAATTTTTGATAAAGGGACCAAGAATATACAATGAGGAAAGGATAGCCTCTTCAATAAATGGTGCTCAGAAAAATGGATTGCCACATGCCAAAGAATGAAACAGAACCCCTATCTTTCACCATACACAAAAAAATTAACTAAAAATGGATTAAAGACTTGCATGTAAAACCTAAAACTGTAAAATTCTTGATAAAAACATAGGGTATAAGCTCCTCGACACTGGTCTTGGCAATGATTTTTTGTATTTGACACCAAGAGTAAAGGCAACAAAAGCAAAAAAACCCAAGTGGGATGACATCAAATAAAAAGCTGCTGCTCGGGGGCTTCCCTGGTGGCGCAGTGGTTGAGAATCTGCCTGCCAATGCAGGGGACACGGGTTCGGGCCCTGGTCTGGGAAGATCCCACATGCCGCGGAGCGACTGGGCCCGTGAGCCACAATTGCTGAGCCTGCGCGTCTGGAGCCTGTGCTCCGCAACAGGAGAGGCCGTGATAGTGAGATGCCCGCGCATGGCGATGAAGAGTGGCCCCCACTTGCCGCAACTACAGAAAGCCCTCGCACAGAAACGAAGACCCAACACAGCCATAAATAAATAAATAAATAAAATTAAAAAAAAAAAAAAGCTGCTGCTCATCAAAGGAAGCCATCAAAAAAATGAAAAAGCAACCTATGAATTGGGATAAAATATTTGCAAACTACGTATCTGATATAAGGTTAATATCCAAAATAGACAAAGAACTCGTACAACTCAATAGTAAAAACTCAAATAACCCAACTAAAAAACAGGCAAATGGCCTGAAGAGACATTTTTCCAAAGAAAACATTCAACTGGACAACAGGTACATAAAAAGGTACTTTTAACATCACTAATTATCAGGGAAATGCAAATCAAAACCACAGTGAGATATCAACTCACAGCTTGTAGCATGATTATTATCTAAAATACAAGAGGTTAATACTGGAGAAGATGTGGAGAAAAGGGAACCATACACACTGTTGGTGGAAATGTAAACTGGTGCAGCCACTATGGAAAACCATATGGAGGTTCCTCAAAAAATTAACAATAGAACTATCATAGATCCAGTAATCCTAATTCTGGGTACATATCTAAAGGAAACAAAATCACTATCTGGAAGAGATATACACCAAGGTATGTAAACTAACGAAATGTCCATTGATGGGTAAATGGATAAAGAAAGGGTGGTATATATATATATAATGGAATAATATGCAGCCTTAAAAAAGAAGGAAATCCTATCCTGCCATTTTGACACAGATAAATGTGGACAGCATTGTGCTAAGTGAAATAAGCAAGACAGAGAAAGAAATACTGCATGCTATCAGTTATACATGGAATCTAAAAACAAAAAACAAAACAAAAACAAAACAAATAAACCAGAAAAACCTCATAGAAACAGAGTAGAAAAATGGTTGTTTGGGGCTGAGGAGTGGGGGAAATAGGGAAAGGTTGGTAAAAGGGTACAGTCTTTCAGTTATAAGATGAATAAAGTCTCAGGACCTAATGTGATTATAGTTGATAACACTGTATTGTATAACTGAAATTTGCTAAGGGAGTAGAACCTAAATGTTCTCACCAAAAAATCCCAAAAAACAAACAAACAAAAACTTAAAGAAAACGTGAGGTGATGGTTGTGTTACCTCACTCACTGTGGAGGGATCCTTTCACAATGTATACATATATCAAATTACCAAACTGTATACTTTAGATTCTTAAAAAAATTTTTTTTTGGTCATTGATACTGCCAATAAAGCTGGAAAAAAAGAATAAGCAGCCTTCATTAATGTTTGAATCTGTATGTAACCTCCATGGGGTGATGTTGGGAGATATTTGGAAATATAAGGGGGGATACTGTTAGTTACAATAAATGAAGGGTGTACTTCTGGTCAGGTATGCTAAATGTTCAGCAATGTTGGGTTAGTCTCATACAATGAAGAACTGTCCTGACCAAAAGACCAATAGGACTCCTTTTGAGAAACACAGTAGGGGTCCCTTATTTGAAACAAAATAAGGAGTTAAGAAAATGACCCATGGGTAGTTAAATTCATAACTAAAGTTTGTTACCTTGTCAGATCATGGCTCAGACAGGGCCTCATTTAAGTAGCAATATCTATATCAAAAAATTATTCATAACATTTCTAAGTCTACAGATAGAAATTATTGAAATGATTTAGTAATCTATGCTATTAGTTATATCAGCTAGTTATCAGTTTTATAAATATTTACAGTCACTTAAGTGAATGAAAAGGAATATATTTTCTAATTTTTGATTTATGTAACTAGAAATATTATGTTACTAGCTGTTAAATATTTTGGAGATCAACCTGATAGGAAATGTTGTTCAGAAAAGTCAGACTCCATTAATTTTCTTTTTTTTTTTGGCTGCACCGTGTGGCATGTGGGATCTTACTTTCCTGACCAGGGATTGAACCCACGCCCCCTGCATTGGAAGCATGGAGTCTTAACCACTGGACCACCAGGGAAGTCCCAGACTCCATTAATTCAATGACAACTCAGTTTAGGAAAAAAAAGCATTTTATCTGCTTGAGAGATTATTTTCCCTATTGAGAATTTAAAAAGGCACTATTACTTAAGATTCATCTTATCTTTTCAAATCTCTGCTACTATTCCTGAGAAATCAGCACCCACTTCACAGGAAGTCATATTATCAAATCAGCTTGAAAAGTCTCATATTCGGCCACCAGTTGTTTGTATAAGCTCTTTTGAAAATAAACTAGTAACCTTATTCTTTTCTTGTTCTGTATGGAATCTTAGGACATACCACATAAGCAATGTAGAATAAAATAAACTGAAAGCATAATACATATTTCAGAATGAACTCAAAAGTTTCTAGTTACTTAAATTGTCTCTTTTTAAATTCTCTTGTAATACTTTTAGAAATTAACCTAATGGCCTTTCATTTTCTCAGACCAGAAAGAGTAACAAAAGAAAAAGCAGTTCCTGTGCCATATGTTATTATTTTCTCTCCTTGCTATTTTAAGAAAAAGGATATTTAAATGTAGTATTGAAGAAAAAATTAACAGACAGATTCTGTTTCCAGAAACAGAATAATACATAATATTATTAATAATATAATTATATATAATAATATATATATATTATATTATTATACTATATATTATATAATAATATAATATATATATTATTATATTATATATTATTATATTATATATATTATATATATAATATAATAATAATATTATCTGTCTGATAATCTGTTTCCAGACAGATTATATTTTCAGATTCTACTATTAAAATATATAATTTATACATAATCTTGCATTATATCCAATATAATATTTCAGCCCATCAGAAATGCAGTAGATCATATACTTTAAGTGATAATATAAAACAGCAGAACCTCTACTGTATTACCAAAATAATAGAATTGTTCACAAAAGAGTAGTAACCTAAAATTTCTCAACTTTCTCAATTTTCCTAGAAAAGTTAAAACGTGTATGTAGAGTAGACCTTTGCTAATAAAAACCATTTCATTGTCAGCACAGTTATGAAGTTTTTGTTTTAAATATCTTAAGCTGTTCTGCTTAATTATAGCACAAGCCTGATACTAGTGAAGGTAAAGATTTGAAGTTTACATCTGTTCAGTTGTTTCCAAGTTTTCAGTAGCAAATTATAAATCTGGAAATGTTAAAACAGTTTCATATTAGCTTATTAATTTTAATGAACTAATACTCTAATAGCTGTTGAAATTTGTGAGTAAACATCTCATTTAATATTCATCTTTTTAAAGCCATAATAAATAAGCCCTTCTATTTCATGTTCACTGTAAAAACAAAAGATACAGCTACAGCTATGGTATAGTGAATCACGGCAGTAGCTCCAACAGTTGGCAAAAAAGTCCTGGAACTTTCAAGCATATCTTCAGATCATTAGCATACTCCTTAATATCCCCAAAGGAAAGAAGTTGGGATTGTCCCTACCCCCTTCTCTACATACTTTTTTTTGTTTTTTGCAACTTCTTTTCCTCTCTTGAGACTACCTTGATAACCATTTCAACCCACTTTCCTTTTTTAACAGATTTTTAAAAATGTAATTTCTTTTTTTTTTTTTTTTTTTTTTTTTACAGATGAAAAAATAGGCAAATAGATTTGGTGCCTTGGATACAACATGGAAGTAATAAACACTTTGTTATATCCCATGGCATTTTCCCCCAGAGAGGTGTTGTTCTCAGCATATTGGCTAAACTCTAATTTGTGCCATTACTTGCAGATTTCTTAAATCTGCACTGTAGTTTCAAATTAAATTTATATTTATGATCCAAAACAAATGGGCAACTGCCATGCACTATTAAACTATCACTGAATTATGCCAGAGTTAACTTCATTTCAGTGTAAGAAAAACACTAATCCTCTCCTTTATTTATAACATTGTATTCTGTCTGATTAATTCATTCTTCATAATAGCATGGATATGATACTGCCTGGAAGTCAGAGAATAAATAGAAGGACTTTGCATGGTACCTTTCCATTTTGAGTCCACATTCTGTTTTGCTATATAGTCACAAATCCTAGCAGCTTCTAGAGTAATGTATCTCAGCCTTAGTACTCTGTCTGCATATTGGACAAAAGCTCTCCTGGGGAGCTTTAATTACTACTGATGTTTGAGATGCATCTCCAGAGATTCTGATTTAATTGGTCTGGGATATGACCAGGGGATTGGGATTCATTTAAGGTCATAGTGTGAAATATCAGAAACCAATACCCAGAACTGTTTTGCTTCCAAAAAACTAAACAAAACAAAACCTTACCTCTTCTCCTCCCTCATGCCAAAAAAATTTTTTTCATCTGTTCAAGTTAATTGAGGACCTTGGAAATTTCCAAGACGAGATAAAAAGTTGTGTTTCATAATAATGGTTTTATTTTGTAGTTAATTTATTTTAGGGCATCCAATTCCTGAAATTCTGGTTTAAAATTATGAATGCGGATGGTTATCTCTCTTGGAAGTTCTTTATGTCTTTATTAGTATCATCAAGCTAAATTCTTGACTGATTGATTGAAAGGAGACTGAGTACTTTACATTTTACTTTCCCTAAGGAATAAGTGATGCAAACTGTAATTTCTCTAGAAGCTAGTTATTTTAAATACTTTGTGCAAATATAATCATATTCTGCAAAAAAAAAAAAAAAAAAAAGAAAACCCAAAAATTCCTTACATAACTTCGAATCCATAACTTCAGGATTTTTTTGAGTCTAAAATAAATTTATGATTTAAAATCGTACATTTAAAATAATGGCTTATGAACAATGGAGGGCTTTGGTCCATAATATGAGTAGTACAGGATTATTATCCAATCTTTAGCTTATATATAGAAGAGCAAATTAGGGTCAACAGGGTCATGTATGCCTCCATGCATAATTTTATCAGAAAGCACCATAATAACCCCAATATTTATACAAGAGAAAAACTAAGAAACAGGGAAGTGCTCATTAAATAAGATGAATTTAAAATTTGTTAATTATAGATGGATTGAAGAGATGCAATCTATAGTCTCAGCAATGTCTTAATGAAAATTTCCTCAACGTTCAGATATAAATGATTTGAAACCTAGAATTTCTCTCTAAAGTCTAGGTCACTTCCACCAAGAACACTCATAACACCTGTCATGACAAATGCAAATAGAAACAAACTATAAAAAATTTGCTTTGCATCTCCAACAGGAAGAAGGTTCCTACTTTCCTACCCAGCAGGAGGAAGGAAGACGTTTTCCTGACCTAGCAACAGCCCCGCTGATAAGAGGCTGTCACAACTCAGCCAATGAAAAGCCAATACACTCTGAACTCCCAGTTTCCTCCAATGGGCTCTTTGTTTATAATAGCCTCTTCTAACTCCCCCTTCTCCTCTGTAAAAGGACATTTATCTCCCTTGTTTTCTGGACTTGTCTGTGGTTTGCCACAGAGTGCACGTCCTGAATTGTAATTCTTTGTTCTTTCTGAATAAACCCGTTTTGCTAGTAAAATAACTGGTTGTTCCTATTATTTTAGGTCAACATTTGATTATTGGCCACATTTTCTTAACCTTTCCTTTCTTAAATTATGTCTCATAATTTTTTATTGTATGAATTATCCATGGAGATTGAAGTAGGTATTATTTCCCTCCACAGAGGGTTGGCCCTTTTGTCAGGCAGACAGAGTGAGAGACTCATTGTCTCAACTCAATAATTAATAAGCTGGATTGAGGTTGAAGTTAGGTTGCAGCTTTAATTAGATTCAGTCGACCTCTGATTTTAAATGGCTTAAAAGGGCATGATTTATGTTGTGTCTGTTGCAGGCTCCTTTAATGGGACTTGATGTCCTAAACCCTATGGAGTCCACTATGGGACTGCGGATTTGTACCCTGCTTTCAGGTCCTGACCCCTCCTTGAGCATGGTCCTTTGGGTTTTTTGGTTAAGAGTTTAGCAGGTCTCTATCTCCTCTAATCTGAAAGTTCTGCTTTTCAGAGGTTGTGAAAGTAACTCCTTTGTCTTTCATCCTACATGGGTTTAAAATACAGTAAATGTCTTAAGGAGGATTCTTACTATGTGTTTGTTGTAGGCCTCTCTACAGTATGGCTTGATTTCTAAACTCTGTGAGATTGTTGGAGATTTCATTTTGCTCGTTTGGGCCAACTGCTTAGCCTCTTGTACTGCCACAGCTCTCAGCAAATGTCTCATATGGCCATATGTTCAGACTCCTCTTCCTACCTGACATGTCAGTCCATGTGGTTGCCAAAACCTCAGCTGATTTCTCTTTCCTCTAGTAGAGTCCTCTACCTATGGCAAGACTGATCCTCAGATAATTCCCAGACTCAGAAAATACTCCCAGAGAAGCCAATAGCTGGCAATATTAGCTTTCCTGGGGGACTTGCCCCATACTGGAATTTTACTTACCTAGCCTTCCATAGATCTTTTATTTATTTAAAAGTATAATTTTTCTAATTCATCACTTTACTCCCAGATATTGCCATTGAGGGTGATGACTTGCCATCACTTATTGTATCCTCATGTATCTTATTATATCTTCTATATTCTAGAGAAAGAAATCTCCACTGCTGTTATTGTAAGAAATAATAAGCCTGACCTGTGTTTATCCTTGCATTTCTCAGAGTTCTGTGGCTGTTTTCTTATTTTTGTGCTCAAAATCAGGTCCCATGCATCCCTCTAACCAGGTTTCCTCATCTGTCAATTTCAACTTTGTTGCTGATGATCAAATGAGATTGCTACTCTTCCAGTGCCGAACTAAGAGATAATAGCTCTGCATCTCATATATGTAACAGGTCCACAGCATAGTGGAGATCTGCTATAATTTTTCACAACATGTTCTGATTGTTTGGGATAAAAGGTGTAATAAACACAAAGAATAACATGCAGCCATTGCACAAACCCAGAAGCATCCTCAGAGTACCTTTATACGCCTTGCCCACCTCTGCATGCTAGGGTGCATATCCACTATCACCCACAAGGGTACACCACTCATCATGATTATAGAATAGGATAAAGTGACCAGAGGGTCTCTCAGAGATGCAGGAAGTTTTCCATTACCTCTCTTAAGTCCCATCTCCTCAACCTTCATTTTTTATTCCAAGATTGACCACAATTTTCCAGGATAATTCACAGTGAATACACATATTGCCTACTGCCCTAACAATGTCATACAGTGGTCAGACCTTAGAACACTTGAACATTTCTGAAGTCTTTAGACATCAACAGTCCAGTTTGAATTTGGCTGTGTTCCTTCACTTCCTTTCTGGTCTCTCTTAATCAAAGGTTCAAAAAATTCAGCGTCAAGTACCAAAGTCACCTTATTATATGTTTAAACGTTTTAACTCTGTGTCATCTATTCTGCAGGGTACATAGGGAAATCATTAGTAATGGGAAAGCACAGTATTAAAACTGTGAGCTCAGGGTCAAGGTCAGATGCAGCCACCCTCTCCCACCATAAGAATTTGCTTCCAGTGCTAATTTCAGTGGTCCTGTGGTTAGTGAGTGGGCATGTACAGGCATATGTATGCATTTATGTTATGTATGCAAGTATTTGTAAATGAAGGTAGCATTTCCTACCAACATCGTACTTCATATGGGATCAATAAAGCAACTTCTATATATGTGAAACCAAGAAAGGGATAGAATTTATGTGTGTAAGAGAGTGTGTCTGTGTGTGCGTGTGGGGGGGTGGATAAAACTTCTGGTAATTTAAAAAATAACAGTTATAAAGTGGTGATATTTGAACAAAGTGTACAATTTGTATTATAATTTGGTTCAATCATAAACTTAATATAGAAGAAAAGGGTGTTTTAATTTTGAGTTCATTGCCCAATTGAATTATTCAGCCTTAGACAGAGACTATGAATTCCATGACTCAACACCAGAATAACACTGGGTCATGTGAAAAGGAATGGAAATATTCTAGATAAATGTAAGCTAGCACTTATATCTCTCATCAGGATTAACTGCACTGATGACTCTGTCAATCTTAGTTCTTTCCTCTGAAATATGTACCATTTCCAGGCATTGCACCCTCAATTTATTTTATCAGTATCCAATTGACACGGTTTCCAGTCCCATTAGTATCCCTGGAACAGGTAACCAGGACCTAGAAACCAGCTTCCATGAGGAACAGTTGAAGGAATGTGGATATTTTCTGTGTGGAATAAAGACTTCCAGAGAACATCATATATGTCTTTGTATATTTGAAGAACAGTCTTATGGAGGAAGATTAAAACAGACTTGAACCAATAAAAGGAAATTGTGAAAAGGCAGATTTCATTTACACAGAAATTTATCTGAAAGAGTTGTTAAAATGGACAAACTTACTTTTTCAGATAGTAAGCTCCCTGTCATTGTATGTGATAAGCAGAATCTAGACGTCCATCTCTGAGCATGACTGTTGAGGCTGTTCTTGTATTGGTTGGAGAAGTTACATTATGTATCTTCTCTAACTCTTTAGAATCTATGATTTTATATTTTAGTGGGATTGCATGTAACTACCTGTTTTTAAAGTAGTTTCTGATATTGTAAGACTTATTACTGGTTTGGCTTCGAAATTTTAAACTCATTAGTAAACCTTATAGCAAAAACAGGGCCTGATTCTCCCATTAGAAAATAAATAGAAAGAAAAAGACAGAATTCTTAGGCCCTTTCAAAAAATTATCTTGTGAATAAAATCGTTGTAGTTGTAGAAGAAATGTAAAGGTTAATGAACTTTCTACTAAAAGTCAGCACCACATCTACAACATATTTTAAAATCCCTCTGATTTTACCTCCAATTTTCTGAGAAGGCAGATTTCTGGGTTATATTAAACTCCTGCTGTTTGATCATGTACTGTTTTGTTCTCTATTAGAGATAAGCATTTTTTCCCATGTGAATATTCCTTCATTTATACTGAGCATATTTAAACTTGCAGAATCAATCTAACACCTTCAGATGAACTAATGAGCAAATAAAACAATTCCCCAGGCTTTTACGAGAAATGAATGGATTTGTCACAAACATATCTCAAACACCTTCACTTCAGCTGCATGTTCTTGTTATTGCCAGAAAAAATTAACACATTGGATTTTAAATCATGACTTTTATTTCCTTTGACTTGAGTATATTTAGAAAATAAAAATTCAACACTGTGGACAACTTTTTTTTTTTTTTTGGCAAAAAGATCTTAGTAAAACCTCTTAGCTGGTTAACTTTATAAGTGTGTATATATACATATATGTACACACACACAGACACACATATGTAAAACTGGTTTCTTAGGAAACCAATGGCATGGCTGAAAATCATGTCAATTAGATACTGATAAACTGAGGATGCAATGCCTGGAAACAGTAGGTACTTCAGAGGAAGGAACTAAGATTGACAGAGTCAGCAGTGTAATTGGTATCTGATAAGAGATGTAAAGTGCTAGCTCACATTTATCTAGAATATTTCCATTCCTTTTCACATAACCCATTTTATATATAAACACATAAAATATGTATTTGTAAGAAAAAAATTAAAACATGTCTGCTTACTCATCAATATCTCTAAGACACTGCTTGACAGTGTGAAAGGGATGGGTCTGTACTAGGTAAGTGTGAGTGAGCTTTATGGCTGAATGAATTCAAAAAGAGTTGATATGAACTTCACTAATTAGGAAATCTAAAACTATGTTAAAATGTTTTGTTTTTGTGGAAAGAACACTAATTGTACGGAGCCAAAGGCGTCTATGGCAATGTCTATTCTTTCCAGTTATATCCCCCACCTTCTCACCTTACTTCCTTCTACCAACTTCTGAAAATTAAGCTGAAAAGAAACAATTTTGAGAAAACAACATGGCATGGATGGCATGGTATGTTGAGTACTGTGGTATAATATGGATATCACAGATCCCAATTTTCAAGTATGATCCTAATTTTGTACAATTTCATTATTTTTAACCAAGATGATTCAATAAATATTGAATTAAGTGTGCTTTATTCTTATGAAAAATAATCAGAAATGAAGAATAACAAAAATACTGCTTACAATATATTACTGAGATTACTGAGAGGGAAATTTATGACCTTAAATAATAATTTTTTAAAAATTAAAAGGATAAAAATTAATGTCCTAGAAAGCCACCTTAATATGGTATTAAAAGGACAGAATAAATCCAAAAATCGCAGTAAGGATTTAATAAAGAGCAGAAATTAATGAAATTGAAAATAAAGATACAATAGAGTCAATTTCAAAAATTCATTATTTAAAAAGAATAATAAAATTTACAAATATCTAGCAAGATCAGGAAAAAAACAGGGCATGAGTAAATAATATTAATATACAAAGAGAACAGAATTATAGATACAGGAGAGATTAAATGATATAAACAACTTTTTGTCAAAAAATTTTAAAACAGAAAAAATTAATTCCTAGCAAAAAGATAAATTATATAAACTGATTCAAAAAAGAAATCGAGAAAACAAAGACATTTTGAAAAAGGAAATATAGGGGCAATCTTACTCATAAATGTAGATGTTAAAAAAAAAGAACCTCAAGCAAAAGAGGTATTCCCCGCTTTTCAAAAGTTCACTTTATGCCACTTTTGCTTTTACGAAAGGCCTAAACTAGTACCTCTTTTCACTAACTGAAAGAAATCTGAAAAGGATTTTGGCTTTTACGAAAAAAGAGGAAAATCGAGAAAAGAATTTTACGTTTGTTTTTCAGGGAGCCATCACAGAGGCAGCACACCCCCCCAGCAGGCAGAGTGGCACCACCAAGCTCCTTCCCCAGGATTACAGCCAACATCTCAGCATCAGGCTGCCATAGCTTGAACTGTGTCTGTGAGCATCTGTGCTTTATCTCAGTTTATTTTGTGTATCCATTAGCAAGATGTGTCCTAAGGTAATTGTTTCTTTGCTTTACCCCTTTTGGCTTACGAAAAATTTCACAGGAATGCTCTACTTTCACATAGTGGGGGAAGCCTGAATTAGCAAACCAAGTTTACCAATGCACAAAAATGATCAAGTTGAGTTCTTCCCAAGAATACAACAGCAGTTTGACATTAGAAAATCTCCTACAATTTATTAATGTAATTCAGCACATTAACAGATTGAAGAAGTAAATCCATTATAGTCATTTCAAAAATGTTGAAACAAATCCCCAAATTAAAAATCCATTCAAGAAAGAGATTAAGAGAAAACTAGGAACAGATGGGAACTTTCTTAAAACCTGATATACGGTATCTACCCAAGATGCAGAGCAACAATTCTACTCATGGCAAACATGAAAATATTCCTTTTAATATTAGAGATGCTGCTATCGGTTTTTCTATTCAAAATCAAACAGAAGTCCTCGCTCAGAAAGTATGGCAAGAAAAAAAAGAAGAAAAAAACGTATGTATTAGTTTGAAAGATATGTGTCTTTATTTACATATAAGACAGATATGATTGTCTTCATTCAAAGCCCCCCAAACCCTATAAATAATGAAACTGAAGGTAATTTAGGAAGGTTGCTGAATATGGGATCAAAATCCCACAAGGACATTTCTATACAACAACAGGGAATAATTAACAAAACCCAGCATCACTATTTAATATTCAGAAAAGGGGGCTATTATTTGAAGAAAGACATGAACCCTTTGTAACACATGATAAGAGGTAGATTCTAGATAAAGACATAAATGAGAAAGGTTTTTTAATATTAACTTCATAGTTTTACCTAAGCAGAAACCTTTGTGACCTAGGAATGGGTAAGAACTTCTTAAAACTTCAAAACACAATGACAATGCAAACTTAAGGTGGATTTAATTACGTTAAAGTTCAGAATTTTTTTCAGTGAAGGACACCATGGATAAACTTAATATACAGATAACAAAATGGGATAAGAGATTTATAGTGTTTAAAGCAGACAATGGATTAATATCTAGAATATACAAGAAATTCTGTAAAACTGATAAGGGCAGAAACCCCCTTAGAAAAATTAGAAAAGCAGTTACAGAAGAGGAATCCGAAAGATTGATGAGCATTTGTAGGGATCTTAAACTACTAGAGATCAGATAAAAGCAAATTAAATCAATACTGAGCGTTCCTAATTCCCATTCTCTGTCAACGCTTGTCATTTTCCATAGTTCTAATTTCCTCCAACCCTCATGCACTGTTAATAGGTATCTATACTGGTCATTTGGGGGAACTGTTGGCATTATTTAGTCAAATTAAGTATATTCATATTCTGTGACCCAGACATTCTGCTCCTGAGTCTATAGGCCAAATAAATTTTGACAAGGTCCACATTAGGATATTCATTAGTATTACATGTAGTGGCAGGGAGTTGGAGGTATTCTGTGTTCCAGTCAGTGAATAGTTGGATAAAATGTGGTAGATGCACACCTTAGGAGAACATTATTTAGAACCCACAGATTATAAATACACATAGCCACCCAGATGCATCTAAAAGCTTAGTGCTAGATGAAAAAGATAAGAAACAGTGCAAGATATAATGACACCATTCCTGTAAATTAAAATATACGCACAGAAAACAATAAACATAATTTAAGAAAACAATAAAAAAGATACAGATTAAATAAACTCAACATAATGGAAAGTAGGATATGAGGATAAAAGGAAACAGATGAGTGTGTGGACTGGTGATGATGGTAGCCGCTAATTAAGAAGTGGGACTGGAGCAACTATATGCACTCAAGGTTCAGAGGAGGAGAAAAGAGGATGACAACATAGCAAATACATGTGAATAAATCTCACCAAAAGACGTATAAAACATTTGTAAAGGAAATTATCACATTTTATTAGAGACATTAAAGATTTAGGAGATCTAAATAAAAGAAGAGAAAAACCAATTAGTGGATGGGGAAAGTGATTATTAGGATGTCAATTCTCCCCACATTGACTCATGCATTGAATAGGAACTTCCTTCCTTAATCCAACATGGTTTTCATGGAACTTGACAAGATGATTCTAAAATTCAAAGAGCCAAAAAGAAAAAGAAAAAGAAAAAAAAAAAGGCCAAGACACTCATGCAGCAAAACAAGTTTGAAGGGAGATATCAAAACTTCTTACAAGGCTCCAGTAATTGAGACAGTATGGTATTGGCACAGGATTTGACATATAGACCAAAGGAACCAAATAAAGACCTCAGAAATAGACTCACACAAATGGAAATTTAAAATATAACAGATTAGCACTGTGAATCAGTGGGGGAAATAATGAATTATTTTCAGTAAATGGTGGTTGGAAAAAATTAAATAGGAAAAAATCCCAAAGTGACTGGATCCCTACCCTATAACACAACCCCCCCTCCAAAACCCAGAAAATATCAACAACACAAATCATTTCCAAAATATTTGAAATATAAATATTTGAAAAATAAAATATTTTTTAAAAATATTTGAAAAATACACAGGAAAATATCTTTATGACATTGGGGATAGAGAAGAATTTCTTAAGGCAGATAATACATGCCAGAAAGACGATAAAGAAAATGAAGAACTACAATTCAATAAAAGATATCATAGAGTGAAAGGACAAACCACAAATGGGAGAAGATAGCTGCCATTCATATAATTAAAAAAGGAGTCAGCAGAAAATAATTTAAAACTATCAAAAATCAACAAGAAAAATGCAATCAATAGGAAAATGGACAAAATTTGTAAAGGAATTTCACAGATGAAGAAATTCTATAACTAATACACATATAAAGTTATTTTCAATCCCCATTGGTAATTAGAGAAAGTGAAATTAAATCCCCAATGAGATATCATTTTATACCTATCAGACTGGCAAAATCTAAAGGACTGAAAACATCAAATGTGGTAAACAAAGTTGGTGATAGATCAGCAGTCATTTAGGATTATGGTTTGGTTTAGGTAGTCAAATTAAAGATGTGTTTTTCTTATGACCCAGCTGTTTGCTACTGGCATTTATTCTAGAGGAACTCTTCTGCTCCAGGAGAGATGAAAATAATATTTACAGCAGTGTTGTTTATAAACAAAAAATGGAATAACTCAGTTGTTCATCAACAGGAGAATAGATAAATTGTACCGTATTCACATAGTGGGTGATAGTATAGCAGTAAAAATAAATGAATGTGGCTACGCTCACTGAAAAGACAAATGCAAGGAACATAATGCTGAGTGAAAAAGCAAATATAGAATACATACATTGTTACCCCAGCAAAAGTTCAAAGACAAGCAAAATTAAATAACATTGATTAAGTATACATATGTATACTTACTTGTGCAAAGAAATGATAAATACAAAATTCAGGGGAGGCAGGAAGCAAACAAAGAAGAAGTACAGAAGGTGCTTCAGTAATACTGGTAATTGAGTCTGGTTTGTGATTAAAATCCTATGTGTGGCTTTTCAGGCCTGACCATAGGCAATTATGGAGGCTTTACCTGGTAGGCATCACAGAAGAAAGCTGCCCTCCCCACACCAGACTTGGTGTAAAGCCAGTGCATTACAATCTCTGAAGGAGCTGCAATCAAGGTCTCAGGCCCCTGGCCTGTGATGCTCTTTCATATATTTACATTCCTCAGCACCTGCATTCCTGGGTCCTTTATCTGAGGGCTTGGGCAGAGGGCTTCTTCTGGACCTCTGCTGAGACCTCTTCAGAGGGGTATTAGGGAGAAACCTTAAAGATACTTTTCCCCACTCTGAATTAGTACCCAGTACTTTTCCACTCCTAGTCTTCCCTTCTCCCCAGCCCCCAAAAAAACCCCAACACACACACATATACACCCTTCAGGGCCCGTAAAAGTGCCAAGGCCTTTTGTTCGGGGCCTCCTCAACAATAAGATTACCCCCACATCTGTCCTGGTCCACCTGACCCTGGACCAGTGCACTGTTCCATGGGGGAAAATAGAATACTGGGGGTGCGGGGTTGGCATTTCCTCCGGTTTTACATTCTTGTTTACACGACTGTACCAAGTGATTAAAGGCTTTACTCTTTCAGTTTGGGCTGAGCCTTGCTTAGCATAGCTGAGCTCTTGATAGTAATATATTGCTTAGGTTAGGTTGTATAATAAAGCTACCTTGAACCTCCTCCATAAAAACTTATAAAAAGTTAAAGTTCTGTGGGACTTCTATGGGGAGGACAAATAAGATGAAATCACAAAGAAGCAAATATTTAATTTATAGCTTCAGTACCCCAGAGTACAAAAAGACAAAGGATATTGAGGGGTTATCAGAAAAGTGACTCATTCTTTTTAAAATGTGGGTATAGAGTAGAAGGTAGGATACAAAGGAATCTTTTAAAGCACATAATTCATATAATAAATTTTCTCTTCTTTGGTATGAAATCCTTTAAGTAAGACTGAATTTCACATTATATTTTGGGCTAAATGTAATATATTTTAAAATGGATCTATACCAAATCTATGGACAATAGGTTTCTATAGTTACTTACCACTTTATAAAACAGTATGTGCTTATAAAACGTCTTTAAACTAACTTTCTTCATTCAAACTACTGTATAAAGTTATATTTGTCCTTAAACTACTTTCTTCAAACCTTGAGGATTTTGTAATTCAATTTATCTTTTGCCTCAACCATACAAGGCTCTGTTTTTACCTCCTTTTGGTTTACATCATTGCTGTACTGATCTTATTGGTCTTCTTATGTAGAAGTCCCTCTTGTTCCCTGAAGATCAGAGGTCCCCATATCTGAGCTTCTCCAAACAGACCCCCCAAAAACATCATAAGGGTAAATACTAAAACTGCACAGTAGTCCATGTTCTGACAGACCATGGTTTTATAAAATACGAAATTATATTTTATGTTTATAATGTCTGATCATTACACATAACAAATTCTCAAAGGTGAAAAAGGTATTAGAGATTGCCTTGCCCTAATTTGATAATTCCTTATATCTATATAGTACAATTAGTTATAATTTAGAATGTGCTTTCACATCAGCTCATTTGATCCTTGTAACTATATTAATTAGGAATATATAATTATTACCATCTTACAGATCAGAAACAAACAAAAGAAGAGGTTTCTATGATATCCCTGAGGTCATACATTTAGTTAGACATGAACTCAGAAATAAGTACTCCTTGTCCATTGTACAAGCATGAGACACTCTACACTAAAGCACAGACACTTTCTACTTGTCCTAATAAACTTGTGGGACAACTTGTAAAATATTAAAATAAAATAGTATGAAAGTGAAACACTTCCAAACTCATTCTATGAGGCCACCATCACCCTGATACCAAAACCAGACAAAGATACCAGAAAAAAAAGAAAATTACAGGTCAACATCACTGATGAACACAGATGCAAAAATCCTCAACAAAATACTAGCAAACTGACTCCAACAATACATTAAGAGCCAGAGCAATCCTGAGAAAGAAAAATGGAGCTGGAGGAATCAGACTCCCTGACTTCAGCCTGTACTACAAAGCTACAGTAATCAAAACAGCATGGTACTGGCAAAAATACATAAATATAGATCAATGGAACAGGATAGAATGCCCAGAAATAAACCCACCCACTTATGGTCAATTAATCTATGAGAAAGTGGGCAACAACATACAATGGAGAAAAGACAGTCTCTTCAGTAAGTGGTGCTGGGAAAACTGGACAGCTACATGTAAAAGAATGAAATTAGAACATTCTCTAACACCATATACAAAAATAAACTCAAAATGGATTAAAGACCTAAATGTAAGACCAGATACTATAAAAGTCCCAGAGGAAAGCATAGGCAGAACACTCTTTGACATAAACTACAGCAATATTTTTTGGGGACCCATCTCCTAGAGTAATGGAAATAAAAGCAAAAATAAACAAATGGGACCTAATTAAACTCAAAAGCTTTTGCACAGCAAAAAAGACCACAAACAGAACAGAAAGGCAGCCTACGGAATGGGAGAAAATATTTGCAAATGATGTGACCAACAAGGGATTAATTTCCAAAATATACACACAGCTCAATATAAAAAAAAAACAACCCAATCAAAAAATGGGCAGAAGACCTAAACAGACATTTCTACAAAGAAGACATACAGATGGCTAATAGGCACATAAAAAATGTTCAACATGGCTAATTATTAGAGAAATACAAATCAAAACTACAATGAGGTATCACCTCACATCAAAAAATCTACAGATAATAAATGCTGGAGAGGGTGTAGAGAAAAAGGAACCCCCCTACACTGTTGGTGGGAATGTAAATTGGTACAGTCACTATAGAGAACAGTATGGAGGTTCCTTAAAAAACTAAAAATAGAGTTACCATATGATCCTGTAATCCCACTCTTGGTCATATATCTGGAGCAAACTCTAATTCAAAAAGATACATGCACCCCTATGTTCATAGCAGCGCTATTTACAATAGCCAAGACATGGGAACAACCTAAATGTCCACTGACAGATGAATGGATAAAGATGTGGGGTGTGTGTGTGTATATATATATATCTATATCTATGAATGATGGAATATTACCCAACCATAAAAAAGAATGAAATAATGGCATTTGCAGCAGCCTGGATGGACCCAGAGATTATCGTAGTAAGTGAAGTAAGACAGACAAAGACAAATATCATATGATATCACTTATATGTGGAATCTTAAAAAAAAAGATACAAATGAACTTACTTACAAGACAGAAATAGACCCATGACATAGAAAACAAACGTATGGTTACCAAAGGGGAAAGGGCCAGGGAAGGGATAAATTAAGAGTTTGGGATTAACATACACATACTACTATATATAAAATAGATACGAACAAGGACCTACTGTATAGCACAGGGAACTAGACTTAATATCTTGTAATAACCTATAAGGGAAAAGAATCTGAAAAAGAATATATATATATATATATATATATATGTATATACATACATATTTAAAACTGAATTACTCTGCTGTACACCTGAAACTAACATGGCATGGTAAATCAACTATACTTCAATAAAAGAGAAATAATTTATTAAAATATAACTGAGATTAGAACCAATAAAATTAAATGAACTTAAATTATGATAATGAGTTGTTCAAAACCTTTATAAGGAATACCAATGCTTTTGTCAAATATAGCTTTTGTCAAATCTGTTACTTTTGAGTTCATTATCTACATATTAAACATTATTGACTTCAAGGCAAAGTAAATTTAATCATGAGTTTTTCTCAGATTTTGCTCTTACTGTATAGTCTCCATTTTTTTCATATGTACACCTGTAGCTTTCAGTAAGAGGATACTTAGCAAAATCCTTACTTAAAATTGACCAGTGCAGAAATATTTTTCTACTAATATATCTAAGGCAGAAAGCAAACAGCTGTAAAAAAGACCTTGGACAATGTTACCAGACTTTTTTTTCTTTTCTTCCTTTTTTTTTGCATTAGCTTCCTTACCTCCAAAAAGATGGAATGCTTTTCTGCGGCTTGGTAGGGGCCACTTTGCAGAGCTGGATTTCTGAAAGCTTTGTTTTCTTTTCAAATATTCTTTAGTAAAGAATGTTTTTGTGGCATTGTTCAGTTCTAGAGTAAAGCAAAAGAAAATAGTATTTTTAAACATTAATTTGAGTAAAATGGCAAGAACCTGAAAATTGGTTGTTGTAGTACTTTGATAATAAATTCAGATCTCTTTAAGACAGTGAAGACAAAAGTAGAGTCAACTTTTTTTTTAACCCAAGCAAACCTAACTCCTCCGAATTTGATGAAACTCTGATATGCCTACAGATATGCCTACACATAGAACACACACCTACTGAGCAGCTCCTACGTCAGATACTACACCAGATATGGAGAACACAGTGATGAATGAGACATAGCCCCGCCCTTAAGAAGACTGCAGTCTAAAAGATGGAAATAAACAGGTAGACCAAAAAAAGGGGGGAAACGTGTTATGGGTGTAGCAATAGAATAAATAGAGTGTAATCATGGCTCAGGAGTGATAATGAAAAGGAAAAATCCTTAGAACTTTTTACATCATAGTCTCTTTACTTCATTCCATATGTGATGGGTTGACCATTTAGATGCTAATGCTGCTGATATGAAGAAGTTTAAAAAATGTAGAAATAAATTCTCAACCTTTCAGAAACTTATTGAGTTAAAGAGAAAAGGAAAATATTCATTTGAAATAAACAAATACCAATCAAAGATCACATATGATGACATTCACTTTATTTTTAAAATTTTATTTATTTATTTATTTATTTAGGCTGTGCCGGGTCTTAGCTGCACCATGCAGGATCTTTTAGTTACGGCATGTGGGCTCTTAGTTGTGGTCCAGTGGGTAAGACTCTGCGCTCCCAATGCAGGGGTTTGCTCTCTGGTGGGGGAACTAGATCCCACATACATTCACTTTAAATAAGAGTCTCTAGATACGAGCCAGGGAAAGCAAGGCATGATCCGAGTTGAACTGTTCGATGGAGTTCTTCTCAGGGAGGCCAGTGTAGAGCTGGTTACTAACTGAGAAATGAAGTAGTCTTTCCATCAATGGTGCCCTCTTACTTTCATCCCACAATTATTCCTGTACTATCTTCTCTGTTTCCATCCTTCAGGCTTTGAGCTTCTTCTCAAACCAGTTACATCAAATTATCTCTATTTTTCCTAATTACTCCCCAGAATTGATTCTTTCCTTAAGCAATTCACAGGGAAAACAGATTCTCAAAGTTTACATTTAACAGCAAAAGAAACAATGTAAAAAACAGACCACTCCAAGCAAGGGAGGTTAAGTATTAAACCCCCAACTCTGTTTAACTCCCTTCCCCATTCTACACCCAAGGGCCAGTAATTAAAGCACACAAGATAGAGAAAAAGTAATTTCATAGTCTGTGTACTCATTGTGTATGTTGGAGGTTGTTATGGCTAGTGAATGTTTTATCCTTCATATGTTTAATAGTTAAATCATTTCAGATCAGATATTCTCACAGTGTTTTCTGCAGCAGTGCACAGTTGTTTTATCAATGTCCACTCTGCCCACTGCCTGTGAACAGCCCCTTAGTATAAGATGGTCATGACACTACTACCTGGTTAAAAGGACTCATCAGTGTCATTCATACTGATGAAGAGAATGGAAGAGATTATCAAATGACTTATAACACATTCACTTATAGTAACAATTCTTGCAGGGCTTATTCTTAAGCTGTAATTCAGGGTATTTTCTGAGAAATTAAACATCCTATAAGTGGTATTGTATTAACAATTAACTCTTGGGCAAATTGACTCACAACTTCCTAAATGCCTTTAAAAATAAGACCAGTGTCATGGGTAAATGATTTCATGTGGGAGATAATATAAACCAAGGGGAAGAGTTTGCAACTCAAGAATTCTTATTCCCCTCCTTTCTCTTTCTCCTCTCCACCTCCTCCTTCTTCTGGAGAGCTTGTAGCCATGCTCTAAAATGATGCAAAACCAGAGGATGTCACTGCACTGCCCTCTCTTAAAATGAAAACTTATTTGGAAGTGTAATTGATTTCAGTAAACCAGATCAAAAAGACATTCTTGTAAGAGTCGGCCAATAACTGCAGTTTTGAAAGCTGGTCACAAATCAAACTTCTCTTAGAGGGTAGATGAGAGAGGTAAAAGTAATAATGATAACTGTGATATTTTTGTTATCCAGCTTCGAGGAACTTATTACACAATGCACTTTTAACCTATGTAACAAACCCATGTGATTAATGCACCAAAGAAAAAAAGGGTTCATAAAAATATTTATAATACCTACAAAAATTATGATCAGAGAAATTACTTTACTAAAATGTGCAAAATGAGATGGGAGATGTACCTACAACATTTTGTTGAACTTAAATACGTGGGTCCATAACATAGTCTTATGAGATGTTGGAAGATTTTATTTATTACACTGATCTGAAAGGCCTTTGGAGAAGAGAGGACCTAGAAGCCCTTGTCCCTCCATTTCTGGGGCAAACAAGAACTGGGTTCTAATGCTTCTTAACTGTGGCACCTTTCATAAGTTGTTGAACTTCTCTTTGTACTCACTTTCTACCCTATCTCTGGCAAACATTTATTTTGCAATAGCTATGTGCCTAGCACTTTACTGGTCTAGCTAGAAATATAGAAATTAATTAAATTCCTGTCTGCTGGGCATTGTACTAGATCACTGATTCCAAAATACGTGTCTGGAGCCTGGCTATGCATCAAAATTGCTGAGGGCACTTGTTAAAAAGACAAATTCTAGGACCTTGCCCAGATATTACTGAAGCAGAATTGCTGTGGATGTGACCTAGGAGTCTGTGCTTTCTACAGGCTCCTTGGGTGATTCTGATGCACAGTCAAATTTGATAACCACTGGATGAAATGACCTTAAATCCTTTTCTGTTCTAAAATTACCTGAATTTATTTAAATAGGTTAAACCTTATCTCACTCTGCTATAAACTGTACAAACCTTACCCAAGGATGTTGTTCTTTCTATAGAACAGTGTTGCTTCATTCTAGTGGCATTTGAACTTGGAACTCCAGGATTTTGCAACAAATAAAATATTCAGTACTACCTTTCTCAGAATTATTTGGAGGAAGCACTAAGAAAAATCTGAAGGCAGACCAAGATGTAGGGCTCGGAGTAAAATGTGATAAAAACTACCTTTATCTCCTCCTTTGCCAACCCTACCTCTTAGGGAGTAGAGGCTTCTTATTACAATGCACATTATAATGTATTAGATGTAATCAATATTTCATATCATTCAATATGCTAGAAAAAGACAAAACCCTGAATGTCCTGGAAAGATTCTAAAGTCTACTCAAATGGTACATTTAGTTAATGTGGTGGCAGTACCAGTGGAGACAGCAGCATCTTTGCGTGACACTATCATAGAAATAGTAAGTAAGTGTTAAGATAAAAGTTCCAGTCTTCTTGACTTGGCTGAATGCAGGAGTCAATCACCAACTACATAAAAACATAATTCACATTATTACAGGGTATATTACCATGAGTTTCACTGTATCATATCATAAAGAATAAAATAAGAACAACCACATACACAGCACAATTTTGAACTACAGGCAGTACCAATAGGGTAGTGTAACTCTGATTTCTGCTTTTTGCTTAAAAATGGGCAATTTTATGTTTAAACAACTAATTATAATTAAGCAAATATTTGTTAGTAATAGTTTTAAGCATTCTGCTAAGTATAAGAGTTAAAACTATGAAACAGGCATAGTACCTGCATTAAATCCTATCTAGTAAATAGGTAACCATTAAGTTATGAGGTAAGTGCCATGATAGGGTTAATTCAGGCCTTAGGGTCCTATTAAGGAGGGGAATATAATAAGAGTATTACTATAAATACAGGGCACAGTCATTTAGATAGACCCAGTGGTATTATGTTCTAATTTAAAAGGCTAGGATATATGTGTCCACCCATCTCATTTAGATTATTAAAGGCCTTGTTTACCTACTTAAAATTATGTCTCATTATTATGAAAGCTTTTTTTTCCCCACAATTCCCTTCTGAGTCCTATGTTGTTTGATACATAATATTTCATTTTTCACAAAGATGCAACTTGCAAAAAGATGATTTGACAAAAAGAAATTTGTAGCATGTTTTAATAAAAGTTAAAGAAAAAGACTATTTCTCCAAGAGTTTTGCATTATATATGTAGAATGAGCCCTGATTTTGAGTGGAAATCCAACTTTCCTTCATTTCAACAGGCACTGGACATGCTTGTTCACAGGCATTATTTGGTTCCAGGAGATTAATGTACAATAAAGGACATTTGCAAGGAATAGACAAGATTGGGAATCAAGAGTCCCAATCAGTGGGCATTTGTATAAAAAGGGAGATTTCTAACAAAACAATCTTTACCAGCTGATGCTTAACCCTTATTTTTTAAACATAGCTTTTAGTTTAACCTTTTGTGAGATGATCTTTAGAACTTTTAGATTAGTCTCATCTCACTCTTATTCTTTAACATATTGATGTATATGTTTATATATTTAATATGATGAATAGTAATTTTTCAAGAATATACAATCTAAGATAGTTTTCTTTGTATTGTTTTACAGCAGCAGGAGTAAAACTGAGTGAGGATGCTGCTTCAAGGGGATCTGAGATCTTTCCCTTACACAGGAACAGAGAAGGGCTAATATATTGACATTTGAGCTCACTTCACTAGATATCAATGAAAATCTATAAACTATCTTAAATCTGTCTTCAGGGTTTCAAGGGCAATGCTTGATCTGCACTTCTGCAAGAGGGGCAAGAAAGTCTCACTTGTAAGGGACCCTAACTCTCCTAGTGGAACTCATTTTATACCCATGTGAGCACCCAGAAAGGTTCATCTATGAGGGAAACACTACCAGTTAGAGAAAACTGGAGTCTGCTATTACAGCTTGTATTTAACAAAATATGACTACTTTGACTCAAAGAAATATGAGTAAGATAAGCCTCAGAACCAACTCTTCAGACCTGGCAGGTTCTCACCCTAGGGCGGCTGCAAGGTCTCCTAGTAACTGCATGTCCTATGTGATTTGGTAGCAAGAGGAACTCTGAATGTTGGGAAAGAGAGACCAACGAGGAATATCTCATTAATACTGATGAATATTTATCTATGTATCCTCTGAATATAAATTTTAACCTGATTTTCTTACCCTTTCCTAGTGAACTGTTCAAAGTTAAAATCTAGTTAGGAAGTTCCATTCTCCAGCTAAATATGTAGCCTGATGACAGAGGCACATACAACAGGGACC
Source organism: Balaenoptera acutorostrata (assembly GCF_949987535.1). NCBI lineage: Eukaryota > Metazoa > Chordata > Mammalia > Artiodactyla > Balaenopteridae > Balaenoptera > Balaenoptera acutorostrata. The sequence goes on along the minus strand of NC_080065.1, from coordinate 54,308,996 downwards.
AAACCAAACCAAAAACAAAAATTCTATATTTGACACTTTGTCAAAGTGGAGCTATGGATTTTACAATACACAAGTCATTACAGAATGTAATTTATGCTTAACTGCTGTTAATATTTAGGAGTTCCTATTTCATTAGGTAGATAAACTATAGTTAAAATTTTATCCATTTTAATGTAATAATTCCACTTAATATTTGGTACTGCAATATTTTATACCCATAATTTTTATACCTGAATAGGAAAAGAGTTACAAATACTTTAACCCTTTGGCCCAGGAGAAATCTGCTAGTACTATAAGAACTTCTTAGGTTAGAGAATTTATCCAAGCTTTCATCTCAGCCACCTTGTGTTTAAGTTGTGCTTATTGATGTCCTTTAAGACTCTGGAGCATTAAGAATTATTTCAGTAACTGTTTCATTACCCAAGAATAACTAGTTTACCCTCTGTTAGAGGAATAATAAGGCCAAGAGGAGATCTACTAAATTAAGCCCAATTCAACCATAACCTTTATTGTGCTCTTAGTATGATAAAGACAAAATGCTAAGTACTTTGTACTGTTATGATGTATACTGTTATTATTTTGTATTTAAAGTTACACTTCAAGATTTAGAAAAAGGCTTTTGAAAGCCTATGGATAGGGATATACTAGTGGATCTTCAAAGCAGATAGTCGGAAGCAGCCGCATAGCACAGGGAGATCAGCTTGGTGCTTTGTGACCGCCTAGAGGGGTGGGATAGGAAGGGTAGGAGGGAGATGCAAGAGGGAGGAGATATGGGGATATATGTATATGTATAGCTGATTCAATTTGTTATAAAGCAGAAACTAACACACCATCGTAAAGCAATTATACTCCAATAAAGATGTTAAAAAAAAAAAAAGGTTATCACAGCATCCATTCTCGGCTTCAAAGAATCCATGATTCTCTGTCTTCTGTATGAAAAGAAACAGGACTCCATCCTCCCTGCCCACCATCATATTTAATGCTGCACCTCAGTTTACTTATTTATTTTTAAAAACTGTCAAAGTAACACATGCCCATGGTTTGAAAAGATCCAAATGATGTTAAAGGGCTTAAAAAACCAAAACCAAAACCAAAACAACAATGAAGATCTATTCCACTCCCTCTATCTCTAGCTCCACTCACAATCCCCAGGGACTGTTTTAAATATTCCTGTTTTCAAGCTTTTTTCTGGAGATTAACCTCCATAAGTGCAAGGCAGTGTTTTTCAACACTTGGTTTGCAAACCACTAGCCAGATGTGAAAGGATTTAGGGTGAAATTGAATGAAAAATTTTTAAATTTTCATAGTTACCTATTTATTTTAATGTATATTAGAAGAAGTGTATAAACTAGAACATCAAATACATAAATTCACAAATAAATTGTTAAGGATAAGGCTAAAATAAGTATTTTTTAAAAAAAACATGTGTCGATATGAAGAAAACCCTTAAGTAAAAAAATAATTCTGGTGGTATGTGGATACAGTAAAAATTGTAAAGGTGGTAGGAAAATGACAGAAATTTGAGAAACACTGCTCTAATCATTATGCTTATTTTTCTATTTCTTTTTTATAATAAAATATTTTTTCCATATATTAAAGCACAAGAGTGACTACACTAAAAGACATCATGAAATAGATACTCCTATTGATAAAGAATGAGTTTGTAAATATATACCATGGAATACTACTCAGCCATAAAAAAGAACAAAATAGTGCCATTTGCAGCAACATGGATGCAACCAGAGATTATAATACTAAGTGAAGTAAGTCAGAAAGAGAAAGACAAATACCATATGATATCACTTATATATGCAATCTAAAACATGGTACAAATGAACCTATCTGCAAAACAGAAACAGACTCACAGACATAGAGAACAGACTTGCAGTTGCCAAGGGGGAGGGGGGTGGAGGAGGGAACGACTGGGAGTTTGGGATTAGCAGATATAAAGTATTATATATAGGATGGATAAACAACAAGGTCCTAGTATATAGCATAGGGAATTATATTCAATATCCTGTGATTAACCCATAATGAAAAATAATATAAAAAAAAAAGAATGTATAACTGAGTCACTTTGCTGTACAGCAGAGATTGGCACAGCATTGTAAATCCACTATACCTCAATAAAAAAAAATGAATAAGTGTGGATTTTGGAGGCAGTGATGATTCTGTACAAGATGAACAGAAAAATGAAAAAGTTGAGGCATGGATGAACGCAAGAACAAAACCACTATTAGCATAAGAATGAACAGACCAGACTTTTGGGTATAGAATAAGAGAAAGTATGAAATGCCGTTCATGGGAATAGGGACAATAGAACAAGACCAATTACAGGTTGTCACAGTGGATAAAAAGAGGAAATGTGATGTTCTTTTGGATGAGCTGTATGTCCTGGATAAAGCCCAGCAGGACATCTCAGAGTCAGACAGAATACAGGATAACTTGTCACTGTGTGGGACTGGCCCAAACACTGCAGGATATCTGTCATCCCTGCCCCTGCTGACTAGATGCCAGTAGCATCCTCCTATTATTGTGACAGCCAAAATATCCCTGGTGAAAAATATCATAAGCCTGCTTTATGCTTAAAATCCTAGATTAGGTTAAATGTTATTTCTTTACTTAGTTAGGGACTTCTACACACAAGGTCAAGACTTAGCCATTTTCTTTTCCTTTTTTTCCCAATGGAGTTCACTTCTGCTTATCAGCATCTAGTTCCACCATGTAAAGGCACAAGGGTAGTGGCATGGAGTGGGTGGTCAAAAAGGAGACAGAGGTTGAATGCAGGAAAATAGTGGAACAAGGGTAGAAATCTTCCTTGCTGAGCTTTGGGTACATTTGAATGAGGTGAGAGCAGTGAGTGACTTCACAATTGAGAGTTAAGTTGTACTGACCCTGTGGCTCCTTATGCAATACCTGAGACACTTGTATCTTCCATATGAGCATGGGCTGGGATCCCTGAACAATGAACACTGAGTCTATAGTAGGACTGCCCATACCAGTGTTCTCCAGAGTCAGTCCACAATAGGGGCAGTGACATGCTTGGTTTGAAGGCTTCAGTCATAAAGTCAATTCAAGAAAATATGATGCCTTCCCTTAAAATGAAACCATAATCTCCTTGGCTGAGGGATTTCTCCCCCCTCACTTGGATGACCCTCTGTCCATTTAAAGCCTTTTCCCTTCCTCAGCCTGCTGATGAAGGTGGCCTGCAGACCCTGTTATACAGCATGTAGCACCTCTCTGAACAGACCTACTGTTGGGGTGCTGATGTGGGAGTTCCTTGTCTGAAAGAACGAGGCTGTCAGTCAATCAATAGGAAAGGTCTTCCCTATCCAGAGGTCTTTCTCCTCAGCTCTGCCCATCCTGGATTCTTTTTCATCTCCACAGACAAAAGAACTCTTAACATCAGAACTTTTCCCAGTCTCACAAGCAGGCTTAGAGTCTTCCATGTGCAAAGTTTATTCTGCTGTTTTCCAAAGTGACTTTGCCATTTTATACTCCAACCAGCAACATATGAGTTCCATATCTCCATATCCTTGTCAACACTTGTTATTGTCTATCTTTTTAATTATAGCCATCCTAGTGACTGTGAAGTGATATCTCATTATAGTTTGGATTTGCAACTAATGACTAATGATATTGAGCATTTTTTTCATGTGCTTATTGGCCATCTTTATATCTTCTTTGGAGAACTGTCTATTCAAACTCTTTGTCCATTTTAAAATACGGTTATTTGTTTTTTAATTCTTGAGTTGTAACAGTTCTTAATATATTCTAGATACTAGACCCCTGTCACATATATGACTTACAAATATTTTCGTTTATCCTGTGGTTATCTTTTCACTTTCTTGATAATATCCCTTTAAGCAGAGAAGTTTTTAACTTTGATGAAGTCTGATTTATCTATTTCTTCTTTGGCTGTTTGTGCTTTAGGTGTCATATCTAAGAAACCATAGCCCAATCCAATTTCAAAAAATATTTACACCTATGTTGTCTTCTAAGAGTTTTATATTTTTATCTCTTACATTTAGGTCTTTGTTTCATTTTAAGTTAATTTGTGTATGTGTGCGTGTGTGTGCGTGTGTGTGTGTGTGTGTGGGTGTGTGTATTCATAGTGTGAGGGAGGGTTCCAAATTCATTCCTTTGCATATGAATATCTAAATGTGACAGGCTCTCTATGTTCTACCGAGTATAGTGGTAGATTTCAGTAGATTTTAAAAAAAATAAATGTTTTTCTATTTGCTGTATATCCTTAGTACAATTTCCATAGACTTAAATGAAAAAAAAAATCATTTCACCAGTTAAACGGTTGTTTTGCTGGGGTGAGGATCCATGAAGCTTCTCACGCTACCATTCCAGAAATCTTCTTCACTATTTCTTAATTTATCAACTTTAAATAATATTGACTTCCTTCTAGGAGCATTTGGGTCTTTTGCAATATCTTCTTCCCTTCTCACCTCTCAAATTTTTGTGAATAATATCATTTTTAGTTTCTATATTGTCTATCTTTATTATTAGAACGCTTTTATCAGTTAGGATGCTCTTGGTGTACACTAATAGAAAATTTATTCAAACTGCCTTAGTTAATTAGTAAATTTAATATTTCATGTAATAGAAAATTCAAAGGTAGGGTAGGCTTCAAACCCGGCTGACTTGGTGGTTAAACAATGTCATCAAGACCCCTTGTTCATTTCTTTCCTTAGTTTTACTATCCAAAATAAAGACTTTATACTAAGCTGGTTCCCCACTTGCTCATAAGATGGCTGCCAGTAATTATTCCTATTACACACTTTCTTGTTTATGTCCAATGGGGAAGAAACTAGCTTTTCCATCTCATGTCTTAAGAGTAAAGGCAAATTTTAGTCTCACCTCATCACTCAGAACTGAATCACATGCCCATTTATGAACCTATCACTGGCAAAAGGAATAGATTACCAAAAAGCCAAAGATGGGTTCATCTACCCAGGAGCCACCTGGCCTATGCTGAGGGAGTTAAATACTGGAATAAAACTCAGGGTATGTTAGGAAGAAAGATGTAATGGATACGAATTAGCAACCAATAGTGTCTACTACCTATCTTGTTGTATGTTTTTCTGTTAACTTTTTTTCCCATATTTGCTAGTTTTATTTATTTATTTAACTTTTTTTTTAAAACATCGTTATTGGAGTATAATTGCTTTACAGTGGTGTGTTAGTTTCTGCTTGATAACAAAGTGCATCAGCTATACATATACATATATCCCCATATCTTCTCCCTCTTGCATCTCCCTCCCACCCTCCCTATTCCACCCCTCTAGGTGGTCACAAAGCACTGAGCTGATCTCCCGTGCTATGCAGCTGCTTCCCACTAGCTATCTATTTTACATTTGGTAGTATATATATATCCATGCTACTCCATTAACTTTTGACAGTATTATCTTGACCTCCACTAACAAATGATATTAATGCCTTCTATACTGTCTTCTATATATGCTCTCCCACTTCAAATTCTCAACTTCTAGTGTATCAAGAACTTTATCAAGATCACATCTAACAGTGTTAAGAAATTTAAGCAAAATCGCATTAAATACTGAATGTTATATTGAGAGTTCAGGTTTAAATCATTATTTTGCTAAAGCACACTCTATGGAATAAATCTGGAAGGAATTTCATCATAACTCTATCCACTGAACTACTCTAAATTACAACTAACCCCTTATTCATTTGCCAAATATCTTCAGTTCCTTTAGAAAATGACAACCTTCCCACTTTAATCTTTGATAATAACTGTCCCCTGGTTTGTACACAATTGGAATGGTGACATTAGGTAGCTGAGATGATTAATTCATTCACTTGATAAATAATTCTCAGGGTTCAGTAAAGTTAACAGAATAGTGTAAGATTGGAAACTGACTTTCTCCCAAAATATCAACAAAAGCAGCTGAAACCAGAAGTGGAAAAAAATCCCATTTACAATTGTAGCAACAAAAATATACAGGCATAAAGCTAATAAGAATTTTGCTGTGCCATTTGAAAGGAAATTACAGAAATGTTATTGAGAGGCAATATGCTTTCAATATTATAACAATATTATAAAAATGTCAATTAAAATGTGAATTATTCCCCAACTTATAAAATTAATTCACTTGTGAGTTATTAAAACATAAAGCTAGAATAATTATAAGACCGAAGTAATGGTATAGGACAAGATAGAAATATGAATGGAAAAGAACAGCTGCCAAAAAACACAGAAACATTTTAGTAATTATCTTCATTACCTAAAAAAGGCAGTTCAATCAGCATAGAAAAAAATGAATTGTTCAATAATTGTTACTGGGATAAATGCTTACAGACACGGAATAAAGGGACTATATATTTTTTTAAATTATGACTTAAGCTGTTTATTCTTTCTAAGTTAGTAGAAAACTATTATGCAAGGTTTATTATTATAATTTTTTGTTTGTGGTTTTCTTGTTTTGTTTTTGAAAGGTACTATATTTTTAACCAAACCACACACCATAATAAATGGACTGGAATTAAGAGTAGGGAAATGAGGACAAAATGAAAACCAAAATAAATATAGGTAAAGAGACTATTTATATACAGTAAGTCCCCTACATACATACCTTCAAGGTGCGAACTTTCAAATATGCGATCGTGTGTTCACATGTCCAATCACATAAGTTAGTTCACGTGTCTGGCATACGTTATCACATGTGTGCATCCTCTACAAGTGGTTGTACTCTTGTGTATTTTACTGTACAGTACTGTATAGAGTGCAGTAGTACAGTATCTTTATTTCAAGCTCAGGATGTCTGGAAGCAAGCGTAAAAGCAGCAGTGATGTAGCTGGTACTACTGTACTTTTCAAGGTACTGTACTGTAAGATTAAAAAGTTCTATTTTTTGTGTTTGTTTGTTTTTTATGTATTATTTGTGTGAAAAGTATTATAAACCTATTACAGTACAGTACTATATAGGTGATTGTGTTAGTTGGGTACCTAGGCTAACTTTGTTGGACTTACAAACAAATTGGACTTACGAATGTGCTCTCAGAACACAACTCGTTCATATGTAGGGGATTTACTGTAATTCTGTAGTGGATAAGGCCTTTTAATACCTAACTTTGAAATTAGAAATAATAAAGGCAAAGGTTGCTACATAAGACTACATAAAATATAGAAGTTCTGCACATTCATAAAATATAATAAACGTAATTCAAGTACATATGACAAAATAGGAAAGTGACTTGCCACATATGACAAAAGCTGACATTACTGAAAAAAAAAATCCTCTTGCAGTAAACAAGAAAATGATGAACAGACCAAAAGAAAAATCAGCAAAGGGCATGGTAAGGGATTTAAAAGGAAAAAAATGGATAGTCCAGAGTGTTGAGAAAATAAGCCCATTATATTGCTGCTTGCAATAATTTTGGAGCATAATTTTGTAACATATACATAGCCTTAAAACACATATAGGTTTTAACTACCAATTCTACTCCTGGAAATCCATTACAAGGAAATGCTCGGAGATGTGTGCAAATATTCATCCATATATATCAGCAAATAAATGAATGATAAACAACTAAACTAAATAGTAGATAGCTTAAGTAGATCATGATATAATCACAAGAATTTAAAGTAAAACAAGGGACTTCCCTGGTAGTCCAGTGGGTAAGACTCTGAGCTCCCAATGCAGGGGGCCCGGGTTCGATCCCTGGTCGGGGAACTAGAGAGCACATGCAAGCTGCAACTAAGAGTTCGCATGCTGCAACTAAGAAGTCCACATGCTGCAACTAAAGATCTTGCTGCTGCAACTAAGACCCAGCTCAGCCAAAATAAATTAAATAAATAAATATTTTTTTTTAAAGTAAAACAAAAGCCTTATGTTCAAAATGAACATTTTACAAAAAAAAAAAAGATTAAGTATATGGATATAAAATATTCTGGAAGAATACTCGATAAATGTGATCTCTAAATGGTAGGACTATGGAGGATTTTGAGCTTATAATTTTATTTGTATACTCTGATTTTTTCTACAATGAAATTGCATTACTTATATAATTTTAGAAGTTATTTTTATAGGAAAACCAGATTTTATATATATATATATATATATATATATATATATATATATTTTTTTTTTTTTTTTCTGGCTACTGGCAATGTTGCTTTCCCTAATCTATACTCTGATATGCCCTGAGCTCTTATCAAAGAATACCATAAGATACCATGTTAGAAAACCTGATATTGCATTTGCTCTGAGGATGCTTTTGAGGACACTGCCTACTCTATCTCTCAATATGCCTAGAAATCACATTAAAAAATTTCTTTTAAAGTGCTGGAAAAAACTTCTCTTGCCCTTAGGAGTTGGTATGTTTCTTTCCATCGATCATGAGAATCATTTAATTGTATGCTTATTTTATTTTTTCTTAGGCAGCCAGAATATTAAAACGAAATACTTCATTCAATACTTCCATTGCCTTGCTACTTCACTGCATATATATTTTAAAACATGTCAAATCTTTTTGAGGTAGGTATAAATAACTAAGTAGTATATTCCCATTATTATTATCAGCTTCTAAATAACAGTACACAACCAAATTTAGTCTCCAATGGAATAAATATTCCCAATATGATTTATTACATAGAAGAACCAATTTTGGAAATAAAGGAAAATATGACATTGTTGCTTTGATAAATGAACCAAGAGAGTCAAGTCATTATTGTTTTAAGACATTAAGGAAAGCAATTTTAAAATCCCTGTCAACATTAAACTGGATCATGGAAGGCAGGGACATCTGTCTAAATCACTACGTACATTCCCTAGATGCTTCCCTTCAAAACAGGCTTTCAGTAAATGCTTTCTTGCATAGATGGTCAGAGAAAACACTGAGAAAGAGATGTTACTCTTCACATTTCATTCACTCCAAAGCACCTAGCAAGGGATCTAGTACTAGAAAAGAACCCTTATTTTTCCCACTTCAATGTAAGCCAGAGAAGAATAACTTCCAGTAAGCTTCTGTCCTCCCATGGATTTGCTTCCTTCCCTCTCTCCACTCCTTACTTGCTCTTCCCCATGAAAGGAAGAGTGATCTGCCAGTGTGACAGATGACAGCCTGGAGTCCCTGACCATGTTTCTCTATTGGGTAGAGTCAACTGTACTTGGCATGTCCTTTTGTCTCCAGGTCTGTCTGTGCTCAGTGCACTGATTTTGTGCTCCAAACTATATGCACTAGGCAGATCAGAAAGGCAAAGCTTTATTTTCTCTTCACTGTGTGATTACTGAGCCTGTAAGCCAGGTTTGCAAGCCTTCATGCAGCTGGTTGGGTTAAGGCATGCAAAGCTTATTTTTATAAACTGATTCTTCCTTGCAGATGGGTCCTTGGATTTTCTTTTGCAGAAGAAAAATGTACCATGTGTTTTCTACAGTTTTACTATTAATAAAGTACATACTTTGATCCTCATTTGGTTCCTCTATGGTTGAGGCGAGAATGTGGATATAGAAATTTCCTTCCCTAAGGTTTAGCACACAGTAGTGCACTCAATAAATATCAGCTCTGCTTACTTCTATCATTTTTCCCTTTCACCTTAGCAGGTTTCTATGTTCCACATTCATTAGTTTTTCCTTTCTCCATTAGTATGTTTTAAATATTGTGTTATATTCCATCTTTACATGATAATTAGGTAAACAAATCCTTGTTCCAATTTTACTATCTTCTAGTTCAAGAAGAAAGACCTTAAGAACAACAAGAAGGTTGAGAAGATTTGGAGTCTGGGGGAAAGGTCTAATAGTTATCCTCAGATATTTACAGATTTATTCTCTGAGACTTCAGAGGAAAAAACATGGGCCAAAGAATGAGGAGTAGTGGAAGGCAGATTTGAGGAATAAATAATCAATAGGGCTGCTTCAAATTTTAATGGAATGTCCTTGACACTGGAGATGTTCAAGTAAATGCTGAACAATAACTAGTTAGGATGCTTTAGAAAAGAATACTAATAGAGGAGTAGAGATGAGAAACTATTCTCATCTATGATTCTATGATTTTAACAAGTTCTAATGAGTTGGGCAAGCACTGTTTTATAAACTAGAGAGTAACAAATTATGCTGTATATGATTTTCAATAACTTTCTCATAATAATTCATACAGTACCTTTAGAACTGGAACAAAGAGGTAGTCAAAATAATCAGGCAATTGTGTTAATGAAAGACAACAGTTACCTGTCTGGAAAAAGACTCTGGAAATAATTGTCCGACACAACGGGCAGGGAGTGCTTGCAGGATTGTCTTTGGCAAGAGTCCGTAAGCAGGGCTCACAGAAGATGTGGTGGCAAGGGTAACACATGTAGGGGTTGAAATAAACATCCAGACACACTGCACAGATGTAGCTCTCCTTTTCTTCTGCATATTCATTGTCATCATCTGTACTCATCTCATTATCCAAAGTCTGCAAAACATAAGCAAAAACGATTTTTCTTAGTTCAGTATGAGATTGGTTTCCCTGAGAAATAGAGACATTGATTTTATATTTTCTTAAAATGAATGAAAATATTTATGAGAAGCAGGTAATATCTGTTTCTGTGCATAATCAAAGTGACAGAAATGCTACCTCGCAAAGTGGGAAGAAACTGGAAACATACATGAAAAACCCAGAAGTCTTATTCATTTTAGTATTTTTATATAATGCTAAATGTTAAAATATAGTACCTGAACACATTAAGTATACCTGTATCTCTATTTAACCAGCACTACTTAAGTAAGTGTTAGGTCCTAGGATGACAGGTTCCCCCTGTCTATTCCACTCCCATCACAGCAAATAAGCTGACTGTCGCAAGATGATAAAGCCTTACGTGGGCATTCACACATGAAGAGAAGTGAGGGTAAGAGGATGTCATACTTCATCTTCACACCATGCATGGAGCGTTTTTATTCTACATTTTGCACCTTCCTGAACCTCAAAGCCAATAAAAGGCCAAACCCTAAGGTATGTCAGGAAGTAGATAAGGTAAAGAAACTTGTAGTAATTCTGGGATGAGCCTTGTAACTGGGAAATATGATGATCCCTCTCCTCTCTCCCAAATGGAAGTTAAGAAAGACGCTATTAAAAGGTAGTTAGGATTTGTTATAAAGCATAAACTAACACACCATTGTAAAGCAATTATACTCCAATAAGGACGTTAAAAAAAAACAAACAAACGGTAGTTAGGAAAGAGGCACTCAGGTTAGCAGCACAAAATCTGGTGGCTGAATTCCTGTTACTTAACATCACAATATTCCTCATCCATGAGGATGCTGTGAGAATTAAATGAGGTAATCCACGTAAAGCGTTAAGCACAGTGCCTGGTATCTAACAAATATTCAATAAATATTAACCATAGCCAACCTTTTCTCCTCTCTTCTTCAAAGGCCCTATAGTCTTGGCTAGAGCCTTGGGAAATTTTCCTCAAACCAGGCCTGACCTCAGTCCACTGAGGCATAATGGGAATCTACATGGTGTAGATGCTTTCCTCCTCACTTTAATGGATGTGAAAAATGGAGATCAGTGATTAATATCTGAATAGGCCTTGGGTTTAATAAATATTTTTAGGTTACATGAAATGTAAAAGTTACATAAATGAGGCAAACAGAGCCTTGAAAATACAGAAAAACCTTTCTACTGGATAAACTATTATTTGGTTTATCCAGATGGCTTTGCTTCCTCTTTCTGCCACTTGTTGATAATTTCTCTCTTTATGAAAGACATATTTGAGGCATTAGCCCATTCTTTTTAATTGGTTGTCTGATTTTTCTTAAGCATTTTTACTTAATCTAGTTATTTGTTGTTACTGGCTAGATGTGTTGCAAATATTTTTTCCTTTTCTCTGGTTTGTCTTTTCACTCTTTTCATAGTGTCTTTTGATGAAATGAAATTCTTAATTTTAAAGAACATTTTTCCTTTATGATTTAATACTTTTTGTGTCTTATTTAAGAACTCTTACTTTTTCCCAAGGTCATTAAGAGAGTCTTATTTTGCATTTAATAATATTTCATCATCCTATAATCTACCTGGAATTGATTTTCATGTATGGTGTACATTAGGGTTAAATTTCATTTTTATTTTTATGTAATTATTAATTGGTACAGCCCATTTATTGCAAAGACCTAACTTTCCTCCACTGTTCTAAAGTGCCCCATTGTTATTAGGCCAAATATGCATGGGTTGGCTTCTATTTTGTTCCATTACTTTACTGTCTATTCCTATGCCATAATCACAATCTCTTACTGTGGGCTTATAATAAGCCTCAATATCTGGTAAAGGAAGTCCTTTCATCCTAAAGTCTAATAAGAACCTGCAGTATAAACAAACAAACAAACAAACAAAACAACTAATACTAAACTTTCTTTGGGTTATTTGTATGGAAATATGTTAATATAAATGTTTCAGACATTACATGAAATTTCTAAAAATCTTAAAAAAAAAAAAAGCCCTTACTCAGGTGGATGATTACAAAATAGATAAAATTCTTCCTGTCTCTCTATGTGCACCCATATGCATTTCATCAAGATGTGGAGATTAGTTTTCCACCCTCTGAATTTGGGCTCTGTCATGTGACTTGCTTTGGCCAATGGATTGTTAGCAAATATGATGCAAACAGAGGCTTAAAAAAAGCTTGTGCATTGGAATAATCCTCTCTTGATGATCTTGGAAACCCTAGTCTACTACCATGTGAACAAGCCTAGGCTAACCTGCTGAATAGTAAGTGAATATGGTCCAGCTGCCTCCATTGTGACTGCTGACAACAAGTCAACCACCAGACATGTGTGGGTAGAGCCAATGACTGTCACCTAACTGTAAATGTACTGGTGAGCCCAGATGACACTGTGTGGATCAGAGATAAGCCATTACAGCTGAACTCAGCCCCAACTGCCAACTCAGAAAACTGTGAGTGAATATAGGTTGTTGTTTTAAACAACTAAATAAAATCTGTTTGTTACATAACAAAAATTAGTTGACACATCCTTGTCTACACATGGCTAACTTTACCTGATTTTTAGAATCTTAGTTTAAATACCAACTTCCCCAAAGGATTTCACTGCTATTCTATCTAAAGTTGTTCTGTCACTGCTACTTATTTGTCTCCTCATAATAATTTCTATTTGCCTATTTTTATATGTCTCTGAATAGAATGTTAAGATTAATAAAGGGGAATGAAAAAATATATATACATACATGCCATTTTTTCCCCAATGAATTAATAGTAGAGCCTGCTTGGTGGTGGCTTGCATTCTCAAAATGCTCATAGGTTCAGCTTGTTAAATATTTTATTGATTATATCTCTATTAAGTGTTCTTAGGTATTCTTGTAGGCCTTTTGGATATTAACAGCTAGATAACAAGCATTCTGTGAAATCTCACATAACATATACAAAGTTTAACACAGAGAAGATATGAAGTAACTGTCCCTCACCAACAGAAAGATTGTGGCTATGAGTTGAACACTAATAAAAATCTGCTGGAAAGGCAACAGTATCCACAATTTTTCTCATTATTGTTATATGACTATTCTCTCCTGTACTTAAAAGAAACTTGAAAAAGGAAAGCTGTAAGTGCACAATTAGTACCGATTTGGGCCCCCCAGATAATAAAAATATCTTTGGACCTAGATGCTTACTTACTAAAATTTTATTTCATAGTGACAGCTTATTCTGTTTGTATTACACTCTCAATATTGTGTCTTGAGATTTGAACTAATTAACCTCAAAGAAACTCATGGCATAAGACAATCATAATTTGAAGACCTTCTTAAAGCAATCCAAATTGTGGCCCTAATAACTGTATATAATTTTATTTCTATGAAGTACTTTATCTCTACATAAATAACAAAAGTGACTAGATTTCATTAAAATATACATCAAAGAAAAAAATGATTTGCTATTTAAAAACACAACAATATTATGGAAATAAACTTGAAGGTGGAAGTTTGCAAATAGAAAATGAGGTCAGAACTATTCATCTATTAGCTGAGCTACGAGACTCAATCCACAAGACAGATGTAACATATACAAAGACCTCTAGGATCACTATATTTTAAGGGACCAAAAAGGGTGAAGAGTTTTCATTACACAGAGAATTGAACATATCTGGTGATAAAAACTGTTCTGCAAGAAGACAAAAAAAACATCTCAAAGATAGAACTCCACTGGGCTTTTCTGCAAATTGGAGAGATAATAATAAAATTACTGTTGGATAGATGGTTATATTTTAAAAATTAATTACTCATTAATAGACAAATGTCAGCCTGGAAAAAGGTTTTTAATAGGTGTGTCTATGAACTCATCTTCATTTCATCAACATTTCAATTACCATAGATGGAGACCATCAAAATGCTTCTCAGAAATGGAGAGGTGACAGGAAAGATGGCTGACTAGTTAAAAACAACTAAAATCCTTTCTGAACAGGAGGGAGACCTTCAAGATGGCAGAGGAGTAAGACATGGAGATCACCCCACAAATACATCTATATGTAGAACAACTCCTATGGAACACCTACTGAACGCTGGCAGAAGACCTCAGACTTCCCAGAAGACGCCCTCAGGCGACCTACGTGCAGAGGTGGGGCCAATCCAAAGCTGAACCCCAGGAGCAGTGCGAACAGAGAAGAGAAAGGGAAATTTCTCCCAGCACCCTCAGGAGCAGCAAATTAAATCTCCACAATCAACTTGATGTACCCTGCATCTCTGGAATACCAGAATAGACAATGAATCATCCCAAAATTGAAGTGGTGGACTTTAGGAGCAACTGTAGACTTGGGGTTTGCTTTCTGCATCTAATTTGTTTCTGGTTTTATGTTTATCTTAGTTTAATATTTAGAGTTTATTATCATTGGTAGATTTGTATATTGATTTGGTTCCTCTCTTTCTTTTTTTTTTTATATACACATATGTAATTTTTTCCTTTTTCTCTTTTTGTGAGGTGTATGTGTATGCTTCTCTGTGTGATTTTTGTCTGTATAGCTTTGCTTTTACCATTTGTCCTAGGGTTCTGTCTGTCCGTTTTCTTTTATTTAGTATAGTTTTTAGCGTTTGTTATCATTGGTGGATTTGTTTTTTGGTTTCGTTGCTCTCTTCTTTCTTTCATTCTTTTCTTATTACTTTTTAATTTTTAAAAAGTTTTATTAATTAAAAATTTTTTTTTATTTTAATAACTTTATTTTATTTATTTATTTATTTATTTATTTATTTATTTATTTCTCACTTTTCTTCTGAGCCGTGTGGCTGACAGGGTCTCGGTGCTTTCGCTGGGTGTCAGGCCTATGCCTCTGAGGTGGAGAGCCAAGTTCAGGACAGTGGCCCACCGGAGACTTCCCGGCTCCACATAATATCAAATGGCAAAAGCTCTCCCAAAGATCTCCATCTCAACGCTACGACCCAGCTCCACTCAACGACCAACAAGCTACAGTGCTGGACACCCTATGCCAAACAACTAGCAAGACAGGAACACAACCACACCCATTAGCAGAGAGGCTGCCTAAAATCATAATAAGGTCACAGACACTCTCAAAACACACCACCGGACACGGTCCTGCCCACCAGAAAGACAAGATCCAGCCTCATCCACCAGAACACAGGCACTAGTCCCCTCCACCAGGAAGCCTACACAACCCACTGAACCAACCTCACCCACTGGGGGCAGACACCAAAAACAACAGGAACTATGAAACTGCAGCCTGCGAAAAGGAGACCCCAAACACAGTAAGTTAAGCAAATTGAGAAGACAGAGAAATACACAGCAGATGAAGAAGCAAGGTAAAAACCCACCGGAGAAAACAAATGAAGAGGAAATAGGCAGTCTACCTGAAAAATAATTCAGAGTAATGTTAGTAAAGATGATCCAAAATCTTGTAAATAGAATGGAGAAAATACAAGAAACGTTTAACAAGGACCAAGAAGAACTAAAGAGCAAACAAACAATGATGATGAACATAATAAATGAAATTAAAAATTCTCTAGAATGAATCAATAGGAGAATAACTGAGGCAGAAGAACGGATAAGTGACCTGGAAGATAAAATAGTGGAGATAACTATCACAGAGCAGAATAAAGAAAAAAGAATGAAAAGAATTGAGGACAGACTTAGAGACCTCTGGGACAACATTAAACGCACCAACATTTGAATTATAGGGGTCCCAGAAGAAGAGAAAAAGAAAGGGACTGAGAAAATATTAGAAGAGATTATAGTTGAAAACTTCCCAATGTGGGAAAGGAAACAGTCAATCAAGTCCAGGAGGCGCAGAGAGTCCCATACAGGATAAATCCAAGGAGAAACACGCCAAGACACATATTAATCAAATTATCAAAAAGTAAATATAAAGAAAAATTATTAAAAGCAGCAAGGGAAAACCAACAAATAACACACAAGGGAATCCCAATAAGGTTAACAGCTGGTCTTTCAGCAGAGACTCTGCAAGACAGAAGAGAATGGCAGGACAAATTGAAAGTGATGAAAGGGAAAAACCTACAAGCAACATTACTCTATCCAGCAAGGATCCCATTCAGATTCAACGGAGAAATTAAAACTTTTACAGACAAGCAAAAGCTAAGAGAATTCAGCACCACCAAACCAGCTTTACAACAAATGCTAAAGGAATTTCTCTAAGCAGGAAACACAAGCGAAGGAAAAGACCTACAATAACAAACCCCAAACAATTAAGAAAATGGTAATAGGAACATACATATCGATAATTACCTTAAATGTAAATGGATTAAATGCTCCCACCAAAAGACAGAGACTGGCTGAATGGATACAAAAACAAGACCAGTATATATGCTATCTACAAGAGACCCACTTCAGACCTAGGGACACATACAGACTGAAAGTGAGGGGATGGAAAAAGATATTCCATGCAAATGGAAATCAAAAGAAAGCTGGAGCAGCAATTCTCATATCAGACAAAATAGACTTTAAAATAAAGACTATTACAAGAGACAAAGAAGGATACTACATAGTGATCAAGGGATCAATCCAAAAAGAAGATATAACAATTGTAAATACTTATGCACCCAACATAGGAGCACATCAATACATAAGGCAAATGCTAACAGCCATGAAAGGGGAAATCAACAGTAACACAATCATAGTAGGGGACTTTAACACCCCACTTTCACCAATGGACAGATCATCCAAAATGAAAATAAATAAAGAAACCCAAGCTTTAAATGATACATTAAACAAGATGGACTTAATTGATATTTATAGGACATTCCTTACAAAAACAACAGAACACACTTTCTTTTCAAGTGCTCATGGAACATTCTCCAGGAAGGATCATATCTTGGGTCTCAAATCAATCCTGGGTAAATTTAAGAAAATTGAAATCATATCATGTATCTCTCCCGACCACAATTGTTATCTAGTCTCTCTAGCTATGAGACTAGATAACAATTACAGGAAAATATCTGTAAAAAATACAACGCATGGAGGCTAAACAATACACTACTAAATAACCAAGAGATCACTGAAGAAATCAAAGAGGAAATCAAAAAATACCTAGAAACAAATGACAATGAAAACACGATGACCCAAAACCTATAGGACGCAGCAAAAGCAGTTCAAAGAGGGTAGTTTATAGCAATACAATCTTATCTCAAGAAATAAGAAACATCTCAAATAAACAACCTAAACTTTCACCTAAAGCAATTAGAGGAAGGGGAACAAAAAGACCCAAAGTTAGCAGAAGGAAAGAAATCATAAAGATCAGATCAGAAACAAATGAAAAAGAATTGAAGGAAACAATAGCAAAGATCAATAAAAATAAAAGCTGGTTCTTTGAGAAGATAAACAAAATTCATAAATCATTAGCCAGACTCAAGGAAAAAAAGGGAAAAGACTCAAATCAATATAATTAGAAATGAAAAAGGAGAAGTAACAACTGACATTGCAGAAATACAAAGGATCATGAGAGATTACGACAAGCAACTATATGCCAATAAAATGGACAACCTGGAACAAATGGACAAATTCGTAGAAAAGCACAACCTTCCGAGACTGAATCAGAAGAAATAGAAAACTGGCTTCACAAGTGAATTCTATCAAACATTTAGAGAAGAGCTAACACCTATCTTTCTCAAACTCTTCCAAAATATAGCAGAGGGAGGAACACTCCCAAACTCATTCTACGAGGCCACCATCACCCTGATACCAAAACGAGACAAAGATGTTACAAAGAAAGAAAACTACAGGCCAATATCTGTGATGAACATAGATGTAAATACCCTCAACAAAATACTAGCAAACAGAATCCAACAGTACACTGAAAGGATCATACACCATGATCAAGTGGGGTTTATCCCAGGAATGCAAGGATTCTTCAATATATGCAAATCAATCAATGTGATACACCATATTAACAAACTGAAGAATAAAAACCATATGATCATCTCAATAGATGCAGAAAAAGCTTTCAACAAAATTCAACACCCATTTATGATAAAAACCCTCCAGAAAGTAGGCATAGAGGGAACTTACCTCAACATAATAAAGGCCATATATGACAAACCCACAGCCAACATCATTCTCAATGGTGAAAAACTGAAACCATTTCCACTAAGATCAGGAACAAGACAAGGTTGTCCACTCTCACCACTATTACTGAACATAGTTTTGGAAGTTTTAGCCACAGCAATCAGAGAAGAAAAAGTAATAAAAGGAATCCAAATCAGAAAAGAAGAAGTAAAGCTGTCACTGTTCGCAGATGACATGATACTACACATAGAGATTCCTAAAGATGTTACCAGAACACTACTAGAGCTAATTAATGAATCTGGTAAAGTAGCAGGATTCAAAATTAATGCACAGAAATCTCTTGCATTCCTATACACTGATGATGAAAAATCTGAAAGAGAAATTAAGGAAACACTCCCATTTACCATAGCAACAAAAAGAATAAAATACCTAGGAATAAACCTGCTTAAGGAGACAAAAGACCTGCTTAAGGAGACAAAAGACCTGCAGAAAACTGTAAGACACTGATGAAAGAAGTTTAATTAAAATTAAAGATGGAGAGATATACCATGTTCTTGGATTGGAAGAATCAACATTGTGAAAATGCCTATACTACCTCAAGCAACCTACAGATTCAATGCAATCCCTATCAAACCACCACTGGCAGTTTTCACAGAACTATAACAAAAAATTTCACAATTTGTATGGAAACACAAAAGACCCTGAATAGCCAAGGCAATCTTGAGAAAGAAAAACGGAGCTGGAGGAATCAGGCTCCCAGACTTCTGACTATACTATAAAGCTACAGTAATCAAGACAATATGGTACTGGCACAAAAATAGAAATATAGATCAATGGAACAAGATGGAAAAGAGATAAACCCATGTACATATGGTCACCTTATTTTTGATAAAGGAGGGAAGAATATACAATGGAGAAAAGACAGCTTCTTCAATAAGTGGTGCTGTGAAAAATGGACAGCTACATGTAAAAGAATGAAATTAGAACACTCCCTAACATCATACACAAAAATAAACTCAAAATGGATTAAAGACCTAAATGTAAGGTCAGACACTGTAAAACTCTTAGAGGAAAACATAGGCAGAACATTCTATGACATAAATCACAGCAAGATCCTTTTTGACCCAGCTCCTAGAGAAATGGAAATAAAAACAAAAATAAGCAAATGGGACCTAATGAAACTTCAAAGCTTTTGCACAGCAAAGGAAACCATAAACAAGACCAAAAGACAACCCTCAGAATGGGGAAAAATATTTGCAAATGAAGCAACTGACAAAGGATTAATCTCCAAAATGTATAAGCAGCTCATGCAGCCCAATATCAAAAAAACAAACAACCCAATCCAAAACTGGGCAGAAGACCTAAATAGACATTTCTCCAAAGAAGATATACAGATTGCCAACAAAGACATGAAAGGATGCTCAACATCATTAATCATTAGAGAAATGCAAATCAAAACTACAATATGGTATCACCCACACCAGTCAGAATGGCCATCATCAAAAAATCTACAAACAATAAATGCTGGAGAGGGTGTGGAGAAAAGGGAACACTCTTGCACCGTTGGTGGGGATGTACATTGATACAGCCACTATGGAGAACAGTACGGAAGTTTCTTAAAAAACTGAAAACAGAACTACCATAGTACCCAGCAATCTCACTACTGGGCATATACCCTGAGAAAACCATAATTCAAAAGGAGTCATGTATCACAATGTTCATTGCAGCTGTATTTACAATAGCTAGGACATGGAAGCAACCTAAGTGTTCATCAACAGATGAATAGATAAAGAAGATGTGGCACATATATACAATGGAATATTACTCAGCCATAAAAAGAAACAAAATTGAGTTATCTGTAGTGAGCTGGATGGACCTAGAGTCTGTCATATAGAGTGAAGTTAAATCAGAAAGAGAAAAACAAGCACCGTATGCTAACACATATATATGAAATCTATAAAAAAAAATGGTTTTGAAGAACCTAGGGGCAGGACAGGAATAAAGACGCAGACATAGAGAATGGACTTGAGGACACGGGGAGAGGGAAGAGTAAGCTGTGACAAAGTGAGAGATTGGCATGGACTTATATGTACTACCAAATGTAAAATAGATAGCTAGTGGGAAGCAGCCGTTGATCTCAACAGGGAGATCAACTCGGTACTTTGTGACCACCTAGAGGGGTGGGATAGGGAGGGTGGGAAGGAGACACAAGAGGGAAGGGATATGGGGATATATGTACACATATAGCTGATTCACTTTTTTATAAAGCAGAAACGAACACAGTATTGTAAAGCAATTATACTCCAATAAAGATGTTAAAAAAAAAATCCTTTCTGGAACAAGGTATGCCATCAACAAATAATATAAAAATATAAAATAGGCTAAACCAGATAGCAGAGTCAAGATTTAAAATAAAAGTTAATAAGTTCCTGGCTTAAATCAAGATTAACAGGTATAAATATAAATCCCTCATTAAGAATGCAAACCAGACTGCAGACATAAAAGATGAATGAAACTTAGCTGAGAGCAATTCATGTAAAGAAGAGATAGAGATTTTAACTGACTAGAAGCTCAACATATGATGTGGCTACTTTAAAAAGTGGGTTTACGTGGCTACCATTTATATGATCACACCATATATGTAGCTACTTTGAGGGATGCAGAGAAACTAGAGTTATCCATAGAAGTGTATTGAGGGCCAGGGCAGCATAACTTCTGAAACTACCTCATACAAAGTACTGTTGAAAGACTGAGGATACTCACTCAGAAAAATAGTAAGAGGAGACAAGATATTCAGGTATTTGTGAGAGAGATCATAATTTTTCTCCGTGTAGTTCTTATGATTAGATCTAAAAAGGAATGAATGTTATGAGAAGAGAGACTAAAATAAATGATAAAAGAAATACCTATTCATCACCCAAAGTAATATGAACACCAGCATAACATGTTCACTCTTAAATAGTACATTTGCCACAGAGCTAAACATTTATCTGATGTTTCCTACCAAATTTTGGGGGACTTATAAATAAGATGACAAAAGTTGTACATATTAACTAATTTCATCAACACAAAGCCCCTGTGAACTAAATTTAATTATGCTCATCATTTTCTATATCAAAGGAAACTGAAAACAGCTCACTTACTGAAACTAGTGGTGAAGCCAGAATTTCAACCCAGCCAGTCTAGATCTGAAGCGACACTTTTCATCACCACATTCTTAACTGAATTAATATACTTTGAATAGTCCAGCAAATAATAAATGTTAACTGATGATGATAATGATGTACATAAAAAGAAAAATGAAATTTAGATAGGATGTATAGGGAAGTTAGAAGTATCAAGGCATCATCATTAAAATCAACAAATGAATATAATAGGTGTTCAACTGTCCAACTGCTTTTGGCCCCATAGAAATTATCCTGCAAAGTCAACCAAATGTACTCAGTCTCTCAAGCTCCTTTACAGGGTCTTCCAGTCTAAAAAAATGAGATAATAAACTGATAAATAATACAAACAACCTTTAAAAAATCTGTAAAAATTAGTACAAAAATTAATAGATCAAAATTTTTTTTAAATAATAATGACAACAAAGCAGCAGTGACATTTAGTTTATTTACAATTATTGTGATTACTGTTATGTTTGGCCTTATTCCTTCACTTCCTATTTTTTTTCAAGAAGTAATAGTTGGGCAGTAGTTAAGAGCAAGACTGCAGTGCCAATCTTGCTGGACTCTGCCACTACTGCCTGTATGACCTTACACAAGTTACTTATCTCCCTGGGGTCTCACTTCCCTTATTTGTAAGGTGGGGATACTAAAAGTACCTAGCTCATAGAGTTGTTGAAAGGATTAAAAGAGTTAATATGTACAAAGCACCAGAACAGTGCCTGGAATATAAAAAGTGCTATCTAAGTGTTTGCTGCTACTATTATATCCTATTTCTTTTCTCTAATAATTATTCTTAACTTTTAACCAAAACAGTTAAAGTTTAATGTTTATAACCTCCCTCTTCTGAACAAGACCTAGAAGGCATTTTACTTCCCACTCAAAAACACAAAGACGGCTTACGTTTTATTGCAGTCATCTGAATTTTATTTCTAAAATCTTAATAATTGCTTAAATATATTATGCCTCTACTTTGTCAGGATTATCTTCTTAAAATCAATTAATCTATATTTATTTTTAACTATGTTTTACTGTCTGCTTATTTTTATTCTTCAGCTTATTTAACAATGTTTTCTTGTATCCCTTATTGTCCTCTCTCTTGAATTCCATTTTTTGTTGTAATCTATCCTTGAGAATTCTTTTTTCTTCGGAAATATATATGGGTGGTAAACTGTATGTTCTTGCATTTTTTTTATTCCTTTCTTTTTATTTATTTATTTATTTATTTATTTATTTATTTATTTATTTATTTATTTATGGCTGTGTTGGGTCTTTGTTTCTGTGCAAGGGCTTTCTCTAGTTGCGGCAAGCAGGGGCCACTCTTCATCACAGTGCGTGGGCCTCTCACTATCATGGCCTCTCTTGTTGCAGAGCACAGGCTCCAGACGCGCAGGCTCAGTAGTTGTGGCTCTCGGGCCCAGCTGCTCCGTGGCATGTGGGATCTTCCCAGACCAGGGCTCAAACCCGTGTCCCCTGCATTGGCAGGCAGATTCTCAACCACTGCATCACCAGGGAAGCCCTCTTGCATGTTTTAAGTCCCTTTATTTTGTCTTCACATTTGAATTCTATTTGAGTATAATTCTAAATAAAAAATAATTTCACTCAAAACATTGAAGACAGAGAGAGGAAACCAAGATGGCAGTGTAGGAAGATCTTAAGCTCAACTTTTCCCATGGGCACACCAAAATTACAACTATTTATAGAGCAACTACCCATGAGAATGACCTGAAGACTAACAGGAAAGATGTTCCACAACTAAAGGTAAAAAAAGAAGGAACCACAATAAGATGGGTAGGAGGGGCTGAAACAAAATGCAATGTAGTTAAGACCCACACCCTGGGGTAGGTGACCTACAGAAGGGAGAATAATCACAATTGCAGAGGCTCTCCCCAAGTTTCAAGGGATCCAAGCCCCACCTAGGGGGTCTCCAGTCCTTGGGTCCTACACTGGGAAGACAAGCCTCCAGAAAGTCTGGCTTTGAAGGCCAGTGGGATTTGTGTATAGGAGAGCTGGAGGGCTGCAGGAAACAGGGACTATGCTCTTAAAGGGTGCACACAAATTCTCACAGGCTCTGAGACCCAGTGCAGAGTCAGTAATTTGAAAGGAGACCAGGTCAGACCCATCTGCTGATATTGGAGAGCCTCCCAAAGAGGTGGAGGCAACTAAGACTCACCCTGGGGACACAGACACTGACAGCAGCCATTTTGGGGAGCTCCTTCTACCAAGAGGACACTGGTGCTGGCAAGTAATATTTTGGAGTCCTCCCTCTAGCCCATTGGCATTGGGACCCAGCCCTGCTAACAAGCCAGATGGTACCAGTTCTGGCAAACCCCAGGTAGAGGAGTCAGTCAAGTGGGGATGTAGCCCTGTCCACCAGCCAGTTGGACACCAGCCCCAGGATCCCCCACACCTCCCAGCAAGCTTACCTGGGACTTAACACTGCCTAAGAGTGGGCCAAGGCAAGCCTCAGAACCCCCAGGCCTGAAGCCAATTGCACCAGGACCTGGCTCCACCCACTAGCAGGCTGGGACAAGCACTGCAACCTCTAGCACCTGTATCCGGCTGTCCCAGGACCCAACTCCATGACCCTGCTCACAAGTAGGCCAGCACTAGCCCTGGGAACCCTGGGCCCTACAACCAGCCAGCCATGCCAGGACCTGACCCTGCTCACCAGCTCTGGTGACCAGAGGGAAGTGAGCTGCTGGGCCCCATAGGAAATCTCCAACACAAGGCCATTTCTCCAAGATTAGGAAATGTAACCAACCTACCTAATACATATAAATAAATGTGAAAATTAGCAAAAATGGGGTGAAAACGGAATATGTTTCAAATGAAGGAATGAGATAAAACCCCAGGAGAAGAAAGAGATGAAGCAGAGATAAGCAATCTACCCAATAAAAGTTCAAGGTAATGATCATAAAAATGCTCAATTTGGGAGAAGACTGGATGAACATAGTGAGAGGTTTAACAAGGAGTTAGAACATATAAATAAGAACCAAACAGAGATGAAAAATACAATAACCAAAATAGAAAAAACACTAGAAGGAATTGACAGTGTATTAGATGATGCAGAGGAACAGATAAGTGAGATGGAAGACAGAGTAGTGGAAATCATTGAAGGTAAAAAGAATAAAGAATAAAAAAAAATGAAGACAGTTTAAGAGGCCTCTGGGACAACATCAGGCACACTAACATTCATATTATAGGGATCCCATAAGAAGAAGGGAGAGAGAAAGGGGTAGAGAACATATATGAAGACATAATAGCTGAAAAATTCCCTGACCTGGGAAAGGAAACAGACATACAGGTCCAGGAAGCACAGAGAGTCCCAAATAAAATCAACCCAAAGAGAACCACACCAAGACACACTGTAACTAAAATGGCAAAAATAAAAGATAAAGAGAGAATATTAAAAATGGCAAGGGAAAGCAACAAGTTATTTACAAAGGAATGCCCATAAGGCTATCAGCTGACTTCAAAGTAACTCTACAGGCCAGAAGGCAGTGGCATAATATATTTAAAATAATAAAAGGAAAAAACCTACAACCAAAAATACTCTACATGGCCAGGCTTTCATTCAGATTTGATGGAGAGACAAAAATTTTATAGACAAGCAAAAGCTAAAAGAGATCAGCACCACCAAACCAGCTTTATAAGAAATGTTAAAGGGGACTTTAGGGGGGACTTAACACCCCAATTACATCAATAGATTATCCAGATAGAATCAAAGAGGAAACATTGGCTTTTAATGACATATTAGATCAGATAGATTTAATAGCTATATATAGAGCACTCCATTCAAAAGCAGCAGAATACACATTATTTTCAAGTGCACATGGAACATTCTCCAGGATAGATCACATGCTAGGCCACAAAACAAGTCTCAGTAAATTTTAAGACTGAAATCATATCAAGCATCCTTTCTGACCACAAAGGTGTAAGTCTAGAAACCAACTATACGATAAAAATTGCAAAACCCACAAGTACATGGAAGTTAAATAATATGCTACTAAACAACCAATGGGTCACTGATGAAATCAAACATGAAATAAAAGAAAATACCTGGAGACAAATGAAAACGAATACACAATGATCCCAAATCTATGGGGCCCAGAAAATCAGTTCTAAGAGGGAAGTTTATAGCAATACAAGTCTACCTCAGGAAAGAAGAAAATCTCAAAAAAACAACCTAACCTTATGCTTAGAGGATCTACGAAAAGAACAAACAAAACACGAAGTTAGTAGAAGGAAAGAAATAATAAAGATCAGAGCAGAAATAAATGAAATAGAGACTAAAAAAAATAATAGGAAAGATCAATGAAACTGACAGCTGCTTCTTTGAAAAGATAACAATAATTCATAAACCTTTAGCCAGACTCATCCTGAAATAAAGAAGACCCAAATAAAATCAGAAATGAAAACGGAGAAGTTACGATCAACACCATAGAAACACAAAGGATCATAAGAGATTAATATGAAAAATTACACACCAATAAAATGGACAACCTAGAAGAAATGGATAACTTTCTAGAAATGCACAATTTCCCCAGACTGAATTAGGAAAAAATACAAAATATAAACAGACCCATTATCAGTAATGAACTTGAATCAGTAATGATAATTTAAAAAACTCCCAAAAACAGAAGTCCAGGACCAGATGGTTTCACATCTGAATTCTACCAAGCATTTAAGGAAGAGTTAACACCTATCCTTCTCAAATTATTCCAAAAAATTGAAGAGGAAGGAACACTTATGAACTCACCACTCTGGTATCAAAACCAGATAAAGCCACCAAAAGAAGAGAAAATTGCAGAACAGAAATGCAAAAAGTCCTCAACAAAATATTAGTGATCCAAATTCAACACTATATTAAAAGAAGCATATACCATGATCAAGTGGGATTTATCCCAGGGATGCAAGGATAGTTTAATACACATGGATCAATCAATGTGATATACCACATTAACAAAGTGAAGAATAAAAACCATATCACAGTCTCAATAGATGCAGAAAAAGATTCTGACAAAATTTAACATCCTTCTATGATAAAAATTCTCCAGAAGTGGGTATAGAGGGAACATATCTCAATATAATAAAATCCATATATGATAAGCCCACCGCTAACATTATACTCAACAATGAAAAGCTGAAAGCATTTCCTCTAAGATTGGGAAAAAGACAAGGATGCCTACTCTCACCACTTTCCAAAGAAGACATACTGGTGGACAACAGACACATAAAAAGATGCTCAGCATCACTAACCATCAGTGAAATGCAAACCAAAATTCAAAGAGGGATCACCTCACACTTGTAGAATGGCTATTATCAAAAGGGCAACAAATAACAAGTGTTGGTGAGGATGTGGAGAAAAGGGAACACTCGTGTGCTGTTGGTGGGATTGTAAATTGGTGCAGACACTATGGAAAACAGTATAAACATTCCTCAAAAAATTAAAAATAGAGCTATGATCCAGAAATTCCACTTCTGGATATTTTTCCAAAGGAAACAACAACACTAATTTGAAAAGATATATGCACCCCTATATTCATTGCAGCATTATTCACAATAGCTGAGATATGGAAGCAACCTAAGTGTCCATCGATAGGTGAACAGATATAGAAGATGCGGTGTACACACACACACACACACACACACACACACACACACACACACTCTCGATAGAATATTACTCAGCCATAAAAAAGAATGAAATCTTGTCATTTGCGACAACATGGATGGACCTAGAGAGTATTATGCTGAGTGAAATAAGTCAGACAGAGAAAGACAAATACCGTATGAATGCATGTATATGTGAAATCTAAAAAACCAAAAAACAAATAAACAAATATAACAAAACAGAAACAGAATCACCAATACAGAGAACAAACAAATGGTTGCCAGAGGGGACAGGGGTCGGGGGAGGAGTGAAATAAGGTGAGGGAAAATGAAGAGGTACAAACTTCCAGTCACAAAATAAATGAGTCATGAGAATGAAATGTACAGCATGGGGAAATTAGTCAATAATAATGTAATATCTCTGTAAGGTGACAGATGATAACTTATCTTGGTGATCATTTTGTAATGTATAGAAATATCTAATCACTATGTTGCACACCAGGAACTAACATAGTGTTGTACATCAATCATACTTCAAAAACAAACAAATAAACGAACTCACAGAAAAAGAGATCAGAGTTGTGGTTACCTCCTCGTATTAGTTGTGCTTCTCCAGAGAAACAGAATAAAGAGTATGTGGGGGAGAGGGAACTGGATGAAGGTAGTCAAAAGGTACAAACCTCTGGTTATAATATAAATAAGTACTAGAGATGCAATGGACAACATCATTAATATAATTAACACTGCTGTATGTTATATATGGTAATTGTTAAGAGAATAAATCCTAAGAATTCTTATCACAAAAATACATTCTTTTTTTCATTTTATATCTATATGAGATGATATTCATTAAATTACTGTGGTAATCATTTCATGATGTATGTCATATCATAATGTAAGTATGTAATGTAATTTATAAGTTACATAATGTAACTTACATATCATTGATGTAAGTCAAATCATAATGCTGTATACTTAATCTTTTACAGTGTTGTATGTCAATTATATTTCAATAAAACTGGAAGAAAAAAGACATGGATCAAAATCTTTAAAGTACTATAAAATATTTTTATGCAAAGGCTTAGAGTATTTTGACAGATAATAAAATTATGTTACTTTCTGCATGTAAAAATATTTTATTACTTTTACTTATTTCATTAAAAAATAATTATTTGGATGTAAAATCAACTTAACCTTGAGTCCCTAGGGAATATAAAAACAAATATTCTTCATGGTAATTAATGTTTAAATTGAAAAAAGTATAAGAAAAAAAATCTTTAAAGTACTGGAATAAAAATCTATCTACCTAAATTTCTATAGCCAGTGAGTATATTTAAATATCTTTCAAATATAAAGAGGAGTTAAAGTCCGAAAGAAGAAAAACTTTGAAGATATTGATCCACTGTTTCATAGCATCTATCACTGAATATGAAAAACAAGTCTACCTTATGTTTGTTTCTTTTCTTGCTGGAAGTCTTACAACCTTCTCTTTATCCTCAGATTTGAAAAATTTTACTAGTTAGGTGTTCTTATAGTTACTCCTGTTCAGTACTCAGTAGTCTCTTTTAATCTGAAGAACAGTGTCTTTCTGCAGTTCAGTGGAAATTTCATTTTTTTCCCTAATTAATCACCACTGTTTATTCTCTGTTCCTACCTTTATATTTCTCAGTACACACAGATTGGATCTCTTTGATCTATCTTCCACGTTCAATTTTGTGTTTCTATTTTCCATCTCTTTATGTTATGCTATGTTCTGGGAGAATTCCTCAGCATTATTTTCCAAGATACAAAATCATTCAATCTTTGACTTAACAAATATTCATTGAGTGCCTACTAAGGACTGTACACCATTCTAGGTGTAGGTGGTAGGTATAAAGCAGTGAACATAACATACAATACATCCCTTCCGGAAGCTTGTTTTCGAGGCTTATGTTTTATGTCATTCTATTATACAGCTCTCATGCTATATTTTTTTTAATTTTAGAAATCACGTTTTTAATTTTCATGAATCATTTCATTCTTTTAGTATTCATTTATGTAATAGTAGGCTACTCTTTCCCTCAAGATATAATATCTTCTTGACTAACATAAGATAATAACTAGAACTTTTTATAATATCCCTTTGTTTTCTGGATAAATCTATTTCCTCTGGGATCAGTTTTTATGTTTATCTTCCATGTTATTGGTGTTCCTCAAAAGTCTGACAATACTTCTTCATAGGTACTGACTTTTTTAAGAGTAGTTTTAGGTTTACAGAAAAACTGTATAGAAAATACAGAGAATTCCCATATGCCCCCTCCTACTACACGCACACACAGTTTAATCTATTATTAGCATTACTGTGGTACAGTTTTACAATTGATGAACCCATATTGATATATTACTATTAACTGAAGTTCACGGTTTACATTAGGGTTCAACTTGGTTTTGTACATTCTATGGGTTCAAACAAATGCATGTCTTATATCCACAATTACAGTATCATACAGAATAGTTTCACTGCCCTAAAAATCCACTGGCTCTATCTATTCATTCCTCTCACCCTCTCCCACAACCCCTGTCAACTACTGATCTGTCTGTATATAGTTTTCCTTTTCTAGAATGTCATACAGTAGAAATTATACAGGATGTAGCCTTTTCAGACTGCCTTCTCTCACTTAGCAATATGAATTCAAAGCTCCTCATAATTGATTTTTGATCTCGAAATTATCCCAGGTCTCTAACGAGAACTGTTCTTAATTCTACATCACTTTTCTTTCTTGGGCTTAAAAACAAAACAAAACAATTGATTTGCTTCCATTTTCATTTTCTAAAGAAATACAAACCCAATTGCTTTCTATCTTTTAGAAATTCTGAAAAGATTCTGGTTCACTGATGGATTGCTCTCTTATTTTCTAGCATTGTTATATATATGTATTCTTTTAAAATAAACCTTTTTCTATAATTCTGTT
Organism: Balaenoptera acutorostrata; assembly: GCF_949987535.1. NCBI lineage: Eukaryota > Metazoa > Chordata > Mammalia > Artiodactyla > Balaenopteridae > Balaenoptera > Balaenoptera acutorostrata. The sequence goes on along the minus strand of NC_080065.1, from coordinate 54,278,788 downwards.
TTCTTTAATAGTATCCATTGAAATTAATATCATATTTCCCTTTCACTAAAAATTGTCTCCAAGGAAGTGGTAAGTATAATTAAAAGTTACAATTAATTTTATTATATATATGTATGTGTATGTGTGTATATTCCACCACTCAGGGAAAAAAAGCCAATTTCCACTAAGAATGCCCTTTATGAAGCAAGAAAAATACTAATTTTTATTAAATCTCCACCATTGAAAATGTATCTTTTAATATTACATGTGACAGAAATAGGAAGTACCTACAAAGCATTTCTGTTGCATACCAAAGCATAATGGTTATTTTGAGAAAAGCACCTTTGTTATTGTTTGAGTTGTGAGCTGACCTAGCTGCTTTTACCATGAAATACCATTTTTTATGTAGAAAAGAACAATTGTCAAAATGATTATTCATAATTGGTTATTTGGCAGACATTTTCACAAAAAATGAACAAAGTAAATCTGTCAGTTCAAGAAAAACAACTGACAGTATTTGTTGCCAATCAAAATGATGAAATTTGAGCTTTCAAGCAAAAAATCAGAATTTTGGAAAACCTGTATTTGCTTATAGTTTCTCAATACTTACAGCCTTTTCTGAAGAGATTGGTGGTGATATTAACAAATTTAAAAATATTGCATAATGAAATATGTCAATACTTTGAAGAGCTGTATAACTCAGTTAACCTTAGTTTTCAAATGTTTAATGCATGATAATATAAAATCATCCATGAGTAAATGAACCACTCAAAGTGCAAAGACAGACCAACAGATTTTAATGTAACAGAGTACTTTAAGTTCATATCAAGTGTTAGATTCCACATTATAACTAGCCTTTAATAATCTACACTTATCAAGTTCTGGTGTAATATCAAAGATAACTATCCAAAATTATCTTGAAAAGGTACTATAATACTATTCCCTTTTCTGACTACCTATCTGGCTGGGTTTTCTTAATATTCTTCAACCAAAAAAACAGACGGCAACAGTTTGCATGCAGAAGCAGATGTGAGAATTCATCTGTTTTCTATTAAGCCAAACGTTAAAGAGATTTGCAAAAGTGTAAAATGATGCCATTCTTCTCAAATATTTTAACAGAGTTATTTTTCATAAACTATGTTATTTTACCATGTAATTGTTTATCTTTATATGAATTAATAAACAAATATTTTAAATTTTTCTCAGTTTTAATGTGTATTATAGAAAATATTTATAATGGGTATACACAAAAGCTTTTTGGGGTTCTCAACAATTTTTAAAATTTTAAAGGGATCTTGAGATCAGAAAGTGTCAGAACGGATATACTAGGAGATAGAAAGCAAAGGTGATTGGGCCCTAGGCATATATTATATACTATATTAAAGTATGTAGGTATTTATTGAATTGGCAGTTTTGTCAATAATCTCGTCAATGATAATACTAAGCAAGATAATTTAGAGAGAAAACACAATGTTGGTTCTAAATTACGACAAGTTCTCATCTATATAGGATCCAAAGAAATAAAAGATGAAAGAGGTAGGAAAAAATATGCTAGTACACTGTAGATTTTAGAGGGAAGGAAGGGGAGGAAAAATATATAGCATTTATTTCAAAAAGCCACACCTAGCTATATCAGTTTCAATAGATACTTTATAAATCAGCTTTATATTTATAATTCTATTAGATGATAAATAACTTCATTTAAAATGAAAAGAAATACTATTAGACTCTGAGGTGGCCTCTACAGTATCAAGGAAAGATTAAATAATCTTCAACGCAATTTTAGTTATATTTTTACATTAATTATTTGAAAATTGGTGATTCATATTGGGTTGCTTAATATAAATATTCATCTAATCAGAACATCTCATTAATAAGCCATTCTAGATAGACTGAAAATTACTATTTCTGAATTGTTTTTTTACATCATCACTTTGCAAGACAAATGCAGCTTTAGATCAGAATTAGGTCTAGGAATCTATGTCAAAAGTATCTAAGTGCTCGTTTTACTTTTTCTATCTGTGGAAAAATTGTCTTCCACAAAACTAGTCCCTGGTGCCAAAAAGGTTGGGGACCACTGGACTAAATAAGGACTTTACATGCCTCTGAGTGGTTCACCAATGCTGGCTTAGAGTATTTTTTCCCCAGTCATGATCACACTACTCTGGGTGTTTGCAGGCTAACACAATTCTCAGTATTGTCCAGGCCATCAGACACAGAGTTATTCAGAGGCCATTTATTCTCTATGCTACTTAATTAATCACAGCCTCTATGTAGTGATGAAACTGCCTCCTACACTTACAAGACAGAAAATTCCAAAGAAGATATACTGTCATTTTCCCTATAATGGCAATTGGAAGAACTGTATCTCTATTTATCCCATTAAAAGTTGCTCTGGGGAATGCAACTCTACACAGATTATCTGTTCTCCTAATAAATATGAACATTAAACTAAAATAATAATCCTTTTATTTATGAAATAACCAAGTTAAATAAAGAGAAACATTAAGGAACAGTCCTTACCTTGAAAGAACTGAAAATGACCCACATTCACAATAAATGACTGCAAAAGCTCAGGCTACGATTTATAAATTCCTGCTAATTACTCTGGTTTGGAGACTAAAACCAATTAATTAGAATGGAAACCTTTATTTTTCTCCAGAAAATTTGAAAGAATATATTTCTGCTATTTTGGATCTCTTTAGAGCATATATGTGACTCTAAAATATACTACTTTCTATGGAAAAACTTATGACTTTGCTTTATATATATTATATTGCCCATCACTCCCATTCCTGGCATCTGAAATAAAATGTTTGCAATATTTTCTATTGACTGTCACTAATTGAAAATTTCTTTTTTGCTTTGAAAACCAAGGATGTTCTAGCAGTTATTTTAAAAATACTATCTGTACTGCATAAATTATTAGACCTTTAAAAAATGATAAATGATAGAGTGTATATTCTATGCATGTTTTTGGAAAACATTTAAACTTAATAATCACATACACTAGAGAAAGTACTATCCTGACTAAAATTAAAGAGAGAATGTTTTGTCATACTGTGTATAACATTTCTAAGATATTGGTAACTCTGGAAAGTCTTCACTTCATTTAGAGAGTCTTCTGCCATGTTTATTTAAGGCAAGAGAATGGAAATTACAGGTTATTGGTTAGATGGAAAAGGAAAATATCCAGATATTATATCTTTATTTATGCTTAGTTGCTTACACATGATCATGTCATTAAAAGACTTGTAACCATGTCCTTAAAGACTACAAAATGAAATTATTATTCTATTGAAAACATTTTTCTTAATCTCAATGTTGATGTCTGTGTGTGTGTGCGTGTTTGTGTATGTGCATGTATGTGTCCTTCCCTTTGTCTTTCTTCGTTTGGCTGTAACTGTTCATCTGCTTTACCTACATTTTATTCTGAGTGTGTCTCTGTGTACCTTCTCTGCCTATCACTGACTTTTTTTGACATATAATTCACATAACCTAAAATTCATCATTTTAAAGTGCACAACTCAGGAGGAGCATCAAGATGGCAGAAGAGTAGGATGTGGAGATCACCTTCCTCCCCACAAATACATCAGAAATACATCTACGAAGAGAAAGGGAAATCTCTCCCAACAGCCACAGGAGTAGCGTATTAAATCTCCACAATCAACTTGATGCATCCTGCATCTGTGGAATACCTGAATAGACAACGGATCATCCCAAATTGAGGAGGTGGACTTTGGGAGAAACGGTATATATATATTTTTTGCCCTTTTTCTATTTTTCTGAGTGTGTATCTGTATGCTTCTGTGTGTGATTTTGTCCGTATAGCTTTGCTTTTACCATTTGTCCTAGGGTTCTGTCTGTCCGGTTTTTTTTGTCTTTTTTTTAATATAGTTTTTAGTGCTTGATATCATTGGTGGATTTGTTTTTTGGTTTGGTTGCTCTCTTCTTTCTTTCTTTTTATTACTTAAAAATTTTTTTTAATAATTATTTTTTACTATAATAACTATTTTATTTTATTATTTTATTTCCTTTCTTTCTTTCTTTCTTTCTTTTCTTTCTTCCTTCTTTCCTTTTCTTATCTTTCTTTTCTCCCTTTTATTCTGAGCCATATGGATGACAGGATCTTGGTGCACCAGCCAGGCGTCAGGGCTGTGCCTCTGAGGTGGGAGAGCCAAGTTCAGGACATTGGTCCACCAGAGACCTCCTGGCTCCACATAATATCAAACGGCAAAAATCTCTCAGAGATCTCCATCTCAACGCCAAGACCCAGCTACACTCAACAACCACCAAGCTACAGTGCTGGATACCCTATGCCAAACAACTAGCAAGACAGGAACACAAACCCACCCATTAGCAGAGAGGCTGCCTAAAATAATAATAAGGCCACAGACACCGCAAAACATACAACCAGACGTGGACCTGCCCACCAGAAAGACAAGATACAGCATCATCCACCAGATCACAGGCACTAGTCCCCTCCACCAAGAAGCCTACACAAGCCACTGAAACAACCTTAGCCACTGGGGGCAGACACCAAAATCAACAAGAACTAAGAACCTGCAGCCTGCTAAAAGGAGACTCCAAACACAGTAAGTTAAGCAAAATGAGAAGACAGAGAAACACAGCAGATGAAGGAGCAAGGTAAAAACCCACCAGACCTAACAAATGAAGAAGAAATAGGCAGTCTACCTGAAAAAGAGTTCAGAATAATGATAGTAAAGATGATCCAAAATCTTAGAAATAGAATGGAGAAAATACAAGAAACGTTTAAAAAGGACCTAGAAAAACTAAAGAGCAAACAAACAATGATGACCAACAAAATAAATGAAATTAAAAATTCTCTAGAAGGGATCAATAGCCAAATAACTGAGACAGAAGAACGGATAAGTGACCTGGAAGATAAAATGGTGGAAATAACTACTGCGAGCAGAATAAAGGAAAAAGAATGAAAAGAACTGAGGACAGTCTCAGAGACTTCTGGGACAACATTAAACACACCAACATTTGAATTATAGGGGTCCCAGAAGAAGAAGAGATAAAGAAAGGGACTGAGAAAATATTTGAAGATATTATAGTTGAAAACTTCCCTAATATGGGAAAGGAAATAGTTAATCAAGCCCAGGAAGCACAGAGAGTCCCATACAGGATAAATCCAAGGAGAAACACGCCAAGACACATATTAATCAAACTATCAAAAATTAAATACAAACAAAAAAAATTAAAAGCAGCAAGGTAAAGACAACAAATAACGTATAAGGGAATCCCCATAAGGTCAACAGCTGATCTTTCAGCAGAAACTCTGCAAGCCAGAAGGGAGTGGCAGGACATATTTAAAGTGATGAAAGGGAAAAACTGAAAAGTAACATTACTCTGCCCAGCAAGGATCTCATTCAGATTTGACGGAGAAATTAAAACCTTTACAGACAAGCAAGAGCTAAGAGAATTCAGCACCACCAAACCAGCTTTACAACAAATGCTAAGGGAACTTCTCTAGGCAGGAAACACAAGCGAAGGAAAAGACCTACAACAACAAACCCAAAACAATTAAGCAAATGGTAATAGGAACATACATATCGATAATTACCTTAAATGTAAATGGATTAAATGCTCCAACCAAAAGACAGAGACTGGCTGAATGGATACAAAAACAAGACCGATATATATGCTGTCTACAAGAGACCCACTTCAGACATAGGGATGCATACAGGCTGAAAGTGAGGGGATGGAAAAAGATATTCCATGCAAATGGAAATCAAAAGAAAGCTGGAGCAGCAATTCTCATATCAGACAAAATAGACTTTAACACAAAGACTACTACAAGAAACAAAGAAGGACAATACCTAACGATCAAGGTATCAATCCAAGAAGAAGATATAAGAATTGTCAATATCTTTGCACCCAAAATAGGAGCACCTCAATACATAAGGCAAATGCTAACAGCCATAAAAGGGGAAATTGACAGTAACACAATCATAGTAGGCGACTTTAACACCCCACATTCACCAATAGACAGATTATCCAAAATGAAAATAAAGAAACTCAAGCTTTAAATGATACATTAAACAAGATGGACTTAATTGATATTTATAGGACATTCCATCCAAAAACAACAGAACACAATTTCTTCTCAAGTGCTCATGGAACATTCTCCAGGATAGATCATATCTTGGGTCACAAATCAAGCCTTGGTAAATTTAAGAAAATTGAAATCATATCAAGTATCTTTTCTGACCACAATGCTATGAGACTAGATATCATTTACAGGAAAAAATCTGTAAAATATCCAAACACATGGAAGCTAAACAATACACTACTAACTAAGCAAGAGATTACTGAAGAAATCAAAGAGGAAATAAAAAACTACCTAGAAACAAATGACAATGAAAATATGACGGCCCAAAACCTATGGGATTGAGCAAAAGCAGTTGTAAGAGGGAAGTTTACAGCACTACAATTCTACCTTAGGAAACAAGAAACATCTCAAATTAACAACCTAACTTTACACCTAAAGCAATTAGAGAAAGAAGAACAAAAAACGCCAAAGTGAGCAGAAAGAAATAAATCATAAAGATCAGATCAGAAATAAATGAAAAAGAAATGAAGGAAACGATAGCAAAGCTCAATAAAACTAAAAGCTGGTTCTTTGAGAAGATAAACAAAATTGATAAACCATTAGCCAGACTCATCAAGAGAAAAAGGGAGAGGACTCAAATCAATAGAATTATAAACGAAAAAGGAGAAGTAACAACTGACACTGAAGAAATACAAAGGATCATGAGAGATTACTATAAGCAACTCTATGCCAATAAAATGGACAACCTGGAAGAAATGGACAAATTCGTAGAAAAGCACAACCTTCCGAGACTGAACCAGGAAGAAATAGAAAATATGAACAGACCAATCACAAGCACTGTAATTGAAACCGTGATTAAAAATCTTCCAACAACCAAAAGCCGAGGACCAGATGGCTTCACGAGCGAATTCTATCAAACATTTAGAGAAGAGCTAATAGCTATCCTTCTCAAACTCTTCCAAAATGTAGCAGAGGGAGGAACACTCCCAAACTCATTCTACGAGGCCACTATCACCCTGATACCAAAACCAGACAAATGTCACAGCGAAAGAAAACTACAGGCCAATATCATATTGATGCACATAGATGCAAAAATCCTCAACAAAATACTAGCAAACAGAATCCGACAGCACATTTAAAGGATCATACACCATGATTAAGTGGGGTTTATCCCAGGAATGCAAGGATTCTTCAGTATATGCATATCAATCAATGTGATACACCATAGGAACAAACTGAAGGAGAAAAACCATATGATCATCTCAATAGATGCAGAGAAAGCTTTCGACAAAATTCAACACCCATTTATGATAAAAACCCTCCAGAAAGTAGGCATAGAGGGAACTTACCTCAACATAATAAAGGCCATATATGACAAACCCACAGCCAACATCGTCCTCAATGGTGAAAAACTGAAACCATTTCCACTAAGATCAGGAACAAGACAAGGCTGTCCACTCTCACCACTATTATTCAACATAGTTTTGGAAGTTTTAGCCACAGCAGTCAGAGAAGAAAAAGAAATAAAAGGAATCCAAATCGGAAAAGAAGAAGTAAAGCTGTCACTGTTTGCAGATGACATGATACTATATATAGAGAATCCTAAAGATGCTACCAGAAAACTACTAGAGCTAATCAATGAATTTGGTGAAGTAGCAGGATACAAAACTAATGCACAGAAATCTCTTGCATTCCTATACACTAATGATGAAATATCTGAAAGTGAAATTAAGAAAACACTCCCATTTACCACTGCAACAAAAAGAATAAAATATCTAGGAATAAACCTACCTAAGGAGACAAAAGACCTGTATGCAGAAAATTATAAGACACTGATGAAAGAAATGAAAGATGATACAAATAGATGGAGAGATATACCATGTTCCTGGATTGGAAGAATCAACATTGTGAAAATGACTCTACTTCCCAAAGCAATCTACAGATTCAATGCAATCCCTATCAAACTACCACTGGCATTTTTCACAGAACTAGAACAAAAAATTTCACAATTTGTATGGAAACACAAAAGACCCTGAATAGCCAAAGCAATCTTGAGAAAGAAAAACGACTGGAGGAATCAGGCTCCCTGTCTTCAGACTACAGTACAAAGCTACAGTAATCAAGACAGTATGGTACTGGCACAAAAACAGAAATACAGATCAATGGAACAGGATAGAAGGCCCAGAGATAAACCCACGCACATATGGTCATCTTATCTTTGATAAAGGAGGCAAGAATATACAATGGAGAAAAGACAGTCTCTTCAATAAGTGGTGCTGGGAAAACTAGACAGCTACATGTAAAAGAATGAAATTAGAACACTCCCTAACACCATACACAAAAATGAACTCAAAATGGATTAAAGGACTAAATGTAAGGCCAGACACTCTAAAACTCTTAGAGAAAAACACAGGCAGAACAGTGTATGACACAAATCACAGCAAGATATTTTTTGACCCATCTCCTAGAGTAATGGAAATAAAAACCGAGTGGGACCTAATGAAACTTAAAAGCTTTTGTATAGCAAAGGAAACTTTAAACAAGACGAAAAGACTACCCTCAGAATGGGAGAAAATATTTTGCAAATGAATCAACGGACAAAGAATTAATCTTCAAAATATATAAACAGTTCATGCAGCTCAATATTAAAAAAACAAACAACCCAATACACAAATGGGGAGAAGACCTAATTAGACATTTCTTCAAGAAGACATACATGGCCAAGATGCACATGAAAAGCTGCTCAACATCACTAATCATTAGAGAAATGTAAATCAAAACTACAATGAGGTATCACCTCACACCGGTTAGAATTGGCATCATCAGAAAATCTACAAACAACAAATGTTGGAGAGGGTGTGGAGAAAAGGGAACCCTCTTGCACTGTTGGTGGGAATGTAAATTGATCCAGGTACTGTGGAGAACAGTATGGAGGTTCCTTAAAAAACTAAAAACAGAATTACCATTTGACTCAGCAATCCCACTACTGGGCATATACCCAGAGAAAACCATAATTTAAAAAGACACATGCACCCCAATGTTCATTGCAGCACTATGTACAATATCCAGGTCATAGAAGCAACCTAAATGCCCATCGACAGACGAATGGATAAAGAAGATGTGGTATGTACATACAATGGAATAGTACTCTGCCATAGAAAGGAACGAAATTGGGTCATTTGTAGAGATGTGGATGGATCTACAGACTGTCATACAGAGTGAAGTAAGTCAGAAAGAGAAAAACGAATATTGTATATTAACATATATATGTGGAATCTAGAAAAATGGTACAGATGAACTTGTTTGCAAGGCAGAAACAGAGACACAGACGTAGAGAACAAATGTTTGGACACCAAGGGGGCAATGTTGCGGGGGTGGGGGTGGTGGTGTGACGAAATGGGAGATTGGGATTGACATGTATACACTAATATGTATTAAAGAGATAACTAATAAGAACCTGCTGTATAAAAAATAAAGTTCAAATTAAAAAAAGAAATTAAGTCATCTCAACCAGTGTACAAAATATTAAAAGAATAACATATACGTGCCTGAACCATCTGATGAGAGTAATAAACACAATTATTTAAATTTATCATTTTATTTTTCATTGTTTCAGTCAAACTATTATCTCTAGTTATTTCTTGAACTATTATTTCAACAAAGTTGTTATTGACTGAAATGTACTTCTAATGTATATCTTTTATATACGTATTATTATCTTCATAACATATGGCTACATTTTGCCATCATGTATAAAGATAGGTTATCTTTGTATAAGTTTACAAGATATAGTTAGAAAAGTCACCCTTTTCCTACTGAAAAACCAAACAGGTGGTATGTGAGAATTCCACAAATTGTAGAAAGAGCTTTCCCACACATAGTCAAACCTCCATTTCAAGAGAAGTACAGAAGATGCTACCTCCTGTGGCCAAGCAGTTAGTATAGATCTTGGGGGGAGGGTGGCAGCATCTCTAATTATATATTTCTCCAAAAGCCTGGGACAGGACAGCACTGATTGCAAAAACATTGCAACACTGATATTACACATGCAGTAGCATGTTTAACTCATTGATTTTAAATGCTTTTCTTGTTTTTTTCACCCCCCCAGGTCCTTCTGAGATTCTTATGAAAGCTATGGCTCTGCCCCCCAGAAAAATTGACGTACTTTCTATATATGTTATTTTGCATAAATATCAGGGGATTCACAGACACCTTAAAAAACTTGACCACTGCCTGGATTAAAAACTTCTCTTTCACCACCTGGATAGAATTTTAGCCTTAAGTCAACAAAATTTGTAACATTCAACTACCTAAAGCTATTAACATTAAATTAAGCATCTTTAAGAATATATCATGACAGCCATACTCAACGATACCATATTTTGAACTATAAACCTTTTTTCCACTACCCATTGTCTATTTTTTTTAATTAAGGAACAAAACAGTGGGAGAAATGATATGGGATGAGTATCAGGAGGCCAATCCTGATATATCAGTAGCCCTACTTGAGAAACTGTACTTTGTGTGAAACTAAATGCTCTCCAGATCTTCCCTATAAGATGTTTACTGTCCATTTTCAAGTCCCTGTCACTGTAGTCTGATATATCCTGTGGCCACATTAGGAAAAAAGGGTTTTGAATCTAAGTATTTTACAAATACACCAATATTCATGTTTCTGAAAATACTCATATTTCTGCTATTGGCAGAATAAAGCAAAGGAAGTGTGGTAATAGAGTGACTAGAAATGGCTAATCAACAGCTCTCATACCATTTCTATATAAACTTCTTCCCATCAAGTAGGAATCATGAATATTATGTTTAACCATTATATTCTTATTACTAAGGAGAGTGCTTGGCATATAGAAGATGCTCAGTAAATATGAGTAAACTTGGAGAATGTTAAGACTGGTAAAGGAGAAAAACATACTTGTCATACTGGTAGGACCCTAGAGAAACACTAAAAGTGAACACAAGAAAGATGACTAAAAATAACCTAAATGTCTACATTTGGATGCATTAGCTGGAGTTCTCCAGGATGCAGAGCCTGAGGCAAAAGTTTATATTACACTATTTTATTAGGGAGTGCAGAGGTGTGAGAAAAAAAAAAAAAGAGTCAGAGAGGGAAAAAGGGAGAGCAAACATAAGGAGATGAATTTATGAGTAGAAATTTAATTGGTATCAAGTACAGGCTTCAGAAAGGGTCTATGAACTATTACGGCCCACATGCATGTAGTATGAGTTATAACCTGTTGGGGGATAAAGAAAGAAGAAGTTATCTGCTGGTGCCCACCTCCTATTGGTCCAACATTTGCCCTAGGGAGCATTAACACCTCCTCACATCCAGGTTACAAACACACGAGAACCGGGTGGATCTCACTGCATCTCATGCTTCAGTGGTAATAAAGAAGCCCCAAGAGGCAATTACTATTAATCTGCTTGCTAGAGCAGTTGCTGGACAGAGCCCAGCTGAATTGTTCTCTGAGGTGGTAGCTAGGCCAGAACAAGTGACCAAAGGCCTAGACAAGTGAGGCTAAGAGGATTTCTGGAGGCACAAATAAACATACTTTAGTACATTCATTTGATGGAATACTACTCAGCAATAAAAAATTTAAATTAATCATATACAGTCTTTATTATATTGAGGTATGTTCCCTTTATGCCCACTTTCTGGAGAGTTTTTTTTAATCAAAAATGGATATTAAATTTTACCCAAAGAATCTTCTGTATCTATTGAGATGACCATATGGGTTTTATTCTTCAATTTGTTAATGTGGTGTATCACATTAATTGATTCGCAGATAATGAAAAATCTTGCATCCCTGGTATAAATCCCACTTGATCATGGTGTATGACTCTTTTAATGTATTGCTGGATTCGGCTGAGGAGTATTTTGTTGAGGATTTTTGCATCTATGTTCATCAGAGATATTGGCATGTAATTTTCTTTTTTGTGTGTGATATCTGTGTCTAGTTTTGATATCAGGGTGATGGTGGCCTCATAGAATGAGTTTGGAAGTGTTCCTTCTTCTGTAATTTTTTTGGAAGAGTTTTAGAAGGATAGGTGTTAACTCTTCTCTAAATGTTTGATAGAATTCACCTGTGAAGCCATCTGGTCCTGGACTTTTGTTTGTTGGGAGTTTTTTTTTTTTTTTTTTTTTTTAGAAATTCACGTTCTTATTGATTGATTGATTGATTGATTGATTGCTGTGTTGGGTCTTCGTTTCTGTGCAAGGGCTTTCTCTAGTTGTGGCAAGTGGGGACCACTCTTCATCGCGTTGCGCGGGCCTCTCACTATCGCGGCCTCTCTCGTTGCGGAGCACAGGCTCCAGACGCGCAGGCTCAGTAATTTGTGGCTCACGGGCCCAGTTGCTCCGCGGCATGCGGGATCTTCCCGGACCAGGGCTCGAACCCGTGTCCCCTGCATTGGCAGGCAGATTCTCAACCACTGCGCCACCAGGGAAGCCCCTGTTGGGAGTTTTTACATTAATGATTCAATTTCAGTACTTGGAATTAGCCTGTTCACATTTTCTATTTCTTCCTGGTTCAGTCTTGGGAGATTGTACTTTCCTAAGAATTTGTCCATTTCTTCTAGGTTGTGCATGTTATTGGCGTATACTTGCTCATAGTAGTCTCTTACGATCCTATGTATTTCTGTGGTGCTGGTTGTAACTTTTCCTTTTTCATTTCTGATTTTATTGATTTGGGCCCTGTTCAACTTCGCTAATTATTAGAGAAATGCAAATCAAAACTACAGTGCAGTACCACCTCACACTGGTCAGAATGGCTGTCATCAAAAAGTCTACAAATAATAATTGCTGGAGAGCATGTGGAGAAAAGGGAACCCTTCTATACTGTTGGGAATGTAAATTGGTGCAGCCACTACAGAGTACAGTATGAAGGTTCCTTTAAAAATTAAAAATAGAGTTACCATAAGATCTAGCAATCCCATTCCTGGGCATATATCCAGAAAAGAGGAAAACTCTAATTCAAAGATTTACATGCACCCCAATGTTCATAGCAGACTTATCTATAACAGCCAAGACCTGGAAGCAACCTAAATGTCCATCAAGAGATGAATGGGTAAAGAAGATGTGGTACACACACACAAACACCCCCCCTCCACACACAAACACCCCCCACACACACACTACAATGGAATATTACTCAGCCATAAAAAGAATGAAACAATGTCATTTGCAGCAACATGGATGGACCTAGAAATTATCATACTAAGTGAAGTAAGTCAGACAGAGAAAGACAAATATCATATGATATCACTTATATGTGAAATCTGAAAAAAATGGATACAAATGAACTTATTTACGAAGCAGAAATAAACTCACAGACATAGAAAACTAACTTATGGTTACCAAAGGGGAAAGTGGGGGGATCCAGGATTACATTTTAAATTATGAAAGAGCCTCTGGAAAAAAAATTAGTGATGGAATGAAAAGAAATATCAGATATTTCTCAAATTAAGAGAAGTACATAACATCTCAAATTTCTCTAGTTAGTGCATTCCAACTGAATTAAAACTGAAGTACATTTACAGTAGATTATTTTTCCCACCAAACCTTCCTAATTTAAAAATGGTCAGAATTTGGGCAACATCTTTCCCAGCAAATCCATAAAGTTAATTTACCCTTGAAACAGCAATGACATCTTTTAAGAAGCCATTTTCTTGTTATTGCACACAGGTTGATTTTAAAGCCAATACAGGCAAATGAGTACAGAAAAGGAAGTGGGGGGAAGGATAAATTGGGAACTTGGGATTAACAGATACCCAATATCACATATAAAATAGATAAACAATAAGGACATACTGTAAAGCACAGGGAACTATACTCAATATCTTGTAATAACCTATAATGTAAATGAATTTGAAAACAATACATATATGTATATGTATATAAATGAATCACCTTGCTGTACACCTGAAACATTATAAATCAACTATACTTCAGTAAAAAAAAATCTAAAAATAAATAAATAAACTTATATACCAAACACCATGGATGAATCTCAAAAACATAATGCTTAATGAAAGAAGCCTTACATTAAAAAGTACACAGCATGTAACTCTATTTCTGTAAAATTCTAGAACAAGTGAGATTGGTTTATAGTTAAAAACAATCAGAAAAGTGGTTGCCTCTGGGAGATGGCACAGAAATTGGCTGCAAAGGGGAAAAAGGAATAAACATCTAAGATATGTGCATTTTAACATATGTAAAATTCATATCAAAAAAAAAATACAAACAAAAATCTGGCATGTTAATGCAACTGAATATGATTCAACAGGAATGAACTATGGTGGCACAATTTTTACAAAAATAACACAGAACAATGCTATATATCTTCTATGGACATATACAGTTCTATGTCTACATCTAGATATGTGGATTTATTATATATGTACATGTATGTATGCACATATATTAAAAACATGTAATTTTTTTCCTTAAAAAGATAGAAGGTATATATAATAAACGTCTAATGCTGTTTCCTTCTCTGGGCAGTAGGAAAAGATCTAGATTAGAATTACTGTTTAAAAGGTCTTTAACATTATAAAGTTTTAAAATAATGTTCTAATTTTTTAAGTGGAAAACTGTACCAATGCCGTATTTATATTAATCATTTAAAAACAGAAAAAATTAGGAGTCATACACACTTGCTATACAAAAATTTTAAATTACATTAATGTGTGAATAGATTCAAATTCAGTTAGTATGTGGCAGTTTGCATCCCAAACTACTTTTACTATTTTGTCTGAAACACACAATTAGAAAACATCACTGGTTAAAAACAAGCAAAGAAAAAAACCCCGAAAATGTTGGCAAGTGTTTAGAAGAAAGGTCTACAATCTTTGGAACTCTTTCTGCTTAACACCTGCAGGTGGTTTTGAAGCATGTAGGTGCATGTATCATGCATACATAGCTACAATATTATTTTTTAAATATATCTGTTGTAAAATGAATGATTATGCATTGGTAGTTTGATAGGGATTGCACCATATCTGTAGATGGCTTTGGGTACTACAGCTATTTTCACGATATTGATTTTTCCAATCCAAGAACATGGTATATCTCTCCATCTGTTTGTATCATCTTTAATTTCTTTCATCAGTGTCTTATAATTTTCTGCATACAGGTCTTTTGTCTCTGTAGGCAGGTTTATTCCTAGGTATTTTATTCTTTTCTTGCAATGGTAAATGGGAGTGTTTCCGTAATTTCTCTTTCAGATTTTTCATCATTAGTGTATAGGAATGCAAGAGATTTCTGTGCATTAATTTTGTACACTGCTACTTTACCAAATTCATTGATTACCTCTAGTAGTTTTCTGGTAGCATCTTTAGGATTCTCTATGTATAGTACCACGTCATCTGCTAACAGTGACAGCTTTACTTCTTCTTTTCCGATTTGGATTCCTTTTATTTCTTTTTCTTCTCTTATTGCTGTGGCGAAAACTTCCAAAACTATGTTGAATAATAGTGGTGAGAGTGGGCAACCTTGTCTCATTCCTGATTTTAGTGGAAATGGTTTCAGTTTTTCACCATTGAGGACGATGTTGGCTGTGGGTTTGTCATATATGGCCTTTATTATGTTGAGGTAAGTTCCCTCTATGCCTACTTTCTGGAGGGTTTTTATCATAAATGGGTGTTGAATTTTGTCCAAAGCTTTCTCTGCATCTATTGAGATGATCATATGGTTTTTCTCCTTCAATTTGTTAATATGGTTTATCACACTAATTGATTTGCATATATTGAAGAATCCTTGCATTCCTGGGATAAACCCCACTTGATCATGGTGTATGATCCTTTTAATATGCTGTTGGATTCTGTTTGCTAGTATTTTGTTGAGGATTTTTGCATCTATGTTCATCAGTGATATTGGCCTGTAGTTTTCTTTCTTTGTGACCTCTTTGTCTGGTTTGGTATCAGGGTGATGGTGGCCTTGTAGAATGAGTTTTGGAGTGTTCCTCCCTCTGCTACATTTTGGAAGAGTTTGAAAAGGATAGGTGTTAGCTCGTCTTTAAATGTTTGATAGAATTCGCCTGTGAAGCCATCTGGTCCTGGGCTTTTGTTTCTTGAAAGATTTTAAATCACAGTCTCAATTTCAGTGCTTGTGATTGGTCTGTTTATATTTTCTATTTCTTCCTGGTTCAGTCTAGGAAGGTTGTGCTTTTTTATGAATTTGTCCATTTCTTCCAGGTTGTCCATTTTATTGGCATAGAGCTGCTTGTAGTAATCCTTAATGATCCTTTGTATTTCTGCAGTGTCAGTTGTTACTTCTTTTTCATTTCTAATTCTACTGAGTTGAGTCTTCTTCCTTTTTTTCTTGATGAGTCTGGTTAATGGTTTTTCAATTTTGTTTATCTTCTCAAAGAACCAGCTTTTAGTTTTATTGATCTTTGCTATTGTTTCCTTCATTTCTTTTTCATTTATTTCTGATATGATCTTTATGATTTATTTCCTCCTGCTCAATTTGGGGTTTTTTTGTTCTTATTTCTCTAACTGCTTTAGGTGCAATGTTAGGTTGTTTATTTGAGATGTTTCTTGTTTCTTGAGGTAGGATTGTATTGCTATAAACTTCCCTCTTAGAACTGCTTTTGCTGCATCCTATAGGTTTTGGGTTGTCGTGTTTTCATTGTCATTTGTTTCTACACAGTTTTCAATTTCCCCTTTGATCTCTTCAGTGATCTCTTCGTTATTAAGTAGTGTACTGCTTAGATTCCATGTGTTTGTATTTTTTACAGATTTTTTTCCTGTAATTGATATCTAGTCTCATAGTGTTGTGGTCCAAAACGATACTTGATACGATATCAATTTTCTTAAATTTACCAAGGCTTGATTTGTGACCCAAGATATGATCTATCCTGAAGAATGTTCCATGAGCACTTGAGAAGAAATTGTATTCTGTTGTTTTTGGATGGAATGTCCTATAAATATCAATTAAGTCCATCTTGTTTAATGTATCATTTAAAGCTTGTGTTTCTTTATTTATTTTCATTTTGGATGATGTGTCTATTGGTGAAAGTGGGGTGTTTAAGTCCCCTACTATGATTGTGTTACTATCGATTTCCCCTTTTATCGCTGTTAGCCTTTGCCTTATGTATTGAGGTGCTCCTATGATAGGTGCATAAATATTGACAATTGTTATATCTTCTTGGATTGATCCCTTGATCATTATGTAGTGTCCTTCTTTGTCTCTTGTAATAGTCTTTATTTTAAAGTCTGTTTCGTCTGATATGAGAATTGCCACTCCAGCTTTCTTTTGATTTCCATTTGCATGGAGTATCTTTTTCCATCCCCTCACTTTCAGTCTGTATGTGTCCCTAGGTCTGAAGTGGGTCTCTTGTAGACAGCATAAATACAGGTCTTGTTTTTGTATCCATTCAGCCAGTCTATGTCTTTTGGTTGGAGCATTTAATCTATTTACATTTAAGGTAATTATCGATATGTATGTACCTATTACCATTTGCTTAATTGTTTTGGGTTTCTTATTGTAGATCTTTTCCTTCTCTTGTGTTTCCTGCCTAGAGAATTTCCTTTAGCATCTGTTGTAAAGCTGGTTTGGTAGTGCTGAACTGTCTTAGCTTTTGCTTGTCTGTAAAGGTTTTAATTTCTCCATCGAATCTGAATGAGATCCTTGCTGGGTAGAGTAATCTTCATTGTAGGTTTTTCCCTTTCATCACTTTAAATATGTCCTACCACTCCCTTCTGGCTTGCAGAGTTTCTGCTGAAAGATCAGCTGTTAACCTTATGGGGATTCCCTTGTATGTTATTTGTTGTTTTTCCCTTGCTGCTTTCAGTATTTTTAATTTGTATTTAATTTTTGATAGTTTGATTAATATGTGTCTTGGTGTGTTTCTCCTTGGATTTATCCTGTATGGGACTCTCTGTGATTCCTGGACTTGATTAACTATTTCCTTCCCATATTAGGGAAGTTTTCAACTAAAATATCTTCAAATATTTTCTCAGTCCCTTTCTTTTTCTCTTCTTCTTTTGGGACGCCTATAATTCGAATGTTGTTGCATTTAATGTTGTCCCAGAGGTCTCTGAGACCGTCCTTAATTCTTTTCATTCTTTTTTCTTTATTCTCTTCTGTAGTAGTTATTTCCACTATTTTATCTTCCAGGTCACTTACCTGTTCTTCTGCCTCAGTTATTCTGCTATTGATTCCTTCTAGAGACTTTTTAATTTCATTTAATGTGTTGCTCATCATTGTTTGCTTGCATTTTAGTTCTTCTAGGTCCTTGTTAAACGTTTCTTTTATTTTCTCTGTTTCATTTCCAAGATTTTGGATCATCTTTATTATCATTACTCTGAATTCTTTTTCAGGTAGACTGCCTATTTCCTCTTCATTTGTTTGGTCTGGTGGGTTTTTACCTTGCTCCTTCATCTGCTGTGTTTCTCTGTCTTCTCATTTTGCTTAACTTATAGTGTTTGGGGTCTCCTTTTCGCAGGCTGCAGGTTCGTAGTTGCCGTTTTTGGTGTCTGCCCCCAGTGGCTAAGGTTGATTCAGTGGGTTGTGTAGGCTTCCTGATGGAGGGGACTAGTGCCTGTGTTCTGGTGGACGATGCTGGATCTTGTCTTTCTGGTGGGCAGGACCACATCCGGTGGAGTGTTTTGGGGTGTCTGTGACCTTATTATGATTTTAGGCAGCCTCTCTGCTAATGGGTGGGGTTGTGTTCCTGTCTTGCTAGTTGTTTGGCATAGGGTGTCCAGCACTGTAGCTTGCTGGTTGTTGAGTGGAGCTGGGTCTTAGCATTGAGATGGAGATCTCTGGGAGAGCTTTCGCCATTTGATATTACATGGAGCCAGCAAGTCTCTGGTGGGTCAATGTCCTGAACTCTGCTGTCCCATCTCAGAGGCACAGGCCTGACACCAGCCGGAGCACCAAGACCATGCCAGGCACAGGGCTCAGAAGAAAAGTGAGAAAGAAAGAAAGAAAGAAAGAAAGAAAATAATAAGATAAAATAAAGTTATTAAAATAATTATTAAATATAAAAAAACTAAAAAGTAAATTAAAAAAAGAAGAAAAAAAGAGAGAAGCAACCAAACCAAAAAACAAATCCACCAATGATAACAAGCACTAAAAACTATACTAAAAACAAAACAAACAAACAAACAAAAAAACGGAGAGACAGAACCCTTGGACAAATGCTAAAAGCAAAGCTATACTGACAAAATCACACCAAGAATCATACACATACACACTCACAAAAAGAGAAAAAGGAAAAAAATATATATATCATTGCTCCCAAGGTCCACTACCTCTATTTTGGGATGATTCGTTGTCTATTCAGGTATTCCACAGATGCAGCGTACATCAAGTTGATTATGGAGATTAAACCCGCTGCTCCTGAGGCTGCTGGGAGAGATTTCCCTTTCTCTTCTTTGTTCACACAGCTCCTGGGGTTCGTTCTGCTTTGGATTTGGCTCTGCCTCTGCGTGTAGGTCACCAGAGGGATTGGGTTAAAGGAGCAGCTGATTAGGGGGCTCTGGCTCACTGAGGCCGGGGGGGAGGGAGGGGTATGGAATGAGGGGTGAGCCCACGGCAGCAGAGGCCGGTGTGACGTTGCAACAGCCTTAGGTGCACCATGTGTTCTCCCGGGGAAGTTGTCCCTGGATCACGGGACCCTGGCAGTGGCAGGCTGCAAAAGCTTCCGGGAGGGGAGGTATGGATAGTGACATGTGCTTGCACACAGGCTTCTTGGTGGCTGCAGCAGCAGCAGACTTAGTGTTTCATGCCTGTCTCTGGTGTCCGCGCTAACAGCCGCAGCTCGCGCCTGTCTCTGGAACTCATTTAGACGGTGCTCTGAATCCCGTCTCCTCACACACCCTGAAACAATGGTCTCTTGCCTCTTAGGCAGGTCCAGACTTTTTCCCGGACTCCCTCCCGGCTAGCTGTGGTGCACTAGCCCCCTTCAGGCTGTGTTCACGCAGCCAACCTCAGTCCTCTCCCTGGGATCTGACCTCCGAAGCCAGAGCCTCTGTACCATTTCAAATGTTTGAAACAAAGATCGTGGATATTATTCATAAAAACAATGCTTAAATTTTATTTTGTCTCCTGGGGGCTGGCTGTGAGGTGGGGTATAATCCTTTAGTCAGCTGGAGACACAAGTGGGACAGGATCTCAATTGTTGAACATCCCCAAAGGAGGGTGGCTAGTGATCCAAATCACAGCACCCAGGGTAATAATGCCTTTAATCTGGGCTGGTATCAATATTCAAAGGGCTAGGTATGAAAAACAGGGTAGCAAAGGTCCCATGGCAGTAATGACAGGTATGACATTTCAGGAATTCTGTGTTTTTTTGGTTTTTTTTAAATTTATTTATTTTTGGCTGCGTTGGGTCTTCGTTGCTGCGTGTGGGTTTTCTTTAGTTGTGGCGAGATGGGGCTACTTTTCGTTGCGGTGCACGGGCTTCTCATTGCAGTGGCTTCTCTTGTTGCAGAATGTGGGCTCTACGCACATGGGCTTCAGTAGTTGTGGCACACAGCCTCAGTAGATGTGGCTCGCAGGCTCTAGAGCACCGGCTCAGTAATTGTGGCACACAGGCTTAGTTGCTCCACGGCATGTGGGATCTTCCCAGACCAGGGCTTGAACCCACGTCCCCTGCATTGGCAGGCAGTTTCTTAACCACTGAGCCACCAGGGAAGCTCTGGAATTCTGTGTTTGATGTAAGCCTCTAGACATGGTAGGGGAAAGGTGAAAGGGTCTAACACCCAGAGGAAAGAGACAAAAGATGGCTACAAAGTTATTAAGGCATGAATTATGTAAATCAGAGCTCCAGTCCAAGCTGAAACAGTAGCGGAAATCAGGAAGTGTAAAGGTGGCCAGCTCAACAGAAGGCACAGGCTATACTTGGTAGCAAGACAGGTTGTGACCCATCCTCTGGTACCTCATAAGGTAACAAGCTTAGGAAGGACTGGTTCAGAGGCAATGTGAGGCTGAGCTGGGCAAAGCTGGGACAAGCAATGATCTATATTACCTATGTTTACATCAAGTAGGATTGCAAAGCAAAAAAGTCTGACTACATATGTCTTTGATTGTGATTTGGTTTTTCTCAACATTTTAACATTTCTAAAATTGTTATCTAATTTCAAATCAGATATGTCTTTCATTTGAAAATCTTCCCACCTCTCCACAAAGGCTTCACTGATTAAATTTATCGTCAAATTTGTTTCTTAAAAATAATCACTAAGATTATATATGTTTCTCTTCCTAGTGTTTTTTCCTATGTATTAGCACTCCTTTAAATTTAAAAATAAAAAACAAAATTAATACATCAAACTAAAAATCTTCTGCACTGCAAGGAAAATCATCAGCAAAATGAAAAGGCAACCCACTGAATGGTAGAAAATATTTGCAAATCATATATCTGATAAGGGGATTATATCCAAAATATATAAAGAATTCACAAAATCCAATAGCAAAAAACCCAAACAATCCAATTAAGAAATGGATAGAGGATCTGAATAGATATTTTTCCAAAGAAGACATACAGATAAACAACAGGTACATGAAAAGATGCTCAACATCATTAATCATCAGGGAAATGCAAATCAAAACCACAATGAGATATCACCTCATACTTGTCAGAACGGCTATTATCCAAAAGACAACAAATACCAAGTGTTAGTGAGGATGTGGATTAAAGGGAACCCTGTGCACTGTTGGTGGGAATATAAATTGGTGCAGTAATTATGGAAAATAGTATGGAGGTTCCTCAAAAAATTAAAAATAACTCTCCCTCCTGCCACCTCCCCTGGCCCTCTCACGCTGTGCAGTTTCTCTGATGCGAGACTGTCCCGGCCCAGATATGGCTCGTGGACAGCAGAAGATTCAGTCTCAGCAGAAAAATGCCAAAAAGCAAGCTGGACAAAAGAAGAAACAAGGACATGACCAAAAGGCTGCTGCCAAAGCTGCCTTAATATATACCTGCACTATCTGTAAGACACAAATGCCAGACCCTAAGACCTTCAAGCAGCACTTTGAGAGCAAGCATCCTAAGACTCCACTTCCTCCAGAATTAGTTGATATTCAGGCATAAAGTTGTTTACAGGGGAATTTGTGACACCTTTGACTCTTCTCCTGTCTCAGACCTTAGGTAACAAACCTGCAGCTGCTTTGCTAACAAACTGTTGATCAGCAAAAATAAAGGGGCTACAGAAACACTCATTTTTATGCTGTTCCCTTTTGGGCTTCATGCAAAGACAATTCTGTGTAAATGTACAGTTGACTCTGATTTGGAAATCTGAAAATCAGTCCATCCTTGTTATAAAAAATTTTTTACAATTGTAATTATATTGATGTTCATATTGTATAAAATAACTCATTTATTAAAGTAGTACTTTGATTTTACAACATCACAGGATAAATGGTTCTAGAAATTCTGTTCTAACTTTCTACATTATTTGCCTTATAAAAATCTAATGAATTCATCAGCTAGAATTGCAAGCACAATTCTTATCTCCCTTTCTAACTCAGGGGCATGTTCATAGTTAAACTAGAGCAGAGTCATTCATTGAATCTGTGCACACGATTTTATTGGAATCTGCTGACCTAGGTGAAGAATGACTTACCTGCTGCCTTGGTATATTGCAATCATGTGTCATTTTCCCCTCTGATTGTTTCTTGTGATTGAGGTTGGAATATTTAAACTTGCTGTGTGACCTGGCTATACCTGCCAGCCAAGTATAGCCTGTAGATAACTGATAAATTCCTTTAAGTGGTTGGATTGTCAGTGAGCCCGTCTGAAAAATTAGGTTCTGAAGTATATGCTACAATGAAGTAATCAGCCTACTGTTCAATACAAAATATGATGGAACATATGTGAACTGGTAAAGATCTATCTTTTATAAATTATACTTGATTCTTTGAAAATTGTTCAAGTTCTTTCATTTAAAATTGAAACTCATAATTTTCGAAGGAGTTTTTGGAAGTTAATTACAATTTGGCCAATTTATGAATGGATTTTGCATTAACAGAAAGATTGGAATGCCTTGTGACTGGGTTAATTCCCAGAACCTTCTCCTTCATTTCCTTTATAAGTGAGTAGTTGATTTTTACTTTGTGCTGGTCCCTAAAATCAAAGGCTGTGTACAGTATGACTTCCGTCTGAACTAGAAAAGTATTAAAATAGGCCAATATCCACATTTTTTGGGCTCTAAGTATGGGAAGTGGGTTGGTTCTGATGAATGAGGTAAATCCTACCCAGTTAAAAAAGACTCATTTAGGTTTCTTCTAATTTGCTTTTGCCAACTATTAATACAAGTGAAACTGCTGTAACTCAGTTTAAATTTTAAAGTTGATAGAATAGGAAGAACACTCAAATATTTACTGGTAATTGCTTAGAGCCGCGAATCTGATCCTGTGGATTACAAAATGCATTCCCTCTTTCTGCTGTAACTCATCACTGCATTTGTTTTGTAGCTATACATATTCTGCCCACCTTGTTTGTCTTCACTGTAAGTTTAAAATAAGATATTTCCAAGGAGAAGCTTCAGTGGTGATAATTTCTTAGTAACTCCTATTCTTATACTCTTACTTTAAAATAGTCATTTTTTTCACGTATTTGATTTCTTCAGTTTCAGATTTATTATTTGTTAATTCCCAATATGTTGGTTACCAGAACATTAGAGTTGGCCTAATTGCTTATAGTGGTTATTAACAGAGGTTCTGGTTAAATTACAATTTAAAAGTTTTTAAAAGTGCTTTGAGCATATGTATGTTTACATTAGTAACAAATCATTTAAAAACCTTTCACAAGTTTTGGTTTAATTTTTTTTCATTTGTTTTACTGACTAATTCAGAATAAAAGCTTTATGTTCCTGTAAAAAAAAAATTAAAAATAGAACTACAATATGACCCAGAGAGTCCACTTCTGGGTATTTGTCTGAAGAAAACAAAAACACTATTTCAAAAAGATATGTGCACCCCTATCTTCATTGCAGCATTATTTTCAATAGCCAAGGTATGGAAAAAACCTAAGTGTTCAATGATGGATGAATGGATAAAGAAATTGTGGTATTTATATACACATACACACACACACACATACACACATACTGGAATACTATTCAGACATAAAAAAGAATGAAATCTTGTCCTTTGTGACAACATGAATGAACCTTGAGAGCATTATGCTACGTGAAATAAGTCAGACAAAGAAAGACAATAATTATATATGAAATGTAAACAACAACAATAACAACAAGAAAGCAAGCTCATAGATACAAAGAACAGACTGCTGGTTGTCAGAGGTGGGAGATGGGTGGGTGGGAGAAATGGGTCAAGGGGGTCAAAAGGTATAAACTTCTAGTTATAAAATAATTAAGTCATGAGGATGTAATGTACAGCATGAGGACTATAGTTAATAATACTGTATTGTATGTTGGAAAGTTGCTAAGAAACTAGATCTTAAAAGTCTTATAAGAAAAAAAACATTTTTTAAAACTGTGTATGGTAACAGATGTTACCCAGACTTGTGGTGATCATTTCACAATACATATAGAGAATCATTATGTTATACACTGGAAACTAGTATGATGTTACATGTCAATTACATGTCAATTAAAATATCCCCTCAAAACCAAAAAAACAAAATGAAGATTATCCTCTCTCTTGATATGTTCTTCCTTAAAGATATACATGTACAAATCTCTCCTATTAATAACAACAGAAAAACCTCTCCTTGGATGTTGTGTTTCCATCTAGCTACAATCACCTCTCTCCTTCCCTTCAGAGTCAAGTTCCTGGAAAGAAAAGAATATAATTTCTGCCTATTATTTCCCACTACCTACTTAAAATAAAACTGCTCTAGCCAAAAGTCATCTATCTATGACCCAATTGCCACATCCAGCAGCCTATTTTTAGTCCTCATTGTACTCGACAATTCTGTAGCATTTAACGCTGTTGGCCAATTTCTTCTCTTAAAACTGTCCTTTTTAAGAATGCCACTTACATGGAGTCTCATTTTAATTTCTAACCTGTTTCCATTTCTGGCTTTTCTTCCTTTGGCCACCCACTAAACATTGGTATTCTGTAGTGCCCAGCCTTGGACCTTTTCTTTTCTAACAGTACATGTTCTCCTTGAGCAATCTCTTTAATTTCTATAGTTTTAGCCACTACCTGTTATGCTGATGACTCAAGAATCTCTATACTTAGCCCAAATCACTCTCCTGAACCCCAAATCCATTAATCTATGGATATCTATTAATTTAGTAGATTTCTATCTCTCTGTAGATTTGCCACCCAGGCACAGGAAAACATTAACATGTTCAAAGGTAAGTTAATTTTCCCTTAAACCTGGGCCTCATCCAAAATCTTAGTGACTGCTACCACAATCCAGTTGTTACTGATCTGAGAAAGAAATTTAGCAATCCTTTCAGATTTTTCCTTTATTTTCACGTTCTACAACTTTCCAGCAATCAATTCATATAGATTCCACTTGTTTAACAGGCCTGTATTTTACTCCCCTTTTCTCTTCCTATTGTTACTGCCTCAGTTCAGCCCTCATAATCTTGTGTGGACTTAGAGTCTCCTTCTCTTTCACGATCCCTACAGTTCACGCTCTATACTGCTGCCACACAGATCTGCCAAACAGATCTTTCTAAATGGAACCTGGAATACATTGCTGGCTCTGTCTTTTAGAGGAGAGGGATATTTTCACTTTTCAATCCAGAGAAACCTCCACGCAGCCTTAGGTAAAGGATTTACAAATCAAGTAAATCAGTTTACAGATAATTGACCAAACTATGTTACTTAACTAGCGAATGAGGTCACTATGTTAAAAATGCAGGCCGGCCACCATCTTCTTCTCCTCTCCTTTTTCCACATTATTATGATGTACAGAAATATGACACTTTTAGGTTGAGAGGCCAGCTGGTAGGCTGGTAGCAAGTTTGAATTTGGAGCTTTATTTTCTAATTAAAAGAGGAACACACACTTATGGTAACAAATGAAACAATACAATATTATAACATAAGCAAAGCAGGTTGTGGCAGACACTATTAGTTGGATAACCCAATAATTTCTCCAACTCTCTTCTCCTTTATAAGAACTGTTTTCTCTTACAGAATCCAGAAAGCCTAAATAGTTGTTTACCCAGGTTTTCTCACAGCTAGAGTTGTCCCAACTTTGGCCAATGAGATATAAGGCAAGTATGACGAAAGTTTGTGGGAAAGCTTTGTCATTCCCAATGAAAAGGGCAGGAATAGCTAATACTATCTCTTTCCTTTCCTTGAACATGATGATCCTGATATTTGGATCCGTTACAGCCATCTTGCAACATGAGACAACATGCATGAGAATAGTAGGAAAGTGGAGACAGAGTTAATAGTCTGCATCCTTGATTGCACAAACTGACAATCTCTAGACTTGTATGAGAAAAATAAACACTGACCTGTCAAGCTCCTGTCAGTCAAGTTTCTCTTACTTATAGCTAAAATCACAATAACCATCTCCACTCTGTCCACTTCCTACCTTCCAGATGCAACCATCCCTGAGTCAACAGTGGTGAATCCTTTCATACTTTCTCTTGGCTCATGCAAAATATAAAAGCACATGTGCACATAAATACTCTGCTGTCACTTTTCTCACTAACCAACATATCATGGATATCTCTGCAAGTTAGTAGATATTGATCTTTTAGTCTTTTTTCTAATCTACATACACACATATTTTACATAAATAGGAGGATCTGCTTTTTATATCTCAATTTTTTTCTCTCTCTCTCTTTTTCTTCCCTGCTGGCCTGCCCCCTCTCTGCTCTCTGTAGACTTGCTCCTCCTCCCACTTTCCCCTGTCTCATTTCTTGTAGTGTTCCATCTTGCACCTTATCATTTCCTCTGTGAGGCCTGATCACTCTCCTTTTAGTACTCCACCCTCTGTAAACATTCCACCTCTTCCTTTATGACCCTACTCTTTTTATACCTTCCATAATACCTATAATGACTATCTACATATGTCCCCCTTTATTACATTTCTAAGACCCTTGTGGGCATGGATTATGTTTTATTTATGTTTCCTAATTCCAGAACTTAGAGGGAAGAATAGAAATAGGAATCAGGGAGATAAGCAGAGAGGAAATTTAAGACAAGGAGACAATTTGCAGAAATCATGGAGTTTGTGGATGAGGGACCTGTCAATCTGACTGGATGACAGCTTTTCCAATAAGGAGTAGGAAATATTCCTGGAGAGCTAAGGTGGGTCATTTGTTATTGGTCAGGAATGGGCAAAGTATAGCCTATGTGATAAATACAACCTGCTATCTGTACTTTTTTGTAACTAAAATTTCAGTGGAACGCAGCCATGCTCATTGGTCTATGTATTGTGTATCGCTATTTTTGTGCCAACATAGCAGAACTAAGTAGTTGTGACAGAGACTGTACGGTCAGCAAAGCCTACTACAGTACAGGTCACTGCATGTCAGCCTGAGATGTCTCATTATGTTCCTGAATGGAATATAGCATTGCTAATTTCCACCACAATCAACAAATATTTATTGAGTGAGCAAATCATTATTTCAGGCCTTGGGGATTTTCTTAGTCTGCTTGGGCTGTGATAACAAAATACCATAGACTGGGAAGCTTAAACAATAGTCATTTATTTCTCACAGTTCTAGAGGCTGGGAATCCAAGATCAGGGTGCTAGCATGGTTGGGTTCTGGTGAAAAACCTCTCTCTGACTTGCAAACACCCATCTTCTCATAGTGTGCTCACATGGCCTTTCCTCTGTGGGTGTGGAAAGAGATCTCTCTCTCTTCCTTTTCTTATAAGGCAGCCAATCCTATCGGATTAGAACGCCACCCTTATGACCTCATTTAACCTTAATTACCTCCTAAAAACCCTATCTTCAAATACAGTCACAGAAGGGGTTAGAGCTTCACGGAATGAATTTTGGGGGGATACAATTCAGTCCACAGCAGGGATACACAAGGCACTAGGGATGTTGCGGTGAACATATGAAGCAATTAAGTCCTCTGAACTAATTCTTTAAAAAAGAAAAAAAAATGTGAAGAAGAGATAGTTTCAAGAATGTGAGTGCTAAATGGCACAAAGAGGCAATAATTAAGGCATGGGGTACCAAGGTCCTGAACCAGAGTGGTTGTGTTGAGAGTTTAAGGCATTTTGAAAGCAAAATCAGCAGAAGCTAATTCTCATTTGAATGGAGGAGGACACACTGGTTTCATAATGAATAACTTTGATTTTTTTCCTCATAAATCTTAAAATTTCTGAATTCACAATTTCATTTTGATTTGCATTCCCCTATTTCTTTTGAACACTTTAAAAAGAAGTCAAAGATCTTAGTTTCTGACTTCCAGGCAGGTGAGAAGTCCCATTGGGCCATGACAGAAAGAACACAGCTCTATATCAAAAGCCATTTTTAAGCCTCCAGCAACAATCCCTACACCCATCAATCAGTTCCAGATCCACTAAATCCAGTTACTTCTAAGCCACAGCATGTCACACATTACTTTAGAGAGCAAAGTGGTCTTTTTCAGTCTTCTCTCTTCTTTACTGAACCTCTTGGGCTCTTTTCTTGCCTTATTCCAGTCTCCTTAATTTTTTTTTGTTTCTTTATCACAGAAAAACTTTTATATATTAATTAAATTTGTTCCAAATATTGGTTATCCATAACCCTTCTTCTCCATTCAGGCAGAAACAGATAATGTTCAACTGCCTCAAAGAATGGATGACACAGCATTATGTAGATAAAAAAGGAATTAAATTATTAAATATTTGGTATTTGAGTTTCAAAAGCCTAGGATTCTGAGTATAAACGATAGATTTAGAAGACCTTTTTCCTAGTCCTCCTATCCCTTTATACTCAACGCATACTAGATAAAGATTTTATGGGATTGGAGGAAGAGCCTATTGGATCTCCAAAAAGGTACTCTACAACATGTTCACCTTAGCTTAAAACTGGAAGGAGGATGATAGGACAGAAAATACCATCAGGTTTGGGGTCTGGATAGGGAAACCTGTAATTTCCAATCTTTAGAATATAGTCTAAGGAGGAAGCAAGGTTTCAGAAGTCTCTTATGCTTAGCATGGTAAGGGAGCAGCATAGAATGGCATTTATCTGGCACCAACTAGACAGTAAAGATCTTTTAGTCAATAAAAGAAAGAAAATAAATACCTTTCTTTCTCAGTCTTTCTGAGTATAAGCTCAGTAGGTATCAGTAAGGCCAAATTCCACCCCACCTTCAACATGCTGACACTTGGAAGGTTCTAGAAACTTAGAACATAGACCTAGAGGTAAAAAGAGGAGAAAGGCTTGACCGATTAAGATTTAGTTTCTAGCCTCCAATAGAAAGGGGGCTCAAAATGGAAATTTAAATTCATTCATTTATTCAACAAATATCCACTGTGTACTTATATGGACAAATACCTTTTAATAAAAAATAAAGCTACATTCCCTGAATATCTGAGTTTGTGGATTATGAGTCATTCCTAGAACATATTACTTTCTTACCTTTTCCTTATATCATTTAATTTCTTCACATACAGTTGAAGTACATCTACTTTTCTCTAAATCTTATCTATTGCATTTATCTCATACCTGACACAAAGTCCATGCTATGTCACAGAAAAAGTTCAGATATTAAAGTTATCAGAAAATCACATGATTAAGAAACAGCATATGGAAGTTACTTTAAATATACAGACATATATATTATAGAATTCTCTTCATTCCTGATTCTTAAAAAATGTAAGTTTTTATAAATGTCATTGTTGTGTCATAAGAATCTGTATTTCTAGTTTCAGAATATGACTCCAAATTTGCATAAATACATATTCCAAATTTGACAGTTTTGGACTTCTAACATATGCTAGCGCTAGCTTCCATATCAGTCATCAAAAATATATTTTAAGAAACAACTGGAAAAGTTTCTTACATCACCAAAAAAGATTTTTGGTCAATATGGGGAACAGAGCAAATGCAGTAAGTCTCCCTCCAGTACTAATTAAATAAAAATGTTAGATTAACTGTTCAAAAACCTAACACATATGTTGCAGATATAGCTTGGGAGTCAAGACTCTAGGCTCTATGTATAGCAGTGAGCTAGAAAGGCTGTTTGGTCTGAGGAATATAGTACAGAAGCCAGCTAATCTAGACAAAGAATTGGCAGAAGGATACCAGCACTCCAAACCTGCACTATTTGTAGGTGTGAGGTCTAAATTAGCACTTCCCAAGAAGCTTGGAAACCCTAAACAGAGAAAATAAAATTAAAATAAGTCCTATACTAGTGAAAGCCACAGCAAAGTCAAACACAAAACTGGCTCCAAGGGGTTTCTTCCACAACTCAGGGCCCTTGAGATTCACACAGAAACAACTCCCGCTGAAGATAAGCTCACAGCCAAAAGTTACAAATATGTCAGAAAACAAACTGTCAATAAAAAAGTATTAGTAGATGTATGAATGGGAAGAATTCACTTTTAAAAAACTACATATAACTGAGAAATATGTAAGAAACTTTAAAATAATTGTGCTAAAAGGAATTTTAGGGACTTCCCTGGTGGTGCAGTGGTTAAGAATCCACCTGCCAATACAGGGGACACGAGTTTGATCCCTGGTCCGGGAAGAGCTCACATGCCGTGGAGCAACTAAGCCCGTGAGCCACAACTACTGACCCTGTGCTCTAGAGCCCGTGAGCCAAAACTACTGAGCCCGTTTGCCACAACTACTGAAGCCTGTGTGCCTAAAGGTCGTACTCCGCAACAAGAGAAGCCACTGCAATGAGAATCACATGCACTGCAATGAAGAGTAGCCCCTGCTCACTGCAACTAGAGAAAGCTTGTGCGCAGCAACGAAGACCCAATGCAGCCAAAAATAAATATAAATTAAATAAATAAATTTTAAAAATAAATTAAAAAAAAGAAATTTTTAAAGAAGAATATAGTTAATTAGACAAGAACAGGATATAATAAAAATATAATAATGTAATAACTTTGTATAGTGTATAATGTATAAAAATACTGAATCACTACATTGTACATCTGAAACTAAATAATATTGTAAGTCAACTACAA
This sequence comes from Balaenoptera acutorostrata, assembly GCF_949987535.1. Taxonomy (NCBI): domain Eukaryota; kingdom Metazoa; phylum Chordata; class Mammalia; order Artiodactyla; family Balaenopteridae; genus Balaenoptera; species Balaenoptera acutorostrata. The sequence goes on along the minus strand of NC_080065.1, from coordinate 54,247,692 downwards.
TTCAATTAAAAATATACATATATATGTAATAAAAACAAAAAGTGAACTTGAATAAGAATCCAAATGGAGATTGTAAATATGAAAAAAGTAAGGTTAAAGAAGATAGAATTATCAAATTGGAGAAATTGCTAAAGGTAAATACAGAACAATTACTCTGTAAGATTCTCAACTTATTTTACAGAGGCAAGATAGAAACTTCCTTCTAAAGACAAACAAACTCATAGAAAAAGAGATCATTATTTATGGTTACCAGAGGCAGTTGGGGGAGGGGTAATTGGATGAAGGTAATCAAAAGGAAAAAACTTCCAGGTATAAAATAAATAAATACTAGAGATGTAATATACAACATGATAAATACAATTAATACTGCTGTATATTATATATGAAAATTGTTAAGAGAATAAATCCTAGGAGTTCTTATCACAAGGAAAAAATATTTTTTTCTATTTCCTTAGTTTTGTATCTATATAAAATGATGAATGTTCACTAAACCTACTGGGGTAATCATTGCATGATATATGTGAGTCAAATCATCTTGCTGTATACCTTAAACTTATACAGTGCTCTATGTCAATTATATCTCAATTAACTTGGAAGAAAAATATAAGAGACAAAAAAAAAGAAAACTCCTTGAATTGAATCCTTCCAAGTATGGAGTAAGGCTATAAGGAATTTTAGAAAATTATTTAATTCAGCACTAAAATCAAGGTTTCTCTAAAAATCTCTTCCAAATAATATACTACATATTTCTCTAATAATTAAACTGTATTATACTCTTCTAGATTGGCAGTCCACAACTCTAGTGTCAAATCTGTGGGAACAATTCTGTTTTTTTTTTTCCTGGCAAACTTATTAAGTCACTGACTGGCTCTCTGATATGACTATTCTAAAACCTTTGCCATTTGCCATTCCTTTCAAATTCTTCCTGGATCTACAACTTCTCTTTCACTAATGGCTTCTCACATTAAAAATAAAAAGAACCACACACACACACACACAAACCCAAACACACAAAAAAACCAAATTCCCTTAGTCTTGCAATTTGATCCAGCTATTACCTTCCCTCTCTCTCCTTCCTGTCACAGCTAAACTTCTCAAAAGAACTGCCTCTACTTTTCATCTATCTTGATCTGTTGGCAGATTTGACACTGTTATTCTCTTCTTCAAATTTTAACTGTCTTGAAATATTCATCACTTATCTTGTGTGATTTTCTCTGTTTAGGTTTGCCTTTACCATTTGTCCTAGAGTTCTGTCTGTTCTTTTTTTTTTAGTTTTGTTTGTTTGTTTTTCTTTTTATGAGTGTGTGTGTGAATGTTTCTTTGTGTGATTTTGTCTGTTTAGTTTTGCTTTTCCCGTTTGTTTTTGGGGTTCTATCTGCTCATGTTTTTTTTTTTTTTCCTTCCTTTTCTTCTGAGCCATGCAGTTGGCAGGGTCTTGGTGCTCCAGCCAGATGTCAGGCCTGAGCCTCCAAGGTGGAGAGTCGAGTCCAAGACATTGGACCACCAGAGAACTCCTGGCTCCACATAATATCAACCGACGAGAGCTCTCCCAGAAATCTCTGTCTCAACACTAACAGCCAGCTCCACCCAATGGCCAGCAAGCTCAAGTGCTGGATGCCCCATGCCAAACAACTATCAAGATAGGAACACATCTCCACCCATTAGCAGAGAGGCTGGCTAAAGTCATACTAAGTTCACAGACACAACAAAACATACAACCGGACATGGCCCAGCCCACCAGAAGGACAAGATCCAGCACCACCCACCAGAAAACAGGCACCAGTCGCCCCAACCAGAAAGCCTACACAAGTCACTGAACCAACCTCACCCACTGGGGGCAGACACCAAAAATAACAGGAACTACGGACCTGCAGCCAGTAAAAAGAGGACCCCAAACATAGTAAGTTAAACAAAATGAGAAGACAGAGAAATATGCAGCAGATGAAGGAGCAAGGTAAAAACTCACCAGACCAAATAAATGAAGAGGAAATAGGCAGTTTACCCAAAAAAGAATTCAGAGTAATGACAGTAAAGATGATCCAAAATCTTGGAAACAGAATGGAGAAAATATAAGAAATGTTTAACAAGGATCTAGAAGAACTAAAGAGCAAACAAACAATGATGAACAACACAATAAATGAAATTAAAAATTCTCTGGAAGGAATCATTAGCAGAATAACTGAGGCAAAAGAATGGATAAGTGACCAGGAAGATAGAAGAGTGGAAATAACTGGTGCAGAGCAGAATAAAGAAAAATGAATGAAAAGAATTGAGGACAGTCTCAGAGACATCTGGGACAACATTAAATGCACCAACATTCAAATTTTAGGGGTCCCAGAAGAAGAAGAGAAAAACAAAGGGTCTGAGAAAATATTTGAGATTACAGCAGAAAACTTCCCTAAAATGGGAAAGGATATAGTCAATCAAGTCCAGGAGGTACAGAAAGTCCCAAACAGAATAAATCCAATGAGAAACATGCCAAGACACAAATTAATCTAACTATCAAAAATTCAACACAAAGAAAAAATATTAAAAGCAGCAAGGGAAAAGCAACAAACAACATACAAGGGTATCTACATAAGGTTAAAAGCTGATCTTTCAGCAGAAACTCTGCAATCCAGAAGGGAGTGACAGGATGTATTTACAGTGATGAAAGAGAAAAACCTACAACCACGATTACTCTACCCAGCAAAGATCTCATTCAGATTCGACAGAGAAATTAAAACCTTTACAGACAAGCAAAAGCTAAGAAAATTCAGCACCACCAAACCAGCTTTACAACACATGGTAAAGGAACTTCTCTAGGTGGGAAACACAAGAGAAGAAAAGGATCTACAAAAAGAAACCAAAACAATTAAGAAAATGGTAATAGGAACATACATATTGATAATTACCTTAAATGTAAATGGATTAAATGCTCCAACCAAAAGACACAGACTGGCTGAGTGGATACAAAAACAACACCTGTATATATACTGTCTACAAGAGACACACTTCAGACCTAGGGACACACACAGAGTGAAAGTGAGAGGATGGAAAAAGATATTCCATGAAAATGGAAATCAAAAGAAAGCTGGAGTAGCAATTCTCATATCAGACAAAATAGACTTTAAAATAAAGACTACTACAAGAGACAAAGAAGGACACTGCATAATGATCAAGGGATCAATCCAAGAAAAGATATAACAATTTTAAATATTTATGCACCCAACATAGGAGCAACTCAATACAAAAGGCAAATGCTAACAGCCATAAAAGGGGAAATCGACAGTAACACAAACATAGTAGGGGACTTTAACACCCCACTTTCACCAATGGACAGATCATACAAAATGAAAATAAATAAACACAAGCTGTAAATGACACAACAGACCAGGTACAATCAGTTGATATTTATCAGACATTCCATCCAAAAACAACAGAATACACCTTCTCAAGTGCACATGGAACTTTCCTGAAGAGAGATCATATCTTGGGTGACAAATCAAGCCTTGGTAAATTTAAGAAAATTGAAATAGTATCAAGGATATCTTCCGACCACAACGTTATGAGACTAGATATCATTACAGGAATAAAACTGTAAAAAATAAAAACACATGGATGCTAAACAATACGCTACTCAGTAACCAAAAGATCACTGAAGAAATCAAAGAGGAAATAAAAAAATACCTGGAAATAAATGACAATGGAAACACGATGACCCAAAACCTATGGCATAAAGCAAAACAGTTCTAAGAGGGAAGTTTATAGCAATACAATCCTACCTCAAGAAACAAGAAAAATCTCAAATAAACAACCTAACCTTACACCTAAAGCGATTAGAAAAAGAACAAAAAAACCCCAAAGTTAGCAGAAGGAAAGAAACTATAATGATCAGATCAGAAATAAACGAAAAAGAAGTGAAGGAAATAATAGCAAAGATCAATAAAACGAAAAGCTGGTTCTTTGAGAAGATAAACAAAATTGATAAACCATTAACCAGACTCATCAAGAAAAAAAGGAAGAAGACTCAACTCAGTAGAATTAGAAATGAAAAAGGAGAAGTAACCACTGACACTGCAGAAATACAAACGATCATGAGAGATTACTACAAGCAACTCTATGCCAATAAAATGGACAACCTGGAAGAAATGGACAGATTCTTAGAAATGCACAACCTACCGAGACTGAACCAGGAAGAAATATAAAATATGAACAGACCAATCACAAGCACTGAAATTGAAACTGTGATTAAAAATCTTCCAACAAACAAAAGCCCAGGACCAGATGGCTTCACAGGTGAATTCTATCAAACATTTAGAGAAGAGCTAACACCTATCCTTCTCAAACTCTTCCAAAATATTGCAGAGGGAGGAACACTTCCCAACTCATTCTATGAGGCCACCATCACCCTGATACCAAAACCAGACAAAGATGTCACAAAGAAAGAAAACTACAGGCCAATATCACTGATGAACATAGATGCAAAAATCCTCAACAAAATACTAGCAAACAGAATCCAACAGCATATTAAAAGGATTATACACCATGATCAAGTGGGGTTTATTCCAAGAATGCAAGGATTCTTCATTATACGCAAATCAATCAACGTGATACATCATATTAACAAACTGAAGGAGAAAAACCATATGATCATCTCAATAGATGCAGAGAAAGCTTTCGACAAAATTCAACACCCATTTATGATAAAAGCCCTGCAGAAAGTAGGCATAGAGGGAACTTTCCTCAACATAATAAAGGCCATATATGACAAACCCACAGCCAACATTGTCCTCAATGGTGAAAAACTGAAACCATTTCCACTAAGATCAGGAACAAGACAAGGTTGCCCACTCTCACCACTATTATTCAACATAGTTTTGGAAGTGTTAGCCACAGCAATCAGAGAAGAAAAAGAAATAAAAGGAATCCAAATTGGAAAAGAAGAAGTAAAGCTGTCACTGTTTGCAGATGACATGATACTATACATAGAGAATCCTAAAACTGCCAGTAGAAAACTACTAGAGCTAATCAATGAATTTGGTAAAGTAGCAAGATACAAAATTAATGCACAGAAATTTCTTGCATTCCTATATACTAATGATGAAAAATCTGAAAGTGAAATTAAGAAAACACTCCCATTTACCACTGCAACAAAAAGAATAAAATATCTAGGAATAAACCTACCTAAGGAGACAAAGGACCTGTATGCAGAAAATTATAGGACACTGATGAAAGAAATTAAAGATGATACAAATAGATGGAGAGATATACCATGTTCTCGGATTGGAAGAATCAACATTGTGAAAATGACTCTACTACCCAAAGCAATCTACAGATTCAATGCAATCCCTATCAAACTACCACAGGCATTTTTCACAGAACTAGAACAAAAAATTTCACAATTTGTATGGAGACACAAAAGACCCCGAATAGCCAAAGCAATCTTGAGAACGAAAAATGGAGCTGGAGGAATCAGGCTCCCTGACTTCAAACTATATTACAAAGCTACAGTAAACAAGACAGTTTGGTACTGGCACAAAAACAGAAATATAGATCAATGGAACAGGATAGAAAGCCCAGAGATAAACCCACGCACATATGGTCACCTTATCTTTGATAAAGGAGGCAAGCATATACAGTGGAGAAAAGACAGTCTCTTCAATAAGTGGTGCTAGGAAAACTGGACAGGTACATGTAAAAGTATGAAACTAGAACACTCCCTGACACCATACACAAAAATAAACTCAAAATGGATTAAAGACCTAAATGTTAAGCCAGACACTATCAAACTCTTAGAGGAAAACACAGGCAGAACACTCAATGACATAAATCTCAGCAAGATCCTTTTGACCCAGCTCCTAGAGAAATGGAAATAAAAACACAAATAAACAAATGGGACCTAATGAAACTTAAAAGCTTTTGCACAGCAAAGGAAACCATAAACAAGACAAAAAGACAACCCTCAGAATGGGAGAAAATATTTGCAAATGAAGTAACTGACAAAGGATTAATCTCCAAGATTTACAAGCAGCTCATGCAGCTCAAGAACAAAAAAACAAACAACCCAATCCAAAAATGGGCAGAAGACCTAAACAGACATTTCTCCAAAGAAGATATACAGATGGCCAACAGACACATGAAAGAATGCTCAACATCCTTAATCATTAGACAAATGCAAATCAAAACTACAATGAGGTATCATCTCACACCGGTCAGAATGGCCATCATCAAAAAATCTAGAAACAATAAATGCTGGAGAGGGTGTGGAGAAAAGGGAACACTCTTGCACTGTTGGTGGGAATGTAAATTGATACAGCCACTATGGAGAACAGTATGGAGGTTCCTTAAAAAACTAAAAATAGAACTACCATACGACTCAGCAATCCCACTACTGGGCATATACCCTGAGAAAACCATAATTCAAAAAGAGTCATGTACCAAAATGTTCATTGCAGCTCTATTTACAATAGCCAGGACATGGAAGCAATCTAAGTGTCCATCAACAGATGAATGGATAAAGAAGATGTGGCACATATATACAATGGAATATTACTCAGCCATAAAAAGGAACAAAATTGAGTTATTTGTAGTGAGGTGGATGGAGTTAGAGTCTGTCATACAGAATGAAGTAAATCAGAAAGAGAAAAACAAATACAGTATGCTAACACATATATATGGAATGTAAGGAAAAAAAAAAAGGCCATGAAGAACCTAGTGGCAAGACGGGAATAAAGACACAGACCTACTAGAGAATGGACTTGAGGATATGGGGAGGGAGTGGGGTGAGATGTGACAGGGTGAGAGAGTGTCATGGACATATATACACTACCAAATGTAAAATAGATAGCTAGTGGGAAGCAGCCGCATAGCACAGGGAGATCAGCTCAGTGCTTTGTGACTACCTAGAGGGGTGGGATAGGGAGGGTGGGAGGGAGGGAGATGCAAGAGGGAAGAGATATGGGAACATATGTATATGTATAACTGATTCACTTTGTTTTAAAGCAGAAACTAACACACCATTGTAAAGCAATTATACTTCAATAAAGATGTTAAAAAAAAAAAGAATGAAATCAGAACACTCCTTAACACCATATACAAAAATAAACTCAAAATGGATTAAAGACCTAAATGTAAGGCCAGACACTATAAAATTCTTAAGAGGAAAACACAGGCAGAACACTCTATGACATAAATCACAGCAAGATCCTTTTTGACCCACCTCCTAGAGAAATGGAAATAAAAACAAAAATAAACAAATGGGACCTAGTGAAACCTCAAAGCTTTTGCACAGCAAAGGAAACCATAAACAAGACCAAAAGACAACCCTCAGAATGGGAGAAAATATTTGCAAATGAAGCAACTGACAAAGGATTAATCTCTAAAACTTACAAGCAGCTCATACAGCTCAATATCAAAAAAACAAACAACCCAATTCAAAAACGGGCAGATGACCTAAATAGACATTTCTCCAAAAAAGATATATAGATTGCCAACAAACACATGAAAGGATGCTCAACATCACTAATCATTAGAGAAATGCAAATCAAAACTACAATGAGGCATCACGTCACACTGGTCAGAATGGCCATCATCAAAAATCTACAAACAATAAATGCTGGAGAGGGTGTGGAGAAAAGGGAACCCTCTTGCACTGTTGATGGGAATCTAAATTGATACAGCCACTATGGAAAACAGTATGGAGGTTCCTTAAAAAACTAAAAATAGAACTACCATACGACCTAACAATCCCACTACTGGGCATATACCCTGAGAAAACCATAATTCAAAAAGAGTCATGTGGGCTTCCCTGGTGGCGCAGTGGTTGAGAATCTGCCTGCTAATGCAGGGGACACGGGTTTGAGCCCTGGTCTGGGAGGATCCCACATGCCGCGGAGCAACTGGGCCTGTGAGCCACAATTACTGAGCCTGCGCGTCTGGAGCCTGTGCTCTGCAACAAGAGAGGCCGCGATAGTGAAGAGGCCCATGCACCGCGATGATGAGTGGCCCCCTCTTGCCACAACTGGAGAAAGCCCTCGCACAGAAACGAAGACCCAACACAGCCAAAAATAAAAAATATAAAAAAATAAATAAATAAATAAAAATAAGACCTGGTGCAACCAAATAAATATTTAAAAAAAAAAAAAAGAGTCATGTACCAAAATGATCATTGCAGCTCTATTTACAATAGCCAGGACATGGAAGCAATCTAAGTGTCCATCAACAGATGAATGGATAAAGAAGATGTAGCACATATATACAATGGAATATTACTCAGCCATAAAAAGGAACAAAATTGAGTTATTTGTAGTGAGGTGGATGGACCTAGAGACAGACCTAGAGTCTGTCACACAGAGTGAAGTAAGTCAGAAAGAGAAAAACAAATACAGTATGCTAACACATATATATGGAATCTAAAAAAAAAAAAGTTTCAGAGGAACCGTCTTTCAGAGGAAGACGCAGACATAGAGAATGGACTTGAGGACACGGGGGAGGGGAAGGGTAACCTGGGAAAAAGTGAGAGAGTAGCATTGACATATATACAGTACCCAATGTAAAATAGATAGCTAGTGGGAAGCAGCTGCAAAGCAGAGCTTGGTGCTTTGTGACCACCCAGAGGGGTGGGATAGGGCGGGTGGGAGGGAGGCACAAGAGGGTGGGGATATGGGGATATATGTATATGTATAGCTGATTCACTTTGTTATACAGCAGAAACTAACACAAAATTTTAAAGCAATTATACTCTAAAAGATGTTAAAAAAAAAAAAAAAGAAAAGAAAAAAAGGAGGGAGAGTGAAAACTGCCACCATGTACTGCCTGCCATCCACCGCACATGTTGGGGTGTTGCTCCAGGACCTTGCTTCAGACGTGTAAGCTCCCCCATCCATTAACCCATTGATGTCTTTGTTGCTGATTCGGGCTCTTTCTTTGGTGTGAAGCTGGGCAAGCATAGGCCTTGTAGGCCTATGGGATGCAGCCCAAAAATTGGTGGAAGCAGTCAGGAGACTGAGCAAACTCCCGTGAGTGGTGAGATGTTGGGAAATATAGGACAGGGAACGGAAAGTTATGGGGGCTGTTAACTAGCATGTGGGGACTGAAAGTTGCGGGGGTAATCCTGTGGTGGTTGTCCTTGCTCAATGGGGGTTGCCAAGAGATCTGGCGAACAATGGCCTCTCATGGCTCTGCAACTGTATCAAAGTGAGTCTTTTGTAATTGGTTAAGCTAGTTCTCTAGAAGGAATTGATATTTCTCTAGTGCCTCTGAGATGTAAATGATCTACCTGGGCTCTCTGGAACTTTAATTTTATGTGATCTCTAAGAGTAAAGGACAAAAAAGAGTTTTTAGGTAAACTCTATAGAAATAATTATGTTTTGGGAATGGCTATCTAAAAGAGTCTCTCGAGATTTTGGTAACTTGAAACTAAACTAAGTTAAATGAAGAGAATTCATTGACTATCTGGGTCATTTCAAATAGGATAAAATTTTGGAACATTGTTGGGTGGGTGTAAGTTTACCTACCCTTGCCTTCTTGGGAGAAGAAGACTAAAGCATAAGTTTTCCAATCAGGAAATGCACAATTACTTGCTTCTTGGTTTTTGCCAGAGATTAAGGTTTTTAATGGTTACGATTATAATCAGTCATAATTCTAGTTATTGTAAGCAAGTTTCTTTATTGATTACATTGTAATCGGGTGCTTAACCATGGCTTTTTAAGTCTGTTGTCTTTTATAGACAGTTATTGTTTTACTCTGATGCTTTTGCAGAAGTGCTTTCATCAAAAAGAATAAAATACCTAAGAATAAACTTACCTAAGGAGACAAAAGTCCTCTACTCTGAAAACTATAAGATGTTGATGAAAGAAATCGAAGATGACACAAACAGATGAAAAGATATACCATTCTTCGATTTGAAGAATAAATATTGTCAAAATGACTACACTACTCAAGGTAGTCTACAGACTCGATACAATCCCTATCAAATTACCAATGGCATTTTTCACAGAACTAGAACAAAAAATTTTACCATTTGTATGGAAATACAAAAGACCCCGAATAGCCAAAGCAATCTTGAGAAAGAAAAACGGAGCTGGAGGAATCTAACTCTCTGACTTCAGACAATACAACAAAGCTACAGCAATCAAGCACTATGGTACTGGCACAAAGACAGAAATATAGATCAATGGAACAGGACAGAAAGCTCAGAAATAAACTCACACACTTATGGTCAATTAATCTACGACAAAGGAGGTAAGAATATAAAATGGAGAAAAGACGAGCCTTTTCAATAAGCTGTGCTGGGAAAACTGGACATCTACATGTAAAAGAATGAAATTAGAACAGTCTCTAACACCATACACAAAAATTAACTCGAAATGGATCAAATACCTAAATTTAAGGCTGAACACTGTATAACTCTTAGAGGAAACATAGGCAGAACACTCTTTGATGTAAATTGCAGCAATATCTTTTTGGATCCACCTCCTAGAGTAATGGAAATAAAAACAAAAATAAACAAATGGGACCTAATTAAACTTAAAAGCATCTGCACAGCAAAGGAAACCATAAACAAAACAAAAAGACAACCCAAAGAATGGGAGAAAATATTTGCAAACTAAGTGACTGACAAGGGATTATTCTCCAAAATATACAAACAGCTCATGCAGTTCAATAACAAAAAAAAAACAACCCAATCAAAAAAATGGGCAGAAGATCTAAATAGACACTTCTCCAAAGAAGACATATAGATGGCAACAAGCACATGAAAAGATGCTCAACATCACTAATTATCAGAGAAATGCAAATCAAAAGTACAATGAAGTATCACCTTTCACTGGTCAGAATGAGGTATCACCTTACATTGGTGAGAATGGCCATCAAAAAGTCTACAAACAATAAATGCTGGAGAGGGTGTGGAGAAAAGGGACCCCTCCTATACTGTTGGTGGGAATGTAAATTGGTACAGCCACTATGGAGAACAGTATGGAGGTTCCTGAGAAAACTAAAAATAGAAGTACTGTATGATCCAGCAATCCCACTCCTGGCCATATATCCAGAGAAAACCATAATCTGAAAGGATACATGCAACCCAATGTTCACTGCAGCTCTATTTACAATAGCCAAGATATGAGAGCAACCTAAATGTCCACTGACAGAGGAATGGATAAAGAAGATGTGGTACATATATACAATGGAATATTACTCAGCCATAAAAATGAATGAAGTAATGCCATTTGCAGCAGCATGGATGCACCTAGAGATTATCATACTAAGTGAAGTAAGTCAGACAGAAAGACAAATATCATATATCACTCATATGCGGAATCTAACTTTAAAAAAAAGGAAACAAATGAACTTATTTACAAAACAGAAACGGACGTACAGATATCAAAAACAAACTTATAGCTACCAAAGGGGAAACGTGGAGGGGAGGGATAAATCAGAAGCCTGGGATGAACACACACACACTACTATATATAAGACAGATAACCAACAAGGACCTACTGTATAGCACAGGGAACTCTACTCAATATTCTGTGATAACCTATATGAGAAAAGAATCTAAAAAAGAATGAATATACATACATGTATAACTGAATCACTTTGCTGTACACCTGAAACTAACACAACATTCTAAATCAACTATACCCCAACAAAATTTTTTAAAAAAAGAAAAAAAAAAACAAATAAAGGAGAGAAAGGGCATGTGAGAGATAAGAATGGTATGAACAAGGCTATGGACATGGGAAGCAGCAATTTGGATGTAGGTGTGCAACAAACATTAGAGGAAGTAATAATAAATAGATGTGGGTTGGGAGCAAATGTCAGCAGAGAATATACAGATAGGTTTTTGTTCCCTCCACACAAATTCTCTCTACCTAAGACATTTGGCAATTTATAACAGAAATGGAAAATAAAAGTTGGAAAAATAAGTGGAATGTCATGTACACTTAAAAAAGGAGCAAAGAGTTGAATACAAAACTTCATTCCTAATTTATAATGTGGCTGGAATAAGATAAACTCTAAAGACTAGTACTGTAGTTAGAATTCAAGCTATAAATAACAAGCACTCAGATGCTTTGTCTACTGTATAATAAAACTCAAAAAAAAGTAGGGAATTGTTTAAAATAATGCTAGCTGAAAGTAAAGGCATGACTTGAACTCCAGCTTCATCACCTTGTGGATATAAATTAATCAACATCAGAAATCAATAAGGAAGATAGATAAATTTATGATTAATAGTATTTGTAACCAAGGTTTCATAAACTGTGATCCATGGATAGAATGAGTGGGGGGCGGGTGGTCTATGAACTAGGATGGAAAAATGAATTATATATCAATTTTTCTAACCTCGATTTGAAATTTATCATTTCCTTCGATGATGAATGAAGGAGACAAATCTCAGCAGTACTAGCAGTAGCTGTGACTTTGCCACCAACAGAAATTAAAGGTTTTTCACGACATTACAGTTGGTGCAGATATCTCCAAATATCATTTACACTCATCACTTCAATGACTTTACAATAGTAATTATACCCACTGCTAGATCCTGTTATGTAATGCGTTAATAAAGAAACACATGTATTAACTGTATCACAAATTTTTATTATTTTGATAACTTTTTCGATATAATTACTTTCTTGTCCATGTATTTTCTTTTATGCATTTAAGACATTATTTAAGTTTGCCAAAGAGGTCTATGGCACAATAAAGGTTAAGAAGTTACGGTCTAAGTATAAAATAAATTCAATTTGTTTACTACAGTTCACAGTCTGTTAATAGAACCCTTAGTGCCAGATGTCTCAGAAATCAGAATTTAAAAAATTTCAGATAGGTAGAGAAGCTGCATATAATGTAATGCCCCAGCACAGTCTGCGGCAGTGTTCTGGAATCAATATTTTCTCCAGTAAAACATGAAAATATACACAGCAATACGTAGTTTCCCTTTACTTCAATTCAGGTTTTACTGCCAAATGCATTTAGATCCAGACAAGTTTGGTGATCAAATGAATTATGAAAACAAAACAAAAAATATTGGTTTTGGGCTTCCCTGGTGGCGCAGTGGTTGAGAATCTGCCTGCCAATGCAGGGGACACGGGTTCGAGCCCTGGTCTGGGAAGATCCCACATGCCGCGGAGAAACTGGGCCCGTGAGCCGCAATTACTGAGCCTGCGCGTCTGGAGCCTGTGCTCCGCAACAAGAGAGGCCGCGATAGTGAGAGGCCCGCGCACCGCGATGAAGAGTGGTCCCCGCTTGCCACAACTAGAGAAAGCCCTCGCACAGAAACGGAGACCCAACACAGCCATAAATAAATAAAACTTAAAATTAAAAAAAAAATATTGGTTTTAAGGGTTTTTGAATTTTAGAACTGTGATAAGGATTGTTCTCCTATTTTTGTATAGATGAATACACATTCATCAGTTTTGTCATTTTCCCTATTTATATCTACTTTTCCCCCATAATTTTGAATTAATAACTTGTTTTACTCAGCATCATTTAAATTTCAATAGTAGCAAGGTTTTCTTAAAAGTTTCGTTATAGCAGATTTGTAGCAGAGAGTCATCTTAAGTCTTTTTTTACAATTTAGGAAAATCAGGTGATGAAATTTTGATAACTGATAATCATTCTGAGTGAGCTACATCCCTTGTAATGAGGACTCTAACGTTTCTGGCTGCCAGTCACCTATAATATTCTGCGCTCACTCTAGTTTAGCTATTAATAGAGCTTCTTTGGTAATCATCATAGAATCTTCCAGCACATTTTTTTTCTTTTGGCACTGACACATTAAGATATTCCCCTGACTTATGACCCATTTGGGGGAAACATACTCATTTGCCAAAGAAAACATATACTGGAAAGAAAAAGCAAGAAGAGAAAAGAGAAGACATATTTTATAATAAATCAAATTGCTAAAAAAAAGACACATAAAATAAAGCACAATATACCCGCTCTGCTGGGAAATCAGTATACAAGAGTGACATAAACCAAACAATGTCAAGCACTGGGTAATAAAAGGTCTGTAGAATTATACCATGAAAATGAACAAACTATGTTCGAAAGAAACAATATAGATGAATCTATATTTGGTAATGCAAAGTTAAATCAAAACAGGAATCTCAAAAGAGTAAGCTCTTCATATAAAATTCAAAACTAAATAAAACTAAATAATATATTGATCACACATATGTGTGTGTAAGATATGAAACTAAAACAAGGCAAGAAATATATTTAACTGAGGATATTCTAGTTCCTGGGTTGAGCAATGGGTTCATGAGGATTCATCAAATAATTAATTAAAAAAAAACACCCAGAACCCCCAAATAAGTAAAATGAAATAAAATAAGTAAATGTGCATAAATCAATGATGATGTTTCATCATGAACTATGGATTATGAAAAATTCAATTTTGGGCAACTGAGGAAACAAGAAATGTTATACATTTTAAAAAAAGTTAATAGGTCTTCATGAAGCCACTTTGTCAATTGATTTTTCACTTCACAGCTGCTAACCAAAATATGAGAAAGGATAAATTAAGAAATATCAGTAGTTAAAAGTCTCTTTACCTAGTCAACCTTCAAGTACATTTTATTTAGCGATGTGATAGAACCAGCTTAAAGAGCAAAATGTGCACATCTCCCAATTCTTCATTCAGTGATTTCATATTGGTTGCTTGAAATCAGCCATGGTGATTTATACCATGTATTTATACCATGGAAATCAGCAGGCAAGTGCTACAAGTCTGGGCTTTTTCCCCCTGGAGAAATATTTATCAGCACAGCACTGATTTTATTGAAGTATAGCTTACATAGAAAAAATTCACAAATGCACAATGAATTCTAACTGAAAACATCTGGGTAACCACTATCTGGCTGAAGAAATAGAACTTTACTAACACCCTGAAGGTCCCTCTCATGCTCCCTTCTCAGGAAACTGATTCTCAGACAGGTGGCTTATTTAAAATCACAGAGATAGTAAGTTTCAGAGCCAGGACGTATCTATAATGCTCTTATACAATGTCATTTTCATTGCTATCATATTTATTTCCCAGTCTTATATCTTGTTGAGATTGTCATAGCACAGCTTATTCAAATTAGCAGCTTCTTACAGAAGCACTTATCTTTCAGTGGGAGTTTTTGGTTGGGCAGAGATATCACTGTCAGTATATCACAAACATTCCTTTGGAGAACCTAGAAAAGGTTAGAGGGAAAATAAAAAGTACTTGCTGCTCACAAAAATGTTGGTGGACCCATTTTAAGGGCTTTACTACTCAAAATAAATCACTCAAGGCTAAAATGAACTTTCTACATGACAAGTATAAAATAAAAAAAATTCTTTGCTACTCATGGAAAGGTGTCTTGAGGAGTGCATGTTTCTCATTCATCAATGCCATTATGTTTCTGAAAATTAATGCTACCTAAATATTTTCCTTTTTAAGAAATAGGAAGCAATTGACTGAGACTGTTCATGATTAAACAAAGTGTTACTAGTAAACTACATATTTAAAGTTCACATTCATTAATTGTTTAGACTGTGTGCCATGGTAATAGGCATGAGTCATCAATATCTACAAATTCCTTAGCAGAGTGTGGGTATTAATTCTACTGTTCAATTTTGGCATATGAAAAAAGCAATACACAAGTAAGTTGGCATATTAAAGCATCCAGCACGGTGCCCAGAACATAGCTGACACTAGGTAAATGATGGTCTTGTCATTCTCCTGATTCCCCTAGACTGCTTTTTATTATTTATGTAGTAAGCAAAGGGAAGGAGCTAATTTTAAAGAATGGATAATTCAACAGCCTTATATTTAGCTTTGAAATACCTATATTATTTTTCCTTTTCTACCTCCTATTTATTAGATTAAAATAGTATGTATCCTTTTAGTAAGTTACCATTCTAAGTACAGGAAGATCAGAGTGGGGAATACTACCTGAAATGTAAAAGCTGCTAAAGGTAATCCACATGTTGAAAAATTTTTGGTAAGTATAAAAATAAAATGGCAATTCAAAAGGATTTCTTCAGAATAGGGGTAAAATTGGCCATGAGGCCAATATCATAGTTTTGTTTTCTGGTCAATAAGACCCTCAAATTGTGTCAACTAAGTAGGATAATCCAGTTGTCAAGCTGTATAAACACACCAAGATAAAAAGAGCCAAGCTTCCAGGTTCAAATTTTGGTTCTATCACTCCAGCTGAGAAACCCTGGACAATGACATAACTTCGCTTTGCTTGTGTTTTCTCATTTACAAAAGAAGAAAAATAAAAGTATCTTCCTCCTAGGATTGATGAGAGGTTAAATCAGCTAATATTCAAATGGTGCTTAATTAAAGCCTAGAAGTCAGTAAAAGCTATATGTGTTGTTATTTTTATTACTTCTTTAGCATATTACAATACTTATATTTATGGATACTGCCTTAAATTTGTCAAGAATATAAATAAATATTAAACATGATAAGGTTTGATCAAAATGTCCTTTAATTTTATCATTCACTATATGTACCAAGCCACCAATCTTTTCTAAAAATATAAAAAAGTTGTTTTAATATGTAATTATTAATAATTGAATACATATTTTGTTAAATTATCTTAACTACATTAAGTGATATTAAAATATTTCTAAAAGTACTACTTATACTATAAAATAGCAAGAATTATTAACTATAACACATGACTTGAGAAGACTGCTTTTCCTTAAGTACATTGTTGTGGGATAAGTCTGTATGGTACTTTCCTGTCTGAAAAGGTAGCTGACAGACTGAATAATACACATGGACAATGCCCAGACCATACATAAAAAATAGAACTCTGACCCACAATCTGCAGCAACCAGCCCAGGAGACCAGCCCATCATCTATAGTAATCAGTCTAGGAAGTCAGACTACTATTTCTAGCAACTAGTCAAGAAATAACCCTGAAACAATGGCTAGGGCTTGATTAATAATGGATAGCTTCTCTAATTTTTGCCCCCATTTCTAACTTAGGACCAACTGAAGAAAGCCAACTACGTACCCCTAACCAATCACATAGGATGCCCTGCTTCTAGTCAGTCCATGCCAACAGCATCCAGTCAGGGTACACCTGAAGCCTTCCTGTTTTTCCACGGTAAAGATTTTCCATTCATCTGCCTGCCTTTGGAGTCTGCCAAATGCAAGTGATGGTGGCTCACTCCCTTACTATATAGCAAGTTTGGAATAAATAGCCATTACATATTCTCATTTGGGTGGTCTTCATTTATTTTCACATAGTATTCATCTACAAGAGACCTCCCCCAAATTGCTATTTAAAGTACATATTTACAGCATTTAATCACATAATGGCATTCTCGGAAAGAAACAAAACTAGGGGAAAGGCAAGCCAATGAGTTTATTGTGTCTAAGAGTCATTTTTTTTTTCAGATAAAAAGGAAAAACATTCTGCAATATCACAGAAAATATTTATAATATTCCAAGAAGCAATGAATAAAAAACATTTGTATTAGAGGTATGTAAAAGGACACAATTGACAAATGAAGTCACTTCTATCCAAGGTTGCTGTACTGGGCAGAAGCATGATATGTTGAATGATTAGTGAAATGATTTCTGAGCTTACAATAGAACCACTAGAAAGCTAAAATTGTTAAATCTTCTATTTCTGCATGTACTGAAATAAATCTGTATGACATCAATGAAATATATCTTCTTTATGTCCTTTCCTATTTGGGGCTTTGAAATGCTTCTTTGCATTCAGTATGCATTTGTTAGGCAGGAAGTTAGCCATGAGCGACGAGAGAGGCAGCCCCATTGACTAAATGTCCAATAGCCGCCTAATCCTGCCAAGCTATTTTGCCAACCCCACCCCAAACACGCCCCCATCAATACTCCAAAATGGTCTGGTGACCGGAAAAATCCCCCACTGGCTGACTGGAGGGACTTTCCCACTCTGGCACATGCGCACACCTCACGTTATCATGTCCATAGATAAACTTTGGCTGCCATTAGGCTCATTAAATGTTCATAAATATTCTATGAATACATACATCTGATTATAACAGACTGAATTATGGGAAGTACATGCACAGCAGCGCCTCGTTATATAACTTGCAGCTGTCAATCAAGACTGTCAATCAATGACCTTGCCTTAAAAACTCTACACCCCAGCCCTCCGGGGCCATTCCCTTCCTTGGCCTGGCCCAGCTCTCTCTTGAGGTGTTCTCTCTGTTCTCTCCTTATCTTCAATAAACTCTCTTGCAACCGGTAAGACTTCAGATTCTTCTTTGCATCCTTACTAAGAACTGAGGCCCATGGGAAGAGGGGTCTCCAGACTCTCTTCCCCTAACACATTCAGAGTGACTATGACTGCTGGATTAAATCCGACCCATAATAAAGAAGAGAGGAGGCTGAACCAATATTATCTGGATGCTAGAAATAGGATTATCAGAAGTTTTGATTCTTTTCATAGTGTTTGAATTTTTATAATGGGCATATACTACCTTTATATTCAAAACAAAACAGAAAGCTAATTTAATTTTGAAAAAACAACTTACGTCTGTGTTAAAGAAACTGTATCTTAGCCCAAGATATCTCCTAAACTTTAACATCTATATCCATATAAATAAATATATTTACAACCAACTGTTGAACATATCTGCCTATATATCCCACAAACATGTTAGTCTCAACATGTCTACCCATTCCTTACCTCACTGCCTTCCCAATTTTCCTCCTTAACCTGTATTTATGAGTCAAGGGAATAGCATCCACAATTCATTGACCAAAAAACAGTGATTCTACCTCTCCCTCTTTCACCATCACATCTAATTAGTTCCCAAGTGCTGTTGGGACTCAGTCTCTCTCAAATTTGTTGACCCCCAATGTCATTTTAACCTCTCTTATAAGAATTTCTAAAATAACCTCTTAACTAGTCTCTCTGACTCCCCTCTAAATCTTATCTCCCTCCCTCCTCCTATTTACCCTCTACACTTCGGCTATACTGACTTCAAAAACACAACTTTATCAGGTCACTCTTAATCTTGTTTTAAATTTCCTAGCAAGGCATAAAATTGTTTTTTTAGTTCTGGCCTCTCTGTACTTTCCCATCTTGACTCGTAGTCAGAAACGTCTCTGTACTCATTGTACCAATTGCTACCATTTTCTTGTGGTTAGTCCCTGAAGAGGCCATGTGCTCTCCTTTCACCCTTCTCTGCCTAACCTCCTGGTCAACTCCTGACTGAATGTCCCACAAGACTTCATGTGAGGATTTTCAGGAGGAAATGCCTTCTGACCCTTCACCTTTCCCATAGAGTTACTCCAGCTTCCTGTGCATTCTTCTCTTATGGCACTTGCCGCAATTATAATGTCATTACTCCCTTTCACCCATCTCAGTAATTAGATTGTGAGCTCACAGAGGGCAAATACTATGTCTTTTTCCTTATTTCCCTCATGCTGAGCAGAATTCCTGCACACAGAACATACTCAGTAAGTGCTAAATAAATGAAATATATTTAAAATTTGGAAGCATATTCATTGTCAACATTTTTACTTTTTAGATGTATGGTTTAAGGAGTTTTTAAAAAGTAAGGATCCAAAATCCACCTAATGGCTGATTAACTTTTTTGAGAAATGTTTTCAAAAAATTTAGTTCAAATCAATGGGATCTTTTTTTAGAAATATGGGAAGCATGATTTTTTTATGGGAAAAAATGTAGTAAGGAACAACTGGAACTGACTTCTGAGAGTGGGTTCTCCTTCCCTGAGATCAGGGCATCAGATATCATTTCAGATGGCTCAGCTGTATTTACCAAATGACCTTCTAAGATCCCTTAAGAACCTGTGAAACCAGGATAGGACATGTATTAATGCCTGGAGAAAAGCATGGGAATTAAAGTTTTCTTTATGATGGCTCTGTACATTTTTTTGGGCATTTTGTTTTATGCAGTTTGCTTAAAGCTTGCCATACTCTATAATAAGCTAAGTCCATTATGGTATACAATATCCAAACAGAAAGATTATATAAAAAGAATGGATAATCTTAAGAGACTATCCTGTATTTTTACTATGGCTTGCTTTATGACCAAATCATCACAAAAGCTAGTTTTATTTGATGCGTTTATTTATAAATTCATTTCCCTACAACTCAAATTCTCCTAAATGCTTTTTGTAACATAACATGATACAAAAAGCATGTTGCAAAGTGCCAAAGGTTTTCTGATGTCTCCAAGGTATAAAATACTTCATTGCCAGTTAAATAAATGAAAAAATAGAGTAAACAACTCCTGTTGAAGAGCCATACATTACTAGAAGCAAGGCGCCAATATGGTTTTGTCAGTCTCTAAGGAGAATGAATCAGATGAAACACCACCTCCACAATTTTCATCTCCATCTTGTCATCAGGCCCTATTTATCACCATTCTGGCATTGTTTCTTAAATAGCAGCTTCCTAGAAAATAGCTAAAGGTGGACTTCGAATAGTTTTAGCTCTCCAAAGGTATTAGCTGTCTAAGATGTTAGCTCTCTTTAACTTTAAAAGTGACTACTCTTCATAATTTTTATTTTTCAACCTTTTACATAACTGAATAGAATTTTAAAGTATCTTCCATTTATTAAAGGTGAAGTCGTGAACTCTGGGCCTAGTTTTCAGACTCAGAATACTCAGATGTTCACTTTTACCTTTTAAGAGTACATTAGTGTAAGCATTAAGAATATGTGAAGGTTCAGGAAGAGAGGATCCATTCCTAATGGTAAAGGCAAATATCATATAAAAATAATTTTAACTTTAATAATAATACCTTGTATTTATCAAATGCTTACTATATGCAAGGTCCTATACTAAAATTAAAATACATTATCTCACTTAATCCCTACAATAACCTTAGGAGGGCACTATTATCTTCAATTTACAGACAGAGACACAGAAGCCCAGACACTGAGGTACCTGATAGCTAGTAACTGGAAGGAAGAGCCAGGACTCAAGTTCTTGGCTGGCAGTATGCTAAGCTTTTTAACCTCTTTGATTCCTAGCCATGTGATACTTGATTTAAAAAAAAACCAATGGGTGAAGGTGGTCAAAAGGTACAAATTTCCAGTTATAAAATTAATAAGTCCTGAGGATGTAATGTACAGCAATGGTGACTGCAGTTAATATTATTATATTGTATATTTGAAAGCTGCTAAGAGAGTAGATCTTAAAACTTCTCATTACAAGAAAAAAAATTATAACTATATATGATGATGGATGTGAACTAGACTTCTTGTGGCGATCATTTCACAATATATACAAATATCAAATCATTATGTTGTACACTTGAAACTAATATAATGTTACATGTCAATTACATCCCAAATAAAAAAATAAATCCCCATACTCAATACCCTATAACAATTGTTTATGTCTTTGCCCTCAATTATAAACCTTGAGGTCCAGTCTTAATTATCTTTGTATTCCCAGGACTGAGTACACAGCATGGCACATTCAGGCATTTGGTGTTCGTTTGTTCATTCATTCATTCATTCATTCACCCAGCAGATATTTATTGAACCCCTAATATATGTCAGCCCTGGGACAGGTGCTGGAGATACGACTGTTAGCAAAACCAGACATAGCCACTTCTCTCATGTAACTTACAGCCTAGTGGGGAAGAAGATGTTAATTAAGTTATCCTACTGATGAAGGTTTAATTACATATTGAGATAAATGCTCTGAAAGAAAGAAATAAGTTCATTGAGGTAAATGACAAAGGAACCTGATCTCATTTTGTGGGTGCAGGAAGACTTCCAAGGAAGGGATCCTTTAGCTGACCTATGAAGGATGAGCAGGATTAAAAAGGCAATATGGGTGGAGGTTGCAAAGCCCCTGGGGAGGGAACACAAAGCAAGGGGGAGAGCACAGCAACACAGGGCTAGAGAGGCAGACAGGGGTTGACCAGGCTGGGCTTCTAAGGCCATGCTAGAATTTAGATATTTATCCTAAGGGCAAGGAATCTACAGAAGGTTTCTAAGAAGGGAGTTGATGTCTATGTTATGTAAAGATCACTCTGGCTGCAGTGCGGAGAAAAGACAGATCAAGAGGTTTCCCAGGTGACCATTCCATGCTCAGTAATATGCTGGGCAACGTAAAAGAACTGAGATTTATAAAGCAGATAAATAGTTTTTTAAATAACCAATAGATTTATGTTTAATGCTTTTAAAATGATTTGACCTGTAAGTAGTGATTTACATAATTTTTGTTTTTCAGCCACATACCTACAACTTACTCATTCAACTGATATTTGCTAAGCCAGGCACTACATGCCAGGCACAGTTCTAAACACTAGGGTTACAGGAATAACAAAGACAAAATGGAGCTTACCCCTAATGGAAGTGAGTGATAATACATAAGTAAAAAAATGAAAAAAAAATAAGAAAATTGCAAGTATAGATAAGTGCTATCGAGAAAACAGAATAGAAATGTGTGAGAGCTACGAGTGGTCTCTGAGAAGACAGCATTTGATCAAAAACAAGAACAGCCAGCCATGCAGAGATTGGGGGAAGAGCAGAGGCCAGGCCCTGAAGGCAGGACTACATTTGAATATAACTGGGAAACAGCAAAAAGGCTAGTGTAATAAAAATGAACTGAGCAAGGAGAATGGTGGAGGAATGGTGAAGAATACAGGCTGTTCTGTTCTTGTGGGGGCAGATCATTAGGGTCTTGAGGAATTGGTAAGGCATTTATATTTTATTCTATGGCATTTTCATTATATGGCAATGGGAAGCCACAGGACATTTTGATACATGCTCTGTATCAAATAACATGCTCTGATTTACCTGACTGCTCTGGGGTAAGGGGGAGTAGACTGTAGGGGACAAGAATAGTAGCAGGAAGATAAATGCAGTTGGTGCAGTGGTCT
Organism: Balaenoptera acutorostrata; assembly: GCF_949987535.1. Taxonomy (NCBI): domain Eukaryota; kingdom Metazoa; phylum Chordata; class Mammalia; order Artiodactyla; family Balaenopteridae; genus Balaenoptera; species Balaenoptera acutorostrata. Next base: position 54,224,860 of record NC_080065.1, on the reverse strand, counting down.
AGGCAAGTGACAATGGTGATTTGATTACTGGAAGATGAAGAAAAACAAATGGATTCAGGACACATTTTGAAGATATAACCAACTATATTTGGTTGACGAAAAATGTCTATTTTTATTAGATTACAGGAATTTGCTATTTCAAGGAAACCTAATGCAAGTACTTTTGCAAAAGAAAGAATTTATCCTTACACCAGCCATAATATAAATTCAGACTTTGACACATCAGGTTTGTTTAAAAGTAGAATATGTCTGTATTATTTTAATTCGCCTTTAGAGGTGAACACAGGAGTTATAATGAGGGAACTTCACTTACTAAGAGCACTTCCAGGATAAAGATCTGAGAGAAAAGTGAAAGCTACTCCATCACTAACTACATCTTTTACTCTAATTTCTTATAGATCTTCGGTTTTTCCCTGTCCATAAAACTCCTAGAACTCCACTGAATTTACCAGGTTCATGGAATAAATAAAACACATCAGAGTCCCCAGTCAGAGATCACTTTTGCAAACTGAAAAACTGCAACCTGAATAATATTTTGGTAACAAAATGTTAAATACCAGAGGCTCAAATTTTAACATATTTATTTCTTCAAAACTACAAGATTTTCCTGTGAAAATTTCAAGTTTTTGTTTATTTTCTGTCTTTGAAGAGAAAGGAATGTTAGTATTCCACTAATTTACAGAGAACCCTATTTCAGCTGTGATGGTTAAATGACAAGACGGTTGTAAATGATGCAAAAAAGAGAAACTGAAAGCTCAACTGACAAATTTCTCATAAAATATTTTACAGGAGACATAAACTCCACTGACATACCTTAACTCTTGTCATTAAGAAAGAACAACTTGTAGAATGAAAGTCTATAGCCTCATAAATGTTTATAGTCTAGCAAATATGAATTTCAAAGTCACCAAACTCAGATGTGCAAAAACGTAATGGATTTGCAGCAAGTGAATCCAACTTGCATATTTAGCTCTCATTTAGAACAATCTTCAGGGCAAATTATTTACTTTCAGTTCAAAGCTTAGTTTCTTTGTGGTGAATAGGATTTTCCCTTAGTACCTTCTCCTTCCTTTCTCCCATCTTTGATCCCTGAGAGGACTTGGGGAGGCACATAGCTTACCTGAATAAGGGCATCCGAGGTGGGAGAGAGGAGGGTAAATGGTCCATGGGTGTCCTGTGCCAATATAGACTCTGGATGGGGAAGGGCAGGTCTCCTTCCCCTAGTATAAGAAAGGTTTTTATATGCTCTCCAAGTGCAAGAAAAATGAGCTTCTATATCAATCATTCTTTCCTTTCAACAATTGTTTATGCCATAAAGTTCATGTTTAACTCCTTCAGGGCTTTATATTTGGATTCTCCCAAAACTTCCTTCTGTCAAAAACCCCAGTTCTTACAAATCAAAATCATTTGCTTTCAAGACTACTGTTTTTGCAGAGAATTAAAATCATCATCATCATCATTATCATCATCATCAAAAAAGCAAGCAAGCAAGCAAACAAAAATCCCCAAAGCTCTATCACATTGATGTCTTTTTCCTGAACTGTGTTTGTTCTTTGCTTGTGGACAATGCATGTGTAGAAAGTAGCCAGCTAAATGGTGGAGGAAAAACAAGAAGGAGCACACACAAGAAAACATCAGTTAAAAGCTCATAAGATTACCCACTGCAATGAGACTTTTGAACTTAAGTTATATAACTGATAACTGCAGGTCGAGGAAAGTTAAATTAATTTTTTACATCCTTAATTTAGAATGTAGTATAACACTAAAAATTAAGAACAGTAAATTCATTAGGTTGCTTGGGTTGCTAAAAATATTTAGAATGTGACCATTTCTCACTCCTTAACATGCAAAGGCATAAATTAATACAATAATAGTGGCTGCAATATAAGAATCATCTACTGTGTGCCAGGTGCTTATCCTCCTCACACAGATTTTTGCATGAGTTAAGAAAGCTTCCAAATACAATAAACAGAATAACTGATTATATGTAGCTTAAACAAATAGGGGTTTATTTTCTCATGCACTAAGAAGTCTGAAATTGCAGGCAGCAAGACAGCTGCCATAGCTTTAGGCATTGTGTTGTTTAAGGTTGGAAGAAGGGGAGGTGTCTGGACCAGCCACATCTGTCTCTTTTACATACAAGAAAAAGCTTTTCTGGAAGGTCCTGGGAGATTTCTGCCTACTTCTCATTGACCTGCATTATGCCCCATAGTCAGCTACAAGGGAGACTGGAAAAGTTTGTTTTTAGGGTTTGTTTTGTTCTATTTTTTATTTTTTGGGGGGGGTCCTCCATAGTAAAGTCAAGCAAGGAAGGAGGAGGCTGGAAATAGGTACTAAATTAGTGAACTAACAAGGTCTGCCACAACTGCATTTGATATACCTCCAAAATTATATATTTGTTGCTAAAAATACAACTGGTAGAGGCCCAAACAGAAATCTAATTTCTATATACTTAAAAAAATGTTTGTTGCTCGTTCATTAATTCATACCGAATTCCTATGTGCATAGCAGTAAGCACAACCTAAAAAAGACCTTTTTTATTGTAGAGCTTATACTCTAGTAGGGATAAAAAAAAAATGAAGCAAATATATACTTGGTGGCAATAAGCACCATGAAGAAAAATAAACTGTGAGGAAATGGAGAATATATGTGGAGGGTAGGCAGGTCACTTAGGGTAATCAAATAAGGTCTCTCTGAGGAAGTGCCATTTGAGTAGAGATGTGAATGAAGCGAGAGACTCATGTGGATATCCCAGGGCAGACCTGGGTAGAAGGAACAGTAAGTGCTTGGTGTGTGCTAAAGACAATGAGGGGACCAGCATAGCTATAGCAGAGAGAATGAGGAGACAGGTGATCAGCGATGCCATCAGAGAGAGGGCAGGGTATCAGGGAGGATTTTATAGTAAATCCCACTTTTAGTGAGTAATCACTGGTTAAATGTTCTGACATAGCCCTGTCACCAAGTTTCTAATGGGAAGGTAAAACCAGTGACTGTGTGTATCAGGTACTCTGACGCATATCAGCATATTTAACTCTAAAATCCAGTTTACAAATGGGGGATCTGATGCTCATCCTGGTTAAGGCTCTCACAGGCTCTATTATAAACACAATAGGTCCTCATCATTTTGGCATATGGCCTGGTGGTCCTTGTTATACAGTTGTGCTAGAATGCTGGATTAAGCAAGACTGAACAGATTTGTTTCACAGAGGATTCATCCGGAGCCTTTATTATACTGATCTGTATTTTGAGTGTCAAAAAAGAAGACATAGTTTACAGAGTATTTCCATATTTGATATACTATGGAAACACAGGCTAACATTCTTGCGAAAAGCTAACTGTGAAATGCTGCTATATATTATAGTCCTATGTGTATTTATTATGCTGATGGTTAATGTGCAAGAAGGATACAAGCATCACTTGCTATTTGAATCTATTTGTTTCCTAACTTCAGATTGTGAGGAATTAGAACCCACAGAGAAAATGTGCATCTCCAAAAATGCCTTCAAATTTATTTAGTTCCTAACTTTAAAGAATGAGGGATAACTGTATATTTTGATGGAGGGGCAGCACTTTAGCAATTTCATCTAAGATTTGAAAAGGTAACATCCAAAAATATATTTTGTTATATCCAGCAAACAACTGTAATCTCAAGTAGAACTTTTATCATGTTTCTCATTTTAAATGCACGTTTGTTCTCCCTGAAACAATGAATTTGCAAAGTAAGCATTTTCAGATGAATATAATGCTTGCTCTAAGATGATGGTTATTTATTTATATACAGGCAGATACATTATAAAATATTCATTAGCACTAGCATATCTTTAAGAGAAAGATTACAGCTCCGTGACAGAGGGCACGGTGTTTCATAAAATCTCTGATTTTAAAATGTTTCTACCTGCCAAATGAAGCCAAATTAATAATTCATCTTGCTCTAAAATGCCACAATCAATACAACAGCTTCCAACTCAACTGAGGAACACTACTTTAAAAGACAATTACCTTATAAAATAGATTCCGCTCTCATTTTGAACCAGACAAATAAAAAAAATAGCAAGCTTTTCCAAAAAAGGGCAGTATTTACTAGCAGACAGAGAAATGCAACGTATAGAAAAGCACTTACTACCACGAGCAAAGTGAGCTATCTATAAGTGACAAATGGGAGCTAGAAAAAAGCCTAAAGCAATGATTCTCAAACATTAAAGAACACATGAATTACCTGGGAAACTTATTAAAGTGCAGATTCTGACTCAGTAGGTGGAGTGGGGCCTAGGATAGTATACTTCTAACTAGTTCTCAGATGATGCTGATGGTACTTGTCCAGGGACCTGACTCTCAGTAACCAGCCCTAAAATACACTCTTTGTAAAGTCCCTACACCTGGGATGCTATTGGGGTACCCATACTACATGAATCAAAATAATACCCCAATCCTTTCTTTATAAAATATTGTTATGCTTAACTGGTAGAAGAAGCAATGGTAAATTCTCCAAAACTAAAATCAAACAAAATACCCACAAGGCATCAATCACCGTTATAATCTCCAAAATTATAAAAATTTCAACTGATACTTGAGATTAGGGGAAAAAAAGACTAATTTGAATATTAAGAACTTTGAAGTCTCTTACTGAGGAGATGCCAATCTGCCTGGCTATAAAATTGAGATGCCCACCTAAAAAGACCTGTCAATCTTTCAGGGAACAAATACAGTGTAGCATCTGGACAGGAGCAAGGATGTGAAGTTAAAAACACATAGGAATTTAATCTGAGGAAATGACAAGACTGTAGGTATATATACACAATAGGTTATATCAGCCAAAAAGTGTGTGTTTGTTAGTAAAGTGACCAAAGAAAGGGATTGGTTAACTAAATTGTGGTACGTCCATAAAATATACTAATTTATTTTATTTCATCCATAAAATGAAATACTAGGTAGCCAGTAAAATGTTGATATAGATCTATAGCTAATGACATGGGAAAATGTTTACAGAACACTGTTAGTAAGAAAAAAAAGGCTAGAATGTACTATGTGCAAAATTATTCCACTCAAATATATGCAAACATAGGAATAATAGATTATGAGTAATCTGGGAGTTTTCTTCCTATCTGAATATTCTATTTTGCCTAAAATAAAGATTACTTTAACAAAAGCAAATGAATAAATACATTTTTCCTGAACACAAATATATTGGTTTTAGACTTATATTCCCCAAATTCAGATCTTAAGTAAGCTAATTAACCTCTTCCTATGTGACAGTTTCCTCACCTAAAAAGAAGGCATAATAACAGTATAAACTTTACAGGGCAGCTACCAGAATTAATATATGCTAATAAATGTAAAGTGCTTAAAATAGAAGCTGGTAGCTTAGTAAAGTTGGCTGTTTCTTTCTTTTTTAAATGATTAAACTGGTCTCTTGCTGATAACATGTCTGAGAAGATGTTATCACCATAATTCTGCTTTGGCTCCGGAGTCTACATATTAGCTCTAGGACCTTTGGAGATAACTAGTAGATGGAAGGGTCTAAATCAGAGCAAAAACACCCTGAAGTGACCAAACAGCAGTCAAGGCAGAACTCTATAGAGTTACTCAGTATTTTTAAACATCCAGTAGAATGACTATTCATAAAGTGCTGATAAGAGAATAAACTGGTTCAATCCTTCTAGGATACAATTTGGTAATATGTTTTAAACTAAGATCCTAACAATTCTGATTCTAGGAATTTAGCTTAAGCAAAGTGGACGTGATATTCGGAACACAAAGATTTAGATTTAAGGATGCCAGTTTATAATAACCAAAACTTGGGAACAATCTAAGTTTCCAACGGTGTGATATGGCTGAAAACACTTAATATATTCACATATTACAATTTTTTGGAGACTATTTAATGACACAGGAAATCTCCTAGAACATTAAATTTTTAAAAGTTGAATACAGGGCTTCCCTGGTGGCGCAGTGGTTGAGAAGCTGCCTGCCAATGCAGGGGACACGGGATCGAGTCCTGGTCTGGGAAGATCCCACATGCCGCGGAGCAACTGGGCCCATGAGCCACAATTACTGAGCCTGTGCGTCTAGAGCCTGTGCTCCGCAACAAGAGAGGCTGCGATAGTGAGAGGCCCGCACACCGCGATGAAGAGTGGCCCCCGCTTGCCACAACTAGAGAAAGCCCTCTTACAGAAACAAAGACCCAACACAGCCATAAATAAATAAATAAATAAAATATGAACACTGGGTTCAATTAACTACCCATCCAAAAAAAAAAAAAAGTTGAATACAGATCTAGAGATAGAATAGAAACTGAATGTTCTTTTAAAGATTCTGAATATAAGATGCATTGGAGGGTTTACAGGAAGTCAGTATTTTAAAAGAAAAATGAAGATTTAATATTTAAAAGAAAATTCCCTGTCAGATATATTTCCTGCATCTGGGTATTAAGGAGATATACTTTACACCCCCCAACAGGATATAAATTAAGTTGAATTTATTTATTTGGGTCTTTATTCAGATAGCTCATTCAGGATATATGCAGCAACTGTAAAAATACATCTACAAATCAAGTTGTTAGATTTCGTTAGCAGTGATGCATGTTGTACCATTTGTACTATTTTCTATCCCTTAAAAGTAATAATGTAGTTTACTTTTCTCAAAAGTGGCATTTTAATGTTTTTCAAGTATTTTTTCCCTTCACCAGATCTACTTAATAAATATTTATTTAGCTCCTAATAGGGGCTAGATAAAAATATGAATGAAAAAGAGTCATTGCCTTCAAGGAGCTGTACTGAAAGCTGCCACCAAATAATAAATGACATCTTCATATGGTGGCTCAGACCAGGAGTTTATATATGGACAAGGGAGAAAAAGCTAAGTGACACTTCAGTTTGTTTTTATAAAGTAAAAATAAAACTTTTTATGTACACTCTACAATGACACAAATTAAGTTTACTTTCTACATTTAAACTTCAAAATATAATATATTCAGGGATGCTTGAGAAATGGTAGTGGTCCGGCCTCTGGCCACTACCATTTCTCAAGCATCCCTGAATATTAAAAGAAGAAATTCCAAAACAAGATCATAGATAAAGTGGTTCATACTAAGCATACATATTGGAAAAGTTAAGACAAAAAGACAATGTCATATAATAGTGTTATTCACAAGATAATTAATGGATTAATAAAAAATATAATTTATCTCCTGATACCTAAAAAAAAAACCCCAATAATATAGCGCAAATATATGTTAAAAATTTAAATTTGAATAGTAGGCTTTATTATTTTAATAAATAACTCCCCTGAATCATTTTTTTTTCATATAGAGGAAGGGCAGGCATATCCTCCCTAACAGTCCCTCTCCTGGTTAGAATTCCTCAGATGTACATCATACTGTTAAAAAAAAAGGGGTTAAGAGCAGACTCCTTATTAATGTTTTCTCTCAGACAATCAAAAGCAAATATTTACTTAAAAAGTAAAAAACCTTAAAGAAATAAATACTGAAAGCTACTTTTCATTAAGGATCAATATTGGCTTTCTATTATTATAATATTTATTATATTGGTTGCCTGTTGTTATTGTAGCTAACTTGTACTAAGTGTTTTTGTTATGTGTTTACTTTAAGTACTTTATATTTATTAGATCATTAGATCCTCACAAGCCACCATACATGGTAGGTAGTATTATTAGCTCCATTTTAGCAAAGAAATTAAGGCACAGAGATTTAAAACATGTTTAAAGTTACTTAAATAATAGATAGGCAGGATTAAAACCCACAATCTGGGTCCAGAGCCCATGCTTAACACTATTACTTTATTCTGACTCCTAAAAACTAGAAGCAAAGGTCACTCCTTAAAACCTGAAAAACATAAATGGAGGCCTCAATGGATTAATGTACTTAGAGGGTAACAACCATGTGGAACCATAAAAAGCCAAAAATGTAAATTTATAATATTTAGGTAAATGAATAGATAGTTGTTGAACAGATGAATTGTTAGGAAAACAAGAATGTATTGAACAAAGTACAGCCTCAATTTGTTGAGAATGAACTACAGAGAATCATCAAGTCCCTTGCTGGGGCCAAACACTGAGTTTTATGAATGAGCAGCTCCAATCCATTGTAGTTTCCATAGTGTCTATTACCAATACTATATGAGCTAATCTGACCCAAAGGCAGATCCACTTAAATGATTGGTATCTATAAAAAACTCAGAGCAGGGCCTGGCACAGAAGTACTCAACAGATGTTAACAGTAATCATCACCATTACTGCCATTTAAATATACTACTAATATTCTGGTGCATAAAGCACCTAACACCAATTGTACAAGGACTGCTTTTGTTTATTCAGGGATTCTTCCATATACTTTTAGTGATATGTTTGTGCAAATCCACTGAAAGAGATCTGTGAAGTTTTCCCTTTAGGGCTAGTGAATCGGATCCAGTGTGTTTCCAAAGTCTTCTAAATCACTGGAGATGATAAAATTCAGAATCAGTCTGTCCAGATGCAAAGGCTGGAATAGCAATTAACGCTGTTTGGTGTTACTTGGAGATGGAAAGTGTAAGAAGAGAAACAAAAGAGAACTGATAATATCTTTCAATCTCAATTCCCAGTATTCTACATGCCTCTCAACTGTCAAGGGTTTACTGAATTTCTATTTTTACTTTCCTTTCAACAGTAGCAGTAACTATTGAAGGTCTCTAGTGCATGAGGCACGTGTCATTTAATCACCTCAATGGCACTCCGAGGCAGTCACCCTGCACTTTTCTTGGGAAGAGACACAGACCTTAAAATCGGACAGATTTGGTTTGGAACCACAGCTTTGCCATACAGCAACAGTAGGACACTGGGCAAGTTTTTAACCTCTTCGTATTTCAGTTGTTTCATATGTAAATGGGGAGTAAATGCAGAATACTATAAAATTAGAAATACCATTTATAGAATAAGCACTTTATAAATAAGCCTATGCCACACATTTTTTACACTGCTAAGAATTCTACTGATCTCTGTAATGCCATTTTAATGATTTTTGATCATTTAATCCTGTGAGCTTTACTTTCTAATATTATCTCATAATGACATTGCTTTACCATGTGGGAAGACTTAAAATGTTTTAATAATCCATAGTATATAAAGATACTTCATGGAGTTAGACAGCATATGACAATCTTTCTACAGGCAATTTAGCAGTAAGAATCAACATCCTTAAAATTCGGCATATCATTTGATGAATCATTTTACTTCTAGAATTTATTCTAAGGAAATAATCCCAGATACATACAATAACTTTAGGTATAAGAGTGTCATTTAAACATGTTCAACAACTGCCCAACAATATATTTTAATATTTTGATAATTCATTTTAATACTATTTGGTTACTTAAAACATCATGGAAGCATATATACTAACATGGAAAGAGATCACAATTACTGAGAGAAAAGCAGTTTTAAAATAATATATACAATTTGACTTCATTCTGTAAAATGGAGTGACAGAAAATGTACAAAATGTGGAAAGATAGGAAATTTTGTGAATAGCAGTTATTACTGGTGGGATCACAGTAGATTTCTATTTGTCTTTCTATATATTTTTTTTACAATAAGCTTTCATTTTTGCTGCATTATAATAAAGACTAAACAGTTAACTGTTTATCTAAATAAATTAGTTGTAGAGAAATATACAAACGAATAGATATTATATAAATATAGAGAGAAACAGTCCAAGAGAGAAAAGGTATAAATAGATTCTTAAAGTGTACTGGTAGGAGATATAAACTGTTATAAGAAAAGGAAGAGAAGGAGGAGAAAGTGTCATTAAGGAGAAAAGCAGAAAGAGTAAACCAACACAGAAAGTGTGGCGAGGTAAGGACTATACAACTAACCATTTGCGATGCCTCATGTTGCCTGTCCTGGTTTATTGTCTTCTAGAGAAGCCTGCCTATATGCCCTTTAAGTGGAAAACAAGGCACACCATTCTTATATCAGGACTGCCTTAATTTTCATATCTATAAAATAAGGACATGTAAGACCATATTCAGGGAACAAATTAACGCATTGAAAAGTACCTTAAAAAATGAGATGACTCAATCAAATGTTATCATTATTATAATGTTTTAAATTAATGTAAATTAATTAGCATACTGGGACCCTAACTCCAGCTTGGTTGACTGTTAAAGCCCATGGACTTGTCCTTAATTGGTGACTAGAATATTAGCAAGAGAGTAAAACCTTGAATTCCTTGCCACTCTCTGCTTGGAACATTGTTTCTACACTGGTTAACATAGCTTCCTTTAGCACAACATCACTTCCTCAGGGACTACATCTGGCACTCCTAAACTCCATGGACTCCTAAACTCAGGCACCCCGTACCACCCTTGTAATACCATTCTCTACAGTATACAATACTTACCTGTTTAATATCTCCACTCATAGACCACATGCTCCACTGAGGGCAGAGCACATGCCTGTTTTGCTCCCTATCATATTCCCAGTGTTTAGCATACAACCTGACATAACATAGTTATTCAAACACTCCCTGGATGAATGGATGAGAGCTCTATACCTCGATGACACTTTGGTTCCTTGCAGATTTGGTATGAGGCTATGGGCTTACATTAAGGCTCATTATAAAAACAGCTCTCCAAAATTTTTCTACTTACTACAAAGAAAGCTACTTATAACGTGGTTAACCACTTAAAATATCCTCTTTTTAATGATGGGCTTCAGGGAGATGACTTCTCAGCAGTACCAAAAATATGAGTTTCCTAAGTAACTAGCTTTTACTTCATGGGTACTGTGAATTGTGTATCTAAGTCATTTCCCTCTTTGTAATGGCTGTTTAAATTTTGTGTGCCAACCTTTCCCATAGCTTCATCTTACTTTAGCTATTCTTGCTTATCCTTCCCCAGATTTCCTTACTTAAAAATACAATTTTATATGTATCTTTTTATTCCTCAAATCTTTCTAGGAACAAATCAGAAGATATAAGTAAACATATTATTAATTAATAATATCAGACTCAGCCAAAATTATAATAATCTCTGGCTGAGACAATTCTGGTAATATGGTACTTAAATGGACTGCTAAGGATGATCAGTTTTCAGTTCCTAGCATATCCAATTAGTATACTTTTGGATAACTCAAGTTTGAAATAAGTATCTTCAGAAAGACATTTCTTAAATTCTACCTGGGTTTATTTTAGTTTCTCTATCTACTATTTATCTTATGTTTCTCTCCATCCCTACAGATACCACCTTATTTAAAGCCCTCATCAGATTATTTGATATTCTACTTTCTGATCTTCTGGTTTCCAGACAACCTGTTTCAGTCTCCACAATGTGACCAAAAGAATAATCTTCCTAAAATTTAAACCTGTTATCAGTGCCCCTCTCTTGCCAAAAGGTCTCCTCAGCAAAACCTGTGTGTCTGTCATTGAGTTCCTCCCCATCAGCTACCAGTCTTTTGTCTTCTCATAGTGAGCAATGTGAGGTCCAAAGAAAGAATCAGGGTAATTCATGCTTATGTATTTTTCTTCCCATTACTCTCACTGCCTGGACTGCTCTTTATCACCTTGTCTAGCTAGCAAAAACCTTTCGTTTTCTAAGATAACTTAATATCTGCTCATTTTACCAAACTCAGCTCAAGTGTCATGTCCCCTGTGAAACATTTTCAGTCTTTCTCAGGGAAAACTGACTACTTCCTCCTTTGTACCTCTAGTGCACCTCACAAGATGCCCATCATTAGACTTTATTTCCATCTTTTCCCTTTCAGTAACCTAGGTTCTCCAAGAAAAAAGGTCCTGCTTTTTCCTCAAGCACCCAGTATAGGGCCTGGCACATGGCAGGAGCTTGCTCAACAAATCTATTGAATTGAACTGAATCCCTCACTTCAACTTATTTTTCTTTTCAATGAGTCTACTGAGAAGTACTGCTGTGCAATTTTGAGGAAGAAGCAGCAACAGCAGCAGGCAAACCAAATGGCTTTTAATACTTGCAAGCTGACTGGCTCATTTTGAATGGAAGCATGAGATGTGGGATCCAAGATGAAGAGGCACAGTCACAATCCATCAACGATCTTCAAGGCAGTGTTTTTCAAACTGCAGGTTTCGACCCATTAGTGAGTCAAGAAATCCATCTTTTGGGTCAAAGAGTTTAGAGAGCTCTGAAAAAAATTCTGACAGTAACCATGTATTCTCAAGGCATAAATGAACTATTCATTTTATTTTTGCCATTCTCAGACATGCAAAATGTAAGAATACCTTCACACCCCAAGTCAGAGAAATACTGATTCAAGAATGCAGAAAAAAATCAGTTAAATCAATAGGCTTGGCTCTTATATGTAGTCCAATTGTAACTGGGGCCATGATCTGTTCCCCTCCCACTGCTATCTGGCCAGGTTCCCTGGCATATTAGATGCTGCCTTGTACTTCTTCCCAATCGTCTTAGAAAAAGGATTCATAGAGCTGAAATCTGAGTTCCTCGTGTGGGTCTCTGGTTCCTTCCCTGACCATAACCTGACGGACCCCTGTGCCACCAGGCTTTTTCTTCCCATGCTCCACCCCACCCCCTGTAACTATTTTCTCCTTTTCTTTGTTGACATTTTTTTCACTAACCACATGCCTGTTTGGCCTACTGCTGGCCTTCAACCCAGTCTCACCTATTAAAGAGACTGTCCTAGATGGCCTGGCACTTCATGTGGATTCTGCCAGACCCTGATTTGGGCCACAGTAGTATGATCTCCAGTATGCCAACCTACTCATTGTCTACTTCTCTTTAGGTATGCTCTAACCCTATTTTATTAAATTCTACCAGTGTGAAGGATAAAGGTATATATTAACTTTGGTCCCCTAGGAACTATGAAAAGATGTGCAACTGTTTCAAATATTAAAATTAATTTAGCTGCAGTACAGAATAAAGCTCTACTTTGAAACCTACAATGATCTTGATTTTCTTAACAAAACTGAGGGGCTAATAGTAGTTTCAGTTTTATGCTATAGTCTCAGTACTCGGGAATCAATTCATGGAAAATGCTATTTGCACAAAAAAGTATGTTTACACAGATATGCATACCTGCACATACATTTTTGTACACCTTTAACTGCACAAAGATTAACTGCTTCTTAATAGTACTTCAAAGGTTTTATTTCTGAAAAATTAATTTTAATGAAAAGTTAATCTTTCTGAGAACCTTAATGTTATACATTGCTATATTTTTATTTTAAAGAGTAGAAGCACTGATTTTCAGTTTAAAAACAATGAAAAATTTATATTATTTGAAAGGCGGGATCAAGATGGCAGAGTAGGAAAGACTCTGAGTTCACCTTCCCCCATGAACACCTCAAAACTACAGCTACAAATAGATCAACTCTCCATGAGAACAACTTGAAGACTAGCAGAGCAGCTCTTCTACAGCCAAGGATATAAAAAAATAGCCAAACCGAGTATGGTAAGAGGGGAGGAGAAGTAAGCTAGTTGGGACTCACACCCCTGGCAGGTGGCCCAGAAGAGTAGGATATCACAGGCTTGGGGATCCTCCCTAAGGAGTGAGGGGTTTGAGTCCCTCATTGGGTATCATAGCCCTGGGGTCTGGCCCTGGGAAGAGAAGCCCCCTTGGCTAGTGTGAAAACCAGTGGGGATTACCAAAGGGCTGTAGGAAACTGAGACTCTTCTCTTAAAAAGCATTTGCACAGACTTGCTTGTTTCCAGCCCCAGCACAGAGGCAGCATACTGAAAAGTGCCTGGTGCTCTGACTGGCCTGCCAGGACCTCCCTAGCACACCCTCTCCATCCTGCACCAGGCTCCAGCTCCAGACCCTCCTGCTCTAGGCTCATTTCTGACCAAGGTGGTGGCCACCATCGAGGAGGAGAGAAGCCACAGCTAGCTCTGACTGAGGTTCCAGCCCTTCGGGCCTGGCCCCATTCCCTAGCTACGATGTCAACCACAATGCTACTGGGGAGAGACTGTGATTTGCTCTGGACCATGGCTCTAGTCCCTCCAGCCTGTTGAGCCCCAGCCTTGCCCCTAGATAAGGCAGTGTCTGCCATCAAGCCAAGGAGAAGCCATGACTCCCTCTGAACTTTGGCTCCAGACCCTCAGGCCCTAACCCCAGCCCTAGCCAAGGCTATGACCACCATCTTGCCAGGGACAGCAGCTAGTGCTGGGCATAAGCTCCAGCCCTTCTGCCCAAGGCCTCAGCCCTCACCAAGGCAAACATCACGATGCCATATGAGAAGCCACTGCCAGTGCTAGGCTTCAGTTCCAGGCCCTCCAGCTCTGAACCTGCCAAGATGGCAACCTCCATCATGCCATGGGAGAAGCCCCAGCTCACACCAGGCTCATGCTCTTACCCCTCCGACCCCAGCTCACCCCAAGTCAAGGCAACAGCTGCCAGCACACCCCAGGAGAAGAAGTGACCTGTGCTCACTCTCCCACCAAAGCCACTGGACACATGCACACTGCATAGGGATGCTCATGTACAAGGACATGCTCTCAAGATTGGGACAGGGAACTGTTTTGCCTATTTCATAGAGACAAACAGAGAAATTCAAACAAAATGAGAAGACAGAAGAATATGTTCCAAATGAAAGAACAAGATAAAACCCCAGGCTGGGAGGGACCCTAATGAAATGGAGACAAATCATTTACCTGATAAATAATTCAAAGCAATGGTCATAAAAATGCTATTACTTCGGGAAAAGAATTGAAAAACACAGTGAGAACTTCAACAAAGAACTAGCAAATATAAAAAAGAACCAATCAGAGCTGAAAAATACAATAACTGAAATAAAAAATACACTAGAAGGAATTAACAGCAAAATGGGTGAAGAAGAATGCATAAGTGACCTCAAAGAGAGAACAGTGGAAATCACTCAATCAGAACACCAAAAAGAATTTTGAAAATGATGAGGTTTAAGGGAACCTCTAGGACAACATCAAACATACTTATATTTGCATTATAGGGGTCCCAGAAGGAGAAGCAAGAGAGAAAGGGGCAGAAAAAGTAACTGATGAAATAATGTCTGAAAACTTCCCTCATCTGAAGAAGGAAACAGATACCCCAATCCAGGAAGCACAGAGAATCCCAAACAAGAAGAACCCAAAGAGACCCATACCAAGGCCTATCATAATTAAAATGGCAAAAGTTAAAGACAAAGAGAGAATTTTACAGGCAGCAAGAGAAAATCAGAGTCACATATGAAGGAACCCCCATATGGTGATTAGCTGATTTTTTTAGCAGAAACTTTGCAAGCCAGAAGGTAATGTTATGATATATTTAAAGTGCTAAAAGAGAAAAACAAAAAACCCAACCAAGGAAACTCAACCCAGTAATGTTATCATTCAGAATTGAAGGAGAGATAAAGAGATTCCTAGACATACAAAATCTAAGAGTTGTCACCACTAAACTGGCCTTATAAGAAATGTTAAATGGTCTTCTGTAAGAAAAAATAATGGGCTATAACAAGAAATGAGAAAATATATGAAGGAAAAACTCTCACTGGTAAAGGTAAATATACAATAAAGGCAGAGGACCAAGCAAATACAAGAGGTAAAAGACAAAAACTGTGACATCAATTGTAACTATAACAAGCAGCTAAGAGATACACATTAAGATGCAAAATATGACACCAAAACATAAAATGTAGGAGGGGAGATTTAAAAAGTAGAGCTTTTAGAATGTGTTTAAACTTAAACAACTACCAGTTAAAAACAACGAGATATAAATATCTCATATATTTTGATTTTGTAATTTTGTATATTTTGATTTTTTAATCACAAATCAAAACAAAACAGCTATACAAAAAACAAAGAGAAAGGAACCCAAACATAACACTAAAGAAAATCATCAAACCACAAGGGAAGAGACTAAAAAAGAAGAAAAGAATACAGAAGAACTACAAAAATAACCAGAAAGCAAGTAACAAAACACCAAGTAGTACATACCTATCAATAATCACTTTAAATGTCAATGGACTAAACACTCCAATCAAAAGACATAGGGTGGCTGGCTGGATTTCAAAACAAACAAACAAACAAAGAAAAAAAAAAACACAAGACCCATCTATAAGCTGCTTATAAGAGACACATTTCAGAGCTAAAGACAAACACAGACTGTGAAGGGAAGGAAAAAGATTATAACATGCAAATGGAAACAGAAAGAAAGCTGAGGTAGCAATACTATATCAGAAAAACTTGACTTTAAAACAGTCTATAACAAAAGACAAAGAAAGGCATTATAAAGTGATAAAGGGGTCAATCCAAGAAGAGAATATTATATTCATAAACATATATGCAGCTAAAATAGAAGTACCTTAAATATATAAAGCAAATATCATCATACATAAAGGAAGAAATTGACAGTAATGCAATAAAAGTAGGGGACTTTAACACCCTACTTACATCAATAAGTAGATCATTCAGACAGAAAATTAGTAAAAAGTGGCCTTAAATAACACACTTTACCAGAAAGACTTAATAGATATCTACTGAACATTCAACCCCAAAACAGCAGAATATACATTCTTTTCAAGTGCACCTGGAACTTTCTTCAAGATAAATCACAGGCTATGGAACAAAACAAGTCTCAATGATTTAAAAAGATCAAAATCATCAAGCATCTTTTCCGAACCACAAGGGTATGCAGTTAGGATCAATTACAGAAAGTAAAACAGGAAAAAACACAAAAATCTGGAGACCAAACAACATGCTACTAATAAAACCAATGTATAAAAAGAACTAAAAGAGGAAGTGAAAAAAATACCTTGAGATGAATGAATATAGAAACACAACTTTCCAAAATCTATGGAACACAGCAAAAGAAGTTCTAAGATGGAAGTTTATAGCAATATAGGCCTATCTCAAGAAACAAGAGAAGTCTCAAATAAACAACCTAGCTTTACATCTAAAGGAAATAGAAAAGAGAAACAAACAAAGCCCAAAGTCAGCTGAAGGAAGGAAAGAATAAAAACAGTAGAAAAGATCAATGAAACGAAAAGCTGTTTTTCTGAAAAGATAAATAAAATTAATAAAATTTTATACAGATTCATCAAGAAAAAAATAGAGGGTTCAAATAAAATTAGAAATGAAAGAGAAGTTACAACCAACATCACAGAAATACAATCAGAAGAAAATACTTTGAACAGTTATATGCCAACAAATTGGACAACCTAGAAGAAATGGATAAATTCTTAGAAACATATAATCTTTCAAGACTGAAGCAGGAAAAAAATAGAAAATCTGAACAGACCAATTACTTGTAATGAAGTTGAATGAGTAATCAAAAAACTACCAAAAAAGAAACATCCAGGACAGATGCTTCCACAGGGGAATTCTACTAAATAACTGCATAAGAGTTAATACTTATCCTTTTAAACTATTCCAAAAATTTAAGAGGTGGGAATACTCCCAAACTCATTCTACAAGGCCAGCATTACCCTGATACAAAAAGGAAAACTACAGGCCAATATCCCTGATGAACACAGATGCAAAAATCCCCCTGAAAATGTTAGCAAGCTGAATTCAACAATACATAAAATGTA
Organism: Balaenoptera acutorostrata; assembly: GCF_949987535.1. NCBI lineage: Eukaryota > Metazoa > Chordata > Mammalia > Artiodactyla > Balaenopteridae > Balaenoptera > Balaenoptera acutorostrata. The sequence continues at coordinate 54,207,345 of NC_080065.1, read as the reverse complement.
TCATACATCATGATCAAGTGAGATTTACTCCAGGGATGAAAGGATGGTTCAACATCCACAAATCAGTTAATGTGATACATCACATTAACAAAACAAAGAATAAAAATTGTATGACCATCTCAACGAATTCAGAAAAAGCATGTGACAAAATTCAACGTCCATTCATAATAAAAACTCTTATCAAAGTTGGTATAGAGGGAACACACTTTAACATAATAAAGGCCATTTATAACAAACTCATAGCTAACATCATACTCAATGGTAAAAATCTGAAAGATTTTCCTCTAAGATCAGTAAAAAGACCACAATGCCCATTCTTTCCACTTCTATTTAACACAGTATTGAATGTCCTTGCCACAGAATTTAGACACAAAAAAGAAATACAAGGCACCAGAATTGGAGGGAAGGAGTAAAACTGTCACTATTTGTAGATGACATGATACTATATATAGAAAATCCTAAAGACTCCACCAAAAAACTATTAGAAATAGTAAATGAATTCAACAAGGAAGCATGATACAAGATAAATATATAGAAATCTGCTGCACTTTTATAGACTAATAACAAATTATCAGAAAGAGAAATCAAGAAAACAATCCCATTCACAGCTGCATCAAAAAGAATAAAATACCTGGGAATAAATTTTACCAAGGAGGTGAAAATATCGGTACACTGAACTATAGCATATTGATGAAAGAAACAGAAGATGATAAAAATAAATGGAAAGATATCCTATGTTCATGGATTTAAAGAATTAATACTGTTAAAATGTCCATACCACCCAAAGAAATCTACAGATTTAAAGCAATCTCTATCAAAATACCCATGGCATTTTTCACAGACCTAGAAAAAATAATCTTAAAATTTGTATGGGACCAAAAAAGACCCCGAATATCAAAAGCGATCTTGAGAAGAAAGAAACAGCTGGTAGAAACGTACTCCCTGACTTCAGGCTATCCTACAAAGCTACAGTTACCAAAACAGTATTGTACTGGCACAAAAACAGACACAAAGATCAGTGGAACAGGATAAGGAGTGTAGAAATAAACCCCCACACACATAGTCAACTAATATATGACAAAAGAGGCATGAACACACAATGTGGAAAAGAGAGTCTGTTCAATATGGGGTGCTGGGAAAACTGAACAGTTACACATAAAAGAATAACTAGAACATTTTCTCACACCATATACAAAAATAAATTCAAAATGAATTAAAAACTTAAATGTAAGACCTGAAACCTTAAAATTTCTAGAAGAAAACATAGACAATATGCTTTCTGACATTGCTCTTAGCAATATTTTTTTAGATATGTCTCCTCAAGCAAGGGCAACAAAAGCACAAATAAATAAATGAGACCTAATCAAACTTACTTCTGCACAGCAATGGAAAACAACAAAACAAAAAGGTAATAAACAGGAGAAAATATTTGCAAATGGTATGTCCAATAAGGGATTAATATCCAAAATATATAAAGAACTCATATAACACAATATTTTTAAAAATCCAATAAAAAATGGGCAGAGGACCTCACCAGGCATTTCTCCAAAGAGAACATACAGATGGCCTAATAGACACATGAAAAGATTCTCAACATCACTAATTATCAGGGAAATGCAAATCATATCAACACTGAGATATCACTTCACACTTGTCAGAATGGCTATCATCAAAATGGTAAGAAATAGGAAGTGTTGGTGAGGATGTGGATTAAAGGGAACCCTCATACACTGGTGGAAATGTAAATTGGTACAGCCACTGTGAAAAACATAATGGAGGTTCCTCAAAAAATTAAAACTAGAACTACCATCTAATTCAGCAATTCTGCTCCTAGGTATTTATCCGAAGAAAATGAAAACAATAATTCAAAAATATATATGCACCCCAATGTTCACAGCAGCATTATTCACAATAGCCAAGATATGGTAGCGACCTAAGTATCCATGAACAGATAAATAGATAAATAGAACAGATAGAGAAAGAAGATGTGGTGTGTGTATATATATATATATATATATATTTTCACACACACACACACATACATATATATGTTTGGTATATATATGTTTGTATGGTTGACTAGTGTGTGTGTGTGTGTGTGTGTGTGTGTGTGTGTATGTGCAGACAATCAAGAACTTTTACATATAGGTATTGATCCATAAGTAAAGAAACGCGAGTGTGAAAAAGTACCCTTATAAAGAAAAACTTAAAGCTACACATAAGCGTCTTCTTTTGAGTCCAAATATGAGTGACTCAAAGAAAGACACTAGCAGTCAGGAGACGAATGACAGATCCCTGCTAAATGAGACTGACTGGCACTAACATAAACAGAATTGCACTGGTAAGTGCCAACTGTACCTATAGGGGAGTGATGGCACAATTAAAACAAAAATTTGATAATGAAGTTACAGATAAAATCTTCTTTTATAGACTATTATTTAGGAACTACTTTGATGGCTTATTTGTAGACTATGTCAATAACAATAACAACCCTTTTAACATGTCATAGTTACAAAGCATTATTCAATTGCAACATATTGAATTATACATTTCCTTTTTGTGATTATTCATTTGAAAACATTAACAAAAGGTTTCTTTCATCTCAACACAACTACCTACCTGCTTCATGATTTGGACTAAACTAATTCACCTCTCTGAATCTGTTTCCTCATCTATAAAATAAGCATATCTACATGATAGGGTCATTATGAATATTAGAAATAATATATGCAAAGTGCCTAGCATTTTTCTCTCTTTAACCACACAGCTAATAAGCAGTAGTTTCAGAATTTAGGGTTTGAATGTAGTAAAAGACAAAATTATTAGTAGTAGTACAAGTACCATTCTAAGCCTTAATAGTGGCTTTGAAATAAAGAACTTCATTATATAAACATTTTTATAATAAAACTAAGAGTAAATATTCCATTTGAGAAGGCTCTCCCTCTCACTCCAATATACACAGACTCAATTATACTTGTTTTCAGATGTTATTTTATTTTTCATTTATAATTGAGCATTTAAGGTTCATGAATTATCTTTAACAAACTATTCCAATTCAGTCATGAAAGAAAAGGAGGAAGAAATTAGAATCAACTTTATATCACATTCAACAAACAATTAATAACTGCCTATAATATGCATAACCTATGAAGTATTAAGATGAAAGACACATAGGCCCTGCCTTTTAGAGACTCACAGGCTAGACAGAACATGCACACAAATCTTAATGGGTTACATGTTATAATCAAGGTGCTTATAAAGAGCTTAGAAGACAGGGAAGCAGCTAAATTTGCCTGAGTGAGTTGATCAAAGATTAATATTTAAACTCAGTCTTGAAGGATGAATAAGTTCCTCAGTAGAGAATGTAGAGAATCAAAACTAGTTACAGATGCATGAAAGTAAATTATCATTTTCAAGGAACTGAGAGAAACCTGGACCAAAGAGAGGCAACAGTGAGGGTTGACAGAGATGCAATGGAGGAAGGTGAAAAAAGAAATGTAGGGTGGGAATAAACTGTGAATGAGTTTGGATGATTAGCAGACATTTGGTCCTGTCCAAAACCTCTACTGAGACATTTGGTCCACACCAAAAGGTCCTTGAAATTTGGTCTTATCAAAAATATCCATGGGTACATTGTCCATGCCAAACAGTCCCTGATATTTCATACTGTCACAAACGTCCACACTTAGAAAATGTCCCTGGGTTCACATAGGCCATAATGTTTATTTATACTTTTGGTTTACAGGACTAATACATAAAAAATACTATAATGTTTTATTGGTCCAATGATTGTGTTGGGTCAATAATAACCCGTCTTGCCTTGGTAGCCTAGCTGGTAAAGGCACACGGGGTTAAGTAGATGGACTGGAATTCAAATCTTGAAGAAGAGTGGGATTAATATTAACTATGCATACCAATGATGAGTCCTACAGTTAGAGAAATGCACAGAGGATGACAAGTGGAGGATGGGATCTTGCCATACATGGTGTGTTAATATGTCACTGGGCATTTGGTTGGATGTGGCTGGGTTGCTAAGTAAGAGAGGAGTTTGAAAGGAGAGGCTTGGTTAAGCCACTACATAAAATGGGTGGTAAACACATAGATGTAAACACTTTACAAAGCATCTTGCTTTTTCTGGAGGAGTGAGAAATGTGTGGCTTTCCTACCACATAGCAGTGGAATGTAAGAGCACCATGAGGAGACACCAGGCAACCAATTAACACCCTTACAACTATCCCATCACTCAGGGTTAATGGGTAATGTTTCCCTTGAACTGATGTCCTATAAAGGCACAATCTTGGTCTGTTGTTATTTGGAGAAGTCTTAGGGGATGTGACTCCCACACTTACTTTCCAATCCACATAGACCACCATGCCCTCCTTAGTGCCTACCTATTGGTTGATCCTTCCTATTGGCCAGATGTCAGATCCATAAGACATAAGAAAGGTTTTCGCTACCAGTAAACCAGAGACCATTGGTCAGACAGCTACAAAAGAAATAAATAGATAACCCCTCTTCTGTTCCTTGGCAATATGACATCTTTAATTTAAAATTCTCGGGAAGAATGGCCAAGACGGTGGTGTAGAAGGACCCTAAGCTCACCTCCTCTCACAAGCACACCAAAATCACAACTGCACAACAACCACTGATGAAAAAGTCTGGAACCTACCAGAAAAGATCTTCTATAACTAAAGACTTAATGAAGGAACCAGAACAAGACAGTTACGAGGGGGCAGACTTGCGATATAATCAAATCCCATATCACCTGGGTGGGTGACCCACAAACTGGAGAATAATTATATTACAGAGGTTCTGCCACAGGAGTAAGAGTTCTGAGTCCCACGTCAGGCTCCTGAGCCCAGGGGTCAACACCAGGAAGAGAAGTCCCCAGAGCATTTGGCTTTGATGACCAGCAAGGCTTGATTGCAGGAGCTCCACAGGATTAGGGGAAATAGAGAGTTCAGTCTTAAAGGGTGCACAGAAACTCTCACATGTGCCAGGACCAAGGGCAAAAGCAGTAATTTGATAGGAGCCTGAGACAGACCTACCTTCTGGTCTTGGAGGGTCTCCTGGGGGAGGGAGGGGGTGGTTGTGGCTCACCCTGGGGACATAGACACTGGTGGCAAACCTATCGGGGAGCATTCATCTGTGTGACCTCTCCTGGAAGCTGACATCTTGGCACCAAGACCTGGCCCCACCTAACAGCCTATAGGCTCCAGTGCTGGGATACCTCAGGCCAAACAACCGACAAGGTGGGAACACAGCCCCACCCATTAGCAGAGAGGCTGCTTAAAGTCTTCCTGAGCACACAGCTGCCCAATAAACACACCCTTTGATAAGGCCCTGCTCACCAGAGGGTCAAAACCCAACTCCACCCACCAGTGCACAGGCACCGGTCCCTCCCACCAGAAAGCCTGCACAAGACTCTAGACCAGCAGTCCCCGACCTTTTTGGCACCAGGGACCGGTTTCATGGAAGACAATTTTTTCATGGACCGGGCGTGGGGGGATGGTTTCGGGATGATTCAAGTGCATTACATTTATTGTGCACTTTATTTCTATTATTATTACATTGTAATATGTAATGAAATAATTATACAACTCACCATAATGCAGAATCAGTGGGAGCCCTGAGCTTGTTTTCCTGCAACTAGATGGTCCCATCTGGGGATGATGGGAGACAGTGACACCCGAAGTGTGTTGCTTATGTCCAGCCTACTTCGTAATCTCGTTTTGGTTACTAGCACTGCAGAAAACCCTGCTTCACAAAGACAGGATATTGGAAATGGAAGCAGGCTTTTCAGTGCTTTTGTGGCAATCTCAGGATATTCCACCTGCACTTTAATCCAGAACATACGGAGATTTGAAGTTGTCTCAAACATACTTTAAGGCCACCGTCATTTGTGATCTCAAGCAGCTGATCCTCTTCTAGCATGGACAACGTCAATTCACCTGGCTTATTCACAAATGGGTCATGGATCCATTCCTTCCCAGTTCGGGGGTCTTTCGTGGTTGGGAAGTAATGCTCAAACTCTTTTCAAAGCTGAGATAGGTGACCATGCACCTGCTGGGAGAAAGGCAGTCCTGGTGCAGTCTCTTTCAAAATCTCTGCTAATGTTTGAAACATGTCAAAAATCCCAATGTTCACTCATCTCCCCCATAATTCCATTTTGGCTTTGAATGCCATCACTTTATCTGCTGACTTGAACACAGGTGTCCTTCTCCCCTGAAGTGACAGATTGAGTTCGTTGAGCAGGTTGAATATGTCACACAAGTAAGCAAGTTTTGTGACCCATTCTGTGTCACTGAAATGTGCTGCCAGTGGTGACTGTTTTTCTAAAATAAATCCCTGGAGCGGCTCTCATAACTCAAAAACTCTAGCCAGTGATCTATCTTTAGAAAGCCATCTCACTTCTGTGTATAAGAGAAGACGTGTATGCTCTGCGTCCATCTCCTCACAGAGCTGCGTGAACAGATGTGAGTTAAAGGCATGTACTTTAATGTGGTTGATAATTTTAATCACATCCTGCAAAACGTTCTTAAGTTCAGGTGACATTTTTTGGATAGCCAGCATTTCTCTATGGATGACAGTGCGTAGACCCACATTCAGAAGCGACCTCTTTGACCCGAGTAGTGAAACCAGAAAGCCATCCAGTCATGGAAGCTGCTCTGTCTGTGCATATGCCAACACAAAATGATCAATTCAGTTTTCCTGATATGTAATCATTCAAAGGCTTGAATAGTTCTGCAGCTGTGGTGTTGGTTGGCAACAAAAGTGCACGTAACATATCCTCATGCACATCCTCCTGAAAAATATATCTCACAAAAACAAGCATTGTTGCCTTGTTGTCAACACTGGTAGACTCGTCAACCTGGATTGCATACCATGGTAACTCATTAATCCTCTCTAACAATTGTGCCTCAATATCCTCTGCTATTTCATCAATTCGTCTAGTTTTGGTGCTAGCCGAAAGAGGAACACGTGCCACCTTTTGAACTTCAGCCTCTCCTAAAAGTTCACGACAAATGTCCTTAGCAGCAGGCAGGATCAACTATTCACCAACAGTAAAGGGCTTCTTAGCTTTAGCAATGCAGTTAGCCACTAAGAATGATGCTCTCAGTGCAGACACACAGATGAAGTGTTGGCCTTCAATAAGTGCTTCTGTTCTTCGTATTCACGTTTTTTTCTTTTGAAAAACTCCAAAGGCTTGTGTTTTAATGCAGGGTGCTTGGTCTCCGTGTGGTGAAGCAGTTTTGAAGGTTTCATGGCTTCGGTGGACAGCTGGTTGCCAATATTATACAAAGTGGGCTTGGAGAATGTAAATCACCTGTTGCCATGAACCTGTAATTTAAGTGGGACTCCTTGCATTTTCTTTTAAATGCAGTTTTCTTTTTGTTGGCAGTCTTAGAGTCTTCTGCCTTAGAGTCTTCTGCTATCTCATCATTGGGTCTTTCCCCCTTTTCAAAGAAGCTTTCCAGCAATGTTTGTTTTTTATTCATTTTGGCTAGGGTTAGCTTGTGGGCTTACCAAAACTGCGACTGAGACAAGTGCACAGTGTGGGAAAGAGGTGCGGATGGAAGTGGTAAATAAAAAATGGGTGGGCCACATGCAGACTAAAATAAGTGTCAGATTCTGACTTAAAGCCTGCCACCAGATGCAGCTTAATTGTCACCTGCCACTCACTGATAGGGTTTTGATATGAGTCTGCAAGCAATTGATTTATTATGGTCTCTGTGCAGTCAAACTGCTCTGCTAATGATAATCTGTATTTGCAGCCACTCTGCAGTGTTAGCATCACCGCACCTCAGCTACACCTCAGATCATCAGGCATTAGATTCTCATAATGGGTATGCAACCTAGATCCCTTGCATGCACAGTTCACTGTAGGGTTCACGCTCCTATGAGAATCTAATGTCGCTGCTGATCTGACAGGAAGTGGAGCTCAGGCAGTAATGCAAGCTATGTGGAGCAGGTGTAAATACAGATGAAGCTTTGCCTGCTCACCTGCCACTCACCTTCTGCTGTGTGGCCCGGTTCCTAACAGGCCAGGGACTGGTACCAGTCTGTGTCCTGGGGGTTGTGGACCCCTGCTCTAGACCAGCCTCACCCACCAGGAGGCAGACACGCACCAGAAGTAAGAAAACTACATTCCCAAAGCCTGCAGATCGAGTCTGCAAACACAGGCCACATAATACCCTGGGACCAGCTGGCCCCTGTCCCTTGGGTGACAAGAGGGGAGTGCACTGCTGGGATGCATAGGATATCTCCTACAGAGGGCCATTTCTCCAAGGTTGAGAAACGTAACTAACCTACCACATGCATAAAAATACAAATAGCAATTTACACAAAATGAGGTGACAGAGTAGTGGAAATCACTGCCATTGAGCAGAAAAAAGAATGAAAAGAAATCAGAACAGTTTAAGAGACCTCTGAGACAACATTAACCACATTAGTATTTGCATTATAGGGGTCCCAGAATGAGGAGAGAGAGAGAGAGAAAGGGCCTGAGAAAATATTTGAAGAGAAACAGCTGAGAATTTCCCTAACCTGGGAAAGGAAACAGTCGCTAAAGTCCAGGAAGTGCAGAGTCCCATACAAGATTAACCCACAGAGGAACACACCAAGATACACTGTAATCAAAATGACAAAAAATAAAGAGAGAACCGTTACAAGCAACAAGGGAAAAGTAACAAGTAACATACAAGGCAACTCCCATAAAGTTATCAGCTGATTTTTCAGCAGAAACTCTGCAAGGCAGAAGGGAGTGGCACAATATACTTAAAGCAACAAAAGAGAAAAACCTACAACCAAGAATACTCTACCCAGCAAGGCTCTCATTCGGATTTGATGGGGAAATCAAAAGCTTTACACACAAGCAAAAGCTAAAAGAATTCAGCACCACCAAAGCAGCACAAATTCTAAAGGAACTTCTATAGGCAGAAAAGAAAAGGAAACAACTAGAAACAAGAAAATTACAAAATGGAAAAGCTCACTGGTAAAGGCAAACATACCATAAGGATAGGAAAACATCCACATGCAAAACTAAAAAGGTTAAAAGACAAAAGTAGTAAAATCATCTGTATTCACAATAAACAGTTAAGGGACACACAAAACAGATGTAAAATATAATATCAAAAACAGTAATTGTGAGGGGAGGAGAGTACAAATGCACGGTATCTAAAATGCATTTTAAATTAAGAGATCAGCAACTTAAAACAAGCACACAGTACATATGAACTGCTATATAAAAACCTCATGGTAACCACAAAACAAAAATCAATAATATATATACAAAAAAAAGAAAAAGGAATCAAAATGTAACAGTGAAGTTAGTCATCAAATAACAAAAGAGAACAAAAGAAAGGGGAAAAAGATACAAAAACAAATCCAGAACATTAACAAAATGGCAAGAGGAACATACATATCATTAATTACTTTAAAAGTAAACAGACTAAGGCTGCAACCAAAAGACACAGACTGGGTGAATGGATACAAAAAGAGGACTCTTATATACTGCCCATGAGAGACTCACTTTAGATCTAGAAACATCTGCAGACTGAAAGTGAGGGGATGGAAAAAGGTATCCCATGCAAATGAAAATCAAAAGAAAACTGAGTAGTAATACTTATATCAGACAAAATACACTTTAAAATAAAGACTGTCACAAGAGACAAAGAAGGACACTACGTAATGATCAAAAGACCAATCCAAGAAAAAGATATAACAATTGTAAATATATATGCATCCAACATAGAAGCACCACAATATGTAAAGCAAATTTTAACAGAGGTAAAAGGAAAAATTGATACTAACAAAAATAATAGTGGGGGACATGAACACCCCACTTACATCAATGGACAGATCATCCAGACAGTATGAATAAGGAAACACAGGCCTTAAATGACACATCAAACCAGATGGACTTAATTGATATTTATAGAGCATTCCATCTGAAAGCAGCAGAATATACATGAACCATTCTCTAGGATAGGTCACAAGCTGGGTAACAAAGCAAGCCTCAGTAAATTTAAGAAAAGTGAAATCACATCAACCATCTTTTCTGACCACAATACTATGAGGCTAGAGATCAACTACAGGAAAAAAAAACTGCAAAAAAACACAAACACATGGGGCTTCCCTGGTGGCGCAGTGGTTGAGAGTCTGCCTGCCAATGCAGGGAAGACGGGTTCGAGCCCTGGTCTGGGAAGATCCCACATGCCACGGAGCAACTGGGCCCGTGAGCCACAACTGCTGAGCCTGCGCATCTGGAGCCTGTGCTCTGCAACAAGAGAGGCTGCGATAGTGAGAGGCCCACGCGCTGCGATGAAGAGTGGCCCCCACTTGCCGTAACTAGAGAAGGCCCTCGTGCAGAAACTAACACCCAACACAGCCATAAAATAAATAAATACATAAATAAATTTAAAAAAAAGAATCAATTTGGCTGGCAGAATTTAAAAAAAAAACAAACACAAACACATGGAGGCTAAACAATATGCTACTAAACAACCAATGGATCACTGAAGAAATCAAAGAAGAAATAAAACAATTCTTAAAGAAAAATGAAAATGAAAACATGACAATCCAAACCCTATGGGACACAGCAAAAGCAGTTCTAAGAAGGAATTTTATAGCAATACAAGCTTACCTTAGGAAACAAGAAAAATCTCAAATAAACAACCTAACCTTACACCTGAAGCAACTAGAGAAAGAAGAACAAACAAAACCCTAAGTTAGTAGCAGGAAAGAAATCATAAAGATCAGAGCAGAAATAAATGGAATAGAGACAAAGAAACAACAGAAAAGATCAATGAAACTAAAGCTGGTTCTTTGAAAAGATAAATAAAACTGATAAACCGTTAGCCAAACTCATCAAGAAAAAAGGGAGAGGGCTCAAATCAATAAAATTAGAAATGGAAAAGAAAAAGTTACAATGGGCAGCACAGAAATACGAAGGATCATGAGAGACTACTACAAGCAGCTATATGCCAATAAAATGGGCAACCTAGAAGAAATGAGCAAATTCTTAGAAAAGTACAATCTCCTAAGACTGAACCAGGAATAAATAGAAAAAAGGAACAGACCAATCACAAGTACTGAAATTAGAACTGTGATTAAGAAACTTCCAACAAACAAAAGTCCAGGACCAGATGGCTTCACAGGCAAGTTCTATCAAACATTGAGAGAAGACTTAACACCTATCCTTCTGAAACTCTTCCAAAAAATTGCAGAGGAAGGAGCATTCCCAAACTCATTCTATGATGCCACCATCACCCTGATACCAAAGCCAGACAAAGATATCACACACACACTTAAAAAAATACAGGCCAATATCAATGATGAACATAGACGTAAAAATCCTCAACAAAATACTAGCAAAACAACTCCAACAATACATTAAAAGGATGATACACCATGACCAAGTGGGATTTATTCCATGGATGCAAGGAGTTTTCAATATCTGCAAATCAATGTGATACACCACATTAACAAATTAAAGAATTAAAACTATATGATCATCTCCATAAATGCATAAAAGGGTTTTGATAAAATTCAATGTCCATTTATGATAAAAACTCTTCAGAAAGTGGGCATGGCAGGAACATACCTCAACATGAGAAAGGCCATATGACAAACCTACAGGTAACATCATATCCAACAGTGAAAAAGGAAAAAGATTTCTTCTAAGATCAGGAATAAGACAAGGATGTCCACTCTGGCCACTTTTACTCAACTTAGTTTTGGAAGTCCTAGCCACAGCAATTAGAAAAGAAAAAGGAATAAAAGGAATCCAAATTGAAGAGGAAGAAGTAAAACTGTCATTGTTTGCAGATGCCATGATGATAGACATAGAAAATCTTAAAGACGTTTGCAGAAATCTACTAGAGTTCACCTATGAATTCTGTAAAGTTGCAGGATACAAAGTCACTATATAGAAATCTGCTACATTTCTATACACTAACAACAAAATATCAGAAAGAGAAATTAAGGAAACAGTTCCATTTACCATCACATCAAAAGGAATAAAATACCTAGGACTAAACCTTCCTAAGGAGGCAAAAAACCTGTATTCTGAAAAACTGTGGAAAGAAATTGAAGAGGACACAAACAGATGGAAAGATATACCATGTTCTTGGATTGAAAGAATCAATATTGTTAAACTGACCATACTATCCAAGGCAATTCACATATTCAATGCAATCTCTATCAAATTACCAATGGCATTTGTTTACAGACTAGAACAAAACTTTTAAAAATTGTACAGAAGCACAAAATACTATGAATAGCCATAACAATCTTGAGAAAGAAGAACAGAGCTGGGGAAATCATGCTCCCTGACTTCAGACTATATTACAAAGCAACAGCAATCAAAACAGTATGGTACTGTCACAAAAACAGAAATATAGATCAATGGAACAGGATAGAAAGCCCAGAAATAAACCCACCCACTGATGGTCAATTAATCTACAACAAAGGAGGCAAGACTATACAATGCAGGAAAGACAGTCTCTTCGATAAATGGTGCTGGGAAAACTGGACAGTTACATGTCAAAGAATGAAATTAGAACATTCTTTATCACCGTACACAAAAATAAACTCAAAACGGATTAAAGACCTAAATGTAAGACTGGATACTATAAAACTCTTAGAGGAAAACATAGGCAGAACACTCCTGGACATAAATCACAGCAATATCTTTTATGAGCCATCTCCTAGAGTAAAGGAAAGAAAAACTAAAATAAAACAAATGGGAAACTAATTAAACTCAAAATCTTTTGTACAGCAAAGGAAACCATAAACAAAATGAAGAGACAACCCACAGAATGGGAGAAAATATTTGCTAACGATGTGACCAACAAGGAATTAATTTCTAAAATATACAGTTTATACAACTTAAAAAAATGGGCAGAAGACCTAAATAGACATTTCTCAAAAGAAGACACACAGATGGCCAAAAGGCACATGAAAGGATGCTCAATAATGCTAATTATTAGAGAAATGCATATCAAAACTACAATGAGATATCACCTCACGCTGTTCAGAATAGCTATCATTAAAAAAGTCTACAACAGGGCTTCCCTGGTGGCGCAGTGGTTGAGAATCTGCCTGCTAATGCAGGGGACACGGGTTCGAGCCCTGGTCTGGGAAGATCCCACATGCCACGGAGCAGCTGGGCCCGTGAGCCACAATTGCTGAGCCTGCGCGTCTGGAGCCTGTGCCCCGCGACGGGAGGGGCCGCGATAGAGAAAGGCCCGCGCACCGCGATGAAGAGCGGTCCCCGCACCGCGATGAAGAGTGGCCCCCGCTTGCCGCAACTGGAGAAAGCCCTCGCACGAACCGAAGACCCAACACAGCCAAAAATAAATAAATAAATAAATAAAATCAAGTAAAAACTTTAAAAAAAAAAAAAAAAGTCTACAACAGTAAATGCTGGAGAGGGTATGGAGAAAACAGAACCCTCCTATACTGTTGGTGGGAATGTAAATTGGTGCAGCCACTATGGACAACAGTATGGAGGTTCCTTAAAAAACTAAAAATAGAGTTACCATATGATCCAGCAATCTCACTCCTGGGCATATATCTGGAGAAAACTCTAATTAAAAACAATACACAGACCCCAGTGTTCATAGCAGCACTATTTACAATAGCCAAGACATGGAAGCAACCTAAATGTCCACTGACAGAGGAATGGATAAAGAAGATGTGGTATATACACACAATGGAATATTACTCAGCCATAAAAAAGAATGAAATAATGTCATTTGCAGCAACATGGCTGGACCTAGAGATTACCATATTAACTGAACTGAGACACACAAATAATGATATAACTTATATGTGGAATCTAAAAAAATGATACAAATGAACTTATTTACAAAACAGAAACAGACTCACAGATATAGAAAACAAAGTAATGATTACCATAGGGGATAGTTGTGGGGGGAGAGACAAATTAGGAGTTTGGGATTAACATGTACACACTGCTATATATAAAATAATCAAGAAGGACCTACTGTATAGCACAGAAATCAATATTCTATATCTTCTAATAACCTATAGTGGAAAAGAATCTGAAAAATAATATATATATAACTGAATCACTTTGCTTTACACCTGAAACTAACACAACATTGTAAATTAACTATAGTTCAATTTTTAAAAAAAGGTTAAAAAAAAAAAAAAGAACTTCCTGGAAGGAAAAAATATAGGAAATTCTCACTTATATGTGGGGTGTTTTTTCAGTAAGTACGTTCTACAGTTCCACACCATCCACAGATGCCAAGCCACGGATATTGAGGGCCAAATGTAGAGTTATAATTGGATTTTGGATTGTGTGGGGGTTGGCGCCCCTAACATCCATATCGTTCCAGGGTCAACTGTAAATAGAATTAAAAACAGATATTGACCTCCAAATCCAACTTTACTGCATGGAATTAAGTTCCAGAGGAGCATAAAGTAACCAGATGTGGAGAATGATTTCTTATGTACGATTCTGGTGCTCGAGGTGAATAACGATTTCTTACTTACACAACATATGACAATATTCGATATTTAAGAGCCAATACCACATTATTTAGTGATGGCACCTTCAAGACAGCATCAACACAGTTCACTGAGTTATTTACTGTGCACAGTGTAGTGCTGTATTATACTATACCAGTGATATAAGTACTAAAAATGAAAAGGTGAGAAGACACAGATCGATCTACCTATCTATCTATCTACCTATCTTTCTACCTATCTACCTATCAGACAATCTATGTGCATTTTTATGGAAAAGATCGCAACATTAGAAGATGGTGGAGGGCTTCCCTGGTGGCGCAGTGGTTGAGAATCTGCCTGCCAATGCAGGAGACACGGGTTCGAGCCCTGGTCTGGGAAGATCCCACATGCCACGGAGCAACTGGGCCCGTGAGCCACAACTACTGAGCCTGTGCGTCTGGAGCCTGTGCTCCACACCAAGAGAAGGCCGCGATAGTGAGAGGCCCGCACACCACGATGAAGAGTGGCCCCCGCTCCCTGCAACTAGAGAAAGCCCTCGCACAGAAACGAAGACCCAACACAGCCATAAATAAATAAATAAATAAATAAGTTAAAAAAAAAAAAAAAAAGAAGATGGTGGAGTAGAAGGAGATGCTCTCACTCCCTCTTACAAGAACACCAGAATCACAACTAACTGCTGAACAGTCATCGACAGGAAAATGCTGGAACTCACCAAAAAAGATACCCCAAATCAAAAGACAAAGGAGAGGCCAAAATAAGACAGTAGGAGGGGCACAATCACAATAAAATAAAATCCCATAAGTGCTGGGTGGGTGACTCACAAAATGGAGAACACTTATACCACAGAAGTCCACCCACTGGAGTGAAGGTTCTGAGCTGCATGTCAGGCTTCCCAATCTGGGGGTCCAGCAATGGGAGGAGGAATTCCTAGAGAATCAGACTTTGAAGTCTAGGGGGACTTCATTGCAGGACTTCGACAGGACTGGGGGAAACAGAGACTCCACTCTTGGAGGGCACACACACAGTAGTGTGCTCATCGGGACCCAGGGGAAGGAGCAGTGACCCCAGAGGAGACTGAACCAGACCCACCCGCTAGTGTTGTAGGGTATCCTGCAGAGGCGGAAGTGGCTGTGGCTCACCGTGGGGACAAGGACACTGGCAGCAGAAGTTCTGGGAAGTACTCCTTGGCGTGAGCCCTCCCAGAGTCTGCCATTAACCCCACCAAAGAGCCGAGGTAGGCTCCAGGGTTGGGTCACCTCAGGCCAAACAACCAACAAGGAGGAAACCCAGCCCCACCCATCAGCAGACAAGTGGATTAAAGTTTTACTGAGCTCTGCCCACCAGAGCAAAAGGCAGCTCTACCTAACACGAGTCCCTCCTGTCAGGAAACTTGCACAAGCCTCTTCGATAGCCTCATCCACCAGAGGGCAGACAGCAGAAGCAAGAAGAACTACAATCCTGCAGCCTGTGGAACAAAAACCACATTCAAAGAAAGATAGACAAGATGAAAAGGCAGAGGGCTATGTACAAGATGAAGGAACAAGATAAAACCCCAGAAAAACAACTAAATGGAGATAGACAACCTTCCAGAAAAAGAATTCAGAATAATGATAGTGAAGATGATCCAGTACCTCGGAAAAAGAATGGAGGCAAAGATCGAGAAGATGCAAGAACTGTTTAACAAAGACCTAGAAGAATTAAAGAACAAACAAACAGAGTTGAACAATACAATAACTGAAATGAAAACTACACTAGAAGGAATCAATAGCAGAATAACTGAGGCAGAAGAACGGATAAGTGACCTGGAAGACAGAATGGTGGAATTCACTGCTGTGGAACAGACTAAAGAAAAAAGAATGAAAAGAAATAAAGACAGCCTAAGAGACCTCTGGGACAACATTAAACACAACAACATTCGCATTATAGGGGTCCCAGAAGGAGAAGAGAGAAAGGACCAGAGAAAATATTTGAAGAGATTATAGTTGAAAACTTCCCTAACATGGGAAAGGAAATAGCCACCCAAGTCCAGGAAGCGCAGAGAGTCCCATACACGATAAACCCAAGGAGAAACACACCGAGACACATAGTAATCAAATTGGCAAAAATGAAAGACAAAGAAAAATTACTGAAAGCAGTAAGGGAAAAACAAGAAATAACATACAAGGGAACTCCCATAAGGTTAACAGCTAATGTCTCAGCAGAAACTCTACAAGCCAGAAGGGAGTGGCATGATATACTTAAAGTGATGAAAGGGAAGAACCTACAACCAAGATTACTCTCTACCTGGCAAGGATCTCATTCAGATTCGATGGAGAAATCAAAAGCTTCACAGACAAGCAAAAGCTAAGAGAATTCAGCACCACCAAACCAGCTCTACAACAAATGCTCAAGGAACTTCTCTAAGTGGGAAACACAAGAGAAGAAAAGGACCTACAAAAACAAATCCAAAACAATTAAGAAAATGGTAATAGGAACATACGTATCAATAATTACCTTAAATGTGAATGGATTAAATGCTTCAACCAAAAGACACAGACTTGCTGAATGGATACAAAAACAAGACCCATATATATATGCTGTCTTCAAGAGACCCACTTCAGACCTAGGGACACATTCAGACTGAAAGTGAGGGGATGGAAAAAGATATTCCATGCAAATGGAAATCAAAAGAAAGCGGGAGTAGTAATACTCATATCAAAGAGACTTTAAAATAAAGAATGTTACAAGAGAAAAGGAAGGACACTACATAATGATCAAGGTATCAATCCAAGAAGAAGATAAAACAATTATAAATATATATGCACCCAACATAGGAGCACCTCAATACATAAGGCAACTGCTAACAGCTATAAAAGAGGAAATCGACAGTAACACAATAATAGTGGGAGATTTTAACACCTCACTTACACCAATGGACAGATCATCCAAACAGAAAAGTAATAAGGAAACGCAAGCATTAAATGACACAATAGACCAGATAGATTTAATTGATATTTACGGTACACTCCACACAAAAACAGCAGATTACACTTCTCAAGTGCACATGGAACATTCTCCAGGATAGATCACATCTTGGGTCACAAATCAAGCCTCAGTAAATTTAAGAAAATTGAAATCATATCAAGCATCTTTTCTGGCCACAACGCTATGAGATTAGAAATCAATTACAGGGAAAAAAACCGTAAAAAGCACAATACGTTACTGAATAACCAAGAGATCACTGAAGAAATCAAAGCGGAAATTTAAAAATACCTAGAGACAAATGACAATGAAAACATGACAATCCAAAACCTATGGGATGCAGCAAAAGCAGTTCTAAGAGGGAAGTTTATAGCTATACAAGCTTACCTCAAGAAACAAGAAAAATCTCAAATAAACATTCTAACATTACACGTAAAGGAACTAGAGAAAGAAGAACCAACAAAACCCAAAGTTAGTAGAAGGAAAAAATATAAAGATCAGAGGAGAAATAAATGAAATAGAAACAAAAAAGCAATAGCAAAGATCAATAAAACTAAAAGCTGGTTCTTTGAGAAGATAAACAAAATTGATAAACGATTAGCCAGACTCATCAAGAAAAAGAGGGAGAGAACTCAAATCAATAAAATTAGAAATGCAAAAGGAGAAATCACAACTGACACTGCAGAAGTACAAAGGATTATAAGAGATTACTACAAACAACTATATGCCAATAAAATGGACAATCTGGAAGAAATGGACAAATTCTTAGAAAGGTATAACCTTCCAAGACTGAACCAGGAAGAAAGAGAAAATATGAACAGATCAATCACAAGTAATGAAATTGAAACTGTGCTTAAAAATCTTCCAATAGGGCTTCCCTGGTGGCGCTGTGGTTGAGAATCTGCCTACCAATGCAGGGGAAACGGGTTCGAGCCCTGGTCTGGGAAGATCCCACATGCCGCAGAGCAACTGGGCCCGTGAGCCACAGTTACTGAGCCTGCGTGTCTGGAGCCTGTGCTCCGCAACAAGAGAGGCCACGATTGTGAGAGGCCCACACACCACGATGAAGAGTGGCCCCTGCTCGCCGCAACTAGAGAAAGCCCTCGCACAGAAACGAAGACCCAACACATCCATAAATTAATTAATTAATTAATTTAAAAAAATATTCCAACAAACAGAAGTTCAGGACCAGATGGCTTAACAGGTGAATTCTATCAAATATTTAGAGGAGAGCTAACACCCATCATTCTCAAACTCTTCCAAAAAATTGCAGAGGAAGGAAAACTCCCAAACTCATTCTATGAGGCCACCATCACCCTGATACCAAAACCAGACAAAGATACTACAAAAAAAGAAAACTACAGGCCAATATCACTGATGAATACAGATACAAAAATCCTCAACAAAATACTAGCAAACAGAATCCAACAACACATTAAAAGGATCATACACCATGATCAAGTGGGATTTATCCCAGGGATGCAAGGATTCTTCAATAGGCACAAATCAATCAATGTGATATACCATATCAACAAATTGAAGAATAAAAAACATGATTGGGGCTTCCCTGGTGGCACAGTGGTTGAGAATCTTCCTGTCAATGCAGGGGACACGGGTTTGAACCCTGGTCTGGGAAGATCCCACATGCCGCGGAGCAACTAGGCCCGTAAGCCACAACTACTGAACCTGCGCGTCTGGAACATGTGCTCCGCAACAAGAGAGGTCACGACAGTGAGAGGCCCGTGCACCGTGATGAAGAGTGGCCTCCGCTCGCCACAACTAGAGAAAGCCCTCGCACAGAAACGAAGACCCAACACAGCCAAAAAGAAAGAAAGAAAGAAAGAAATTTATAAAAAAAAAAACAAACAAAAAACACATATGACCATCTCAATAGATGCAGAAAAAGCTTTTGACAAAATTCAACACCAATTTATGATAAAAACTCTCCAGAAAGTGGGCATAGAGGGAGCCAACCTCAACATAATAAAGGCCATATACGACAAACCCACAGCAAACATCAGTCTCAATGGTGAAAAACTGAAAGCATTTCCTCTAAAATCAGGAACAAGACAAGGATGTCCACTCTTGCCACTATCATTCAACATAGTTGTGGAAGTCCTAGCCACGGCAATCAGAGAAGAAAAAGAAATAAAAGGAATACAAATTGGAAAAGAAGAAGTGAAACTGTCACTGTTTGCAGATGACATGATACTATACATAGAGAACCTAAAGATGCCACCAGAAAACTACTAGAGCTGATCAATGAATGTGGTAAAGTTGCAGGATACAAAATTAATGCACAGAAATCTCTTGCATTCCTATACACTAATGATGAAAAATGTGAAAGAGAAATTAAGGAAACACTCCCATTTACTACTGAAACAAAAAGAATAAAATACCTAGGAATAAACCTACCTAGGGAGACAAAAGACCTGTAAGCAGAAAAGTATAAAACACTGCTGAAAGAAATTAAAGATGATACCAACAGATGGGAGAGATATTCTATGTTCTTGGATTGGAAGAATCAATATTGTAAAAATGACTATACTACCCAAAGCAATCTACAGATTTAATGCAATCCCTATCAAATTACCAATGGCATTTTTTACAGAACTAGAACAAAAAATCTTAAAATTTGTATGGAGACACAAAATAGCCCGAATAGCCAAAGCAGTCTTGAGGGAAAAAAACGGAGCTAGAGGAACCAGACTCCCTGACTTCTGACTATACTACAACACTACCATAATCAAGACAATATGGTACTGGCACAAAAACAGAAATATAGATCAATGGAACAGGATAGAAAGCCCAGAGATAAACCCACACACCTATGGTCAAGTAATCTATGACAGAGGAGGCAAGGATATACAATGGAGAAAAGACAGTCTCTTCAATAAGTGGTGCTGGGAAAACTGGACAGCTACATGTAAAAGAATGAAATTGGAACACTCCCTAACACCATACACAAAAATAAACTCAAAATGGATTAGAGACCTAAATATAAGACCGGACACTGTAACACTTAGAGCAAAACATAGGAAGAACACCATCTGACATAAATCACAGGAAGATCTTTTTTGATCCACCTCCTAGAGTAATGGAAATAAAAAGAAAAATAAACAAATGGGACCTAATGAAACTTCAAAGCTTTTGCAAAGCAAAGCAAACTACAAACAAGATGAAAAGACAACCCTCAGAATGGGAGAAAATATTTGCAAACGAATCAATGGACAAAGGATTAATCTCCAAAATATATAAACAGCTCATGCAGCTCAATCTTAAAAAAACAAACAACCCAATCCAAAAAAGGGCAGAAGATCTAAATAGACATTTCTCCAAAGAGGACATACAGATGTCCAAGAAGCACATGAAAAGCTGCTCAGCATCACTAATTATTAGAGAAATGCAAATCAAAACTACAATGAGGTATCACCTCACACCAGTTAGAACGGGCATCATCAGAAAGTCTACAAACAACAAATGCTGGAGAGGGTGTGGAGAAAAGAGAACCCTCTTGCACTGTTGGTGGGAATGTAAATTGATACAGCCACTATGCAGAACAGTATGCAGGTTCCTTAAAGAACTAAAAATAGAATTACCATATGATCCAGCAATCCCACTACTGGGCATATACCCAGAGAAAACCAGAATTCAAAAAGACACATGCACACCAATGTTCATTGCAGCACTGTTTACAATAGCCAGGTCATGGAAGCAACCTAAATGCCCATCGACTGATGAATGGATAAAGAAGATGTGGTACATATATACAATGGAATATTACTCAGCCATAAAAAGGAACGATATTGGGTCATTTGTGGAGACGTGGATGGATCTAGAGACTGTCCTACAGAGTGAAGCAAGTCAGAAAGAGAAAAACAAATATCATATATTAATGCATATATGTGGAACCTAGAAAAATGGTACAGATGAACCAGTTTTCAGGGCAGAAATTGAGACACAGATGCACAGAACTAACATATGGACACCAAGGGGGGGATAGTGGCTGTGGGGGTGGTGGTGGTGTGATGAAGTGGGAGATTGGGATTGATATATATATATACTAATATGTATAAAATGGATAACTAATAACCTGTTGTATAAAAATATAAATAAAATAGATTTCAAAAATTCAAAAAAAAGAAAAATGGAGCTGGAGGAATCAGGCTCCTGGACTTCAGACTACTTCAGACTATACTACAAAGCTACAGTAATCAAGACAGTATGGTAGTGGCCCAAAAAAAAAAAAAAGAAATCTCAACGTTAATCATTCATCATGCATGATGGATTTTGAGACGGCAAATATGAATGTAATTCGACTATTTCTATCCAATGCACAAGTAAAGGGATGTTTGTTTCACTTTTCATAATTACTGTGGCCAAAAAATATCTTCTTTGGGTCTAACAAAATGGGTATATGACAATGGAAGTTAATACCTGTAAGTGTGTATCCATGTTGTTTGGGCTTCTGTTTGTGCCTGTGCAAGATGTAAATGAAACTGCTGAGTACATTATGGAGAAGACAGAAGAAAATTTAGATGACCTAATGGATTATGTTTAGAAAGTGTATGTCCATGGAAGGTTTTGCAGAGGCAAAATAAGACCAGAAGCTCCAAGATTTCTACCAGAAACTTGGAATGTTTATACATTCATACCGAACAGCAATCAAAGGATGAACAGTGCAGTGAAAGGCTGACAAAGCAAATTTCACAAGCTGATGGTAGAGGATCATCCTTCAATTTGGAGACTTACTGAAGTGTTAAAAGACAAACAGCAAAGTAATAAACAAGCTATCACTGAAGTTCTTGGTGGTCACACTCAAATATGGCCAGCAACTTCATGATGATACTGACAAAATCAAATTTGTATCAATGAAATTGTTAACAGATTTAATGAATATAAAACCAATAATCAAGTTGATATATACTTGAGAGTAATTGTTCACCAACTTAAGAGCAACTCTCCCAAACTTCATGACGAAGAAGAACAAGAATAAATGTGAAATCCAAAATTCATCATGAATCATAATAAAATAACATAAATACAATTTTAATGAAGTTAAGTGTTTGTATTATATAAGAAATCATGGACCAAATGTCTCAATGGACATTTGGTCAGCACCAATTTCAAGGACCTTTTGATGAAGTTAAATGTTTGTATTATTTAATGAATTGTGGACCAAAAGTCTCAATGTATATTTTGGACAGGACCAAATATCTAGGACCTTTTGGTGTAGACCAAGTGTCTCAATGAATATTTTGGACAGGACCAAATGTCCTGCTAGGGTCTGGACATTATCCTTCATAAATGGGGATTCATAGGTTTTTAGGTAAGAGACTATGGTGACCAGGTATGTTTTAGATGTAAGTCAAGAATAAGATAATAAAGGCTTGAGGGGCTTCCCTGGTGGCGCAGTGGTTGAGAATCTGCCTGCTAATGCAGGGGACACGGGTTCGAGCCCTGGCCTGGGAAGATCCCACATGCCGCGGAGCGGCTGGGCCCGTGAGCCACAACTGCTGAGCCTGCGCGTCTGGAGCCTGTGCTCCGCAACGAGAGAGGCCCGCGCATCGCGATGAAGAGTGGCCCCCGCTTGCCACAACTGGAGAGAGCCCTCGCACAGAAACGAAGACCCAACACAGCCAAAATCAATCAATCAATCAATCAATCAAACATACGCATCTGATTCAAGATCCTCATTAAAAAAAAAAAGAAGTCAGCTGGAAGTACTTTCCATTTAAAAAAAAATAAAAATAAAAAAAATAAAGGCTTGAACTAGAGCCTTGAACAGTGGGAACAGAAGAAAAGAGACAGTTTCAAGATAGAGGAATCAAATTTAATAACCAATTGTATAAGAGTGTGATAACCAATAATACATGGGTAATGAAGGAAATGGAGTCATGAAAGATTCCCATGTTTCTACCTTTGGCAACTGGCTATATGATACTATAAATTTAGATAGAAAATTCAGGAAAAGGAAGAAGAACTTCAACACCAGGGTTGGTTGACTTAGAAAACTTTAGAATTGTAGGTGGATTCAATGTCACTATGAAAAGAGCGATTTTTTCACAAAATGAATGCAGAAACCTGTCTTGAAGTGTGGCTACCTTTGACAAATGAATATATTTAACTTAAGGGGAAAAATGTGTTGTTTACTTCATGTTACAGAAGCAATTCATTTTTATTTTATGTATTTGGAAAAAAAAGAAATCTTTGTAAACCTTTGTAAAATTTTGATATGTTTTCTTCCAATTTTTTTCATGGTTATGATCAAATTATCTGTAAACATACATGTGTAGCCTGGTTTTTCATTTAACATTATGACATAACATTTTAAATAATTATCTTAAACAAACATACTCTTAGAATTAAGGTAAAATAAGAAAGGGTAACTGTCATCTAGAAAGCCCAGCCACTAAAACCATGACTTTGAAAGCCACTGACCATGCTATTAATCTTTAAATAAAAGGAAAAAAATCTTTACTAATTGAATAACAAAAGGAGAGGAAGAGACATGTCAGTAGCACTTATCCATCTAAATCTTACTTTTTGTGGATGAGGCACTAAACACGTAGAAGAAACCAAGTCTCAGGTGAACTAACTAACTTGCACAAGACTACACAGATAAACAATCAGTGGAGCCAGGATTCAAATCTTAATCTACTGGGACTTCTGGTTCTCTTTCCAGTATGCTATGCTGCCTCCCCTCAATTACAGGCCATGCAGAATAACAAGTTTTCTGAAATGGTCGAGAGCATACATTTGGAATGCAAGGCGATTATTTAGGGCAGTGAGTCTCAATTCTAGTGCTGGTGAAGAAGAACCAGGTAGAGTGTCAAACTAGATAATTCCTCTGTGCCTTTTCAGTTCTAACATGCTGTGACTCTGCACTCTTCAGAAGAGTTGCTAAACTCTTTTCTTTCAGCCCCCAATACAATCAATTTTCCTTCACAGATTTTTGGTGCCTATCACCCAGTACCCACTGGTCTAAAGTCTCTTCTCAGAGGCATGAACATGATTCCCATATCAATTATTGGTGGAGAGTGTGTACAAGAGCCCACAGGCAAAACTTGGCCCACTGTGTCACTTATAACTGTTATTCTTCTCAATAGCAATTATTATTTTCTCATTATATTAATTTTTGAATGCCTTTCACCTCTGATTTCCTTTAAAAATTATTTGCATTGGCTATTTTATTTCTTATTTTAGTACTTCATTTTGCTTTAAATAAGGGGGATAATTTGAAAATCAATAAGGCAACAAACTGCTCTTTGTCAATTACCTAATTTCTGATATAAGATAGGCATTGCCCACTTTTTAAAATTCAGATAATGAGCAGTACAAAGAGAACACTGTCTAATGTAATTGTTCAAAACCTTGGCTGCACATTATTAGAACAATATAGAAAGGTTTTTAAAAATGCTAATGACTAAGCCCATGCCAGATGAATTAAACAGGATTCTCTGTGGGGGGTGGGGGGAGATGTGGGGTAGGCAGAACAGAGGTATTATTTTAAAATCTCCCCAACAAAATCTATTTAAGCCAAGGACAGTATAGTCATCAGAGAACAAAAAACTTTGGAAGCAACCAGTGTTCCGTGGACTTTTCCAGAGAAAACAAATGAGAACTGAAGATTAACCCATAACATTTATTAACATCACATTCATAAAACTTGTGATACATACTGTCTGCAAAGATGGGCCTAATAACTTCTCCCATATCTGTATGCATGTTCCTTCTCAATGTGATTTTGTTGCTCCTCTCATCAAAAGGAAAAATCCATTTCTCCACCCATGAATCTGCTCTAATCTCATAATCTGTTCTCAGCAACAGTATGTAGTAGAAGTGATGTTCTGTGACTTCCAAGCCTAGGCTTCAAGCAGTCTTCAGCTTCCATACTAGTTGTCTTGAGGGCAATGCTGTCATGTGAAGATCCTTAATGGTAAAAGACCACACGAAAAAAGAGGACAAACTGAGACCAGCATCACTCTCCCGATGTGTGATTGAGGCCATCTTGAACCTTCCAGGCCCAACTGAGTGCCAGATGATATGGGCAAAACCAGTAGAAGAACTGACCAGCTGATCCTAGCACAACGTGCTAACCAACAGAATGGGGAACAAATAAAATAGATTTTTTTTTTAAAGCCAGTAAGTTTTGTGGCAGCGTTATAGTGAAAAATAACTAATATAATAGTCTTGATGATTGTGGTAAATATTAAGGACAAAGTAAATTCTTCCCTAGTTTGCCTAAAATAATATTTATGTGCTTGAAATACTTGTTCATGTATTTTTTAAAAACAAGGAATAAAATCCAGAAGTATAATTTAGTAAACATAGTCTTTCTGTTTTCTCTGATAATAATTCAGTAATACATATTTAATTTAGAACTTGGAATACATGATCAAAGCGTAAGACAAGATCTTTTATACAATAAGCTACTGTAAAAATAATTTTATATCATCATTTCACGCACATTCTACATTTAAAAATGTGTGGATTTCTCACTTTCTATATGAAAAAGCTCATAAGTCTCAAAGCTTTAAAAAGTCACCCTAACACAAAGTATATACTTTTTGGACGAATCCATGAAATTACTCAAAATTATATAAAGTTTTTGGTACACATTGCTTTTTCACAAAAATTTACTAACTGGCTCTTACATTAATCTATTCATTTAATAACTATTTATTGAGTGTCTATATACAAACCACTATGTCAATGTTATCCAAGAAAGACTCAAAGTTGTCTGCTTCCATCATTTTTCACTGGCTTTCAGGAACATACAGTAGAGGAAGTAAGACAAATTTGGAGAGTTATAGCCAAAGGAATAATAACTTCTGCCTAAATAAGTATGGAAGACTCCAAGGAAAAAGATGTTCTCTTAATTGTGACTTAAGTGATGATCATCATTTTAAAAGGACGCTCTAGGTTCAGGAGTAAAACCACAAAATAAAGCTAAGAGGTGAAAAATGTTCAAGAGTACAGTATGCAGTCCAACCTGACTGGAACGCAGTATATATGTACAGAAACACTGGGATACAACTAACACTAGATCAGCAAAGGCATGAATTGGCAACCTAGATATTATTCAGTAGGCAAATATCGTCAAAGAGGTTTGGGAAGATAACAGTAAAAGGAACAAATGGCGCTACAGAAACAGTAATATACATGAAAAAGTAAGGAAGGATGGCTGGGAGGCTACTGCAAAGTCCAAATGAGAAGAATATTACCTTTTGCTGTAATAAACAATCCTGGGAATAACAAGAGAAATAAGTAGGATTAGGAAGGTACATGGGTAGAAGCAAAATCATAAGGAAGTCTTTATATGATAGGAAGTCTTTCCATAGGTACTGGAGTGATGATGCTGTGCACAACTCCTCAGTTGCACCAGCAATCAAAAAAATAACTACTTGTAAGTAAGATGTCAAGCCTTGGTGACTTTTTTTCCTCCTTACTGTTCAGGATCAATATGACTTATTCAGCTTATCACCAAGAACTGCCCAAAGGCTATATACATAGTCTTCAGATATGTCCTCTGTTCCTTGTGTGTTCTCACCACTGGTCACTAAAATTTTCTTGGGGATAGTGCAACCCTGTTGAATTCTCCTAGGGCCTTCTGGTGCTCCCTTGCAACAAAGAGTTCCTAAGATGGACCACCTGTGCCCTGGTGCTTGAATCTATGGTCTCAGACTTCATGACACACCATCTAGGAGGAATATCCAAACCATAAGAATCTTTAAAAATACTGATGCTTTAAATTGGTCCATCAAGATTATTTCTGCACACCACTACAGACTTCTATTGTCTCACTTGAGAATCTCTGCTAAATTATCCATACAGCCCTATAATTGCTAAAATCTAACATGCTAAGATATTTTAGACAGTCACATTTGCAGAATTTTTCATTTTTTAGGCTTCTTGACTGTTTCATGCCTCAAAACTTATGATACAATAATATAATGATAATAACAACAATATCTACCAATTATTGGGTGTTTATTATGTAAAATGCATGTGTTCAACATTTTGCAAACATTTCTTAATTTACTCTTACAACACCTTATAAGGAATATATTTTAAACTTCATTTTTTTTTTTTTAAGATGAGGAAACCAAGGCCCAGAGAGGGTAAATAATTCACCTAAGTGATTATTTAGCCAGTACCATACAAAGTCTGCTTATAAGTCTTTGGTTTTAAACAACTTACTGTATGACTTCCTATCATATATATGCGCTCATCAGCAAAACAGAATCATGAGATTAAAAAAAAAAATGCAGTGGATGGAACACAGCTTCTTAAGCCTCAAGGCCTGGGTTTGAGTCCCGGCTCCAGCACCTACTAGCTGGGTGATCCTGGACAAGGTATGTACCGTTCATTTATAAATAGCAATAATAAGGTAACTACCTCATAAAGTTGCCATGAAGATTAAGTGACTAGTACAGTATACTTAAAGGGACTAGAGCAGGACTTGGCACATAGCAAGTGCTAGGGAAGTGTTTATTGTTTTTGTTGTTGCTGCTGTTTATCATTACCATTATTATCATTCTTTGACTCCAAAGTAAGACTACTACCTTTGAAATCAATCCTTTAAATGTGACATATTACCATTTACTAGTTTCTTTCATCAATATTGATCTTTTGACTTTTGAAAGATGTAGTCTAGTAACATCATGAAGATGTCTTAGAGGTCTCCTAAGCTTTAACTCCAGTTAACTTTAGAATAAGCATCTAACAGTTAACAAGTTAGGCTGCATATTGGAATTAACTAGGAAGCTTTTAAAAATTGTGTGGGGCCTGCCCTAGACTTATGACACTAGAATCTCTAGGGGAATTGTATAAAGCTCCCCTGCTTATTCTGATGTAGCTGGTACACAGATGAGCATTTGAGAACCACAGCAGTACATAATTGGCATAAAGAAAACCAATCCAGAGAAATTAAAATCTCCATCTCTTCCCTAAACATATTCCTGAGATCAAGTTCTATCAAAAGGCTAGAAATATAAACCTCTGTGCTTTGGGACCCTTGTGAAGGGGAAGCCATTATATTTTCAATATTTATTACTGCCTAATGGAAATGAAACTTTTGGCACTCAGTATGACAACAATCACCTACATGTGTACAAAGATTTTTGACTTCTCAAGTATGCAGCCCTGAACGTTGATAAAATCCAAATGTTATTAAAAGCAAACTGTCCTAAAACAGAGAATAGTTGCTTCAAAATAAAGGGATGTGTTCCCATAGTTTCAAGTGTGCTGAAATGAGCACTACCTTGGCTCACACATAACAATACTGGCTGCAAAGGTTTTTGCTCTCTTGGATAAGCTAGGAAATTGTTTTCTTTTCTTTCCTCTTTAGGTTTAACCTCAATAGTAAACACGTTCATCTATTCTAGTTTAGAATATGGCACTGTGTGAAAGTCAGGAACTGCACAGAATGTTACAGACCCTGCTGGAAGAGCAGAATTCAGCAATTCACTTCTGAAGAGGCAGAAACTCTTTAACATATCACAACATACATTATTACGCAAACTATTACTAATTTCTTTAAAGGCTAACTCAAAGGTGTAGCTTCAATAGTTAGCATAATGATTAGGGACCTAGATAACTGAGTTCCCTGAAAGAGAACTTACTCTTCCTTGTCAAGCTCAGTAAATCTGTGGTACATATTTCTCATTTAATTTACACCATCTGGGGAGACCTTCAAGATGGTGGAGGAGTAAGATGAGGAGATAACCTTCCTCCCCCAAAATACATCAGAAATACATCTACATGTGGAACAACTCCTACAGAACACCTACTGAACGCTGGCAGAAGACCTCAGACTTCCCAAAGATATATATATATTTTTCCCTTTTTCTCTTTTTATGAGTGTGTATGTGTATGCTTCTTTGTTCGATTTTGTCTGTACAGCTCTGCTTTCACCATTTGTCCTAGGGTTCTGTCCATCCGTTTTTTGTTTGTTTGTTTGTTTTTTGGATAGTTTTTAGCTCTTGTTATCATTGGTGGATTTGTTTTTTGGTTTGGTTGCTCTCTTCTTTCTATTTTTATTACTTTTTAATTTTTTTATTTTTAATAATTTTTTTATTATTTTAATAACTTTATTTTATTTTACTTTTTTCTTTCTTATTTTCTTTCTTTTTTTCTCCCTTTTCTTCTAGGCCATGTGGCTGACAGGGTCTTGGTGCTCCGGGCGGGTATCAGGTCTGTGCCTCTGAGGTGGGAAAGCCGAGTTTAGGACATTGGTCCACCAGAGACCTCCCTGCTCCACATAATATCGAACGGTGAAAGCTCTCCCAGAGATCACCATCTCAATGCTACAACCCAGCTCCACTCAACGAACAGCAAGCTATGCCAAACAACTAGCAAGACAGGAACACAACCCCACACATTAGCAGAGAGGCTGCCTAAAATCATAATAAGGTCAAAGACACCCCCAAAACACACCACCAGATGCGGTCCTGCCCATCAGAAAGACAAGATCCAGCCTCATCCACCAGAACACAGGCACTAGTCCCCTCCACCAGGATGCCTACACAACCCACTGAACAAACCTTAGCCACTGGGGGCAGACACCAAAAACAACAGGAACGACGAACCTGCAGCCTGCGAAAAGGAGACCCTAAACACACTAAGTTAAGCAAAATGAGAGGACAGAGAAACACACAGCAGATGAAGGAGGAAGGTAAAAACCCACCAGAACAAACAAATGAGGAGGAAATAGGCAGTCTACCTGAAAAAGAATTCATAGTAATGATAGTAAAGATGATTCAAAATCTTGGAAATAGAATGGAGAAAATAAAAGAAATGTTTAACAAAGACCTAGAAGAACTAAAGAGCACACAAACAATGATGAACAACACAATAAATGAAATAAAAATTCTCTACAAGTAATCAATAGCAGAATAACTGAGGCAGAAGAACAGATAAGTGATCTGGAAAATGAAATAGTGGAAATAACTATCACAGAGGAGAATTAAGAAAAAAGAATGAAGAGAATTGAGGACAGCCTTAGAGACCGTGGGGAAAACATTAAATGCACCAACAATTCGAATTATAGGGGCCCCAAAAGAAGAAGAGAAAAAGAAAGGGACTGAGAAAATATTTGAAGAGATTATAGTTGAAAACTTCCCTAATGTGGGAAAGGAAATAGTCAATCAAGTCCAGGAAGCACAGAGATTCCAATACAGGATAAATACAAGGAGAAACACGGTAAGACACATATTAATCAAACTATCAAAAATTAAATACAAACAAAAAATATTAAAAGCAGCAAGGGAAAAACAACAAATAACATACAAGGGAATCCCCATAATGTTAACAGCTGATCTTTCAGCAGAAACTCTGCAAGCCAGAAGGGAGTGGCAGGACATATTGAAAGTGATGAAATGGAAAAACCTACAACCAAGATTACTCTACCCAGCAAGGATCTCATTTAGATTTGATGGAGAAATCAAAAGCTCTACAGACAAGCAAAAGCTAAGAGAATTCAGCACCACCAAACCAGCATTACAACAAATGCTAAAGGAACTTCTCTAGGTAGGAAGCAGAAGAGAAGGAAAAGACCTACAATAACAAACCCAAAACAATTAAGAAAACAGTAATAGGAACATACATAGTGATAATTACCTTAAATGTAAATGCATTAAATGCTCCAACCAAAAGACATAGACTGGCTGAATGGATACAAAAAAAAGACCTGAATATATGCTGCCTACAAGAGACCCACTTCAGACCTAGGGACACATACAGACTGAAAGTGAGGGGATGGAAAAAGATATTCCATGCAAATGGAAATCAAAAGAAAGGTGGAGTAGCAATTCTCATATCAGACAAAATAGACTTT
Organism: Balaenoptera acutorostrata; assembly: GCF_949987535.1. Classification (NCBI taxonomy): domain Eukaryota; kingdom Metazoa; phylum Chordata; class Mammalia; order Artiodactyla; family Balaenopteridae; genus Balaenoptera; species Balaenoptera acutorostrata. The sequence goes on along the minus strand of NC_080065.1, from coordinate 54,176,042 downwards.
AAAATAAAGACTATTACAAGAGACAAAGAAGGATACTACATAATGATCAAGGGATCAATCCAAGAAGAGATATAACAATTGTCAATATTTATGCACCCAACATAGGAGCACATCAATACATAAGGCAAATGCTAACAGCCATAAAAGGGGAAATCGACAGTAACACAAACATAGTAGGGGACTTTAACACCCCACTTTCACCAATGGACAGATCAACCAAAATGAAAATAAATAAGGAAACACAAGCTTTAAATGATACATTAAACAAGATGGACTTAATTGATATTTATAGGACATTCCATCCAAAAACAACAGAATACACTGTCTTCTCAAGTGCTCATGGAACATTCTCCAGGATAGAGCATATCTTGGGTCACAAATCAAGCCTTAGTAAATTTAAGAAAATTGATATCGTATCAAGTATCATTTTGGACCACAACGATATGACACTAGATATCAACTACAGGAAAAAATCTGTAAAAAAATCCAAACATATGGAGGCTAAACAATACACTACTAACTAAGCAAGAGATCACTGAAGAAATCAAAGCGGAAATTGAAAACTACCTAGAAACAAATGACAATGAAAACACAATGACCCAAAACCTATGGGATGCAGCCAAAGCAGTTCTAAGAGGGAAGTTTACAGCAATACAATCCTACCTCAAGAAATAAGAAACATATCAAATAAACAACCTAACATTACACCTAAAGCAATTAGAGAAAGAAGAACAAAAAAACCTCAAAGTTAGCAGGAGGAAAGAAATCATAAAGAGCAGATCAGAAATAAATGAAAAAGAAATGAAGAAAACAATAGTAAAGATCAATAAAAATAAAAGCTGGTTCTTTGAGAAGATAAAATTGATAAACCATTAGCCAGACTAACCAAGAAAAAAAGGAAGATGATTCAAATCAATAGAATTAGAAATGAAAAAGGAGAAGTAACAACTGACACTGCAGAAATACAAAGGATCATGTGAGATTACTAGAAGCAACTCTATGCCAATAAAATGGACAACCTGGAAGAAATGGACAAATTCTTAGAAAAGCACAACCTTCTGAGACTGAACCACGAAAAAACAGAAAATATAAACAGACCAATCACAGGCACTGAAATTGAGACTGTGACTATAAATCTTCCAACAAACAGAAGCCCAGGAGCACACGGCTTCACAGGTGAATTCTATCAAACATTTACCGAAGAGCTAAAACCTATCCTTCTCAAACTCTTCCAAAATATAGCAGAGGGAGAAACACTCCCAAACTCATTCTACGAAGCCATCATCACCCTGATACCAAAACCAGACAAACATGTCCAAAGAAAGAAAACTACAGGGCAATATCACTGATGAACATAGATGCAAAAATCCTCAACAAAATACTAGCAAACAGAATCCAACAGCACATTAAGGATCATACACCATGATCAAGTGGGGTTTATCCCAGGAATGCAAGGAATCTTTAATATACGCAAATCAATCAATGTGATACACCATACTAACAAACTGAAGAATAAAAACAATATGATCATCTCAATAGATGCAGAGAAAGCTTTCAACAAAATTCAACACCCATTTATGATAAAAACCCTCCAGAAACTAGGCATAGAGGGAACTTACATCAACATAATAAAGGCCATATATGACAAACCCACAGCCAACATCATTCTCAATGGTGAAAAACTGAAACCACTTCCTCTAAGATCAGGAACAAGACCAGGTTGTCTACTCTCACCGCTATTACTCAACATAGTTTTGGCATCAGCAATCAGAGAAGAAAAAGAAATAAAAGGAATCCAAATCAGAAAAGAAGAAGTAAAGATGTCACTGTTTGCAGAAGGCATGATACTGTATATAGAGAATCCTAAAGATGCTACCAGAAAACTAGTAGAGCTAATCAATGAATTTGGTAAAGTAGCAGGACACAAAACTAATGCACAGAAATCTTTTGCATTCATATACACTAATGATGAAACATCTGAAAGACAAATTAAGGAAACACTCCCATTTACCACTGCAACAAAAGTAATAAAATACCTAGGAATAAACCTACCTAAGGAGACAAAATACCTGTATGCAGAAAACTGTAAGACATAGATGAAAGAAATTAAAGAGGTTACAAACACATGGAGAGATATACCATGTTCTTGGATTGGAACAATCAACACTGAAAATGACTCTACTACCCAAAGCAATCTACAGATTCAATGCAATCCCTTTCAAACTACCAATGGCATTTTTCACAGAACTAGACCAAAAAGTTTCACAGTTTGTACAGAAACACAGAAGACCCTGAATAGCCAAAACAATCTTGAGAAAGAAAAACGGAGCTGGAGGAATGAGGCGCTTAGAGTTCAGATTATACTCCAAAGCTACAGTAATCAAGACAGTATGGTACCGGCACAAAAACAGAAATATAGATCAATGGAACAGGTTAGAAAGCCCAGAGATAAACCCACACACATAAGGTCACCTTATGTTTGATAAAGGAGGCAAGAATATACAATGGAGAAAAGGCAGCCTCTTCAATAAGTGGTGCTGGGAAAACTGGACAGCTGCATGTAAAAGAATGAAATTAGAACACTCCCTAACACTATACACAAAAATAAACTCAAAATGGATTAAAGACCTAAACGTAAGGCCAGACACTCTAAAGCTCTTAGATGGAAACACAGGCAGAACACTCTATGACATAAATCACAGCAAGATCCTTTTTGACCCACCTCCTAGAGAAATGGAAATAAAAACAAAAATAAACAAATGGGTCCTAATGAAACGTAAAAGCTTTTGCGCAGCAAAGGAAACCAGAAACAAGACAAAAAGACAACCTTCAGAATGGGAGAAAATATTTTCAAATGAAGCAACGGACAAAGGTTTAATCTCCAAAATTTACAAGCTCATGCAGCTCAATATCAAAAAAACAAACAACCCAATCCAAAAATGGGCAGAAGACCTAAATAGATATTTCTCCAAAGAAGATATACAGATTGCCAATAAACACATGAAAGGATGCTCAACATCACTAATCATCAGAGAAATGCAAATCAAAACTACAATGAGGTATCACCTCACACCAGTCACAATGGTCATCATCAAAAAATCTACAAACAATAAATGCTGGAGAGGGTGTGGAGAAAAGGGAACCCTCTTGCACTGTTGGTGGGAATGTAAATTGATTCAGCCCCTATGGAGAACAGTATGGAGGTTCCTTAAAAAACTAAAAATAGAACTACCATATGACTCAGCAATCCCACTACTGGGCATATACCCTGAGAAAACCATAATTCAAAAGGAGTCATGTACCACAATTTTCATTGCAGCTTTATTTACAACAGTCAGGACATGGAAGCAACTTAAGTGTCCATCGACAGATGAATGGATAGAAGGTGTGGCACACATATACAATAGAATACTACTCAGCCATAAAAAGAAATGAAATTGAGTTATTTGTAGTGAGGTGGATGGATCTAGAGTGTGTCATACACACTGAAGTAACTCAGAAAGAGAAAAACAAATACCGTGTTAACATATATATATATGGAATCTAAAAAAAAAAAAAAATGGTTCTGATGTACCTAGGGGAAGGACAGTAATAAAGACGCAGATATAGAGAATGCACCTGAGGACACGGGAAAGGGGAAGGGTAAGCTGGGATGAAGTGAGAGAGTGGCATGGACATACATACACTACCAAATGTAAAATAGATAGCTAGTGGGAAGCAGCCGCATAGCACAGGGAGATCAGCTCGGTGCTTTGTAACCACCTAGAAGGATGGGATAGGGAGGGTAGGAGGGAGACAGAAGGAGGAGATATGTGGATAGATGTATATGTATAGCTGATTCACTTTGTTATAAAGCAGAAACTAACTCATTGTAAAGAAATTATACTCCAATAAAGATGTTAAAAAAAATAATTTACACCATCTGAGGAAAAATTAAGTGTCTTTCTTTCATATAGCACTTAGCTGATTCAAAATAATACAAAGAATAACATCAGGATAACTGGTCTTTTAGGGTACATAGCTCATTATTATATACAAAAAACTAACATGCGCACTCTAAATGAAAGCTGTCATTTTTATCATTAATATACTTGTGGTCTGTGACTATTATTTCTATAGAGTGAAATGAAACCTAATAGATCTTGGGATAGCCTTGGGCTACTTGGGAGTTATTTATACACCAAGAAGATGTGGTTTATTGTCTAATGTTCCTTTACTCAGAGTCCTGGCTCTAGGCAACTCTGTATGGTAGAACAATATTATCTTTAGTATCATACTTTTCAGTAAGCAGCCCTTTGCCCTCAAGCTGTTTTCTCTGTCCTGAGCTCACTAAACCTTTTCCAACAATGCCTTCTGCCTCTTACCTTTCCTGATCCAGCTCCCCCACCCAAAGTTAATTGCCAAACTACTAAGTACAGTAGCACTTAGGCAAGACCCTGATGGACTGATCATTTCTGTCAAATTATCATGCTAATGACTGATACAGAACTAATGAATTATGCTTCCCAGAACAAACATTAATTTTCAGAACCCCAAAAAAACTGTAGAAGTGAGTAATGTAGAAATTCCAGGGAAGGTTAGAGAAAACATTCATTTTTCCCTAAGCTTTCAATACCTATACGTAGCTACCTCTTCCCTCTCAAGGCTGGCCTGACCCATAGATACGAGTAAAACCATCTGTGATAGACAAAACAATCCCTCCTCCTCCAAAGATACCCACATCTTAAGCCCTGGAACCTGTGAATATGTTATATTAAATGGCAAGTGGAAGACTATAGATGAGGTTGCTAATCAGCTGATCTTAAAGGAGATTGTCCTGGTTTAAGTGGGTTGGGCTCAGTATAAACACAAGGTTTTTTGTTTTTTGGATTTCTTTTAATTTTTGAATTTTATTTTATTTTTTTATAAAGCAGCTTCTTATTAGTCATCAATTTTATACACATCAGTGTATACATGTCAACCCAATCGCCCAGTTTATCACACCACCACCACCATCCCCCCCCCACAGCTTTCCCTGCTTGGTGTCCATACGTTTGTTCTCTACATCTGTGTCTCAAATTCTGCCCTGCAAACCGGTTCATCTGTACCATTTTTCTAGGATCCACACATATGCGTTAATATACGATATTTGTTTTTCACTTTCTGACTTACTTCACTCTGTAGGACAGTCTCTAGATCATCCACGTCTCAACAAATGACCCAATTTCGTTCCATTATATGGCTGAGTAATATTCCATTCTATATATGTATCAAATCTTCTTTATCCATTCGTCTGTCAATGGGCATTTAGGTTGCTTCCACCTGGCTAATGTAAATAATGCTGCAATGAACACTGGGGTGCATGTTTCTTTTTGAATTCTGGTTTTCTCTGGGTATATGTCAAGTAGTGGGATTGCTGGATCATACGGTAATTCTATTTTTAGTTTTTTAAGGAACCTCCATACTTTTCTCCATAGTGGCTGTATCAATTTACATTCCCACCAACAGTGCAAGAGGGTTCCCTTTTCTCCACACCCTCTCCAGCATTTGTTGTTTGTAGGTTTTCTGATCATGCCCATTCTAACGGGTGTGAGGTGATACCTCATTGTAGTTTTGATTTGCATTTCTCTAATAATTAGTGATGTTGAGCAGCTTTTCATGTGCTTCTTGGCCATCTGTATGTCTTCTTTGAAGAAATGTCTATTTAGGTCTTCTGCCCGTTTTTGGATTGGGTTGTTTGTTTTTTTAATATTGAGCTGCATGAGCTGTTTATATATTTTGGAGATTAATCCTTTGTCCATTGATTCGTATGCAAATATTTTCTCCCATTCTGAGGGTTGTCTTTCGTCTTGTTCATGGTTTCCTTTACTGTGCAAAAGCTCTGAAGTTTCATTAGGTCCCATTTGTTTATTTTGGTTTTTATTTCCATTACTCTAGGAGGTGGATCAAAAAAGATCTTGCTGCGATTTATGTCAAAGAGTGTTCTTCCTATGTTTTCCTCTAAGAGTGTTATAGTGTCTGGTCTTACATTTAGGTCTCGAATCCATTTTGAGTTTATTTTTGTGTATAGTGTTAGGGAGTGTTCTAATTTCATTCTTTTACATGTAGCTGTCCAGTTTTCCCAGCACCAGTTATTGAAGAGACTGTCTTTTCTCCATTGTATATCCTTGCCTCCTCTGTCATAGATTAGTTGACCACAGGTGCATGGGTTTATCTCTGGGCTTTCAATCTTGTTCCATTGATCTAGGTTTCTGTTTTTGTGCCAGTACAATATTGTCTTGATTACTGCAGCTTTGTAGTAGAGTTGGAAGTCAGGGAGTCTGGTTCCGCCAGCTCCGTTATTTTCCCTCAAGACCGCTTTGGCTATTCGGGGTCTTTTGTGTCCCCATACAAATTTTAAGATTTTTTTGTTCTAGTTCCCTAAAAAATGCCATTGATAATTTCATAGGGATTGCACTGAATCTGTAGATTGCTTTGGGTAGTATAGTCATTTTCACAATATTGATTCTCCCAATCCAAGAACATGGTATATCTCTCCATCTGTTGGTATCATCTTTAATTTCTTTCATCAGTGTCTTATAGTTTTCTGCATACAGGTCTTTTGTCTCCCTAGGTAGGTTTATTCCTAGGTATTTTATTCTTTTTGTTGCAATGATAAATGGGAGTGTTTCCTTAATTTCTCTTTCAGTTTTTTCATCATTAGTGTATAGGAATGCACTGTATTAATGCACAGAGATTTCTGTGCATTATTTCATACCCTGCAACTTTACCAGATATTAGCTCCAGTAGTTTTCTGGTGGCATTTTTTAGGATTCTCTATGTATAGCATCATGTCATCTGCAAAGAGTGACGGTTTTACTTCTACTTTTCCAATTTGGATTCCTTTTATTTCTTTTTCTTCTCTGACTGCCGTGGCTAGGACTTCCACAACTATGTTGAATAATAGTGGTGAGAGTGGACATCCTTGTCTTGTTCCTGATCTTAGAGGAAATGCTTTCAGTTTTTCACCATTGAGAATGGTGTTTGCTGTGGATTTGTGGTATATGGCCTTTATTATGTTGAAGTAGGTTCCCTCTATGTGCACTTTCTGAAGAGTTTTTATCATAAATAGGTGTTGAACTTTGTCAAAAGCTTTTTCTGCATCTATTGAGATGATCATATAGATTTTATTCTTCAATATGTTAATATGCTGTACCACAGTGATTGATTTGCATATACTGAAGAATCGTTGCATCCCTGGGATAAATCCCACTTGATCATGGTGTATGATCCTTTTAATGTGTTGTTGGATTCTGTTTGCTAGGACTTTGTTGAGGATTTTCGCATCTATATTCATCAGTGATATTGGCCTGTAGTTTTCTTTTTTTGTAGTATCTTTGTCTGGTTTTGGTATCAGGGTGATGGCGGCCTCATAGAATGACTTGGGAGTGTTCCTTCCTCTGCAATTTTTTGGAAGAGCTTGAGAAGGATGGGTGTTAGCTCTTCTCTAAATGTTTGATAGAATTCACGTGTGAAGCCATCTGGTCCTAGACTTTTGTTTGTTGGAAGATTTTTAATCACAGTTTCAATTTCATTACTTGTGATTGGTCTGTTCATATTTTCTATTTCTTCCTGGTTCAGCCTTGGAAGGTTATACCTTTCTAAGAAGTTGTCCATTTCTTCCAGGTTGTCCATTTTATTGGCATAAAGTTGCTTGTAGTAGTCTCTTAGGATGCTTTGTATTTCTGCGGTGTCTGTTGTAACTTCTCCTTTTTCACTTCTGATATTATTGATTTGAGTCCTCTCCCTCTTTTTCTTGATGAGTCTGGCTAATGGTTGATCAATTTTGCTTATCTTCTCAAAGTACCAGCTTTTAGTTTTATTGATCTTTGCTATTGTCTCCTTCATTTCTTTTTCATTTATTTCTGATCTGATCTTTATGATTTCTTTCCTTCTGCTAACTTTGGGTTTTCTTTGTTTTTCTTTCTCTAGTTACTTTAGGTGTAACGTTAGACTATTTATTTGAGATTTTTCTTGTTTCTTGAGGTAGGCTTGTATAGCTATAAACTTCCCTCTTAGAACTGCTTTTGCTGCATCCCATAGGTTTTGGATCGTCGTGTTTTCATTGTCATTTGTCTCTAGGTATTTTTTGATTTCCTCTTTGATTTCTTCAGTGATCTCTTGGTTATTTAGTAACGTATTGTTTAGCCTCGTGTTTGTGTTTTTTTACGTTTTTTTCTCCATAATTCATTTCTAATCTCATAGCATTGTGGTCAGAAAAGATGCTTGATATGATTTCAATTTTCTTAAATTACTGAGGCTTGATTTGTGACCCAAGATGTGATCTATCCTGGAGAATGTTCTGTGTGCACTTGAGAAGAAAGTGTAATCTGCTGTTTTTGGATGGAATGTCCTATGAATATCAATGAAATCTATTTGGTCTATTGTGTCATTTAAAGCTTTTGTTTCCTTATTTATTTTCACTTTAGATGATCTGTCAGTTGGTGTGAGGTGTTAAAGTCCCCCACTATTATTGTGTTACTGTCAATTTCCTCTTTTATAGCTGTTAGCAGTTGCCTTATGTATGGAGGTGCTCCTATGTTGGGTGCATATATATTTATAATTGTTATATCTTCTTCTTGGATTGATCCCTTGATTATTATGTAGTGTCCTTCCTTGTCTCTTGTAAAGTCTCTTGTAGAGTCCTTGTCTCTTTTAAAGTCTATTTTGTCTGATATGAGTATTGCTACTCCACCTTTCTCTTGATTTCCATTTGCATGGAATATCTTTTTCCATCCCCTCACTTTCAGTCTGAATGTGTCCCTAGGTCTGAAGTGGGTCTCTTGTAGACAGCATATATATGGGTCTCATTTTTGTATCCATTCAGCAAGCCAGTGTCTTTTGGTTGGAGCATTTAATCCATTCACGTTTAAGGTAATTATCGCTATGTATGTTCCTATGACCATTTTCTTAATTGTTTTGGGTTTGTTTTTGTAGGTGTTTTCTTCTCTTGTGTTTCCCAGTTAGAGAAGTTCCTTTAGCATTTGTTGTAGAGCTGGTTTGGTGGTGCTGAATTCTCTTAGCTTTACCTTGCCTGTAAAGCTCTTGATTTCTCCATCAAATTTGAATGAGATCGCTGCCAGGTAGAGTAATCTTGGCTGTAGGTTCTTCCCTTTCATCTTTTAAGTATGTCATGCCACTACCTTCTGGTTTGTAGAGTTTCTTCTGAGAGATCAGCTGTTAACCTTATGGGAGTTCCCTTGTATGTTATTTCTTGTTTTTCCCTTACTGCTTTCAGTAATTTTTCTTTGTCTTTCATTTTTGCCAATTTGATTACTATGTGTCTCGGTGTGTTTCTCCTTGGGTTTATCGTGTATGGGACTCTCTGCACTTCCTGGACTTGGGTGGCTATTTCCTTTCCCATGTTAGGGAAGTTTTCGACTATAATCTCTTCAAATATTTTCTCTGGTCCTTTCTCTCTCTCTTCTCCTTCTGGGACCCCTATAATGCTAATGTTGTTGCATTTAATGTTGTCCCAGAGGTCTCTTAGGCTGCCTTCATTTCTTTTCATTCTTTTTTCTTTAGTCTGTTCCGCAGCAGTGAATTCCACCATTTTGTCTTCCAGGTCACGTATCCGTTCTTCTGCCTCAGTTATTCTGCTATTGATTCCTTCTAGTGTAGTTTTCATTTCAGTTATTATATTGTTCATCTCTGTTTGTTTGTTCTTTAATTCTTCTAGGTCTTTGTTAAACAGTTCTTGCATCTTCTCGATCTTTGCCTCCATTCTCATTCCAAGGTCCTGGATCATCTTCACTATCATTATTTGAATTCTTTTTCTGGAAGGTTGCCTATCTCCACTTCATTTAGTTGTTTTTCTGGGGTTTTATCTTGTTCCTTCATCTGGTATATAGCCCTCTGCCTTTTCATCTTGTCTATCTCTCTGTGAATGTGGTTTTTGTTCCACAGGCTGCAGGACTGTAGTTCTTCAGCTTCTGCTGTCTGCCCTCTGGTGGATGAGGCTATCTAAGAGGCTTGTGTAAGTTTCCTGATGGGAGGGACTGGTGGTGGGTAGAGCTGACTGTTTCTCTGGTGGGAAGAGCTCAGTAAAACTTTAATTTGCTTGACTGTTGATGGGTGGGGCTGGGTTGCCTCCCTGTTGGTTGTTTGGTCTGAGGCAACCCAACACTGGAGCCTACCTGGGCTCTTTGGTGGGGTTAATGGCAGACTCTGGGAGGGCTCACGCCAAGGAATACTTCCCAGAACTTCTGCTGCCAGTGTCCTTGTCCCCACAGTGAGCCACAGCCACCCCCCCGCCTCTGCAGGAGACCCTCTAACACTAGCAGGTAGGTCTGGTTCAGTCTCCCCTGGGGTCACTCCTTCCCCTGGGTCCCAATGCCCACAGTACTTTGTGTTTGCCCTCCAAGAGTGGAGTCTCTGTTTTCCCCAGTCTTCTTGAAGTCCTGCAATCAAATCCCACTAGCCTTCAAAGTCTGATTCTGTAGGAATTCCTCCTCCTGTTGCCAGACCCCCAGGCTGGGAAGCCTGACGTGGGGCTCTGAACCTTCACTCCAGTGGGTGGACTTCTGTGGTATAAGTGTTCTCCAGTCTGTAAGTCACCCACCCAGCAGTTAAGTGATTTGATTTTCTGTGACTGTAGCCCTCCTACCATCTCACTGTGGCTTCTCCTTTGTCTTTGGATGTGGGGTACCTTTTTTGGTGAGTTACAGTGTCTTCCTGTCGATGATTGTTCTGCAGCTAGTCGTGATTCTGGTGTTCTCACAAGAGGGAGTGAGATCATGTCGTTCTACTCCACTATCGTTGTTCAGGGATCCATCCACAAGGGTTGTTAAACGGGATGAAGGAAGACAGAAGAGTCAGAACAAGAGAGATGGCATATAAGAAAGAGTTGACTAGCCATTGCTGACTTTGAAGATGGAAGGTGGCCATGAGCCAACCAAAGAAGACAGACTCTAGAAGCTATAAAAGGCAAGAAAGTGAATTTTCCCCTAGAGCCTCCAGAAAGGAATGCAGCCCTGACAACAACTTGATTTTAGCCCAGTGAGACCCATTTCACACTTCTGACCTCCAGAACTATAATATATTTCTGTTGAATTAAGTGAGTAAATATATGGTAATTTATAACATACCACCAAGGTACATAGAGGGAGCTAGCACCTTGATTTCCTTAAAATACCTGCTTGGTATTTTCCCTACAGGATTATGCTGCTGCTTTATAGAAGTTGCTCATTTGTATTTGCTAGTGATTAGAAAATCAAAATAGATAATCAATTGTTGTGGCTGGAGATAAAAGAGGGGAAAAAAGGTCTAATGACTAGAAATAATTTAACATACACATTCACTATAAAAATATCTTTAAATGTTAAACTGAAGATAAAAAGTACAATTAGTAAAAAGAAGCATTGGCTCATGTGGCCTTGTTCCAAACATTCTTTTATTCAAGAATGGGAGAAGGATGTCTTATCAAACGAAAGTTAACAAAATTCTATTAAACATCAAGCTGTGAATGGTTCACTGCGATTTACTGGCTCACATCATTTTACTCCCCTCTGCCAGGACCCTACTCCATACCCTAGCACAACACTTGCTATTGATTTTATCCTGAATTAGGGGTCATGCCTATTTCCAAAAAACTGCACATGCCACCTGAAACTTAAAGCCAGAATACATGGATTATCTATATCTCCTTCAAAATAATTTATCCCAGCATTACTCCCGAGTAGCTGTTTTATTCCCTCTAACAAACATAGTATACCCCTGAAAAGTAGCTGAATTAAAGCACTGACAGATTCCTAGCTGATGGCAACAAGAGAAAGTCTTACCATGATTTGTAAACTCTTTCTCACAAAGCACAAATTCTCTTACTTTTTTTATCTGTCAAGAGACTAAAAATGTATCATTCCATATTCTACCCCAGTAATGTGAAATTCTTTGATGGAAAGAAATAATTTTTATCGTTTTGCTGCAAGAGGAAATTTGGCGCCCTCTGGTGTTGGAAAACAAGATGACCCATGTCATCTATACAAGTAATACTCCAGCGAGGGTCATAAAAGCACAGAATTTTAGAGCTGAATAGCATATCCTAGTGCAACATAGATATATAATTATTTTTTAGTGGAAAGTTTTTCTCATGGATTATTAAATATTCAATTTTATTCTAATAGAGTATTATAAAAGCATTATAAAAAGTGAACCTCTTAGGTAAAAGAAAATGGTTGCTGAGGGGATGAACTGAACATATGAATGATGTATCCATTGCTTCAGACCTGGAAATGCCTATATTATCTGTTGGAGCCTCTAGCTTTACAAGGAGAACAAAGGTGAATAAGCTAAGATTTTGCAGCAAAAATGGCAAATAAAAAGGGTATGGCATTATTAGGGGAGTATGATTTATAATCGATTTTTCAATGTATTATAAAATATTAAAGACAGACAAAACAGAAGAAAACACCTGCGATGATACCACCCAGCTTAAGAAGTAAAACATAACTAAGAGAGTTGGATTTCCCTTATAGTCCCCCAGATCATATCCGCCACCCACCTCAGGTAACTAACTGCTCGATTGATTTGTAAATGTATTTTTCAGTTTTCTACACTTTCTCTAACACTGTTATATTGCTTCTAAAATGAAAAATTAACTTCAAAATATTACTTTGTAAAAGAAAGCCCAAGTGATAGCAATTACAATTAGTCATGCAGAGCCAGGGAGAGTATTCCAGCTACTTCCCCTGTTTCTGGGCACATGGAAGCGATATTGTGAGGTTCCCATCTGTGAGAAGAATAGGTGAGACTTACATCTCAGCATCTGACAAGTTTTAAGGAGGTTTGAACAGGACAAGGAGCCATTGCCAGCAGCTGTCTATGATTCTTAAAATGTGTAAGGGCAGAAATGGAGCAAGGAGGGAGATCAACAGGTGGGCAGTGAATATCTTGGTTGATGTAAATGAAATGAAACGCAAAGGTTTAGAATGTAAACCAGGCATAGTCTTCCCAGTGCACACTAGAGCTGAAGGCAGAGCCTGGTTCTACTCATCAAACACAGCTAGACTAAGCTCAGTCCTATGTGATAAGCTCCAATTTTCTGTACGTGTCACTTTGGGACTAGCTTACTGATGATAATAATGTTTTCTCCCTTCCTTACACAAAGTTGGCCTTACATAAAATTTGGGAAAGGAAAGGATGCATCTTCGCTCTTCTACTTTCCAACTGCCTTTTCCCCCCAGTGCCTGAAGAAGCCAGTGTCTTCATGCTCCTCCCCAGCTTTCCAAAGCCTGCCCCCTTAGAGATTCCCCATAATCTACAACCTAATAGCTCATGGAAATCAGGTTATACAAATAAAGCATCTTGTACTGTACCTAACATACAGAAAAGCTCAATAAATGCTAACTGCTGCTATCATTACCATAACTTTTCCAAACAATTCCCTCCCTCCCCCTTGCTCCTAACCAAAATTCTCATTCTTTTAATACCAGGCTAAGAAAAGCTATCTGGATATACTAAATGTTACTTGGACATAAGTATTTATACTGTGTTTTACTACATGTAAGGAGCTATATGAGGTGCTAGAAAGTATAATATCAAAATATCTTGTCTTGCCAGTATGGTTCTTCATCTCAGCCTAATTCTAGCCAGTTGCCCTTCCTCTGGAACATCTATCGGAATAAATTCTCTTTGCTCTTGTTAATAAATGCTTTGTCAAGGACTGTATCAAATCACTTCTAAACAACTGGTAATTCCTTTTTGTTGACAGCTCTTCTTTCCAATAGTTCTCAACCCTGGCTACATTGGAATTACTTGAAAATATATATATACTTTAATATACACAAACGTACGTAATGATGCCCAGTCTAGACCAACCAAGACATAATCTGATAGAGAAGGCACTGCCATTTTTAAAACCTCCTGAGACGATTCCAACTTGCATCCAGGGTTAGGAACCACTGTTAGCCTCCACACTTAAAGCATTTTTCAGGTCTGAAGCAACGGATACATCATTCATATGTTCAATTCATCCCCTCAGCAACCATTTACTAAGCTACTACTATGGACTCAGCGTGGAGCTACACAGTACTCTCCAGCAGCTACATAGCATCCTCAGAATCAAATACAAGTTTCTGACTATTACATCAAAATTCTTCATCAGCTGACCATTTCTCCTTTTTTCTCTGTTATCAATCTTCCCAATTCTGCACAATTTTGCTACCCTCTCCCAATCAAGCTTCTTTGTGACTGCTCTGGGATTCTCAGTTGCATCTCAAGGTCTTGGCCAAAGAAATCTTGGATTAAGTAAACTGTTGGCCAAAATTCACTATGATATGGCATTTCTGCAAAAACATAAGAAAAGGATCACTGATGTTCACAGATGTCTTCCCCATTCACTCAAAGGTCCCTGAAGGGTGGGATCACATTCATTCATTGTTGTATCCTCAATACTTAGCATAGTTTCTGGCAAAGAGTAAGCTATCCAAGGGCATTAGTCAAATGAAGAAGAGAATGAATGAAGAGTAAAGGTATACAATAATAAAATGTTCTGTGAATCATCAAAGAATGATAAAATACATGAGAAAAAAATCCTTTCTTGAGAGGCCACGGTATTATGATTAAGAGCATAAACTTTGGGATCTAGATTTGCCACATACTAGGTTTGTGGGCCTAGTATAGTTATTTAACCTCTCTGATCCTCAGTTTCTCCATCCATAAAATGGTGACCATAATAGAACTTACCTCATAAAATGGTGTAGTATTAAATGAAGTAAATAAATCAGAAAACCACCCAGCATATAGTAAGATGTGGTAGGCAGATTAATGACTCCCCAAAGATGTCCATGTTCTAATCCATGGAATTTATGTTACCTTACATGTCAAAGGGACTTGACAGTTGTGATTAAGTTAAGCAACTTAAAATGGGAAGATTACTCTGGATTATCTAGGTGGGCCTAATATAATCACAAGGGCCCTTAAATAGGTCAAAGAAAAAATGTGACAAAGGAAGCAGATGTTACAGTGATGTCATTAATGGAAGGAGGCCACAAGCCAAGGAATGTGGACAGACCCTAGAAGCTGGAAAAAGTAAGGAACAGATTCTACCCTAGAGCCTCCAGAAAGAATGCAGCCCTGCCAACACCTTTATTTTTAGCCCTACAACACCCATTTTCAGATTGTGACCCCTAGAAAAATAAGATGATAAGACAATATCGTTTTAAACTACTATGTTTGTGGTAATTTGTGGTAGCAATAATAGGAAACTAGTACATAAGGAATATATAAGTACGATAATTATTATTTTTCCCTGTTCAAAACATTCCTGAGTTAACATTAATAGTGATAAGTCATATTGATAGTATATATCCTTGAAATGATGTGTAATGTAATGAAAATGGCATTTCAATTCTGTGGTCTTCCTCCCAAAAACCAATGTACAGAAAAGAGTTAATGTAGAGGCCTATCAGTTCTTAAAAGGCTAGCCCTTGGCAGGCATCTGAGAACCTGAATTTCTGGAGAGCTCCTATCATCCTAATTGATAACAACGGCTCACTGTGCCTAAAATATTTGCATAAACAATATGCTTTATGTTGAACATCTGCTTTCTTTCTGGAGTCTGGAATTTGGTATGTGCCAGGCAGAAGATGTCTACATGACCAACCCCCAATAAAAACCCTGGGCACTGAGTCTATAATAAGCTTCCCTGGTACACAACATTGCACACATGCTGTTATAAATAGTTGATGGAAGAACTAAGTTCATTCTATATAACTCAATGGGGAGAGGACTCTTCAAAGTTTGCACTTGGTTTCTTCTAGACTTTGCCTCATGCACATTTTCCCTTTGTGGTTTGTATCCTTACACTGAAATAAAACATAGTTGTGACTACAACTATAGGCTGAGTCCTCTTAGTAAATCATCAAACATGGGAGTAGGACTTGGGGACCCACGACACAACTCATAACCCCAGTATAATAATGAGAAAAGGATCAAACAACCTTAATTGAGGGACATTCTACAACATACCTAACTAGGTAACCTCAAAGATGTCAAGGTCATCAAAAACAGGGAAAGTCTGAGAAACTGTCAAAGCCAAGAGGAGCCTAATGACACACGACAACTAAATATAACAAAATATGACACCCTGGATGGTATCCTGGAACAGAAAAAGAATATTAGGTAAAAACTAAGGAAATCTGATTAAAGTATGAAGTTTAAATAATAGTAATTTATCAATATTGATTCATTAACTGTGACAAATGTAAAATACTAACATAAAATATAAATAATAGGGAAAACAGTGTGGGACATATGGAAACTCTCTATACTACCTTCACAACTTTTCTATAAACCTAAAACTACTCTAAAATTTAAAAAACGCTCGTTTAAAAAAAATTCCTGATCATCTACTGTGTACAGAGAACTGTGCTAAAGCATTAGAAAACTTAAATCTGAGGGGACATCAGGATGGCAGAGTAGGAGGACACGGAGCTCACCTCCACCACAAACAAATCAAAAATACATCTACATGTGGAGCAATTCTTACTGAAAACAAACTGAAGACTGGCAGAAAGACTCTCATACAAACATGGCTGTAAGAAAGATCCACAAAGAACTGGGTAGGAAGGGAAAAGAAGCGGTCAGGTCAGGCCCTGCACCTCTGGGAGGGAACACAAAAGAGGAGCTAGATTACATGGGATCAGAGATCTTCCCTGGGGAGTGAGTGGTTCAAGCCCATATTGGGCACACCAGCCTCGGGGTCTGACTCCAGGAGGATAAATCCCTTTAGCTGGTTTGAAAACCAGCGGGGCTCGGCTGTAAGAAACCTGGGCTCCATTCTCAAAGAGTGAGCACACACTTGCTTACTCCTGAAACAAGGTAGAGGAAGCAAATTGACACTGCCCAGAACTCTGGCCAGTTACCCACACCCACCCTGGTACATGGCCCAGACTGAGCTGAGCACCTGCTCTGGCCCTGCTTGCTCCATGGCACAGTCCACACTAGGGTAAAGGCTGCAGCAACCAAGGAAAGTGTGCAGTTGTGAGGGTCAGAGCCAGCCCAGACCCAGCATGGCATCTGAACAGGGTAAAGGTAGCCATCACTGGCACTTGCCAAGGCAGCACATGGGGAGTGGTCTGGAACTCTGGTCCTGGCACCACAACAGCCCATGGCCTGACCCACACAGAGGGCCCATCCCAGCCCCTCTTGCTCCATGGCACAGCTTGACACTAGGGCAAGGGATGCAACAACAGAGAGGAGTGTGTAGTTGTGAGTAATGGAGCTGGCTCAACTTGGAACAGCAACTGAACCAGGAGAGGGTGGCCTTTACTGGAATTCATGGAGACAGTGCATTAACTGCACTAGAAAACACTGAATAGGGCTGGGACCGGCACAATCCACGGCCCAACCTACACTGAGTGCCCACTCCACCCTTCTAGCTCTAGCACTGCTCCCCTCTGGGCCAAGGGTCCCAGAGCTGGGAGGGAGGAGAGCATACACTTAAAGGGAACAGAACCAGCTCAGACCCGACTTTCAGGGCTTCTGCTCACACCTGGCTCTGGCTCTAGCTCCTGCATCTCCAGCTGTACCTCCTACTAAGATGATAGCTGCCAGCTCACCCTGGGAGATGTGACCTGTGTTCATGTCAGATCCACCTCTCCCACCAAAGCCACTGGGCACACACAGATTGTGTAGGGAAGCTCCCACACAAGGACACCCCTTCAAGACTGGAATAGGAAACTGTTTCACCAAATTCCATAGAGAAAGAGACAGTTAAGCAAAATGAGAAGACAGAGGAATTTGTTTCAAATGAAAGAACAAGAGAAAACCCCTGAAAAAACAACTAATGAAACAGAAATAAATAATTTACCAGATAAAGAGTTCAAAGCATTAGTAATAAGAATGTTAACTGCATTAGGGAAAAGAAAGGATAAACACTGTGAATATTTTAACAAGGAACTAGAAAACATAAAAAAGAATCAGTCAGAACTGAAGAATACAATAACTGGAGTGAAAACCACACTAGAAGGAACAAATAGCAGACTAGGAGAAACAAAGAACAAATAAGTGATCTGGAAGATAGAATAATGGAATTCACCAAATCAGAACAGCAAAAAGAAAAACAAATTTAAAAAATGAGAACAGTTTAAGGGACTTATGCAAAAACATCAAGCATACCAATGTTTGCATTATATGGGTCCCAGAGGAGAAGAAAGAGAAGGGGGGGTCAAAAAAGCATTTGATGAAATTTTAGCTGAAAACTTCCCAAACCTGAGGATGGAAACAGATATCATGGTACAAGAAGTACAGAGGCTCCCAAAGCAAGATATACCATATTTAAAAGGATAAAATTGAAAATTAAAGAGAAAATTATAAAGGCAACAACAGAAAAACAGTCATATAAATGAAATCCACAGAAAGCTATAGGCTGATTTTTCTGAAGAAATTTTACAGATCAGATGGGAGTGGCATGATATATTCAAAGCGCTGAAAAGGAAAAACCTGCAACCTAGGGATACTCTACCAAGCAAGATTACCATTTTGAATTGAAGGCGAGATAAAGGACTTTTCAGACAAACAAAAATTAAAAGTTCATCAAAACTAAATCTACCCTAAAAGATATGTTTAAAGAGTGTCATCTAAGAAGAAAGTAAAAGGATAAAATGAAAGCAAGAGTCTATAGAAAAGGAAAAAATCTGACTAGTAAATGCAACTATATAGTAAAGGCTGCAGATCAACCACTTAAATAAGCTAGTATGAAGATTAAAACACAAAAACTTATAAAAGCAACTATAACTAAAATAAACAGTGAAGGGATAAACATGAGGATATAAAATAGGACATCAAAAACACAAAATGTGAAGGGAGGAGCTTCAAGATGGCGGAAGACTAAGACATAGAGATCACCTTCCTCCCCACAAATACATCAGAAATACATCTACATGTGGAACAACTCCTACAGAACACCTACTGAATGCTGGCAGAAGACCTCACACTTCCCAAAAGGCAAGAAACTCCCCATGTACCTGGGTAGGGCGAAAGAAAAAGAAAAAAACAGAGACAAAAGAATAGGGATGGGACCTGCACCAGTGGGAGGGAGCTGTGAAGGAGGAAAGGTTTCCACACACTAGGAAGCCCCTTCGCGGGCGGAGACTGCGGGTGGCAGAGGTGGGGAGCTTCAGAGCCACGGAGGAGAGCATAGCAACAGGGGTGCGGAGGGCAAAGCGGAGAGATTCCCGCACAGAGGACCGGTGCCGACCGGCAGTCACCAGGCTGAGAGGCTTATCTGCTCACCTGCTGGGACGGGTTGGGGCTGGGAGCTGAGGCTCGGGCCTCAGTCGGATCGCAGGGAGAGGACTGGGGTTGGCTGCGTGAGCACAGCCTGAAGGGGGCTAGTGCACCACAGCTAGCCGGGAGGGAGTCCGGGAAAAAGTCTGGAGCTGCTGAAGAAACAGAAGACTTTTTCTTCCCTCTTTGTTTCCTGGTGCGCGAGGAGAGGGGATTAAGAGCACTGCCTAAACGAGCTCCAGAGATGGGCGCGAGCCGCGGCTACCAGTGCGGATACCAGAGACGGGCATGAGATGCTAAGGCTGCTGCTGCAGCCACCAAGAAGCCTGTGTGCAACCACAGGTCACTCTCCACACCTCCCCTCCCAGGAGCCTGTGCAGCCCGCCACTGCCAGGGTCCCGTGATCCAGGGACAACTTCCCCAGGAGAACGCACGGCACGCCTCAGGTTGCTGCAACGTCAGGCCGGACCTGCATCCGTACCCCTCCCTCCCGCCGGCCTGAGTAAGCCAGAGCCCCCGACTCAGCTGCTCCTTTAACCCCATCCAGTCTGAGCGAAGAACAGATGCCCTCAGGCGACCTACATGCAGAGGTGGGTCCAATTCCAAAGCTGAACCCCTGGAGCTGTGTGAACAAAGAAGAGAAAGGGAAATTTCTCCCAGCAGCCTCAGGAGCAGTGGATTAAATCTCCACAATCAACTTGATGTACCTGCATCTGTGGAATACCTGAATAAACAACGAATCATTCCAATTTGAGGAGGTGGACTTTGGGAGCAACGATATATATATATTTTTCCCCTTTTCTCTTTTTGTGAGTGTGTATGTGTATGCTTCTGTGTGTGATTCTGTCTGTATAGCTTTGCTTTTACCATTTGTCCTAGGGTTTCTGTCTGTTTTTTATTTTTATTTTTTTATTACTTAAAAAAATTATTTTTCTTAATAATTATTTTTTATTTCTTATTTTAATAACTTTATTTTATTTTATTTTACCTTCTTCTTTCTTTCTTTCTTTCTTTTTTTTCTCCCTTTTATTCTGAGCCGTGTGGAGGACAGGCATCATGGCTGTGCCACTGAGGTGGGAGAGCCAAGTTCAGGACAGTGGTCCACAAGAGACCTCCTGGCTCCACGTAATATCAAATGGCGAAAATCTCCCAGAGATCTCCATCTCATCGCCAAGACCCAGCTCCACTCAACGACCAGCAAGCTACAGTGCAGGACACCCTATGACAAACAACTAGCAAGACAGGAACACAACCCCATCCATTAACACAGAGGCTGCCTAAAATCATAATAAGGCCACAGACAGTCCAAAACACACCACCAGACGTGGACCTGCCCACCAGAAAGACAAGATCCAGCCTCATCAACCAGAAAACAGGCACTAGTCCCCTCCACCAGGAAGCCTACACAACCCACTGAACCAAACTTAGTCACTGGGGGCAGACACCAAAAACAACAGAAATAATGAACCTGCAGCCTGCGAAAAGGAAACCCCAAACACAGTAAGTTAAGCAAAATGAGAAGACAGAGAAACACACAGCAGATGAAGGAGCAAGGCAAAAACACACCAAACCTAACAAATGAAGAAGAAATAGGCAGTCTACCTGTAAAAGAATTCAGAATAATGATAGTAAAGATAATCGAAAATCTTGGAAACAGAATGTAGAAAATGCAAGAAATGTTTAACAAGGACCTAGAAGAACTAAAAGCAAACAAACAGTAATGAACAACACAATAAATGAAATTAAAAATTCTATAGAAGGGACCAATAGCAGAATAACTGAGGCAGAGGAAAGGATAGGTGACCTGGAAGATAAAATAGTAGAAATAACTACTGCACAGCAGCATAAAGAAAAAAGAATGAAAAGAATTGAGGACAGTCTCAGAGACCTCTGGAACAACATTAAACACACCAATATTCGAATTATAGGGGTCCCAGAAGAAGAAAAGAAAAAGAAAAGGACTGAGAAAATATTTGAAGAGATTAGAGTTGAAAACTTCCCTAATATCGGAAAGGAAATAGTTAATCAAGTCCAGGAAACACAGAGAGTCCCATACAGGATAAAACCAAGGA
Source organism: Balaenoptera acutorostrata (assembly GCF_949987535.1). Taxonomy (NCBI): domain Eukaryota; kingdom Metazoa; phylum Chordata; class Mammalia; order Artiodactyla; family Balaenopteridae; genus Balaenoptera; species Balaenoptera acutorostrata. Next base: position 54,154,725 of record NC_080065.1, on the reverse strand, counting down.
GAAACACACCAAGACCGATATTAATCAAACTATCAAAAATTAAATACAAAGAACAAATATTAAAAGCAGCACGGGAAAAACAACAAATGACACATAAGGGAATCCCCATAAGGTTAACAGCTGATCTTTCAGCAGAAACGGTCCAAGTCAGAAGGGAGTGGCAGGACATATTTAAAGTGATGAAGGAGAAAAACCTACAACCAAGATTACTCTACCCAGCAGGATCTCATTCAGATTTGACGGAGAAATTAAAAGCTTTACAAACAAGCAAAAGCTAAGAGAATTCAGCACCACCAAATCAGCTTTACAACTAATGCTACAGGAACTTCTCTAGGCAGGAAAAACAAGAGAAGGAAAAGACCTACAATAATAAACCCGAAACAATTAAGAAAATGGTAATAGGAACATACATATCAACAATTACTTTAAATGTAAATGGACTAAATGCTCCAACCAAAAGACAAAGACTGGCTGAATGGATACAAAAACAAGACCCGTATATACGCTGTCTACAAGAAACCCACTTCAGACCTAGGGACACATACACACTGAAAGTGAGGGGATGGAAAAAGATATTCCATGCAAATGGAAATCAAAAGAAAGCTGGAGTAGCAATTCTCATATCAGACAAAATAGACTTTAAAACAAAGACTATTACAAGAGACAAAGAAGGACACTACATAATGAACAAGGGATCAATCCAAGAAGAAGATATAACAATTGTAAATATTTATGCACCCAACATAGGAGCACCTCAATACATAAGGCAAATACTAACAGCCATAAATGGGGAAATCAACAGTAACACAATCATAGAAGGGTACTTTAACACCCCATTTTCGCCAATGGACAGATCATCCAAAATGAAAATAAATAAGGAGACACAAGTTTTAAATGATACATTAAACAAGATGGACTTAACTGATATTTATAGGACATTCCATCCCCAAACAACAGAATACACATTCTTCTCAAGTGCTCATGGAACATTCTCCTGGATAGATCATATCTTGGGTCACAAATCAAGCCTTGGTAAATTTAAGAAACTTGAAATCGTATCAAGTATCTTTTCTGACCACAACGCTATGAGACTAGATATCAATTACAGGAAAAGATCTGTAAAAAATACAAACACATGGAGGCTAAACAATACAATACTAAATAACCAAGAGATCACTGAAGAAATCAAAGAGGAAATCAAAAAATACCTAGAAACAAATGACAATGGAGACACGACGACCCAAAACCTATGGGATGCAGCCAAAGCAGTTCTAAGAGGGAAGTTTAAAGCAATACAATCCTACCTCAAGAAACAAGAAACATATGAAATAAACAACCTAACCTTACACCTAAAGCATTAGGAGAAAGCAGAACAAGAAAACTCCAAAGTAAGCAGAAGGAAAGAAATCATAACGACCAGATCAGAAATAAAAGAAAAAGAAACGAAGGAAACGATAGCAAAGATCAATAAAACTAAAAGCTGGTTCTTTGATAAGATAAACAAAATTGATAAACCATTACCCAGACTTACCAAGAAAAAAGGAAGAAGACTCAAATCAATAGAATTAGAAATGAAAAAGGAGAAGAAACAACTGACACTACAGGAATGCTAAGGATCATGAGAGATTACTACAAGCAACTCTATGCCAATAAAATGGACAACCTGGAAGTAATGGACAAATTCTTAGAAATGCACAACCATCCGAGACTGAACCAGCAAGAAACAGAAAATATAAACAGACCAATAACAAGCCCTGAAATTGAAACTGTGATTAAAAATCTTCCAACAAACAAAAGCCCAGGACCAGATGGCTTCACAGGCGAATTCTATCAAACATTTAGAGAAGAGCTAACACCTATCTTTCTCAAACTCTTCCAAAATATAGCAGAGGGAAGAACACTCCCAAACTCATTCTACGAGGCCACCATCACCCTGATATCAAAACCAGACAAAGATGTCACAAAGAAAGAAAACTACAGGCCAATATCACTGATGAACATAGATGCAAAAATCCTCAACAAAATACTAGCAAACAGATTCCAACAGCACATTAAAAGGATCACACACCATGATCAAGTGGGGTTTATTCCAGGAATGTAAGGATTCTTCAATATACGCAAATCAATCAATGTGATACACCATATTAACAAATTGAAGGAGAAAAACCATATGATCATCTCAATAGATGCAGAGAAAGCTTTCGAGAAAATTCAACACCCATTTATGATAAAAACACTCCAGAAAGGGAACTTTCTTCAACATAATAAAGGCCATATATGACAAACCCACAGCCAACATTGTCCTCAATGGTGAAAAACTGAAACCATTTCCACTAAGATCAGGAACAAGACAAGGTTGTTCACTCTCACCACTATTATTCAACATAGTTTTGGAAGTTTTAGCCACAGCAATCAGAGAAGGAAAAGAAATAAAAGGAATCCAAATTGGAAAAGAAGAAGTAAAGCTGTCACTGTTTGCAGATGACATGATACTATACATAGAGAATCCTAAAGATGTTACCAGAAAACTACTAGAGCTAATCAATGAATTTGGTAAAGTAGCAGGACACAAAATTAATGCACAGAAATCTCTTGCATTTCTATACACTAATGATGAAAAATCTGAAAGTGAAATTAAGGAAACACTCCCATTTACCTTTGCAACAAAAAGAATAAAATATCTACGAATAAACCTACTTAAGGAGACAAAAGACCTGTATGCAGAAAACTATAAGACACTGATGAAAGAAAATAAAGATGATACAAATAGATGGAGAGATATACCATGTTCTTGGATTGGAAGAATCAACACTGTGAAAATGACTCTACTATCCAAAGCAATCTACAGATTCAATGCAATCCCTATCAAATTACCAATGGCATTTTTCACAGAACTAGAACAAAAAATTTCACAATTTGTATGGAAACACAAAAGACCCTGAACAGCCAAAGCAATCTTGAGAAAGAAAAATGGAGCGGGAGGAATCAGGCTCCCTGACTTCAGACTATACTACAAAGCTACAGTAATCAAGACAGTATGGTACTGGCACAAAAACAGAAATATAGATCAATGGAACAGCATAGAAAGCCCGGAGATAAAACCACACACCTATGGTCACCTTATCTTTGATAAAGGAGGCAAGTATATACAGTGGAGAAAAGACAGCCTCTTCAATAAGTGGTGCTGGGAAAACTGGACAGCTACATGTAAAAGAATGAAATTAGAACACTCCCTAACATCATACACAAAAATAAACTCAAAATGGATTAAAGACCCAAATGTAAGGCCAGACACCATCAACCTCTTAGAGGAAAACATAGGCAGAACACTGTATGACATAAATCACAGCAAGATCCTTTTTGACCCACCTCCTAGAGAAATGGAAATAAAAACAAAAATAAACAAATGGGACTTAATGAAACTTAAAAGCTTTTGCACAGCTAAGGAAACCATAAACAGGACGAAAAGACAACCCTCAGAATGGGAGAAAATATTTGCCAGTGAAGCAACTGACAAAAGAGTAATCTCCAAAACATACAAGCAACTCAGGTAGCTCAATATCAAAAAAACAGAGAACCCATTCCAAAAATGGCCAGAAGACCTAAATAGACATTTCTCCAAAGAAGATATACAGTTTGCCAACAAACACATGAAAGAATGCTCAACATCATTAATCATTAGAGAAATCCAAATCAAAACTACAATGAGATATCATCTCACACCGGTCAGAATGGCCATCATCAAAAAATCTACAAACAATAGAGAGGGTGGAGAAAAGGGAACCCTCTTGCACTGTTGGCAGGAATGTAAATTGATACAGCCACTATGGAGAACAGTATGCAGGTTCCTTAAAAAACTATAAATAGAACTACCATAGGACCCAGCAATCCCACTACTGGGCATATACCCTGAGAAAACCATAATTCAAAAAGAGTCATGTACCGAAATGTTCATTGCAGCTCTGTTTACAATAGCCAGGACATGGAAGCAACCTAAGTGTCCATCAACAGATGAATGGATACAAGAAGATGTGGCACATATATACAATGGAATATTACTCAGCCATAAAAAGGAACGAAATTGAGTTATTTGTAGTGAGGTGGATGGACCTAGAGACTCATACAGAGTGACGGAAGTCAGAAAGAGAAAAACAAATACTGTATGCTGACACATATTTATGGAATCTAAAAAAAAGAAAAAAAGAATGGTCAGAAGAACCTAGTGGCAAGATGGCAATAAAGATGCAGACCTACTGGAGAATGGACTTGAGGACACGGGGAGGGGGAAGGGTAAGAAAGGACAAAGTGTGAGAGTGGCATGGACATATATACACTACCAAACATAAAATAGATAGCTAGTGGGAAGCAGTTGCATGGCACAGGGAGATCAGCTCAGTGCTTTGTGACCACCTAGAGTGGTGGGATAGGGAGGGTGGGAGATGCAAGAGCGAAGAGATATGGGGACATATGTATATGTATAACTGATTCACTTTGTTATAAATCAGAAACCAACACACCATTATAAAGCACTTATACTCCAATAAAGATGTTAAAAAAAACCCAAAATGTGGGGTAGGGGAGTGGAAAATGTAGACCTTTTAGAATGTGTTTTACCTTAAATGACAACCAGTTTTAAAAAATAAATATAAATGTAAGTCAACACATATGAACCCCAAGATAACCACAGATCAAAAACCTACAATAAAAACTCAAAAACCAGATAGAAAGGAACATAAGCATACCACTAAAAAATAATTAAACCACAAGGGAAGAGACTAAAAGAAGAATAGAGAAGAACTACAAAAACTACCAGAAGACAAGTAACAAAATGGCAGTAAGTACCTACATATTAAAAATCAGTGTAAATGTCAGTGGACTAAATGCTGTAATCAAAAGACACAGAGAGGGCTGACTGGTTAAAAATAACAAGAGCCATCTATCTGCTGACTACAAGAGACTCACTTCAGAGCTAAACACACATATAGTCTGAAAGTGAGAGGCTGGAAAAAGATATTTCGTGTAAATAGAAACAGGAATGCTGGGGTAGCAATACTCATATCAGACAAAGTAGACAGTAAAACAAAGTCTATAACAAAAAGAATGGCTTTATATAATGATAAAGGAATCAATACAAGAACTGTATATAAAACTCACTAACATATACATACCTAAAATAGGAGCATCTACATATATAAAGCAAATATTAACAGACATAAAGAGAGAAACTGACAATAATGGACAGCTACATGTAAAAGAATGAAATTAGAACATTTTCTCACATCATATACAAAATTAAACTCAAAATGGATTAAAGACCTAAATGTATGACCTTAAACTACAAAACTCCTAGAAAAGAACATAGGCAGAATACTCTTTGACACAAATTGTAACATTCTGAGGGATTAGTCTCCTAAGGCAAAAGAAATAAAAGCAAAAATAAACAGGGCCTAATTAAACTTAAAAGCTTTTGCACAGCAAAAGAAATCATCAAAAAAAAAGAAAAGACAATCTACTGAATAGGAAAAAAATATTTGCAAATGATATGACCAATAAGGGGTTAATATCCAAAATATATAAACAGCTCATGTAACTCAATATCAAAAAACCAAACTACCCTATCAAAAAATGGGCAGAAGACCTGAATAGACATTTTTCCAAAGAAGATATACAGATGGCCAACAGGCACATGAAAAGATGCTCAACATTACTAATCATCAGACAAATCAAAACCACAATGAGGTATCACCTCACACCTGTCAGAATGGCTATCATCAAAAAATAACCATAAATAACACATGTTAGCAAGGATGTGGATTAAAGGGAACCCTTGGTGCACTGCTGCTGGGAATGAAAATTGGTGCAGGCACCATGGAAAACAGTATGGAGGTTTCCCCAAAAACTAAAAATAAAACTACCATATGAACCAGCAATTCCATTCTTGGGTACATATCTGGAGAAAACAAAAACACTAATTCAAAAAGATACACACACCCCAATCTTCACAGCAGCATATATACTACAGCCAAGATATGAAAGCAAACTAAGTGTCCATCAAGAGGTGAACAGATAAAGAATTGTGTGTGGGGGGGATGTTTGTCTGTGTGTATATATATACACACACAATGGAAAATTATAGTAAAATGTGTCATCTAATTAAAATTTTAGTTATTTTCATTACTGAAGCTTTTTATTTCAATAAACCATTAATTTTCTTCTTTAGAAACAGAACAAATGGGGATAACTGTTCAATATGTGAATTACTATTATTATTCAGAAGCACAAAAATTTTATTTTAAAAAGATAACCAAAAATATATTTAGAATATGATTTGTGTATGATTTCAACCTGATGAATCAAGTGATAAAAGATTAAGTGGACTCCTTCAAAATCTGTGAAAAATTACCCCTATGTGCAAATCCAGGAAAATGAAACTTAATGCTTTTGTGGAAAATGTATATTTTCTCTAGGTAAACACAAATAAGTAGGTCTTTAATATAATTTATTGACCTCTATTCTCCCCAGTGCCTAAATCACACCCTCGTAATAATACAAGTAGTCTTAACTCATTTAGTTAACTCAGAACAATGTAATATAATCATTGTAGATGGTTCATTGATTTATTAAAAACCATGATACTTGGTCAATTATTTTATATTTTCATGCACAACATGCCACAGAAATGTAAGGTAAACTCTTTTCACAATAGTTTCCTGTGGGTTTTAAAGAGACATTTTCTTTTATTCATATTAAATAAGTGCAAGGTTAAGAAATGTCAACACAGCAGAACAAACACAATGTTTAAATAGAATTATTTTAAAATATTATACAGCTATACTAGTTGTAGCTTTACATTCTCTCAATCCAGAGGAAGAAATACCCTTCCACAGGATGAAGTTTTTAAATTTCCTCAGAATGCTAATATTTCAATCTTTGCATGATTATACTAGCCACTTAGACAAACTACATGGGCCAACAAAAGTCTCAAAGGAAATTAGAAAACAGTTTGAACTGAATTAAAAACACAACATAAAAGTCATGGGTTGTAGCTCATGCAGTAACTAAAGGGAAATTTATAGCAATAAATGCTTAGATGAGATAAAAAAGTATTTCCAATCAAAAACTTAAGTTTCTCCCATAAAAAATATTTTATAAGAGAAAGGAAAATAAAGTCAAAGCAAGCAGAAGGAAGTCAGTAATAAAAGTAAGACCAGAAATCAATGACTTTGAAAACAAAAAATAATAGAAAAAAATAATTGAAATCAAAAGCTGGTTCTTTGAAAAGATCAGTAAAATTGATAAACCTCTAGCAAAACTAAAAGCAAGAGGGGAGGGGAGGGGAGGGGAGAGAAGGAGAGACGAGACACAAATTGCTATTATCAGGATTGAAAAGGGGATATCACTACAGACCCAACAGACATTAAAGGGATAATAAGGGAATACTATGAACATTCTACACACATATTTTCAACAATTTAGATAATTCATTGAAAACAACTACCAAAATTATCCAACATGAAATAGATAACCTGAATTGTCCTACAAACATTAAAGAAATTGAATTCATAGTTAAATTCACCTCCTTCACCCACCCCCACCCCCAAAACCTCCAGGCCCAGGTAGTTTCATTACCAAATATTTAAGAAAAAGTAATATTAATTCTTCACAATATTTTCCATAAAACGCAACAGGAAAGAACAATTCTTAACTCATTTTATAAGGCCAAGCACTACCATGATATCAAATCAGAAAAAGACTGTACAAAAATAGAGTAAGCTTCAGAATAATATCCTTCATGTACAGAGGCAAAAAAACAAAGAAACAAAAAAAACTCTCAAAAAATATTAGCAAGTAGTATCCAGCAATATACAGAAAGAAAAATACAACATAAAGTATTTACTGTGGGAATGAAACACTGGCTCAATATTTGATAATCACTTCATATTCACATTAAAAACACATAATCATATCAATTGATACAGAAAAAGCATTTGACAAAATTCAACATCCATTCATGATAAAACTTTCAGCAAACTAGGAATAGAAGAAAACTTCCTCAACCTGATAAAGGGCATCTATCTAAAACCCACACCTAACATAATACTTAATGGTGAAAGACTGAGTGCTTTCCTCCTAACATCAGGAAAAAGACAAGGATACCCGCTCTCATCACTTCTACTCAACACTGTACTAGATGTTCTAGCTCACTCAATAACACAAAAAAAGAAATAATCAAATTGGAAAGGAAGAAGTAAGACTGTTTTTATTTGCAGACATGATCATCTAAGTAGAAAACCCAGTGAAATCTACAAAAACCCTGTTATTCCTGATAGGTAAAATTAGAAAGGTTGTAAGATATAAGATTAATACCAAAAAGCAATTGTATTTCTATATATTATTAATGAACAAATGGAAATTAAGATTTAATAAAATAATACTATTTACCAACAGTATAAAAATATAAATACTTAGGGATAAATCTGACAAGAGATGTCAAAGATCTGTACTATCAACAGCACAAGATATAAAGTCAAAACAAAAATCAATTATGTTTCTGTAAACTAGCGAAATACAATTATAAATCAAAACAATTTTTTAAATTAACAATAACACAAAAAGTAAATACTTAGGTATAAATCTAACAGTATATGCACACGTTCTGAATGCTAAAAATTGCAAAATACTGATGAAAGAAATCAAAGACCTAAATAAAAGGAGAGACATATCATGTTCATGGACTGGAAAAATAAACACAGTAAAGATTTTGGTTCTCCCCAAGTTGATCTATTTTTTGTAAAGATAAAAAGGTTGATTATAAATTTTATATGGAAAGGCAAAGGAACTAGAATAAAACAATTTTGAAAATGAAAAATAAAGTTGGAGGAATCACAGTACCCTATTTTAATGACTTAGTATAAAGCTACAATAAACAAGAAAGAGGACTATTGGCAAAGGGAGAGACACAAAAATAGACTGAACAGAAAGAAGAGAGAGTCCAGAAAAAGACCACACATATAGAGCCAGTTGATTTCTGACAAAGCTGCAAAAGCATTTCAACGGAGAAAGGACAGTGTTTTCAACAAATAGTTCTGGAACAATCAAGCATCTCTATGCAAAACAAGGGACCTCAACCTAAATCACACACCTTATTTAAAAAAAAAAACTCAAAATGAGTCATAATTCTCAATATAAAACTTAGAACTATATAACTTTTATAAGAAACCATAGGAGAAAATTTTCAAAACCTAGGGTTAGGCAAAGAGTTCTTAGATAGGACACCAAAAGCATGATCCATTAAAAATAAATTTGAGAAACTGGACTTCATCAAAATTAAATATGTTTCCTCTATAGAAAAAAATTTTTTTCTGAGACAATAAAAGGACAAGCTACAGACTGGGAGAAAATCTTTACAAATCACATACTCAATGAAGGACTATAAAGAAAGTACATAAAGTACATAAAGTACATAAAGAACTTTCAAAATTCAACACAAAGAACACAACCCAATTAAGAAAATGACTAAAAGATTTGAAAAGATACTTCACTAAACAATATATATAAATGGCAAAATAAGCACTTGAAAAATGTTGAACATCATTAGGGAAATGTCATTAGGGAAATGCAAACTAAAATCAGAATGTGATACCACTATGTATCTATTAATGTCAAAATTTTAAGAGTACCAGGTGTTCGTGACGCTGCACTGCAAAAGGAACTCTCATACATTGCTGCTTGGAATGCAAAATAGTATAGCCATTCAGAAAAACAATTTGACAGTTACTTACCATATGATCCAGCAATCCCACTCCTGGACATTTACCCTAGAGAAATGAAAGCTTAGGTTCACACAAAAACCTGTACATGAATGTTTATAACAGCTCTATTCATAATTGCCAAAACCTGGAATAACCTACCTCTGCTCAACAAGTAAATGGATAAACTGTGGTGCATTCATACAATGGAATACTATTAAGGAATAAAAATAACAAACTAGAGATATATGCAACAACTTGGATGAACTCACAGGTAATTATGCTGAGTAAAAGAAGCCAGTCTCAAAACATTATATACTATATGTTCTAACTTAATAACATTACATTATTATTTTATAAAATTATCAAAAAGACAAACTAAAGTAATGGAGAACAGATCAGTGGTCTTCAGGAATTAGGGATGGGACAAGGGTGTGATTATAAAGATATAATCATGGCACAATTATAAAGGCACAAGGGAAATTTGGGGTGGGGCTGATGGAACTGTTCTGGACCCCCACTGTGGTGGTTGTTATATGAATCTATACATATGTTTAAATCATAGAGCTGTATGCCAAGAATAAATCAACTTTATTGCATGACACTTAAAAAAGAAAACCAAAACCAAAAAGACTGTGTTGAATAAAAAAAGGGTTTGCTCAGCACTCTTCCCCCAAAGTAGATGCTCAACTAACATTTGCTGAACAAAAACACTGAAAACTGGCTGTAGTTTCTGCTTTAACAATAATCTCATCTACATCCCTAAGCTTCAAAAATTTAAGTAACTTTTTGTAGCATCATTAACATTTTCTACCATGGTATCTGCCACAGAAAGATGTCTAGTTTACACACAAAAAAATTTTAAATGTCAAATGAAAGTCAGAAATCTAGATATCCCAACCAATTATTTTAAACTTTAAAAAATTACCATTAATAATAGGTAACTTTTTATTTATATCTTGTATACATATCTTTCTCATTAAAAAAGGGGCAGGATCTGTTTTGAAGTCATTACCCAAAGGCATGATATACAAAACAGATATCTGATATCTGTTTTAGAATCAACTAATCTTTATTAAACATTAAACGAGCTGAATAGCTAAGCCATTAATTTTTCTCAAATATCAACTCTTCCTAGGATTTATCCTTTTCCTTGAATTAGTAAAACTATTAAAAATTCTTCTTCCTTCTGACTCAAACCACAGTGTGTACTCACACTGCGAATTCATGTCATTTCTATGCTGATACCTGTTTTTAGATTTTCTTTGCTAAGGACACATTGGGCATTTGTTTGCCTATAGCTCCTGTGCAAGCAACCAAACCTATTAGGATCCCACCATATCATTCCTGTACTGACCTGTCACAGGTCTGACTAAGACTCAGTCACTTCGATCAATTAGCTAAGCAGATTGGTTAAATCACATGTGTGTGAATGAATCAAAGCAACCTTATCAAAAAAAAAAAAAAGACCATTAATTTTGGTCTTACTTTGCTTTAAACTGTGTGAAAAAGAGTGTTCCTATGCTAGAAAATGATTAAAAATATAACTGAGGTTTTCAGAAGTACCTAGCCTAAGAATTATACATATTTTGAAAATTGTAAAAATGTTATTTGCATATTTACAGCACAGAACAAGTATAATTTTCATACTTCTTTGAAATCTCTATTTGTTAAGAGAATTATTTTAGAACCCTCCACATTGTTTTTAAGGTATTTGTTCTGTTCACTTAACATATGATCATCTCCAATTTATCTAGGTTTAAGTCAAATTTTCAATAAAATTTTTGAATTTTACAGCTTTGATAAGTTAAACTATAAAGTATATTATAATGGTGCTAAAACATATTCTTTTTTACATCCTACAGTATATGCTTTGATGTCACATTACACCATCACTTGCAAAGAAACCAAATTGAAATGCTTTTGTCAGAAACCAGTCAAAAATATAAAAACAATTACTTATACTATCTAACCAAAAGATGAAAAATACCTAACATGATTGAGGCATTTAATGCAGTAATTTTATTTTATTCAGTCCATGGCTAGAATCATAAACAATAATGAGTTTGCTTAAATAAGAGTGAACTATTATGTAAAGTTGTTGCTTTCTGTATTTTAGCTCTGAGGACACTGTTAATATTCAATATACTAATTAATAAGGACTGCTATCTATTATGACCAAATAATGAAAGCAATTTGCAAAACTAGTTTATACAGAAATAAGCTGGTCCTCAAACTTCTAAATTTTCATAAGCACCTCATCCACTGGCTTTAATTGGTTTCCTCAGTGCCTAATACTGGCTTCCTTCACACACCCCACCCCTGAACGTATCATTACAGGTACAGGAGTTCAAACCACAGAGAAACACCCTCTCCTATAAAATTACAGTAAGGGTCAATTATCCTTTAGATAATTTTCACAATTTAGCACAGTTAACCATATCTGGCTCATGTGGGTACATAATTAAACAGGGCTCCTTGAAAATATCCATTTAAACTAAATATAATGAAAGTGAATGAATTTGTCACTATATTGGATTTACTTAGGGAAACATTTCTGTTTCAATTTAACCTGAAAAAACAGCACTGCAAAACAATCCTAACATGAATATATTTAAAATGTGTATGACAACCTAGTCTCAATATCATGAGATGAATGTTCCTATAAAATATTAGCAAAATTGGGAAAAACTTCACAAAAGGGCATTTTCTGAACATGTGTAAGCACAGACATGGTTATACATGTCAGTTATAATAGAGCTACATGATCATTAACTTCACTTGGGAGAAATGTCATTTCAAAAATCACTCAAATCAAGTTTTTATAATACAGGTAATTCAAAGTTAGCTCCTCTCCCCAAAGTCTGACATTTGTAATACAGAATTTTTAGTAAACTCTTTCAAAAATTACCTGCTTCTGCAGCCATCTTTCATGCCTTCGTTGTTTCCGTCTCAGATTCTTCAGCTTGCTCTTTTCTCTCTTACTGAGCCTCTGATTAATGGCACCCAATGAAAAACTGCCTGAGTGCAGGAAGTCCAGAGGAGAGAGGTGCTCTTCCTGGTCTGGGGCCTCCAGTGTGCTCCTCCCAGATGAGGGCATGTCCATCAGGAAAGTCAGGTTGTTAGAACTAGCATGGCCAGAGTACACTGCAGAAGCTTCTAGACCACACTGAAATTCTCCTCCTCTTTGTGTCTGGGTCTCACGGGGAGCCACTGAAAATCTTTGCAGCAGCATATTAGGATCAAAACTGGATGAAATCTGAAAGGAACGGTTATTTTTACTTGATTCTAAAGGCAAGCCCGAAAGGTCAACAGGCTGCGTTTCATTTAGCCTGGGATACACAGTAGTCTTACTATGGATTTCATATAAAGTGGGTAATAAAGTCAGTTTCTCACTGATGTTCAGATCCAAGCTATGTGATTTTCTATGAAAAGCTCTCGTAGTGCATCTGCCGGTCACAAGCTGCGGAACAAAAAGCTGATATTTTGGATCTGATGCTTTGAAGAGCAATTTTTCGTTCTTCATCTTGAAATATGTTGACCGTACCTCCAGGCAGAGTGCTTCCGTTAATCTTCCAGGACCATTATTATTTTGGGCCATATTTAAAAGCCCGTGATTTCTGTTTTTGGAGGCGCCACCTGTCAGCAGAGTTTCCTTGTCACAACCTGACTGAACTCTAGGATGTGACAAGTATTTCAGCGAGGGTCTCATTAGTCGGCCTGACCGTGTTGGCTGATAATCGGTCCGGCTTTTGGAGAGATGTACAGCTGCAAGCTGGCCACAGGAACATTTTGGAGTGCTGACAAAATTAAAGCCCCCTAAACGGGCCCCACAGAAAGGGCAATTCAGTTTTCCAACTGTCCACTGGGCCTACAGGTAATAAAGGAAAATAAAAACAATTCTTTCTTTGTAAAGTAACCAAAGAGAATGTGAGCTGTTTTTTTGTTTGTGGTTTTACTGTTTGTTTGTTTGTTTTTTAAAGCCGACCACATGAAAGTTTTCTACGCCACAGAAAAGGCCAGCATTGTTTTCTGATTAGTAGACAGAACAGTCTACTAGATGGAAACAAGCCTTCCAATAAATAGAGATAAGAAGCTCCAAAGGTCTAGAATGATAATATATTGCACATCACACCCATCTAAACGATACTCCTAAGAATTCTAAAAGAGTCTCTTAAACAATAGGCTGAATATGGATACAGTGTGAACTAATGAAAAGAAAAATACACTATGGAACCAGGAAGCAAATCAGTCTACAGAGCTTAATTTGCAAGTAAAATCGCACAGAAAAGTGTCTGTTTTGATACACTTCTTGCATACCAAGCACTGTGGGAGGGAACTTTACCCAACCAACAGAATAAAGCTCTTCCTGCCTTTCTACATACAACCAAAAGATATTGGTTGCATACATCAGTTACTTCATTTTCTATACTCAGATTACAAATTAATAATGAACTAACTTAAAGTTATCTTTTCAACAGAGATAGTAGGACATCTACAGTGTCCTAATACATTTTCTAAAGTTCAGGACACTAATAAGCAGTACACTGGCATTTTCCCAGGAAATCATTACAATGTGAGAATGGATGCAAGGGATATGTAGCTAATGTTATTCTTTAACAAAAAAAGTAAGCTAGTCAGTGGAGAAAGGCAACTATATTGTTCCAAAAATCATATTTCTTATACTTTTCTAATACTTAGCTGTTTTGAATTATGAGAAATAATGATGTCACACTGACAAGATGAATTCCTACTCATAATATTTCATTAAGGATCCTTAAAAGTGTGTTTTTTTGATACTGACTGTGCCAATACGAGTCATTAATTTTCCAGTTTATTTTACATTTGTGTAATGAGACACATAGGATATTTCATTCACTCAATAGGTACTGTTCTAGGTGCTGGGGATATAGTACATAATGAACAAAATATAAAAACTTCTGACTTTATGGAGTTTATATTCTAGTAGAGGAGCTAGGTAACTAACAAGATCAGTAAGCCCTTTGTATGTGTGTATATATATGCATATGTGGATATGTGTATGAATGTGTATAATAATTTATATATGTCATATATACTTAAGCATATTTAAAGTTCTATATATCACTTATAACGTGTGTGTAAAACATAGATAGGTATATAAAGTAAAGAAGGGAGAAAGGAAGTGTTGAGAGTGGTAATAGTGGGGAGAGGCAGCTGATAGACTGGCCAGGCAATGCCTCACTGAGAATAAAGACCTAAGGAAATGAAGGAACAGGTGAGTAGTTGTTGGAAGAGAATTCAAGGAAGGGGAAATACCAAGTGCAAAGTCTGAGGTATAAAAGTCCTCAGAGCACTCCAGTAATA
Organism: Balaenoptera acutorostrata; assembly: GCF_949987535.1. Lineage (NCBI taxonomy): Eukaryota > Metazoa > Chordata > Mammalia > Artiodactyla > Balaenopteridae > Balaenoptera > Balaenoptera acutorostrata. Next base: position 54,139,630 of record NC_080065.1, on the reverse strand, counting down.
ATGAAGAAACCAGTAAGCGTAATCAAGTTACACACCTTTTCATGTCTCTTGAAACAATGCATCCAAGAAAAATAGCTCTAAAATTAGGACGAAAACTTTCTGAAGGTAGTATATTCCTAATTTTACTCAGAAACTATGGAACTTACTTTTTGTATTAGGCAGTGTATCCATTCTGGAAGGGCTTCTATATCCATATGCCACACATGACAAATATTTTGATCATCAGCTGAATCATGTCTATCCTGTTGTAGCAAAATGCATGATATTAGTCATGACTAGTTCAGAATTTATTACACAAAATTCATATTTGAGTAAAACACAAAAAAATACTTTCAATTTTAGATAGGAAGGAAATACATACTGCCCTCCTCTCCTTACTCCTATTGCCAAAGACAAACCCAGAAAGAAAAGGTTTTTTTTCAGGGAATAGCCACATTTAAATTGACCAAAAAAAAAAAAAAAAGATTCCTCCATTTCATTGAGTTCATCAAATTAAATTTAAAATTGAGCAGAAAGTTACTGAATGGACAAATCTGGTGCCCTATTTTTTCTGTGTGTGAGTAAAAATACTACCATTCATGACAACTTTCCCCAGACTTCAATCTCTGATTTTGTCTGGATTCTAATGACAGAATAAAGGAGTTGCTGTATTCCCTATCAAGATGCTCAAGAAAAGTTTAAGAGAATGCGAGAAGAGGAATAATTGTACAGGGAGCTAGAAAGGCTCTGACTAAATTTCAGCTGTGTAAGTACAACAAAAATTTCAAAAAGAGACAATTTTAGCCTTTTGAAGTAGGTCTGTAGAAATAAATGTGATATATAGTTGAGACACGATGACTTCTCAACATGTCAAAAAAATTCAGAGCAGGCCAGGGTGAAGATATGTGGTTCTTTACTACCTCTGTGACTGTAGGACAGCTGCTTTATCTCTCTGGCTCTCAGTTTCTTTTCCCGTAAAACACTGCTACATAACTGCTCAGGTCCCTTCTGGGTCTACAGAATTTCATTCTGTGAAATGACAGAAAGGGTTGACAAGAACAGCACAAGGGTAGTCTCCTGTCCATATATCCTTTCCCAGGATCAGATTTTAAACAGAAGTAGCTCTGCAAGTTGCCAAAGAATAGTTCTCTTTTATATTTCCAAAGTGGTTGCACTACTAGTTACTATAATCAGGTTATAACAAAGTAACAAACAAGGAAATTATTGAGCATGACTTAGAAGTTTGTATTCACAGTGCTATGAATGAAAAAGGACTGAATCTCTTTAAGAAATTTTCACTGAATAATCTATATTAGATTGTGACTTAGAGCCAGGATCACCCAGAATTTTTGTTTAATGTGCCAAGACGGTTCCTCTGGACCTTACATCATTTTTCTCCTCCATCAGTAGATCTTAAGGTACTAAATTGTTGCCCAGTGTAGACAAAAAGTTTCAGTGTAATTTATTTACATATTGGAAAGATCTATAAGGAAGCCATGTTAATCTAACTTTGGTCAGGAGCCCAAAAAATCAAAATATAAATTAAAAGTGGAAGGGACTTGAGCTATTGTTATAGGTTAGATCACATTTCATTATTTTGTATATTGTATACAGCAGTATTTTATATGCCAAAATAATAATTAGTGCTAAACCAAATTCAAGATTATAATGGTGAAAGAAAACTTTGTTAAAAGGTTTAAAAATTTCCAATTCTAATGTTTTAAAAATCTGCAACATGGGTTGAAAATATTTCAATGGCAAATAGAAAATCTGTTGGGAAGGGTTTATAGTTGCCCAAAGAGAAACTTTACAGTTTTATTCATGATGCCTAAACTCCAGTTCTGGTTAACAAATGGAACTTCCCATGTCAACACAAGAATAATGAGGGGCAGGAAAGTGCATGGCAATATGAAGAGGATATTACTGAACAGAAGTAAAGTTAGGAACAGAAGAGGAGATGCTAGGAATACTCTCTAGCTCAAACATCTTACTGCTCCCTAATACATGTCTATTCACAAGAGTGTTAGGCAAACATACAAAGGTTTAATCTTATTCTAGATTATGATAAAATGATACAGCGAAAATTCAGGCAGAGAGAAATGTAATTCTTGGTTTCAAGATAGCAAAGTGAGTACATATTCCAGCCTATACTCCCTATCAAACCACAGAAACTACAAAAGACTTTTCAAAAAAAGGAATCAATAGATGAATGAGAAAATATGGATGGGGAGATTTCAATGGGCCAAAAATTGTAAGGAACCTCTGAGAGATTAATGAGAGAAACAACAGCATACTGTATTCAAGTACATAACAGATGAGAACAACACAAAGAATGGCCCATGCCAAAATTGTGGAAATTAGAAGCAAAAAAGGGCCCTGGGCAACTATTAGGGGTGGATGTGAAGTCTGTCTGTCTCCAGGCAAGAGGAGTACTTGGGGCAGAGAGAAATAGGGCAACATTTCTGAAAATGTGGCTGGAAAGGCCTGGAAAAAAATGGAAAGCATTTGCAATATGTCCAGAAGATGAGCTACTGAGGACCAATCTCTATTCTTGCTGAAAATATTACCATATAAAAATATTGCATCATTTAATATATTAACTATATCAACATATAAAGAATATGAAATAGATTTGTTTTAAAAATAAGGTACACCTCTAACACACACTTTTTTTTTTAAATCAAGTGAAAGAGAACTAAATATACTCTGAATTACGATACTAAAAGCATATACAACCTAAATAAAACCAATATTACAACTTTTCTATGGAAACATATGTATATAAATGGATAGAAAAGGTACCTTACAGGCTGTGTACCAAGTTGATATCACTGGCTAGATTTGAAGAACGAAAGAAGCCTAAGATTAGGAAAGTTACTAAAAGGAAACTAACTTTTCCATAATTGTTTTAATGGGAGAATATATTAAATTACACTTATATAATAAAATGTTTATTTAAAATTTGATGTAAATAAAAATAAAATACATTGATTACTTCTGGTTCTGGCAATACTGGAGTAAGTGGTATTAGACATGCTCTCACTATTAAAACTGATAAAACTAGGCAAAATATATTAAAGTATTATTTTAAGACATTAGACAAAAGAAAGCACAGGACTGTGATCCCTCAGAGAAGGAAAATAAATGAGGTAAGCCTAAAAATAACCCTGGATTTCTGCCTGGGGGAACTTTCAGAACCTTGGTGTGGGGAGGAGGAACCCAATTAGTGTACAGCAGCCTTGATGATTTAAGATGGAGCTCAGAGTCTGTAGAGGCTAAACAGCTAGAATTTGCACGACCCTGTACTGGCAAGGAGAGGCCTATAAATAGAAAAAAAGTTCCAGAAACCTGTATAGTGATTCCTCTAAATTTTTGATTGAATACCAATATGGACATATGTAGGGTGAGATATCAGAGAACCACATAAAGAAAATTTACCAAGGAAAAGACATCTTCTAGTGAGCTGTAAACATAACTATTCACACAGGGCTCACAGCAAGGCTGGGAAGATGTTCAAGTTCCAAGCAGCCAGAGTAGAAAGATCTCAATGAACTTATGCGGTCTTTAGGAGAGATTCCAGAAGAGTTCTTCTGCCTTAAAAGTAGGGCTAAATTAGCTCAAGAGTAAAGAGTACTAAAAAGCAACCCTAAAAAAGCTTAAAAATAAGCCTCCAAAGAATGAAGTTCAATCACAAATAACTTATATGCCTGCTAAAACACCCTTTAAAGGAAGACAATACTATCCAGACACTCAATAATGTTAAATCTAAATGTCCAACCTACAAGAAAAATTACTAGATATGTACCAAAAAAAAAAAAAAAAACAACCAAACATATGACCCACAACAAGGAGAAAAATTGATCAATATAAATATACCCCCCAAAAAGTGGATATTATTGCATAAACAGACATTAAACCAGCTATGACAAATATTTTCAAGTATTAAAAGAAAAACATGAGTATAATGAAAAGATAAATTGTCTTAATACCAAATGAATGATATATCTAGAGAAAAAACTTTTCTGAAATTAAAAATTTCTCTTGGGGGCTTCCCGGGTGGCGCAGTGGTTAGGAATCCGCCTGCCAATGCAGGGGACACAGGTTCGTGCCCCGTCCGGGAAGAATCCACATGCCGCGCAGCGGCTAGGCCCGTGAGCCACAACTACTGAGCCTGCGCGTCTGGAGCCTGTGCTCCGCAACGGGAGAGGCCACGACAGTGAGAGGCCTGCGCACTGCAATGAAGAGTGGCCCCCCCTCGCCGCAACTGGAGAAAGCCCTCACACAGAAACGAAGACCCAACACAGCCAAAATTAAATAAATAAATAAATAAATTTATTAAAAAAAAAAATTTCTCTTAACAGCAAATTAGATACTGCAGAAGAAAACCTGAACATATAAAATAAAAAATAATGATAAAACCAAGCATAGAAAGAAAAAAAATGTGGAAAATAATGAGCAAAATCTCAGTGACTTTTGGGAAACATCAAATAGTCTAACATACATGTAAATGGAGAAAAGACAGGACAATAGAATAAATCATGGCCAAATTCTCCAAAGGCCTATAGATTCAAGAAGCTCAGGGATCCTCAAACAGTGTAAACACAAAGGAAACCATGGCTCTTAATAAAATGGCTGAAATTCAGTGACAAAAGAATGCATCAAGAAAAACTAGGCATCTTACAAACAGGAGAAAAAAGATAACAATGACTTTTGGAATTCCACTTAGGGCCATGAAGGAATAGGAGTTCATAACTAACTTCCTACCACAAACAACTAGGAAACTGGACAAAATGTAACAAACAACTATTTTCAAACAGTGGGACAACAGGCAGTAAAATACTGACTTCTGAGAGAAATAAATTAATTGAGCCTACAGTCATCCAGACTTTCTTCCTGGAGGCAATTAACAGAGTACAGTACACATGAAGAAGGAACCTCAACAGAGTCTGGTCAACTTTCTGACTTGAGGAAACAAGAATCAGATTTTTTGGAGCTTAAGGCAAACTAAAATCTGCAGGACACAGTACCCAAGAGAAAGATATTTTTTAAAGTTCCAGAAATTCGTATATGGTTTCCCCTTGAGTCTTTGATCAAAGTCCAATATGGTCATGCTTAGAGCAAAACTCCAGGAGACTGTGCTAAGAACACCTGTACAGGGAAAAGAACAACTAGAGAGGCTATAAGCCAAATAATTCCAAGAGCTCACACAGGGCCAGGAAACATTATGTTCCAACCAGCCTGATGGAAAAGGACTCATTAAATAATGAAGCATTCAGTAGTGACCCAAAGGGTCATTCCATAAAAGTGGGACTAAATTAGCCTTAGAAATAGGACTACTCTAAACCTGCCCTAAAGAACCTAAAAATAAGCTTCTAAATTATCAAAATTATCTAAAAACAAGTATTAGGCAGAACAAAATACAAAAGCCTTTAAAGGAATAAAACAAAGTATAACACTCCACAACATGAAATTTATAGTGTTTGGTATCCAAACAAAAATCCAACGTGGTACAGGCCTGGGGGGAGGAAGAGCAGCCACTGAGGGAAATAGATAAAACTCTATCCAGATCCTTTCTCCTTGTCTCTCCAACAAAACAAAAGCCTTAAACTACTAGCGGAAGGACAATACACATTGTGACCCTTAGAGCACTGATGAACAGCAACAACAAAACCCTCAAATTCCTGAGAGAGTGGCAGGAATATAATGCTGGACGCAAAACTATAACTGAAAGGGACAGGAGCACTGAGATGGCCAAACCCCTAAGATCCAAAAATGCAGTGCCTGAGGCAGTCAGGAAAGGAAGATGGATGTAAAGTAGGGGACAGCAAGGAAAAGATGGTACTGATGAGGATGAACTGAAACTCATGCCAGTTTCACTGTCTCTGATCTTGATAATGTGGGTATATATCAGAGAAACTAGAACCCTTCATCACAGAGCTAAATATACATCTATCTGACCCAGCAGGTAGAGTCTGAACTAGGATCCAGGGGAAGGCAGAGAAGTTATAGGCTTGTTGAAGTTGCTGTCCCTCTTCAACAAGGCGAGCAAGCATAATAAAACTATGGGGATAGAGAAGAGATCAGTAATTGTCAGGGTTGGGTGAGGGAGGAAAGGATTGAATATGAAGGGTGAGCATGAGAGAATTTAGGGAATAATGTAACTGTTCTGTATCTTGATTGTAGTTATGTATAATCAACCCTATTCATCTGTCAAAACCCAGGGAACTGTAAACCAAAGAGTAATTTTACTGTATATAAAATGTTTTAAATGAAGGTAAAATAAAGACTTTTTCATAGGAACAAATCCTAAAAGAATTTATCATCAGTAAACTTGAACTATAAGACATGGCAAAGGAAGTTCTTCAGGTACAAGAAAAATTTCATCAAATGAAACTTGGATCAACACAACTGAGTAAAGTGATCCTCAAATGGTAAATATGTTGGTAAATGTAAAATTTATTTTTTTCTTTTTAATTTTCTTTAAAGGACAACTTACTTGTTAAAGCAGTTTGTTAAAAATATACTGTGGAGTTTTAAATGCAAAAATAAAATGTCTGGGGGCTTCCCTGGTGGCGCGGTGGTTGAGAATCTGCCTGCCAATGCAGGGGACACGGGTTCGAGCCCTGGTCTGGGAAGATCCCGCATGCCGCGGAGCAACTGGACCCGTGAGCCACAATTACTGAGCCTGCGCGTCTGGAGCCTGTGCTCTGCAACAAGAGAGGCCGCGATGGTGAGAGGCCCGCGCACCGTGATGAAGAGTGGCCCCCACTTGCCACAACTAGAGAAAGCCCTCGCACAGAAACGAAGACCCAACACAGCCATAAATAAATAAATAAATAAATAAATAAATAAATAAATTTTAAAAAAATAAATAAATAAAATAAAATGTCTGAAGACAACAATATGAAGAATAGGAAATGAGAAATGAAAGCATACTGAGTAAGATTCTCACTCTATATGTGGTATGGCATAATATAATTTAAAGGAAGACTGTGATAAATTACGGATGCATATTGTAAACCAAAGATCAACCACTAAGGGAAAAACAGTACCCTAAAAAGTCAACAGAAGACATAAAAGGAATCCTGAAAATAACTTAATCCAAAAATGCAGCAAAAGAAAAACAGACAGAACATGAGACAAATAGGGAATAAATAAGATGTTACATTTAAGCTCAAACATATTTATACTCACATTAAATGTAATAGTCTAAATACTCCAATTACAAATCAGAGGATATTAGACTGGATGACAAAGACCAAACTATACATCGTATACAAGAAATTCATTTTTAATATAAAGGCGCACACAGGTTTGGAATTTAAAGGATAAAAATTTTTATCATGCAAACATAAATCAAAGGAAAGCTAGAGTTGCTATATTAATATCAAAGCAGATTTCAGGACAAGGAATATTGTCAGGGATATAAAAGAAACTTTTCATAATTATAAAGGAGTCAATTCATCAGGAAGACATAACAATTGTAAATATGTATTCACCGAATAGCAAATGTCAAAATACTTGAAGTAAAAGCTGACAGAACTTAAAAAGAAAATGGACAAATGCATAATTATAGTTGGAAGTTTCAGCATTTGTCTTATAAAGTTGTATTACAAGTAGACAGAAACTCAGTAAGAATATAGAACATTTAGACAACACCATCAATCAACTGACATTTGTGCAACACTATACCCAACAACACAGAATAGATATTCGTTTAAAGTGCACATGGAATATGTTCCAAGAAAGACCATTTGTTGGACCATTATTTAGATTTGAAAGGAATGAAGTAATGCCAAATGTGTTCTCTACTATAATGGAATTAAATTAGAAAACAATAGCAGAGAGGAGATTAACCAAGATGGCGGAGTAGAAGGACGTGCTCTCACTCCCTCTTGCGAGAGCACCAGAATCACAACTGGCTGCTGGACAATCATTGACAGGAAGACCCTGGACTTCACCAAGGAGGACACCCCACGTCCAAGGACAGAGGAGAAGCCACAGTGAGACGGTAGGAGGGGCGCAATCAGAGTAAAATCAAATCCCATAACTGCTGGGTGGGTGACTCACAGACTGGCGAACACTTATACCACAGAAGTCCACCCACTGGAGTGAAGGTTCTGAGCCCCACCTCAGGCTTCCCAACCTGGGGGTCCGGCAAAGGGAGGAGGAATTCCTAGAGAATCAGACTTTGAAGTCTAGTGGGAATTGATTGCAGGACTGTGACAGGACTGGGGGAAACAGAGACCCCACTCTTGGAGGGCACACACAAAGTAATGTGTGCATCGGGACCCAGGGGAAGGAGCAGTGACCCTGGGGGAGACTGAACCAGACGTACCTGCTGGTGTTGGGGGGTCTCCTGCAGAGGCGAGTGGTGGCTCTGTTTCACCGTGGGGATAAGGACACTGGCAGCAGAGGTCCTGGGAAGTTCTCCTTGGCGTGAGCCCTCCCAGAGTCTGCCATTAACCCCACCAAAGAGCACGGGTAGGCTCCAGTGTTGGGTTGCCTCAGGCAAAACAACCAACAGGGAGGGAACCCAGCCCCACCCATCAACAGTCAAGTGGATTAAGGTTTTACTGGGCTCTGATCGCCACAGCAACAGGGAGGGAACCCAGCCCCACCCATCAACAGTCAAGTGGATTAAGGTTTTACTGAGCTCTGACCGCCACAGCAACAGTCATCTCTACCCACCACCAGAGCCTCCCATCAAGCCTCTTAGATAGCCTCAACCATCAGAGGGCAGACAACAGAAGCAAGAAAAACTACAATCCTGCAGCCTGTGGACCAAAAACCACAGTTACAGAAAGACAGAGAAGATGAAAAGGCAGAGGGCTATGTACCAGATGAAGGAACAAGAAAAAACCCCAGAAAAACAACTAAATGAAGTGGAGATAGGCAACCTTCCAGAAAAAGAATTCAGAATAATGATAGTGAAGATGATCCAGGACCTCGGAATAAGAATGGAGGCAAAGATTGAGAAGATGCAAGAAATGATTAACAAAGACCTAGAAGAATTAAAGAACAAACAAACAGAGATGACCAATACAATAACTGAAATGAAAACTACACTAGAAGGAATCAATAGCAGAATAACTGAGGCAGAAGAACGGATAAGTGACCTGGAAGACAGAATGGTGGAATTCACTGCTGCGGAACAGACTAAAGAAAAAAGAATAAAAAGAAATGAAGACAGCCTAAGAGACCTCTGGGACAACATTAAACGCAACAACATTCGCATTATAGGGGTCCCAGAAGGAGAAGAGAGAGAGAAAGGACCAGAGAAAATATTTGAAGAGATTATAATCGAAAACTTCCCTAACATGGGAAAGGAAATAGCCACCCAAGTCCAGGAAGCGCAGAGAGTCCCATACAGAATAAACCCAAGGAGAAACACGCCGAGACACATAGTAATCAAAGTGGCAAAAATTAAAGACAAAGAAAAATTATTGAAAGCAGCAAGGGAAAAACGACAGATAACATACAAGGGAACCCCCATAAGGTTAACAGCTGATTTCTCAGCAGAAACTCTGCAAGCCAGAAGGGAGTGGCATGAAATACTTAAAGTGATGAAAGGGAAGAACCTACAACCAAGATTACTCTACCCAGCAAGGATCTCATTTAGATTTGATGGAGAAATCAAAAGCTTTACAGACAAGCAAAAGCTAAGAGAATTCAGCACCACCAAACCAGCTCTACAACAAATGCTAAAGGAACTTCTCTAAGTGGGAAACACAAGAGAAGAAAAGGACCTACAAAAACAAACCCAAAACAATTAAGAAAATGGTCATAGGAACATACATATCGATAATTACCTTAAACGTGAATGGATTAAATGCCCCAACCAAAAGACATAGACTGGCTGAATGGATACAAAAACAAGACCCATATATATGCTGTCTACAAGAGACCCACTTCAGACCTAGGGACACATACAGACTGAAAGTGAGGGGATGGAAAAAGATATTCCATGCAAATGGAAATCAAAAGAAAGCTGGAGTAGCTATACTCATATCAGATAAAATAGACTTTAAAATAAAGAATGTTACAAGAGACAAGGAAGGACACTACATAATGATCCAGGGATCAATCCAAGAAGAAGATATAACAATTATAAATATATATGCACCCAACATAGGAGCACCTCAATACATAAGGCAACTGCTAACAGCTATAAAAGAGGAAATCGACAGTAACACAATAATAGTGGGGGACTTTAACACCTCACTTACACCAATGGACAGATCATCCAAAATGAAAATAAATAAGGAAACAGAAGCTTTAAATGACACAATAGACCAGATAGATTTAATTGATATATATAGGACATTCCATCCAAAAACGGCAGATTACACGTTCTTCTCAAGTGCACACGGAACATTCTCCAGGATAGATCACATCTTGGGTCACAAATCAAGCCTCAGTAAATTTAAGAAAATTGAAATCATATCAAGCATCTTTTCTGACCACAACGCTATGAGATTAGAAATGAATTACAGGGAAAAAAACGTAAAAAAGACAAACACATGGAGGCTAAACAATACGTTACTAAATAACCAAGAGATCACTGAAGAAATCAAACAGGAAATAAAAAAATACCTAGAGACAAATGACAATGAAAACACGACGACCCAAAACCTATGGGATGCAGCAAAAGCGGTTCTAAGAGGGAAGTTTATAGCTATACAAGCCTACCTAAAGAAACAAGAAAAATCTCAAGTAAACAATCTAACTTTAAACCTAAAGAAACTAGAGAAAGAAGAACAAACAAAACCCAAAGTTAGCAGAAGGAAAGAAATCATAAAGATCAGAGCAGAAATAAATGAAATAGAAACAAAGAAAACAATAGCAAAGATCAATAAAACTAAAAGTTGGTTCTTTGAGAAGATAAACAAAATTGATAAGCCATTAGCCAGACTCATCAAGAAAAAGAGGGAGAGGACTCAAATCAATAAAATCAGAAATGAAAAAGGAGAAGTTACAACAGACACCGCAGAAATACAAAACATCCTAAGAGACTACTACAAGCAACTTTATGCCAATAAAATGGACAACCTGGAAGAAATGGACAAATTCTTAGAAAGGTATAACCTTCCAAGACTGAACCAGGAAGAAACAGAAAATATCAACAGACCAATCACAAGTAATGAAATTGAAACTGTGATTAAAAATCTTCCAACAAACAAAAGTCCAGGACCAGATGGCTTCACAGGTGAATTCTATCAAACATTTAGAGAAGAGCTAACACCCATCCTTCTCAAACTCTTCCAAAAAATTGCAGAGGAAGGAACTCTCCCAAACTCATTCTATGAGGCCACCATCACCCTGATACCAAAACCAGACAAAGACACTACAAAAAAAGAAAATTACAGACCAATATCACTGATGAATATAGATGCAAAAATCCTCAACAAAATACTAGCAAACAGAATCCAACAACACATTAAAAGGATCATACACCACGATCAAGTGGGATTTATCCCAGGGATGCAAGGATTCTTCAATATACGCAAATCAATCAATGTGATACACCATATTAACAAATTGAAGAATAAAAACCATATGATCATCTCAATAGATGCAGAAAAAGCTTTTGACAAAATTCAACACCCATTTATGATAAAAACTCTCCAGAAAGTGGGCATAGAGGGAACCTACCTCAACATAATAAAGGCCATATATGACAAACCCACAGCAAACATCATTCTCAATGGTGAAAAACTGAAAGCATTTCCTCTAAGATCAGGAACGAGACAAGGATGTCCACTCTCACCACTATTATTCAACATAGTTCTGGAAGTCCTAGCCACGGCAATCAGAGAAGAAAAAGAAATAAAAGGAATACAAATTGGAAAAGAAGAAGTAAAACTGTCACTGTTTGCGGATGACATGATACTATACATAGAGAATCCTAAAACTGCCACCAGAAAACTGCTAGAGCTAATTAATGAATATGGTAAAGTTGCAGGTTACAAAATTAATGCACAGAAATCTCTTGCATTCCTATACACTAATGATGAAAAATCTGAAAGAGAAATTATGGAAACACTCCCATTTACCATTGCAACAAAAAGAATAAAATACCTAGGAATAAACCTACCTAGGGAGACAAAAGACCTGTATGCAGAAAACTATAAGACACTGATGAAAGAAATTAAAGATGATACCAACAGATGGAGAGATATACCATGTTCTTGGATTGGAAGAATCAACATTGTGAAAATGAGTATACTACCCAAAGCAATCTACAGATTCAATGCAATCCCTATCAAATTACCAAGGGCATTTTTTACGGAGCTAGAACAAATCATCTTAAAATTTGTATGGAGACACAAAAGACCCCGAATAGCCAAAGCAGTCTTGAGGCAAAAAAATGGAGCTGGAGGAATCAGACTCCCTGACTTCAGACTATACTACAAAGCTACAGTAATCAAGACAATATGGTACTGGCACAAAAACAGAAACATAGATCAATGGAACAAGATAGAAAGCCCAGAGATTAACCCACGCACCTATGGTCAACTAATCTATGACAAAGGAGGCAAAGATATACAATGGAGAAAAGACAGTCTCTTCAATAAGTGGTGCTGGGAAAACTGGACAGCCACATGTAAAAGAATGAAATTAGAATACTCCCTAACACCATACACAAAAACAAACTCAAAATGGATTAGAGACCTAAATATAAGACTGGACACTATAAAACTCTTAGAGGAAAACATAGGAAGAACACTCTTTGACATAAATCACAGCAAGATCTTTTTCGATCCACCTCCTAGAGTAATGGAAATAAAAACAAAAATAAACAAGTGGGACCTAATGAAACTTCAAAGCTTTTGCACAGCAAAGGAAACCATAAACAAGACCAAAAGACAACCCTCAGAATGGGAGAAAATATTTGCAAATGAATCAACGGACAAAGGATTAATCTCCAAAATATATAAACAGCTCATTCAGCTCAATATCAAAGAAACAAACACCCCAATCCAAAAATGGGCAGAAGACCTAAATAGACATTTCTCCAAAGAAGACATACAGACGGCCACGAAGCACATGAAAAGATGCTCAACATCACTAATTATTAGAGAAATGCAAATCAAAACTACAATGAGGTATCACCTCACTCCTGTTAGAATGGGCATCATCAGAAAATCTACAAACAACAAATGCTGGAGAGGGTGTGGAGAAAAGGGAACCCTCTTGCACTGTTGGTGGGAATGTAAATTGATACAGCCACTATGGAGAACAATATGGAGGTTCCTTAAAAAACTAAAAATAGAATTACCATATGACCCAGCAATCCCACTACTGGGCATATACCCAGAGAAAACCGTAATTCAAAAAGACACGTGCACCCGAATGTTCATTGCAGCACTATTTACAATAGCCAGGTCATGGAAGCAACCTAAATGCCCATCAACAGACGAATGGATAAAGAAGTTGTGGTACATATATACGATGGAATATTATTCAGCCATAAAAAGGAACGAAATTGAGTCATTTGTTGAGAAGTGGATGGATCTAGAGACTGTCATACAGAGTGAAGTAAGTCAGAAAGAGAAAAACAAATATCGTATGTTAATGCATGTATGTGGAACGTAGAAAAACGGTACAGATGAGCCAGTTTGCAGGGCAGAAGTTGAGACACAGATGTAGAGAATGGACATATGGACACCAAGGGGGGAAAACTGCGATGAGGTGGGGATGGTGATGTGCTGAATTGGGCGATTGGGATTGACATGTATACACGGATGTGTATAAAACTGATGCCTAATAAGAACCTGCAGTATAAAAAAACAAACAAAACAACTAATACTAAACTTTCATTGGGTTATTTGTATGGAAATATGTTAATATAAATGTTTCAGACATTACATGAAATTTCTAAAAATCTTATATTTGTATTTGTATGGAAATATGTATGGAAATATGTTAATATAAATGTTTCAGACAGTACATGAAATTTCTAAAAATCTTATATTTGTATTTGTATGGAAATATGTATGGAAATATGTTAATATAAATGTTTCAGACATTACATGAAATTTCTAAAAATCTTATATTTGTATTTGTATGGAAATATGTATGGAAATATGTTAATATAAATGTTTCAGACATGAAATTTCTAAAAATCTTATATTTGTATTTGTATGGAAATATGTATGGAAATATGTTAATATAAATGTTTCAGACATTACATGAAATTTCTAAAAATCTTATATTTGTATTTGTATGGAAATATGTATGGAAATATGTTAATATAAATGTTTCAGACATTACAGGAAACGTCTAAAAATCTTATATGTTCTGGTATAATGTTATAAGTAATAATCCTAGTTATTACTTTAAAATGTATATCTCAGAAATAACTAATTTTCTTGTCAACTGCATTATTATGAACTTTCATCAAATCTTTAACCATGGTCATTTTTAAGTCTTTTGTCATTTACAGACAGTTCTGGGTGTACTCTGATGATTTTGCAAATATGTTCCTATAAAAGAGTTTCATCTTCAAGAAATTCATGGAAAAGACTCTGACAAGTACAGGTTTCTGGTAACTGACTGTACTGCTGAACTGAATGAATAAGCATTTTCAGAACTCTAATGAAAAACTGATGAACTCATAAAAGTGCTAACAAAAGATCAAGATGAAAAAAAAGAAATTAATTACATGGGACTGAGTGAACTGATGAGGATGAGTATAATTTTTGTGACTTTCTGTCTGAATTAAAAAAAAAAAAATCCCACAAGGACTCAGAGGAAAAGAATATACAAATCAATTTTCACTGCAAAGTAAAGGAGCTGTTACAGTGGAGGATTACTGGACTGAATGTCAATGTTATGACATAGTATAAGTGTGTTTCATGTTTGGTAATTGCAATCATTGTTGCTTTTGTTGTGGTCATCCATGTACAATGCTTGGTGTCAGTCTATCTATCTCTTGTAAAAATAAAATACAGTGTGTGTGTGTGGAAAAAAAAAAAAAAAAAAAGAAAACAATAGCAGAAAGATATCTGAAAAATCCCCAAGTACTTGGAAATTAAAAAACATACTTCTAAAGAACCTATGGGTCAAAGAAGAAATCACAAGAGAAATGAGAAAATACCTCAAATTGAATAAAAAGGAAAACACAGATATTAAAATTTGTAGGATGCAGATAAAGTAGTGGTCATAGGATACTTTAGAGTATAAATATATTTGACAAAATTAAGGTCTAAATTCAATGATCTAAGCTTCTTCCAACTTAAAAAGCTACAAGAAGAGCAAATTAAGACTAAAGTAAACAGAAAGAAAATAATACATACCAGAAATAAATAAAATAAAAAATAGACCAACAATGAAACTGAAAGATATTAAAGAAAGATAAAACATGACCAATATTTGGGAAAAGGAGAGACATTATAGAATCAATGGCATTTAAACAATAATAATGTAATGGAGTGGAAATTTTTATGAAAAAAGTTGGCAAACTAGATGAAATAAAATTCTGAAAAGATACAATTTACTTAAATGAATCAAGAAGAAATGGGCTATATGAACAGCTCTAAATCAATTAAGCTAAATTTGAAATTAAATCTTGTCTCCCACCAAAAACAAACAAACCGCTCCAGGCCCAGATGGCTTTTCTGGTGAACTGTATCAAACAGTTAAGGAAGAAATGTACAAATCCTATATAAATTCTTTCAGAAAACTGAGTAAGATGGACTGCTTCCCAACTCATTTTATGAGGCCAGCATTATCACAAAAATTTTTAAAGATAAAGACGTTACAATAAAGGACATCCATGAAGGAGAGGATCAAGATGATGGAGTAGGAAGACCCTGAGCTCACTTCCCCCAACAAAAACATCAAAACTACAACTACATATAGGGCAACTCTTGTTGAGAATGACCTGAACACTAGCAGGACAGATGGCTCTTTTACAACTAAGGTTATGCCAGACCACACAGAGTCTGGTAGGAGAGGAAGAGAAGCATTTCTAGTTGCAACCCAGCCCCTTAGTTGGTGACCAAGAAGAGGAAGGGGATATCACAGTCTTGGCATCCTCCCTAAGAAGTCAGGGGTTCAAGTCCCATATTAAGCACCCAAGCCCTGGGGTCTGGCACCAGGAAGATGAGTCCCCTTGGATACTTAGAAAATCAGTGGGGTTTTCCAGAGGGCTGTAAGAAACCGGGACTCTGCTCTTGAAGGGCATGCACACAGACTTGCTTGCTCCCAGTCCAAGGATAGAGGCAGCAGAATGAAAACTGCTTGGTGCTCTGGCCAGCCTGCCAGGACCATCCCAGCATGCCCGCCCAACCTACACTGAGCACCTGCTCTAGCCCCTCCAGCTCAGGCACTGCTTCCCACCAACGTGGAGACTGCCATCACACACAGTAGGGAGAAGCACAGCCAGCTAAGAATGGCTGCCCCAGCCCCTTGGGCCCTGACACCCACCCCCAACAAAGGCAGAGACCACCATCACCATTGTATGCCTACTGAGAAGAGGAGAAGCAAAACCGGATCAGAACTGCTGCTCCAGCCTCTTGGGCCCTGACCTCATCCCTAACCAAGACAATCCAAGTCCAAAACCACCAATGCTCTGAGACAAAAGCCCAATTCCCTCAGGGTTCCTGCTCTAGCCCCTCAGGCCACAGTTCCACCACCAGACAGGGGTGCAATTATCATCAAGTATGGGAAAAACCCTGACTCACACTGGGCTCTGGCTCTACCTCATCCAACTTTGGCCCTACCTCCCACCAAGGCAGTGGTCAGCAGCACATCCCAGGAGAAGACATGGCCCATGATTGCTTCAGATTCAACTCTCCCACCAAAGCCACGGGGCACAAGCAGCCTGTATAGGGATGTTCCCACACACGGACACACCTTCAAGACCAGGATACGTAACTCTTTCCCCTAATTTCATTAAAACAGAGAAAATCAAACAAAATAATAAAATAATAAAGGTTAGAATGAAAATAGAGACAAAAAAATAGGAAAGATCAATGAAACTAAGAGCTGGTTTTTTTTTTTTTTTTAAACATCTTTATTGAAGTATAATTGCCTTACAATAGTGTGTTAGCTTCTGCTTTATAACAAAGTGAATCAGTTATACATATACAATATGTTCCCATTTCTCTTCCCTCTTGCATCTCCCTCCCTCCCACCCTCCCCATCCCACCCCTCTAGGTGGTCACAAAGCACCGAGCTGATCTCCCTCTGCTGTGCGGCTGCTTCCCACTAGTTATCTATTTTACATTTGGTAGTGTATATATGTCCATGACACTAAGAGCTGGTTTTTAAAAGATAAACAAAATTGACAAACCTTTAGCCAGACTCATCAAGGAAAAAAAAAATGAGGTCTAAGTAAACAAAATTAGAAATGAAAGAGAAGAAATTACAACCAATATCACAGAAATATAATCATAAGATAATACTATGAACAGGTACATGCTAACAAACTGGACAATCTAGAATAACTGGATAAATTTCTAGAAACATACAATCATCCAAGACTGAATAAAAAAGAAACAGAAAATATAAATAGACCAATTATTAATATTAAAATTGAATCAGTAATCAAAAAACTCCCAAAAAACCAAAGTCCACGACACAACAGCTTCACAGGGCAATTCTATCAAAAATTTAAAGAAGAGTTAATACCTATCCTTCTCAAACTATTCCAAAATATTGAACAGGAGGGAACACTTCCAAATTCATTCTATGAGGGCAGCATTACTCTGATACCAAAACCAGACAAAGACACTACTACTACAGAAAATTAGAGGCCAACATCCCTGATGAACACAGATGCAAAAATCTTCAATGAAATATTAGCAAACCAAATTCAACAATACATAAAAAGGATCATACATCATGATCAAGTGGGATTTATTCCATGGATACAAAGATGGTTCAACAACCACAAGTCAATCACCGTGATACATCACATTAACAAAACAAAGAATAAAAATTACACAATCATCTCAACAGATGCAGAAAAACTACTTGACAAAATCCAACATCGATTCATAATAAAAAAATCTTGACCAAGTTGGTATAGAGGGAACATACTTCAACATAGTAAACACCATTTATGACAAACTCACAGCTAGCATTCTACTCAACAGTGGAAAGCTCAAAGCTTTTCCTCTGAGATTAGAAATAAGACAAGCACAACACTGTAAATCAACTAGACTTCGATAAAATAAAAATTAAAAAAAAAAAAGACAAGGATGCCCACTCTCAACACTTTTGCTCAACATAGTACTGGAAGTTCTAGCAACAGCAATCAGACTAGAAAAAAAAAAAAAAGGCATCCAAATTGGAAGGAAAGAAGTAAGACTGTCACTATTTGCAAATGACATGATACTGTACTATTCAGAAAACCCTAAACACTTCACCAAAAAACTATTAGCACTAATAAATGAATTCAATAAAGTTGCAGGATGTAAGAAAAATATACAGAAATCTGTTGCACTTCTATAGACCAATAATAAACTATCAGAAACAATCCCATTTACAATCATATCAAAAAGAATAAAATACCTAGGAATAAATTTAACCAAGGAGGTGAATGACTTGTACTTTGAAAACTATATGACACTGAAGAAAGAAATTAAAAATAATATAAATAAATGGAATGATATCCCATGTTCATGGATTGGAAAAATTATTGTTGAAATGTCCATACTACCCAAAGCATTCTACAGATTTAATATAATCCCTACCAAAATAACCATTACATTTTTCACAGAACTAGAACAAATGATCCTAAAATTTGTATGGAACCACAAAAGACCCCAAGAAGGCAAAGCAATCTTGAGAAAAAAAGAACAAAGGTAAAAGTATCATACTTCCTGACTTCAGATTTTGCTACAGAAAAGCTACAGTTACCAAAACAGTACTGTACTGGCACAAAAACAGACACAAAGATCAATGGAACAGAAATAAACTGACACACATATGGTCAATTAATCTACAACAAAGGAGGCGAGAATATACAATAGGGAAAAGACAGTTTCTTCAATTAGTGGTGTTGGAAAAATTGGAGAGCTACATGTAAAAGAATGAAATTAGAACATTTTTTCACACCATATACAAAGATAAATTCAAAATGTATTAAAGACCAAAATGTAAGACCTGAAACCACAAAACTCCTAGAAGAAAACATAGGCAGTATGGTCTTTGACACTGGTCTTAGCAATATTTTCTTTGAATTTGTCTCCTCAAGCATGAAATACAAAAGTGAAAACAAACAAATTGGACCTAATCAAACTTAAAAGCTTTTACACAATGAAGGAAACCATCAACAAAATGGAAAGGCAACTTAATGAATGGGAAAAGATATTTGCAAATGATGTAACTGATAAAGGGTTAATATCTAAAATAGATAAAGAACTCACACAACTAAATATCAAATAGAACAAACAATACAGTTAAAAAGTGGTCAGAGGATCTAAACAGGCATTTTTCCAAAGAAGACATACAGATGGACAATAGGCACATGAAAAAAAGCTCAACATCCCTAGTCATCAGGGAAATGCAAATCAAAACCATAATGAGATATCACCTCACACCTGTCAGAATGACTACCATCACAAAGATGAGAAATAACACATGTTGACAAGGATGAGGAGAAAAGGAAACCCTCATGTACTGCTGGTGGGAATATAAATTGGTACAGCCACTATTGAAAATAGTATGCAGGTTCCTCAAAAAAAAAAAAAATAGTGCTACAATACGATCCAGTAATTCCACTTCTGGGCATTTATCTGAAGAAAACAAAAACAATACTTCAAAAAGATATATGCATCCCAATGTTTACGGCAGCATTACTTACAACAGTCAAATATGGAAACAACAAAAATGTCCATCAATGGATAAAGAAAATGTGGTATATGTGTTTGTGTATGTGTATATACACACACACACACACACACACACATGCACACACAATTGAGTGTCACTCAGCCATAAATAAGAATGAAATCCTGCCATCTGTGACAACATGGATGGACCTGATGACATTATGCTAGTAAAATAAGTCAGAGAGAAAAAGATAAATACTGTATGCTTTCACTTACATGTGGAATCTAAAAAACAAAACAAACAAACAAATATAACAAAACAGTAACAGACTCACAGATACAGAGAACAGACTGGTGGTTGCCCAAAAGGAGAGGGATAAGAGGAGGGCTAAAATGGGTGAAAAGGATTAAGAAGTACAAACAACTAGGTATAAAATACATAAGTTACAAGGGCATAATGTACAGCATATGGAGTATAGTAAATATTTTATAATAACTATGTGAAGTATAATACATAAAAATATCAAATTACTATGTTGTACATATGGAATTAATAAAATATTGTAAGTTAACTATACTTTGAATAAAAAAAAGAAAAAAAAAGACATCCACAGACGAACATCTCTCTTAAACAAAGTATCAAAATCCTTGATAAAATATTAATAAGTAAAATTTAGCAATAGATTATCATATATAGGTAGAAAATACTGAGGGATCCACAAAAAGCAACTAAAAAGTGAATTTAGCATAATACGTTTGCAGGATATAAAGTCAATATACAAATTCAACTCTATTTCTTTAGCCACAAGAAATTGTAATGGGTAACTTATTAAATATCAATTATAACAGCAGCAAAAAAACATGAACAACTTAGGAATAAATTTAATACAATATGTATAAGATCTCTCCATTATAAACAAGAAAACACTACTGAAAGAATTGAGGAATACATAGTGGTGTGTATCTCAGGAATGAAAGATTGATATAGCATTCAAAAATCATTCAATATAACTCAATATAGTAATATAAAACAGAACAAAAATGTAAAAAATATTTTGATATATGTGGAAAAATCATTTGATAAAATTCAACATCCATTCATAATGAAAACTTAGAAACTAAAAATGGAAGAAAACTTTTTCAATCTGATAAAAGGTATCTATGAAAAACCTTTAGCTAAACTTATACTCAGTGGTGTAAGATAATTGTTTTACCCTAAGATGGGGAACAGAATGTCTTCATTCTCACCTTTCTAGTCCACATTGTATTGATGGTCCAAGTCAGTACAGTATGACAAGAAAAAGAAATAAAAGACATACAGATTAGAAATCAACAAAACGACGAGATACATCATCACACCCACTTAGGATGGCTATAATAAAAAATAAAAATAATGAAATAAACAGAAAATAAAGGTTGGTAAGGGTGTGGAGAAATTGGACCCACTGTACATTTATGGTGGGAATGTAAATGGTGCAGCCACTGTGGAAAATAGTTTTGTGGTTCCTCAATGAGTTAAACATTGAATTACCAACTGGCTTAAGAATTCTACTCCTGGGTGTATATCCAAAATAATAAAAAAACAGGTGTTTGAACAAAAACTTGTATAAAAATGTTCATAGCAACACTACTGAAAATAGTCAAAAGGTGGAAACAACTCAAATGTCCATCAACTTATAAATGTATAAACAATATGTGGTAGATCTCTATGATGAAATAATGTGCAGTCGTAAAAAGGGGTAAAATACTGATACATGCTATAACATGGATAAACCTTGAAAACACTGTGCTGGGTGAAAGAAGCCAGACCAAAAGCCTGTATATTGTGTGATTTCATTTGTATTAAATATCCAGAATCAGTAAATCCATAGAGACAGGAAGCATATTAGTAATTGCCAGGGGTTCGGGGGAGGTGGAAATGGGCAGTGACTGCTTAATGAGCATGGGCTTTCCACATGGGGTGATGAGAATGTTCTGGAACTAGACAGTGATGATGGTTGCACAGCATTGTAAGTGTACTAGATAGCCGTAGTGGTAAATTTTATGTTATGTGTATTTTAGCATAATTTTAAAAAATAACAAAATAACTTTTTTATTCACAGACAACACAATATAAAGAAAATACTAAGAAATTCACCATAAAAACTGTTAAATTAATAAGCACAATTTCAGTATAGAATGTCAATATACAAATTTCTGTGTACCGCAATTCTGGAACAACAAACGATGGGAAAGTAAACATTTAAAAAATACCACTTAATATAGTACCAAAAAACCATGAACTACTTAGGTATAAACTTGACACAATATATACAAGACTTGTCCACTGAAAACTACAAAACACTATACAGAAAAATTAAAGACCTAATAAAACCAAGAAATATACCATGTTCATAGAATGGAAAGTTTGATATTTTTAAGATGCCAATTGCTTCCATATTAACCTATAGATTCAATACAACCCACTCAAAATCCCAGCAGGCTTATTTATAGAAATTGATAAATACATTGTAAAATTTATGTAAAAAATGCAAAATGACCTAAAACATCCTGAAAAGTTTTGCAACAGAATAAGAAATGTAGAAGACATACACTATCTGATTTTAACACTTATTAGATCAATGGAATAGAGTAAAAAAATAGATCTGTATATAAATTTAGTTAATTGTTTTTTGGTAAATATGCCAAGATAATGAGAAAAGATAGACTTTTCAATAATTGGTGCTGGAACAACTGAGTATCCATATTAAGTAAAAAAAATAATAATAACAAAAATAATAAAAATGCTTACCACACACATGAAAAACAAATCAAAATGGATCAGGATCCTAAAAGTAAAAGCCATAACCACAAAATGTCTAGAAGAAAACAGGAAAAAAATCTTTGAAACCTGGGGATAGGCAAAGTAGTCTCAGGACACAAAAACATTACCCATAAAGGAAAAAAATGATAAACTGGATTTCATCAAAATTAAAACCATCTACTCTTTGAAAGTCATCACTAAGAAAATGAAAACACAAACCGCAGACTGGAAGAAAATTTTTGCAAAACCTGTATCTGACAAGAACTTTTTAGCCAGAATATATAAAGAACTCTTACAACTAAATAAGAAGAAAATACAATTTAAAAAATGATTATAAAATTTCAACAGACATTTCACAAAAGAAGATATACTAATGTCCGATAATCACATGAAAAGAGGCATAACAGTCACTGGAAAAATGCAAATTCAAACTATAATGAGACAACATTACATATTTATTACAAGAGCTAAAATGAGAAAAAGAAAAGAAAAAAAAGGGAAAGAAAAAAGCAAAAAGAACTGGAAATATCAGTACAGACAAAGACATAGAGCAACTGAAACTCATACGTTTTCAGCGGGAATGCAAAATGATATAGTCATTTTAGAAAACAGTTTGTCAGTTTCTTAAAAAGCTATGCCCACACTTATCATAAAACCAAGCAATCCCTAGTAGTAACCAAGAAAAATAAAAATATAGGTCCACATAAAGATTTGTAGCTCAAAACTGCAAACACCTAAAATGTCCATCAACAACTACAGCATCCATACAGTAGATAAACAACTGTGAAATGTATACAATGAAGTAATACTCAGTAATAAAAAGGAATGGACTACTGATATATGCAACAATATGAATCAATTTCAAAAACACTATGCTGAGCATAAAAAGCCAGACATAAAAGAATATATGCTCTATGATTACATATATAAGAAACTCTAGAAAAGACCAAATGTTGTTACCTCTTGACAATGGTGGTGGGTACACGAGTACATATACATTTGTCAAAGCTCACTGAAATGTGTATTTCATTACATATAAATTATACCCTTGGGCTTCCCTGGTGGTGCAGTGGTTAAGAATCCGCCTGCCATGCAGGGTACATGGGTTCAAACCCTGGTCTGGGAGGATCCCACATGTCGCGGAGCAACTAAGCCCATGCGCCACAACTACTGAGCCTGTGCTCTAGAGCCCGCGAGCCACAACTACTGAGCCCGCATGCCACAACTACTGAAGCCCACGCACCTAGAGCCCTGCTCCGCAACGAGAAGCCACCACAATGAGAAGCCCACGTGCCGCAACGATAAGTAGGCCCTGCTCACTGCAACTAGGGAAAGCCCATGCGCAGCAACGAAGACCCAATGCAGCCAAAAAAAAAAAAAAAAAAAAGTATACCCTAATAAAACTAACCCTAAAAGTTAGCAGTGTAACTTTACCTAAATTTACTTTCTGAAGAACAGAATTAATCTTGTAA
Source organism: Balaenoptera acutorostrata (assembly GCF_949987535.1). NCBI lineage: Eukaryota > Metazoa > Chordata > Mammalia > Artiodactyla > Balaenopteridae > Balaenoptera > Balaenoptera acutorostrata. Next base: position 54,115,589 of record NC_080065.1, on the reverse strand, counting down.
ACATCAATACCTGTACACATTAGCCCCTTCCATTAGGAGCTGAGAGTTATGCAGATTAGTATAACTAATGAATTCTTTAAAAGGCTCTCATAGAGAATACAAAGTGGAATTGACAAATACAGCCTTCTTTACTTCACTATTAGATCCGAAATTTTTTCGGACTTTTCAAGGTTCTGTCTATCCATGAGCTAAATAAATAAATATTTCTACAATGGTACAAAGAATAGAATATTATGTCAAAATAAGTTAATGGTAATCAACCTATCAAGATTTTTTGGGTCATTACTAGACACAGTGTTGACCATATAAAGGGAGTAAAGAAACTTATTTATATGCCAGGGACTGTGTTTTACCTTAACACGTATTATCTCATTTTACTATTTCATTGTGCATATTCCATTATTTCATTTAATCAGATAAAGTGATCATGATATTTAGTCACATAAGATTGATCACTATACTAAGAAACCACTATCTGTTATAAATTCTAGAGATGTTTTATGAACATTCTTATGAGAAAAAACATTGGAGTCATATATCTAGGTAGGTAAAGGAAATTTTACAATGTACCTATTCTTCTTATTTTTACCAGGTAACAAGCATTTGTACTGTGCTACTACAGCCCAGGCACTCTTTGAAAGGCTTTATTATTTTACAAATAAGGAAACTGAAACAAGAGAAAGTAAGTAACTTTTATGTAACTTGTCCAAGGTCACACAATAAGTAGCAAAGGAAGGATTTCCATCCAGGCAGTCTGGCTTCAGAACTCAAGTCACTAAGCTTCCACTGTTACTGCCTATACCAAATCAATACTATCTTTTATAGGGCAATCATCTTTCTTACATAGCCCGAGTATGTTTTAAGGCATGATACTACTATTCTTCCAGAGGATTACAAAAAAAGCAAAACAAAACAAACAAAAACTGGAAGCATAACTTACTTTTAAATTAACCAAAAACAATGTACTAACTTATACAGAAGAAAGGTAGGTTTAGAAAAAATTCCAGTTGATTCTGATATGCAGCTCCCAAACCAATCTCCCTGATTTGAGAACTATTAACATAAAGCAAGCACATATTTTTCTCTAAATATTTAAAAGTTAAAGCATTCTCTCATGCCAACAAAAAAGACAAAAATCAGTTACAGCAATTGATACTGGTGGAAGGGGCATAAAAGGCTGGGTTAAGAGTGTATAGTATTGTTTCCCTTTCTGAAAATTAGATATGGCAAACAAAGAAAACCAGGATAAACACAGTTATAAATGAGACTGCCAACTACTTCAACTGTAATTACACACACTGTCTTAGAAACATATATATATATGATATTCATGATACTTACTTCCAATTTAATTTTACAGGTAAAATAAGACATCAAACTATAAAGTCTACAGTCACTTAATTTTTTAAAAAATCACATAAATATACGTGATAAAAGAAGTTTTAATGGATGTATTTTAAGATAAATGATTAAACGAAGCAACCTCATTTGAGGAATTTAAAGGCTTTAAAGTAGTGGCGTCAGGTTATCTCCTTGGGAAAAAATAAACTGAAAATTAGAAAAACTATATTATTAGGATTTTTAAAACCTTACTAGACAGCTTTTTGTGTTTCAAGTTTATCATGTGGGCAAAGGAGGAAGTGAAGGAAGAGAAGTAACTAACAGTCAGTTTCACTTAATACTGTCAGAAAAATGTTGACAAAATATTTTGTAAATGAAATCTTTTGTTCAAGCAGTAGGGGGAGCTAACGCATTGTTATTGATATTGCTTTTTCTTTAAGGGTAGAGAATGTTATCAGTTACTGTGTACAAAGAGAACTTTAATTTTAAAATTACAAACTGTATGCATTATCTTCTTATCATTTAATGATTGTTAAGAGTTTTAATTGAACAGAACAGGTTAAATGTAAAAAGGTGACATAATATTATTATATAATTTTTGAAAAATGTTCAACACTAACACATTTCCAATATTAGTAATAACATTCCCTTAGCTAACACATTAAAAGTTAGCCAACTATATTATTTAAGTAATATAGTTTATTTAAATATTTGCAGCTATCAGCTATAAACACTACAGGGGAAAAGATCAGGTAATAAAAATGTCATTTAGATTAACATTATTTAATTAAATGTTTAAAGGGTTATAAATATAAACGAACCGAATCCTATTGGACAGCCTGGTTTTACTATTTGTAGGTTGAGAACGTACTTCAAGGGTGAAAATTTTTTTCACTCAAAAGTCAGAATCAATAAAAGAGAAACTGAAAGCGTCATTTAAAGGCAGACCATTCCCTACATCTATTCTTGCTACCTTTCTAATTTCATGCTTTCAAAATTGCCAAAATAATTTTTAAAAAATTCAATGGTCATGTCACTCCTTTTCACTGACTTTCCAGCTTTTAGGAAATAGGTCCAAGTCCTTAATTTGTCTTGCAAGACCATAAATAATCTAACCAACACCCATCTTTCTAGCCTCAAATCTGGCCAAACTGTCTCTCAATCTCTGCCCTCCAATCATAGAAATCTTCTAGTTCCATGGAGATACATCACATTCTTTCCACCACAGGGCCTTTGAATATGCTGTTCCCAAAGCTTGGAAGGTCCTCTGTCTTGTACTGTCCTGGCTACTCATCCACCGTATCTCTACACAAGTCGTTTCCTCAGAAAAGCCTCCCGCTTACAACAACAATCTTATGTCTATGTCCTATCTTTATGGCTCCCTATACGTTTCCTTTTTTTCCACTTACACAGCTAATAATTTAATATTTATGATTGAACACTATCCTGAAAGTTTCACAAGGACAGAACACTTCTCTTCTGCTCTTCACTGAATTTCCAGTGCCTGTCGTATCTTAGTTGATCTGAGCTGGCATAACAAAATACCACAGACTGGGTGGCTTAGACAACAGACATTTATTCTTCACAATCCTGGAGGCTGGAAGCCTATGATCAAAGTGCCAGCATGTTCAGGTACTGTTGAGAGCTCTCCTCTTAATTTGCAGATAGCTGCCTTGTTGCTGTATCCTCACATGGTAGAGAGAGAAAGAGATCTCTCTCTCTCTTCTTCTTACTGGATTAAGGTCCCATCCTTATAACCTGATTTAACCTTAGAAACCTCTTAAAGACCTATCTCCAGATACAGTCACTTCGGTGGTTAGGACTCACAGCTACAATGAACATTGACCAATGATTTCGTCTTTGCTAAAACCAAAGCATACTTTTAATTCTCATTCAGAGTCTCTACATTTGACCATGCAGTTTGTATGCCATTTCTGTACAAATCTGGGGCACCTTTCACAGATTAGCACCCTCTAGAATTATGCAGTGTACAACCTGCACATTAAAGGCAATATTTGGTCTTCTATGTCTCGCTACAACGTTCAATATTACTAATGAATCCCTCCTTCTGGAAGATATTCATCCCTTGACTTCCGTAACACCGTATCCTGATTTTCAATCCTATCTTTCTTACTACTCTTTTTTTCCTACTTTGTGATTTTTTTTTCCTGTCCATCCCTTAAATGTTCCTAGGCCCTCTTCTTTCTCACTCCAGTCACACTCTGCATGGTGATCTCATCTACTTTCACAGCTTGACTCACCACTTAAATGCTGATGACTCCCAAATCCACACTTTTAGTTCAGATCTCAACTCTGAATCCCATATCCATAGAACCAGCAGCCTTCCAGAAATCTCTTTTTAAATGTCCTTTTAGGCCACATAAACTTGACGTGCCCCAAACTGTGTCAAAACGGACTAAGAAGTGAAAGCGGAGGACACCACCTCTGCCCACCCCGCCAGACTTCACAAACGGAGACCAATTTTGTTATTTTCTGGTTTTACTGTTTTCATTGTTATTTTTTGCTTTTGGTTTTGGTTCTGGCCCACATTTCATGTATCTCAGGCCTGAAGGTAGAGTAGGAGTCCCCTTTTGTCCCTGTGGACATTGTAGACTGTCTCAAAATTCCATTCTAAATTCCCAGTCACATGCCTTACCATATGCCAGTGGCTGGAAAACTAAAGCTCAAATGTCCCAGATTCCCTTACAGCTCAAGTTCCACACATGACCTAGCTTTCCCCAAGCTGATACACTGTTCAATATTATGAAAGCAGAAGTGATGAGTATATTTGTGCTGTTTCCTCTAGCAAGCTTGGTTTTGAAGGTACTTAGATAGTCTGCGGCAAAAGTTAGTGATTCCAATGTCCAGTTCCTAGTTTTGTGTGGACTAAGAGGCAGCGTGTGAGACTTCCATTTCCTGGCATTGGTAAGGGCTAAACAAGTGTGGTTCTGGAGCCAACAGCTGTGGATGCTATTTCCTCATGTTCTTCTGAGGGCCATTTCACACCTGCATGGGGTGAGGAAGACAGGAGGCAAAGTCCAGGGTTTGCTCAGGGTCGGGAGACTATAAGAGGGAACTCCTACATAAAGCTGGGTTATAAGATCAGTATAAGGGTGAATGAGAAATAAACCTGTTGCTCAGAAGGACAAAGAAGGAAAGTTGCCTATCTCAACTTTGGTATTCAGTAGAAGGAAAGGAAAAAATCTTCTCCTCAGGGTACTGAAGAATTTCTTAAACAAAAAGTACAGAACATAAAGGAGATGATTAATAAATTTATCTACATTATTTTACAAATTCTGTTCATCAAAAGATACCACAAAAAGTGAAATACAAGTTATATAAACTGGCAAAAGAAATTTGCAATACAATAACCAACAAATAATTAGTATTCAGAGTACATAAAGAGCTTCCAAAAATCAAAGCTACATAATAGAAAAACAGGCAAGGAAAAAAAGACATTTCACAGAAAACACAAACAGCCTTAAACAATGAAAAGATGTTAAATGTTGGCAAAGATGTGGAATCACAGCAATGTTTAACTGCTGCTCATGGGACTGTCATTTGAAAACAACTTAGCATTGCCCAGTAAAGGTGAAGAATCACATATCCTGCAACATACAACTCCATTTCCAGTAATATACTCCTGCCTATGTTTGCCAAGATATGGACAAGTAGCATGGCTTGTAAGAGCAAAACAACTAGATTTAACTCAATGGTAGAGTGAATTATAAATTGTGATATATTAATACACTGGAATACTACACAAAAGTGAAAAACTGGAGCTGCACTACATGCTGATATTAAGTAAAAGCAGCAACCAGAAGAATACCCACCTATGTTGTGATTCCATTTACAGAAAGTAGAAAAACAAAACACTTCCAGAAACAAGAAAAACACTTATTTTATACACAGATACATTTTAAATTATATTGTTAAATAGGTAATAAGTTAAGATGATTTGATAGGTGATAAATTTAGCATTCTTTCAGCATAGCATCTGATAAATTACTTTTAGATTCCAATATTTTATTTTATTGTTTCCTTTAATTAAAACAGATGCTTCTAAGTTCATCTTTAATATTTATATCAAATGTATGTATTTATAAACGTAAAATATGTTTGTATAGTTCAAAGAAATACATAAAGAGAAGCAAATACCAATACACCCACCACCCAGCTTAATAAGTACAACATTACCACTACTTTAGAAGCCCCCTCAGGATCCCTCTCTAATTGTATACTCCTCCTTCCCCCTAGACTTAACAATGATATTGAATTATTCCTCAAGCAGGTTTTTAGCAGGTTTTATATATGTATGTTTTATTTTATATGCATATAATATATATACCTTTATATACATTATTTTATATAAATATAAAAATATTTAAATAATATATTTATGTAAATATGCATTTTATATCTATTATTTTTAATAAATATATTTGTATTTTATAAGTTAGGTTCAATAATTATATACATATTTTATTATGTATATACATAAACATTTTATTTTATATATAAAACTATAGTGACAGAAAGCAAATCAGTGGTTGCCCAAGGCTGGGCTTGGAAACAGGGCAAATGGGCCTAAGGAAACTTTCTGAGGTAAGAGAAAGATTTTAAAACTGTTATCATTGAATTGTATTCTTACAATAAATAAATTTTATGGTTTACAAATTATACTTAAAAATCTGTAAAAAAAAAAAATACATACATAGATTTCACAATCTCCTTTGGGAAACCTCTGTGACTAGCCCAGGCAACATTTGCTTACATTCCTGTTACAGTACTTATCAAATCAGGCTACACTGCTTGGCCTATTTTCAACTAGAGTTTAAAGCTCCTAGAGGACCAGAATGTTTTTTCAATCCTGTATCACTCTCTTCTACAACCTATCCCATTACAACCTAGAGCAGTGTTTGAACTTCTCTTGCTTATTGAGAAGGTGTGACATTGCATAATACCCTGATGGAGGAGCAAAGGCAGTAAAGAGAGTGTGGGGTGAGGTGCACAAGCTCAGGACCCTCACTGTCAGGTTCAACTGTAACTGCACTGCTGGTAAAAGTGTAATCTGAGGCAATTTATTTAATCTTCTGTGCCTCAGTTCCCTTATCTATAAAACTGAGACGATAGATTATCTCCTTCAAGATAATCTATCCTTCTATCCTTATACTATAAGGAATGAATAATATAAAGCATTCAAAACAATGCCTAACTAACAAGCATAAAAAAAGGTACTGGACATCATTATCACTAGGAAAAAGCAAATTAAAACTGTAATGATATACCACTATACATCTACCAGAATGTCTAAAAATGACAAAGTCTGAAAATACCACCTGTAGACAAAAGGTGTAGAGCAACTGGAATTCTCATCACTGCTGCTGGAAGTGAACATTCACTTTGGAAAACTACTAGCAGTTTCTAAAAAACTTAAAATACACCTACTCTATGACCCCCCCAAATTCATTCCTATGTATATATCAAAAAGAAATAACAAAACACAAACACATAAAGTCTTTTACAAGAATACTGATAGCAGTTTTATTCATAACCCAAAACTAGAAATTCAAATGTCCATCAGCAGAAAAAATTGATAAATTTTGGTATATTCATAAATGGCATACTACTCAGGAAAGAGGAAGCAAACTACATAACACAAAACATAAATGAGCCTTTAAAACATTATACTGAGCAAATAAGTCATGTGCAAAAGCGTATATGCTATATGATTCCATTAGAATGAAGGTCAGGAACAGGCCAAACTAATCTCTGGTGATAGACTTCAATATAGTGGTTGTCTTGTGAGAGGGGAGTATTGCCTGGAAAAGTGCAAAACAACTTTCTGGGGTGATGAAAATATTGTATATCTTGATCTGACTCGTAGCAGGGCTGAAAAAAATTTATCAAGCTGTATACATTTTTTTTTTTACTTTATAAATTACACCCAATAAAATACTCAGCATGAAAAGACTTTTTCCTCCAATTAAAATGTTTTTTCAGTTTTTAAAAGATGTTAAAAAAAAAAAAGTATCTGCCATGTAGTAAGTATGCAGTCAAAGTCTTCCACTATTATCAGTTCAAGCTGGCTAATCTGTTAGAGTGGATAGGAAATAATCATGATCAAATGTGGCTGAGGAAAAAATTAAACAAAACAAACAGTCTCTCAAAGAAGGGGAAGAAAACAATTACATCCACTCTCTCTGCTGAATTGAGAATTTCCTGTAAAGTACATGGATTACTATCTAGTTTGGACCTCTTTGATATTGCCTCTTGCATATTGCTCTTAGAGAAGTTTAGGGATTTTATCTGTTTTTTTAAAAACATTTACTTTTACCAGGACAACCAATTAAATGCTTTTAAATATTACTCAGATTTTTCTATTGACTTTTAAATTATACATGAACTTTCCCTTTTAGGCCCATACTGAATACTATATATATAATATGTATATGTATATATATATATGTTTATATATATGTATATGTGTTTATATACATATAAAAATAGGTTTTCTATTTTTTAATATGATCTTGAATTTAATTGTGTGGTGATGACTAAGTTCACTCATGGTGGGGATAAAATAAACATGGACTATTATCTTCAACCTATGTTTGTGATCCTGCACTTAAAACTTTAAGGTCATGTTAATGTAGCAGCTAGAGGTAAACTTAATTGTAACTGTGGAAGGTGGGATGCCTTTCGAATACCACTTTGAAATGTTTTCAGTGGATCAGGTAAAATAAGGTAAAAGCTAAGTCAGGTGCGGAGGGATATGTGTGCATGTGTAGGTGTGCCCCCAGCATTCCTATACTAGGAAATTATTTGATGATTATACAGTTAGCAATACTCACCTTAGTCACTTGATGCTCAAGACATTCCATGAAACAACCAGAACCTGCTACGCATTTTCTACATTTCCAACAACGAAGAATACTTATTTCTTCTTGATTATGATTTTTAGTTATCAATTCTTTACTTCTCTTCATCTGTGGGAAAAGTAATGCAATTTTAGAATGTTAAACCGTGTCAGATTAAACTTGATTTTCTAAACCCTTTGAACAGCATTAGCTACATGAGGACCAGAAAGAAGAGAATTATCATTTATTGAGGTACCTACTAGTCTTAGGCTAGGGGTGCTCTATAAACTATATCCAGGATTAATTCTGATAATGATGTATTATATTAGTGACTACCAGCTTATTTTATTTTTGCAGAACATTTTGTCTATTTCTTTCCATCTGTTCTCACTCAAAGTGGTAAAAGGTAAGAACAGTTAAATAAGTTACTCCAGTAACTTTAAAAGTCATAACAAAGAACTATAAATAATCTTACAAATAGGATGTTTTGAATAGCCACAGCATTAAATTTTAAATATAACAGGATTTATTGAGTTGTAGTTAATTCTGTGAAAATTAGAAGTAATTACTTCACACGGGTCAGAATGGCCATCATTCTGGAGAAAAGGGAACCCTCTTGCACTGTTGGTGGGAATGTAAATTGATATAACCACTATGGAGAACAGTATGGAAGTTCCTTAAGAAACTAAAAATAGAACTACCATATGACCCAGCAATCCTACTACTGGGCATATACCCAGAGAAGACCATAATTCAAAAAGACATATGCACCCCAATTTCATTGCAGTACTATTCACAATAGGCAGGACATGGAAGCAACCTAAATGTCCATCAACAGAGGAATGGATAAGGAAGATGTGTACATATGCACAATGGAATATTACTCAGCCATTAAAAGAAACGAAATCAGGTCATTTGTAGAGACGTGGATGGACCTAGAGACTGTCATACAGAGTGAAGTAAGTCAGAAAGAGAAAAACAAATATTGTTTACTAACGCATATATGTGGAATCTAAAAAAATGGTATAGATGATCTTATTTGCAAAGCAGAAATACAGACACAGACGTGGAGAACAAACGTATGAACACCAAGGGGTAAAGGGGGGTGGGATGAATTGGGAGATGGGGATTGACATATATACACTATTGATACTATGTATAAAATAGATAACTAATGAGAACCTACTGTATAGCACAGGGAACTCTACTCAATGCTCTGTGATGACCTAAATGGGAAGGAAATCCAAAAAAGAGGGGATATATGTATATGTATAGCTGACTCGCTTTGCTGTACAGTAGAAATTAACACAACATTGTAAAGCAACTGTACTCCAATTAAAAAAAAATTACTTCAAATTAATGGGAAAAATCCTGTATCCTAAATGCATTAATTTCTCTTGTATATTATACTCAGTGGAACAGTTAACTATACTACATCTTGTGCTATGTGCAAAGACTTAGATAATAACCCTACCAATTTTTTAGTCTATTTTTATACTTGAGATTTTATGTCAGTACTGTGATTCAGACCAATTTGGGAAAACAGTTTCATACTAATAAGGATTCCAAAATAGGTGCAGTGTATTTAATAACCTGCCTGGTAACTACTCATTATAAAGAAAAGAAATGTTATTTTATTAAGCTGTCCACAAGGGCCTGCCTAGCTCCCTGGCCACATTTCCTCATTTGTTAGATCTTTAATATTTCATTTATTCAACAAACATTTACTGAGAGCTAACCATATGCCACACAATGAGTCAAACTCTGGGGGCACAAAGATGAGTAAAACTTATTTTTCGTCACAGACCTCACTATGCTATAGATCAATAGTTTTCTACCCTAGCTCATAGAATAACTTGAGAAGTTTTACAAAATAGTGATGCCTAGGCCAGGCCCCACTCTTAGAAATTTTGACTTATTCTGAAATGGGGAGGGAGTTAGGAATGGGTACTTTTTATTAAAAAGTTCCCCAGGTGATTCTATAGTGTGGTCAGGGTGAGGACAGGCTGTGTTAATACACAAACAATTAATTAAGATGTAACAGCTGAAGGGACAAGAGAGGGAACATAGATGGACTTCAACCAAATTTAAAGGAAGGATTTGAAGAATTCTGCCTGGAAGGGCACAGCATGCCCCTCTTGCAACCTATCTAGCTCTGTCTGACCTTCAGGTGCTAGGCAGCAGTTCAGTCTCCACTGACATCTTCAGAACCCATCCTTAGCCCAGTTGCCACTCTACTTGAGCTTTGTCCTCAATGATCATCAATAATATCTTAATTTGCAAGTATTCTGACCTCCCCCTGCTTTCATCATTGTTGATGCTCCCCTCCTTAGCTTCATTAGCACTCCTTTCATCTCTCAGTCGTCTTCCTAGTATCTTCTATCCTCATCTCCCTTTTAAACACCAATGGTTCTCAACCAGGAATGGGGACTGCAGGGAGGGATCACATCGGAATCAACAAGGGAGAAACTCCATATCCGCCTATGTTCTTCCCTTCCCTGAGATCCATACACACCTCCCCACTTCTCCCCTCCCCTCAGGGCTGTTCCATGCCCTCTTGGTGTGCAAGCATGTAGTTAGAAAAAGCCCTATTGGTGATTCTAATAAGTTTTCACTGAGAATTATACTCTGTGTGACAACTCTTTTATGGCAATGATTTTTAAATCTATACATCTAGTTTGATCTTATTCCAAAGCTCTAAGACCAATATTTTCTAATTCTGAATGTCAAATGCTATCTCTACATGCATCTCCTTTAGGGCCTTTGTACTGGCTGTTCGCTCTGTCTACTCTGTACGGTAGCCACTTGTTAGATGTGTTATTAAGCGCTCGAAATGTGGCTAATCTGAACTGAGATGCACAGTAACAGTAAAATATACACTGAATTTTGAATACTGTGTAGAAAAAAAGAATGTTAAATATCTTAATAGTTTTCATATTTATTTCATGTTGAAATCAAAATTTTAATATACTGAGTTAAATAAAACATATTGTAAAAATTAATTTCACGTTTCTTTTTACTTTTTGAATGTGGCTACTGTAAATTTTTAAATTACATATCTGTCTTGTATTATACTCCTACTGGACAGCACCTGTCTAGACCTCCTAGCCCCAGGTCTTTGCATGGTTGGCTCTCTTCTTATCATTCAGAGGTCAGCTCACATTCATGTCCTCATAGGTATGGTATAAGAAGCACCTGGGGAGTTTATTTAAACGTATGTCACAGGGCCACAGTCCCAAGAATTCTAATTCAATGTTTCTAGGGTGGGATTCTGCATATTTAACAAGCAACTAGGTGATTCTGTAACAGGTGATCTGAAGATCACACTCTGAGGGACAGAATACAGTCTAAGCTCCATTTGCAACAACATGGATAGACCTGGAGAGTATTAAGCTTAGTGGAATAGGTCAGACAGAGAAAGACAAATATGCTACCACTTATATGCGGAATCTAAAAGATAAAACAGATAAATGTATATAACAAAATAGAAACAGATTCACAGGTATAGAGAACAAACTAGTGGTTACCAGTGTGGAGAGGGAAAAGGAGAGGGGCAAGATAGGGGTATGGGATTAAGAGCTATGAACCACTATGTATAAAACAGATAAGCAACAAGGATATGTTGTACAGCACAGGGAAATATGGCCATTATTTTATAATAACTTTAAATAAAGTATAATCTGTAAAAATACTGAATCACTATGTTGTACACCTGAAACTAATATAACATTGTAAATCAACTATACTTCAATAAAAAAACATACAGTCTAAGCTTCTTAAGATGTCAAAAAAGGTCCTTTAGGTAGCACAAGGGATTCTTGTGATGGAACCGTTCTGTATCTGATTGTGGTGTTGCTCACATGAATCTACACAAGTGATAAAATCACATATAACTAAATACACACACACATGAGTACATGTAACTGGTAAAATCTGAATAAAGTAGATTGTTTGAAGGGTATACAGGATTGCTCCATGAATCTATAATTCACAATTCACAATTGAATCTACAACTATTTCAAAGGAGATGCAAGAGGGAAGAGATATGGGAACATATGTATATGTATAACTGATTCACTTTGTTATAAAGCAGAAACTAACACACCATTGTAAAGCAATTATACTCCAATAAAGATGTTAAAAAATAAATAAATAAATAAAATGCAAAAACAAAAAACCTTTACCGCATACATTAAAGACTCAAAATTTTAAAAAGTCATAATATTTTTTACCACTTAACTGTCCTGACATACTTGTATAATCCTCTATATTTTTTCATTATATTTTTAGCTGCATACGTTTTGATTGCCTCTTCATATGACAACTTTGCAGTGTTTTCTACAAAGAGAATAAAAAGATCATTTAGTCTTTCCTCTTTAAAAAACAAAAAGGCCCTTTACCCTTTTAAAATCCAACTCCTAACTAGCTCTCAAGTCTTGGTGTCCCCTCCATGAACACACCACACCAATACTATGCAGATCTTTGTGCATTTCCCTAAAAATACCTTTTTCTGCTTTCCCACTTTCAAATCTGCTGTTCTCTCTTCCTGTAATATCACTTCCTTTTCCTTTGACTTATTTAAGAAATACTTTTCATCCTTTAAGGCTGAGCTCAAAATTTTCTTTTACAGATGCTCCCCAGAAAACTACACTTCCTCCCTCTTCTGTGTTCCCATGGAACTTTGCATGTACCTCTACAGTAGCACTAGTCAAGTTGTATTACACTTATATGTGTCTATGTGTCCTATTAATTTAATGGTGAGGTCCTAAAAAGCACCATGTTCTATTCAAAGCTGCATTTTTACAATCAAATATTGTACCTGGCACCAAAATGACAGTCAACAAGTGTTCGCTGAAATCAAATCAACGAGATCTGGCAGCTCAACTTACAAAAATTCTTTTTCCCATACCAATTATTAAGTATGCCTGCCTAACCAGCGGGGCAAACCAAATAGAAGTCCTTTAGCAAGGGATGTGAGGAGCCCAAGGGAAGAAATAAAGCTGTGTTTATACATATCTGAACTTGAAAGGAGAACTGGAGACTACACTACAGTGATATATTTATAGGACATCTGAGGTGGCTTCTTTCAGAGAATTTATGCTAAAAGAAGACGTCAAACATGGTAAATGAACCTATTAACAAAATGGTAGTCTTTGAACTGATTTGAATACAGCCTGGTTGTCAGACGCTAACTCAAATCCATCCCTAACTCCAGCTCCCTAGACACTAGTATGGGTTCTAGAAAATAAGAAGCTGTACAAGTAAACACCTGAAAATTCTGTTTTTTGTTGGGGTCTAAACAATTTTGAGCAGATACACCAAATGGCTTTAACACTCTGAGGACCTGGGGGCAGCAACTAGAGAACTAGCAAAGCAAACAGAGGAGTGACCTTGGGAAACAGTAAAACAACATGAAAATGAACTTACTGCTGAACACATATGAATGTCTCACAATGCTCGGAAATACTTGGAAGGATTCTGCAGAGAGTGCTGGGTTCTGAGCCAACAAATGCGAATAACAAACTATAAAATTCTGGTATTACTGTTCATAGGACTGTGGTGCAACTTACAGACTGATAAGGTCTAAGAAATTCAGGTATAGTAGTCTGCTTTTCTTCCAAATCCTGTTCCTCATCTCTTACTCCAGTTCTCATCAGATCAGATACATGTGTTTTTCTAAAATGGGGTGCTCCCTTGGGCCCTAGTTCTTCCCACCTATGTCACAGTCTTTGTTATGGTAACGTTCTTGGCTCCTGCCAAAGCTTGGTCTCTCGGACCAAGCTAGCTGCTAACATCTGCTTGATTTTCTCCATATTGCCCGCTCATAGATTTCCTCTTGCCATACTTCACTACTTATCCTGATATTCCTGTCACTTTCTAGTATTTCCTCAACACAGTGGGCATATGTAAAGTAACGTTTGGCTGAGTTATGCATATCTCTCAAATATTGACCTATTGCATTACAAAATATCAAAAAAGTCACATTTGTTAACATTACCACCAACCTCAGCCAAAACTTCTTTAATTATTGGGCAGTAGTTAAGCTCATAGCAGTGGATACAAGTTTTTCAAAGTGCTAATTTTTGTTTAAAATTCAAATTTTATCACTTGCAACAAATATCACCAAATATCCATGCCTGAATAACCATAGTTTGTCATTCAAGTAAAAATGGTGTGCTGTGGAAAGGTGGATAGTTCAGCTCTCAACTAAAACAACTGAACAAGGGCTTTTCTTCAAGACTACCCACCATCAGCATTCAGTGTACTACAGAAGTGCTTTATGTATTCTTCCCATTTTTTTTCACATGGAATATTAAAAATATATGTACTGAAGAGTAAAGATTTAATAAAATCAATATTATTTACTGCTTCAATAAACCAGTTTTTTTAAAAAAATAAATTTTTATTTATTTATTTTTGGCTGCATTGGGTCTTTGTTGCTGCGTGCGGGCTTTCTCTAGTTGCGGCGTGGGCTACCCTTGGTTGTGGCATGCGGGCTTCTCATTGCAGTGGCTTCTCTTGTTGTGGAGCACAGGCTCTAGGCTTGCGGGCTCTAGAGCGCAGGCTCAGTAGTTGTGGCACATGGGCTTAGCTGCTCTGCGGCATGTGGGATCTTCCCGGACCAGGGCTCAAACCCATGGCCTCTGCATTGGCAGGCGGATTCTTAACCGCTGTGTCACCAGGGAAGCCCAGGGTTTTTTTTTTAACTGCATGTGTATGGCAGTGAAGAATAAAATGGCTACTAATACTGTTTGTCACCACTGCCTTGATTCTGCTAAAGGACCAGAAGCTTTACTCTATTGCTTTTCCATAATTAATGAAAATGTTAACAGAGCAGAAAAGGCAAATAACATCTTAGTATTACCAAGAATAGTTTGACCTGACTCTCTGTGGTCCACCAGGGGATGTGGGCCACATTTTGAGAACTGCTACTTCAGTTCAGCAAAACAGCTGTCCCAAAAATGTTGCCTATGAAAATCTTATTTTCCACCAATATCCTTTAAAATATCTAAGAAGGATAGGTGGGTCCCCATGGAGAAATATATTTATAACAAAGTTTATAACAATTTATGAAATTTTCTATAAAGTCAACTACTGGAATTATAATCTACACAAAGACGTTTCATTCCTTCATCTGCCTTTTGCTACTTACAACTTTTTTATGGTAAAAATCAGCATTTGGCACAGGTCAAATTCTACACTCCTGGGTCTCCAAGGTTTGCTCACCTTCTTTTTATTCATGGATTTAAACTTGAGATGAAGTGGACAAAATATAAACTACTAAAATGTATCTAAAATTAGAAAATAAGAATAAACCAAAAAGACTTTAAAAATTGAAATAGACCTCAAATATCTTCTCCAAAACTCATAAAAAATAGGGGGGGGGGGGATCCAGGCAAAAATGATCTAACTGGCAAATTTTTCCAACTCTTTAAGAAATGGATAATCTTTGTAACTTATATAATTGTGGTGGCCAGAAAATATAAAAGGAAGATGAGCTTTGCAAATAAAACATAACCTTGACACACTAACTAGACAAGGAGATATAAAACTAGACAAAGAGAGTATAAAAAAAGAAAATTACATACCAATCTATTTATGAACACAGATGATAAAATCCTAAATAAAATATTAGTCATGAAATCCATCAGTGATGTAAAAGAATAATACATTTTAGCCAAACAAGATTATTTTCAGGAATTCAAGGATGATTCAAAATGAAAAAAAAAAAGTCCTATATATTTTACAAACTGTAAGATTAAAAGAAAAATAACACAGGACCACCTCGAAAGATGCAAAATAAAACTTTTGGTAAAGTTCAACATTTAGTCATGATAAAAAGACAGCAATACTTAGCATCCTAGAAACAGAAGGAAATTTCATTAACCTGATAAAGAAAGGGCTTACTGAAAACCTTAGCAATTATAACACCTGATGGTAAAACTTTAAAAGCATTCCATGAAAATTAGGAAGAAAACAGAGACAATGATGCTATTTTTCATATTATTCAGCTTTAGAACACAATAGAAGAAAAGTAAATAAGAGGTATAAGGATTGGGAAGATTTAGCAAGTGAAAAAGAAATTAAGTGCCTGTGACACCATTTTTCTTTTTTGGGCTGCAGATGTTTCCACCTTCTTAGAACTACATTGCTCATTTCTAACGTACTATTAGTTTCTCAGTCTGGGCGCTCATTATATAGGTGTGCTCACTTTGTGAAAATTCATCAAGCTGTATGCTTGTGATATGTTTATGTTTCCATATGTATCTTATTTCATCAGCATAATCCCATACTTGCCTCTGTTTGAGAAGAGTGGGTAAAGAATTCTCAATATGGAGCAATGTCTACAGTAACAATTTTCATCATCTGGTCCTGGTTACACTGTCAGTGTTTATGATACATGGAAGTCAAGGAATTCCATCGACAGAAGGAATCAGAGATGTATTTCCCTACCTCTGCTTATAGGGGGATTACTTATCCACCACCAAGGAAAAAATGGAGAATGGGGAAGATGTAGGAATGTGTCCCTGCTGCTCTCTCATTATAAAAGTGACATATGTCAAAGATCAGCTTATATGTGGATAAACGGTCCCAGCTCCTTTCATGACCAAAGAATTGGTTAAATGCTAAAGAGTTTGGAATCCAAATCCTACACAATTGGAAATGGGTCAAGATACAAAAATCCAATGTAAAGATCTCTCACATAGGGACAACACTTCTGTATTTTTGTATTTCATGCAAAGAATTTGAATGTGAAGTATTCCAACTTTTCTACCGTAACAGTAAAGGAAGAAAATTTTAAGCTACTGTTTTCCAGCACTTTTATCATCTTTACATATCAATATCTAATTATTTGGACAGAGAGAGGGAAGAATGAATAGGTAAAACATAGGAGAATTTTAGGGCAGTGGAACTATAATATAGTGGTGGGTACATGACATTATACATTTGTTAAAACCTATAGAACTATACACAGAGTGAACCCTAATGTAAACTATGGACTTTAGTCAAAAATAATACATCAACATTCAATCATGAACTGTAAAAAGTGTATCACACTAACACAAGAGGTTAATAATAGGAAAAACTGTACAGGGGAGAGGGAGTATATGAGAGCTTTCTATACTTTCTGTGCAATATTTTTGTAAAGCTAAAACTGCTCTAAAAGTGTCTTAATTAAAAAATATAATTATTTTGACATATAATAGCATTATCTACTCAAAGTTATTAATATTCATTAACAAATGGGAAAGTATACTTTTGTCTTGTTTACTTAAATGATTGAAAATAGTTCTTCCTTTGAAATCTGACATTAACATTGGTTTTCTAAATGTAAGAAAAACTTCTACCTTGTCAGTATGATACCTGTATTAGTTTACTTGGGCTGCCATAACAGAATACCACAGACAGGGTAGCTTAAACAATAGAAATTTATCAGTTCTGAAGGTTGGAAATCTGAGATCAGGGTGACAGAAGTTTTGGGTTCTAGTGAGGGCTTTCTTTCTAGCTTGCAGATAGCCACCTTCTTGCTATGTCCTCACACGGCCTTTCCTCTGTGCATGTGCACTTCTGGAGTCTCTTCCTCTTCTTATAAGGACAACAGTCCTACTAGATTAGGGCCCCGCCCTTATAAGCTCATTTAACCTTAAAGGCCCTATCTCCAAATACCATCATATTGGGGGTAAGGACTTCAATATATGGATTTGGGAGGGAGACAATTCAGTCTATAACATTCCTCCCTCTTGTCCCCAAAATTCAGGTCCTTCTCACATGCAAAATATATTCACCCTATCCTAACAGTCTCAAAAGTCTTAACCCATTCCAGAATCTACTCCAAGTCCAAAGTATCATCTAAATCAAGTGTGGCTGAGACTTGAGGTATGATTCATCCTGAGGCAAAATTCCTCTAAGTTGTGAAACTGTGAAAACAGAAAAATTATGTACTTCCAAAATAAAATGGTCGGACAGGCATAGGATAGACATTCCCATTCTAAAAGGGAGAAATCAGAAAAAAGAAAGGAAGGATGACAGGTCCCAAGCAAGTCCAAAACCTAGCCAGGCAAACTACATTAGACTTAAGGCTCAACAATAATTCTCTTTGGTTCAATGCTTTGCCTGCTGGGGCCCACTATGGTGGTGGCTTTGTCTTCTGCCCACTGGAATGGGTGGCCTCATGCCCTTGGCCATGGGAGGCGGCTTTGCCCTTGAGGCCATGTACAGGGACATGGTCTGCTGAAACTAAGAGGGTGACTCCACTTTGAAACTCAGGAGGAGACAACTTTACCCTCTGGACCTGTGTCTCTGGGCCTATGCAGGCAGTGGCAGTCCTGATGATCTCTGAATTATCTTCAGGGTCATTTTTCCCTTTTCTTGAAGGATAAAACATATCTGCAGCCAATTCAGTCTAGAACAGTACCTATAAGACCCAAGCCAGTCTTCTCAATTTTGACATTATTAGAAAGCCCATGTTTTATTGTATGTCTTTCCTTTTATAGAATTCATAGAATAAAATCCTGTGAAAAATATTGAGTTCAAAATTTCTCAAAAGGTAAAAATCATGCTAGTGAACAAGATAGAAAAATCAAAGGTGAAATGGCCAAAGAATCTGGAGCTCCCTTATCAATTATCTATATATTTCTTAAAAATTGGAACAAGGTATAAACAAAAAGCCAACGGAGGTAAAACTGATAAAAGTGTGGAAGGAGCAATGCATACCAAATTAGAAAATAAAACACTAAACTGAATTAGCCAATTCAGACCATTTCAAGGCAAATAATATTTCTAAATTTTAGGTTTGTTAGTTTGTTTTTAAGGAAAAGCTAATGAAAATGCACTACAGATAAAGGCTGCTGTCAACCTTGACTCTCAATACCATGTTACTACAGCTAAATAATGAAGCATCTATATCTCTTATCTCTGCTGAAGATTGGTTTGAAAGTAGGAGGTCTATGGATACATATGCCAATGGGAGCACATTGAATGCTGATTAGATGGGATACCTCTTTAATGTGCAAACAAACTAGACATGAGCTCTTACAAAGGAATGATACCATGGAGAAAAATACAGACTGTCAGTCTTAGTCTGTTGCAATGATGATAGTAGTAAAAAGCCAGAACTATTTGAGGAAATTTGAGTATTTCTTTTATATACACACCTTTCCTGTATATATAACGTTAACAAAAATACACTGATGTCTGGCAGGATTTTGGAGAGAATGACTTCTAAAATCAGAGAGAAAATTACTTGCAGAAAAGGAATATTCTATTACTGATTGAGATATCCTGCCCATACCCCCTGGGGCCTTATATTAACGATGTGTATATACTTTTCTTTGCTTAAAAAGCACCACGTTGCATTTGTAGCCATTAGACTGAGGCACAATTTGTCACCTAAAGGTTGTAAACTGGAAGTGCTTGGTAGATTATGTCTCCATGAAATAAGAAGCAGTTATTTCTTTTGTAATATAAAGAAATGTTCTCAGTGTAAAAGAAATCTCACTGTTATGTAGGACAAAGTAACCTCAGAAGTAATCCACAAATGTTTTGCAGAAGTGGGCTTTGAAACCAATGATTGTTCACATAAACAGAACATCACATGTAATAACTCTGTTGGGAATATGCTGCACAGATATTGGTTATTTTGTAAAATTGATACCATGTCAGCTCCCCCTGCTGATGCTGAATCTTCTTGATGTGTGTTGTGAACACAGAAGAACTGGAATAATATGTGCTCAACTCCAAGCAGATACAGAAAAGAAGCATTAATAACACTGCAATCAATGGTCTGTGAAAAACTGCAAAAATATAAGTAACTGAGTTTCAAAGCAGCAGTCACTACACTTGTTTGCAAACTGTTTAAGAACACATCAGGACCTGAAAATTAATCTTACATTAGGCAGAAATTAAAACAGGGTTTTACAGATATAACTAGAGTCCTGTGGAATTTATATGCCTTATGTGGTTCAATAGATATTTTTAGAACATGTATTATTTAGTGAAAGCTGGCTTGTAATTCAGGATCCCTCTTAACACTAGCTTTCAATCTTTGTCAAGGGTATCAGATACTTTACAGGTACAAATAGGAGGCTGGATCAGGTGATTTCTAAACTGTCAATTCTATAATTCTAGACTTGGTAGCTTCAGTGACTAAAATGGCAATTGAAGCCTCCAATTTATTAACTCTACAACTGTCTAAATCACAAATTACAGAGAGACACCTCAATTTTCTTCAATAATTGTTGGTGTTACATACTTCAGGGTTGAACATGATAAAGTCAACTTCAACAACTTTAACTGTTTAAATGGTTCTGCATACACTTTAGTGTTCACATCGAGAAACATTTTTCTTGGAAAGCACCCAACTTCTGTTGACAAAGAATTATTCAGTAGTTCAAACTACCTTATCACCATCTGGTCACCTCTACCCACCCTCCCTTTTCTTCCCTTCTACCTCCCCTGGGCTTGCTGAACTCTTAGGCATAATACAATGCATATTCTACCTTAAGGAGAAAAGGTAATAAAATTTGATGCTGTAGTAGCTACCAAGTTCTTTTACACTCTCACATAGCTTCTTAAACTACACACTACACTTGAAGTTGAATACCATCTCTTTATTCTTTTAAATTTCTCCTTTCCCCTCTTCTTTCTCACAAACATACCTCAGACACTCAGTCTTGAATGCTCACTGCAGTCTTTGAATCCAAGTGACACCTTTAAGAATTGTAAAAATATCATTGAAGAAATGTAGATACTTTGTAAATTCTGTATTTTGATTAATTTTGCTCATTTAAACTGCTACCACTCTGGTAAAAGAAGGAATGCATTCTAAAAATGGATGAAAGTAATAGTATGTAGCACCCAAATATTCACTTATTTCTCACATGCTACTTCCTTAGGAAGAAAATATATGAAAAGGTAGAAATTACATACAGAATTAATTGAGTTATGAGGAAAGCTAAAATATATTTTCAAAATGGTGTGTGTCTATTTGTTCTCATATGTAAATCTTAGAAATCACCATATGATGAGTCTACAAAGTTTTGTTCCGAGCAATAGGTATAGTCATATTTGGAGATTTTTGAGCAGACTAGGATACATCTGAACATATTTTTTAAAAAACTGCCAAAAATATTTCTGATTGGACCAAGAAGAGGCAGTAGCAAGAAGAAAATAAAACCAGGTGATTTTTAAAAATTAATTTTAAGTTGTGTTTTGAGGCTACAAATATTCACTCATTCAGTGAATATTTACTGAGAACCTACTGTTTTGTCAGGGAACACACACACACACACAAAATAAAAATAAAAATAAAACATGTACTGTGAACGCATATGAGAGGGTAAGAGGGGTTCTAAGCCAGTTGGGAGAGAGAGAGAGAGTAGGCAAAATTGTCAGGGTTCTCAGAGGAAAGTATCTAATTAAAGAATTGATCCTGAGGTCAAATGCAGCCTTGTTTCCCCAGGTGCTTCTCAGGCTGATTTCTTAGAATGGAAAATAAGAGCTAAAACATATTTACTTTATGTAAAATATATTAATATGATATGAAGCATGGTCTTAACTGAAAGCTGATAAGAAGTAAGTTGTGGAACTCACCATGCTTTTATTGGATGGCTATATTCTTTTTGATGGGTCAAGTATCAATAATCAAAAAAGGATTCAAATGAGAAATTGGTAACAAAAATAAGCACACTGGCTTCAAAACCCTTTTTTCTTCTGGGCAAAGGTGTAGTTACACAGAGATGCTTTTTGCTGGATACAGAGGCAGCTATACTAGGTTACTGTAAAAGATTGCTAGATAATGGAGACAAAAAAGTAGTAGGTATCTCCTAGCAGATAAAGCACTGACCTGGAAGCTAAGAAACTTGGGCTTGTTTATTTTACTTATTTATCCCATCATCTTACCCACAAACGGGTTTAAAGCTCTTGGCACTTTCATTGTTTGCTTCTGTCTTTCCTGAACAGCCTTTATCTTTGAATAGTTCATCTGTTACCTAAGCCTCTGTCTAGAACTCATGTCACTACACCACCAGGTATTATACTAATGTGTACGTTTGTTTCTTCCTCTAAGTTGTAAGTACCCAAAGAAAGGGCATAAGCAGTATCTCAAATCTTCATAGTCCTTTATAATACCACATGATGCTTTTTACATGCCTATATATGTTGTTGATTTGAATTAGAGGCAACTAATTTTCTTACTCTGGGCACTGAAAGGAAATTCTAACAGATCACATATAAACCACATTCTTCATTTCACATAAATTCACCTATGAGCCAATTCTATGACTAATTTCATTATACTGCATTACATGGGGAAAAAGTCCAATTTAGAGACTAAAATATAATTAACATTTTCATATGATTCTAGATGAATCAATAGCTTGTCCTAATATACAAGGTGCTTCCAAAAGATTCTGCCCCTGCACTACTAAACTCTTACTTACTCATAATTACTTAAGGTTAGAAAAGAAAAATTGGATAAAGTAGCACTTCTTTTTAAGCCACTTAGTTTCTGGTATTTTTTTCATTTCTATTATGGTTTATTACAGGATAGTGAATATAGTTCCCTGTGGGATACAGTAGGACCCTGCTGTTTATCTATTTTATGTATAGTAGTTTAAAGTAGCACTTTTTAAATGACTTACTAGATTTAGTTTTAAATAAGATTCTCTGAATATAAAGTGGAAATGTGGTTATGAAACTATCAATTTAACTCTCCTACTAGATAAACTCCATTATAATGGAAAAATGTTGCTACAGTAATCCAGCCAAAAGATAAGGCCCAGATTGGGGTGATAGCAGTGGTAGCGGTAAATAATGGTCAAATTCTGGATATACACTGAAGGTAGAACAAACAGGATTTCCAGACAGACTGAATATGGGGTCTAAAAGAAAGAGGAATCAAGGATGGCTCCAAATCTTTTGGCAATCTATTCAACTTTCACAAAGAACTGTTAAGTGTAAGCTGGATTCAAGAATCTGGAGTTCTGAAGAGTGTCTGAGTGGGAGCTTTAAATGTGGGCAGGTTCTCTAAAGCCATGAAAATGGATGAGATCTATAAGGTTGTTAAGTATGGATAGAGAAGAGAACAAAATCCTGAGCCCTGGGCTCACATAAATTTTCTGGAGATCTAAATTTCCTCTCAGTTATGTCTATTAACTTTCACTCATTTCCCCCTGAGTTTTGTAATTTTGGAATATGAATTCATCTTTACCATGAGACAACTATGGGACCTTGTTTGAGGACCTGCCCCTCCAGGAAGAACAGTTTCACATTGTATCTGCCAGGTGCTTGAGGAACATCACCAGCACAGGAATAGCTTTTAGGTAAGTTTCTTAGTTTGGGGCTCCTTGGATCACCCTGTTAATATTCAATATAAATCCAAGTACTAAAATCTGAAGTTAAGGATTCTCAGGTGATTTGGAGGATGTCAGAATTGAAAATGAATAAATATAGGAAAAGGATCTACAGACTATTTCTGGGTGAACAAATAGTTGGTGAGGAAAAATTCTTCAGTTTAAAGGTATCATGCTAATAAATGTAGGATGATTAACATAATCACCATTTACAACCCCTAATGAAATGATGGATTTAGGGGAAAGAAATCAATGGATACTAAAAACATTTGGAAAAAAGGATGATGGAGCATTTTATAATGTATGTGTAAGGCTGTTACCACCTGAACTCAAAGATCAATCTTAACATCACTCGAAAACAGGACAACTGTACTGGTTTGCTAGGGTTACCATAACAAAATACAACCGACTGGATGGCTTTAACAACAGACTTTTTTTTTTTTCCCACAGTTTTGGAGACTAGAAGTCTAAGATCAAGGGGCCATCAGGGTTGGTTTCTTCTGAGCCTCTCTCCTTGGATGTTAGATGGCTGCCTTCTCATGTGTCCTCACATGACCTTTCTTCTGTAGGCACATACCCTGGTGTCTCTTTGCAAGTCCAAATTTCCCCTACTTATAAAGACACCAGTCAGATTGGATTGGGTCCACCCAAACAGCCTCATTCCAACATAATCACCCTTTAAAGGCCTTATCTCCAAATACAGTTACAGCCTGAGGTACCTACTGGGAATTAGCTCGTCAGTATAAGAATTTGGGGGGATACAATTCACGTTATAACAACAACCAAACATCTTGTGCCTCCTGATGTAATGCAGCTGAAAATACTGAGCACCATCTCTAAAGTATTCTTAAAATAATAATAATAATAACCTGAACTGAATCAAACCTCTAAATCTAAGAACCACTTTATTTACTACATGAACAGAGGAATGTTGAAATGACACCATGAGGCTACAACCAGCCAAATACAGAATGTAGTTAATTCTACAACTTGGTTTTTTCAACAAATAAATTAATTTTAAAAGAGGGAGGAGAAACTTAAGAGATTTAAGATGTCTAACAAATGCAATGTGTAGACCTTGTTTGAATCTTGATTCAAACAAATCAACTCTAAAAAAATATTTTTGAGACAACCAGAGAAAATTATACATGAACTAGGTATTAGATGATATTAAAGAACTGTTAATTTTGTTGGACATAATATATAAAACTGTTGCTATGTTTTTTAAAGGTCCTTAGGCTAGAGGTAAATATTCTAATTTTGAGTATTTACAGGCAAAATTATATAATGTAGAAACAAATTATAATGCAGAAAAAAGAAACATGAATGGAAGAATAATAATAACTATTAAAGCTGATTGATGGATACATGATGATTCATTATGCCATTCCTCTATTTTTGTGTATGTTTGAAATTTTTCATAAAAAGTTTCTTTTAAAAAAAACTGAACAAACAGAATTTTCAGATGAGACTTTTCTCTACCATCTACTCAGAGACTAAGCCAATATAGACTTCCTCATAATCTCTGTGTCCGTGGATGCTGTTTTTTTTAAATCTACTGTTTAACTGAAAATGTTACCCTTCCCAAGTCCTGGCTTTACTCAGGGGTCTCAGTTCCCAACTGCCTGTCTCATGTGTACCCAAGGCCTTGGTCTCCTGTATAACTATGAGCATATTAGTGAGCCTAGCAACCTCACTCTAACACTAAGGGTAGTTTTTATGTCATGTGTCTGTTGCCAAGCTCTCTCCACCTTTCTTCTTTTTAGCTCCTGGGCTTTCTTTTACTTTGTTACAAGCTCATCTATGCATTTATGTAGTATATAATCAAATATTTCTAGAGAAGTTCTAGTATTTGTAGCATAGGTTTACAGGTTATCATAACCAGAAGCCTCCCCTCTGTTAACCACTGCAAGAAAAACTTCTAATTCCAGTTATTTGGCAATGTCACTCAGAGTTATGGTCATGTTCCTTAGGATTTGTTCTGAAAACATCAGAATTCTGAAGGGAAGGGGCAAAGGGAGAGAGGAGGATTAAAGTGGACTGAGGACAAAAGATACCTTGCCAGCTTTTTCAAAAAGGTAGAATGGGACAGAATCTCTCTAACAGGCCAAGGAAGAAATATGGGAAGAGGAAGATATTTCATCCCATACACTCTATAAACAATAAGCAAATGTGTGACCTCAAAAATTCCAGGCCAAAAATTATGGTTCTAATCACCAAGGCTTTACTTTTTGGAAATCTGAAGCATTTTATCCTCCACACTGAAGGCAGAGCCCTTGTTGAAAACACATAACAAATCATTACTTTCCTGCGCCCTTCAGGGGCTTCCTAGTGCTGACCAGGCTGCTGTCTGTCCTCAGCCCCAGTCTACTCTACAGTCCAGCAGTCCAGACTTCTTTCCACTCCTGCACTCCACTGGCTCACTCCTCCTGCTCCTATCCCTGGACCCCTGTAAAGCTTGCCTCTAGCCTCTAGGAAATAGAGCCATATCCTTCAAGTCTCAGCTTAAATGCCTCTCCCTGGAGAAGACAGGGGAGTGGGTCTTCCTTGACCTATTTTTTCCCCCAATGACCTTTCCAATTCTCCTTCAGAACATTCATCATGCTTTCAATTACTTGTTCCATGTCTGTCTTCCTTGCTGAGTTGCAAACTCCTTAACAGTTTATAACAGTGCTAGCACAGTGTTGGGCATTAATCAGTTGAATGAATTAGTGAATAAGTAAGCAAGCATAAGCAAGACAAAAAAAAAGGCATTCTTTCCTTACTCTGCTTAAAGTCAGGATACAACTTACTGGCATCACCAGGGTAAATTTAGCAAACACCACCAAAGGAAGCTGGTCTCAGCCTTATAATGCTTTTATAGAGACTGAATTTTAGAAGCTCCATTTTAGAATATGATCTGAGCTTCATGACATCTTATGTGGTTTGATGACTATATGTCACTGGATGTGTTCAAATTATTTATAATCCTCTTTATGAAGCTATCCATCAGAAAATAATACTTTTCTCTTTTTAATTAGGAATGGGACAGAAAGTAGTATACTCTCCATATTTTTTAAACTAAAATCTCTACATATACAACATGAATTCAAGTGGTTGGAATTATTTTAAATACTACTACTATTTTTGAAGACAGTGATTATTAAATGGCATTAGCTCCTTTAATCATCAGGACATTCCTGTGAAGTAGGGATTGTTAACTCCGTTTTATAAATGAGGAAACTGAGGCCTAGAGAAGTAAAGTAACTTCCCAAACTATCTCCTATCTCCATCATTTTATGAGGAGGAAGTTCCTATTTCTAGAATCTTGAGATTTCTAAGGACAAGAGGAGTGAGGTGGACTGAAGTCCTTACAGAGAGTTCAAAGTTGGGAAGGGGGAAAGTGCTCTCTATTAAGTCATTTACTGGAACAGAGAAGGCAACAAACATCATTGGCTGCCCTCCCCTATCTGCTGGCATCTTAGGCGACTACAGTAAGAAAAGCAGAAGGTAAGGCATGGAAGCAGTAACTAGCTCTAAGCTTCAAGATCTATATTGTCTTGATCAGCTTTTGGGTGACATCAGAAATACACTTCTTTAGCCATTCTAAAAATAAATCAGGGCTCAATAAGTTAACAGAATCCACAAAAACTGCACACACTCCTATCTAACCATATGAATTTTAGTGCATTTTACTTTTAACATTTGCTTTGCCTTTGCTTACTCCCCGCTTTTTTGGAATTACAGAATCTACATCATGATATACCCAATTTGCTATCATTTATTCTCCTGTTCTTATAAGTTTACCACTGTCTGGCAGCAAACGTTTCTGCAGACAGCTATTCTAAATAGTCCCTCAGCATGGATCTCCATGGAATTCAGTGACACTTAGATGGTGTGCTAAGACGAAGATCTGGTTTATAATCCTGAAACAGCCATGCTGCACCAGTTGTTTCTTCTGTCTTCCCATTCTGTGAGGTCCTTAGAGGCTCCTGAAATAGGCAGGGTTTAGCTTGCCTTCTTTAAATGCTTCCAGACATCTGAGGCACTTACCTATCCTACATTCTGAACAGCTGTTCTGACTCTCAGTAAATCCAATATCCACAGTTTCACAACAAAAATTTTAATGATTAGTAAGATCCCCTAACAAAATTGATTTAATTAGTGAAATTTCTTTCTTTAAAGTTCAATTTTTTGAGAATAATGTTATTTAAGAAAGTAGCCATTGCACTTTACCCTTCATACAAAATCTTATAAGGAACCTCAAAATATCAACCTGATAAAAACAATGAGGGGGTTAAATATTTCACTGTTTGCAGAACGCCTGGACACAAATTGAGCACTAGGGATATAAAATACCATATTCATGTGACTAATATATATCAAGTCTGAAATTTATGTTACATGCCAATTCCTTTCAATAATAAATCTTCCTTTGTCCCACAGTATTTCAGAGGTTTCATTTTAGATTGCTTTATTTCTTTTTCTTTCTATACATTTCAACCATGGGGGGTATCTACCAAGACTTGGTGTTAAACAGACAAGGTGAGGAAATTACCCATGGTCACTTTTCTGCCCACCTGCTCAGATCTACGGTGGCAGAGCTTGCTGATACACAAAGCACTCAGTCCAGTTTCCCTAACAGGCCTTCACCACCTGGTCCTCTGTTCTCTACTCTGTTCTTCACAAGGGGCATCTTGCACTATCCTTTATTGCCTGTTTCTCTG
This sequence comes from Balaenoptera acutorostrata, assembly GCF_949987535.1. Lineage (NCBI taxonomy): Eukaryota > Metazoa > Chordata > Mammalia > Artiodactyla > Balaenopteridae > Balaenoptera > Balaenoptera acutorostrata. Next base: position 54,087,329 of record NC_080065.1, on the reverse strand, counting down.
GGAGAGGAACTGGCGTGACCCGTGATGCTGCTATGTATTATCACCAGGGTTCTGTGTGTCTCAGGTCTCCAGATGCCCTGCAGCACCCACCACAAACGCCTTACATTCTGCCTAGTGGCTTCTTGGAATTTGCTGGGAACCCAGAAAGTGAACTGCCTGAATTTATCAGGCAGTCTGTATCAAGAGGTGAGGGTGGGATAGGGATTTGCAGGTGCTGACGTAGAGAAATTCCCTTCAATTGAGGACAATCTGCTTCTTAATTAAGGTTACTTCCCCCCAGCTTTAGTGTTTTAGGAGTTTTTTGCTTTTTGGTTTTGTGGTGAGTTTCCATTTTATTCTACATTTTCATAGGAGCTTTAAGAAAAATGAGAAAAAGCTACATTGGAAGCTGCTATTTAGATGCTGTTTTTGAACTGGGAAACTTTTTTACACAAATTGTTAAGGATTAATAATTTTATGTATATTCCAGTGATAAACTGTGTGGCATGTTTATTTCTTCATTTATTTATTTATACTCTACTTTATCTAGAAGGAATTTATGAAAGTAAGGAAGAGAGTTGCAAACCTTAGAAAGACCAAGGTTATGACTACATGTTGAGTCATAAAACGGTTTCAAAACACAGCAAAATACTGAAAAATTTTAAATACTGATATCTTTTAAAACTTCAGTATAAGAAAATACACACAAAATTAAGAGACAATCCACAGACAGGAAGAAGAAACTTATAAATATAAGCAAATGGTTAATATCTACAATGGATTCTACAATACAAATTCTTAAAAAGATAAATTTCCAACAGAAAAATTAACACAGAACATAAAACCACTATTGCCAGAAGAGGAAACCCAAATGGCCAACAATCATACGAAAAGTGCTCAACTTCACTAAAAATTAGGAAAATTAAAATTAAAACAAGATACCATTTCATGCCCATCGCAAGTCTGACAAGACCAAGTGTAAACATAATACAAAGCAACAACAAAAATCTCATAAACCACTATGGGGAAGTATAACTAGACACAAGTATTTCAGAAAGCAATTTGGCAAGATCTGCTAAGACAGAACGTATATATGTGGGTCTGCAGTTCTACTTCTAGGTTTGTATGTATTTAAGGAAATATTATATCATAAAAGAATGTTCACTTTAGCAACATTTTGTAGTAGCAAAAAATTAGAACAACCAACGGTTTCATCAATAGGAGATTTGACAAATTAATTTGTGCTCATTGATACAATGGAATATTATATAGCAATGAAAGTTGATAAACTAAAGCTACATGTATGTAGAAAAAATTCCAAAGTATGTTAAACAAGGAAAAAAAAAGGCTGCAGAAATATACATGGTGAAGAATAAAACACACAGCACAGTAATAGCTACAAAAAAATTAAAGCATGTGCAACAATGTTATAGTTTGTTTACTGATACATGTATATATAGCAAAAGTATAAAAACATGAATGGGAATGATAAATACCAAGTTTGGATAACGGTAACCTCTTCAAAGGGATCTAAGGGAGGCTTAAATTTTATCTGTAATGTATTTTTTCTTAAAAAAATCAGAAAAAAATAAAATGTTAATGTAAGGTTACATGGTGGAAACATGGGTGTTCATTACGTTATTCTCTATACTGTATATTTAAAAGGTTTTATATCTATATTTAAAATTTTAAATTTATTTGCCTTAATAATATGGAAACCACATATTTTGCATCCTATATCACGAGCACCTCTCAATGTGAAAAATCTAAAACATCTTTTTTGTTTTGAAGAGTCCATAAAGCAGCATTAGCTTTCCATTTGAGCCTTAATTACTGAAGAGTGCTACATGTACATTAAAGGGGGAGGGGGGAACTACGACCAAAATGATTACCTACCTGTGCTAGTGCTTCTCACATTTGTGCATCTGAAATATCTGAAAGCTTTTTAAAAGAAGAGATGTTCAAGATTTATCTTAAACCTGCTTGAAACAGAGTATCTGCAATGAGAACCACATACACCAAGACTGAAAACCACTGATCTATGAAAATGACACAAAGAGAAAAATGAGCAATCCTGACTAATTCAGACAAATCATGTGGTTAGAATGGTGAAGGGGCAGTTTTCCCAATGACTATGCAGACAGTTCTGTGTCTCCCACCTGGGCACTGTACAAGCAAAACACAAAATATGAAAAAATGAAATCACTGAGAAGACATGCGTAACGATACCACACCAGCTAACACCACAAAAGAGGGATAGTGGTTCTTATGAAATGCATCAACCATAAAATAAAGTGTTCTTGGATGTTAGTAACTGAATTAGACTAGAAAGAAATAAGTATGCCTTTTATGAAATAACGACAGCACAAAAAGGCTTACGTAACTGTAATCACTCTAGAGAGTGTTTACTCCCTAGATGATATGATTATAGCACTGGATATTCTTTGCCTCCCTCGCGCCCCACTCCAGAGGTACTTTCCACCCTACCTTGCTCTATTTCCCAGGAGGCTGACTTTTGACCTGCAAAAATAGGGCCCCCTAATCTTCTGCCTTCCAGTTGGATTTGCCAGTGGGAAGCACCACCAGGAAATCAGAGGGCTGGAAGAGAGTGAAGCTGGGGTATTTATTTCCCCATCCTTCCCAATCACAGAAAGGCCAGAGGTCGAGTCAGGCAGCATTCCCCACATAGCTACCCTCTCTGGGTTTCAGTCATGATCCAATTCTCTCACCCTTTCAGGCCTAGGAACGATAATGGTTCCCACTATTGTTAGTCCTGAGATGCTTCACCATCCACTGTTGGTTTATTTTAACCCAGGCACACTTTTAATATTAATCTTCTGAACAACTCCATTTTGAGCCTGCTATGTATTTTCTACCAGAACACTGACACAATTATGAAGCATGAAGATATTCTACCTTACTCTCTTAAGTAAAACATCTTTTGTAGATCTAACCTTACAAGTTGAATATGTCCAGCTAGTATCCAGAGTTATAGGTGCTATACATGATTCAAGAAAATATATATTGAATATCTGACCTGTGCCTTAGAGGGAAAAAAAAACTAGGTGGAAAACAAATTCATTCCCACTCCTGGGCATATATCCAGAGAAAACCATAATTCGAAAAGATACATATACCCCAATGTTCACTGTAGCACTATTTACAATAGCCAAGACATGGAAGCGACCTAAATGTCCATCAAAGAATGAATGGTAAAGAAGACGTGGTACATATATACAATAGAATATTAGCCATAAAAAAAGAACAAAATCATGCCATTTGCAATGACATGGATGGACTAGAGACTGTCATACTGAGTGAAATCAGATGGATATCATATGATATCGCTTACATGTGGAATCTAAAAGAAATGGTACAAATGAACTTATTTACAAAACAGAAATAGAGTCACAGATGTAGGAAACAAACTTATGATTACCAAGGGGGGAAGGGGGGAAGGGGGGGAGGGATAAATTGAGAGATTGGGATTGACATACACACACTACTATACATGAAATAGATAATAAGAACCTACTGTATAGCACAGGGAACTCTACTCAATACTCTACAATAACCTATATGGGAAAAGAATCTAAAAAAGAGTGGATATACATGTATGTGTAACTGATGCACTTTGCTGTTCAGCAGAAACTAACACAACATTGTAAATCAACTATACTCCAATAAATATTAGTTAAAAACAAAAAACAAAAAACAAATTCAAGGCCAAAATAAAAGAAATTATCAAAAACAGAGAGTAATTAACAAATAGAAAGATATGGTAAACTAAAAACAAGAACTAGGGAGTTAGGGAAGGATTTCTGGGAAAACAGTAGTATTCCATCTGGGTCTTAAAGGGTAAGAGAGAATTTAGATAGCATTAGCAAGTAGAATGGAGATGAATGGGCATCTTGAGCAAAGAAAATAATATAAGCCAAAACACTAAACTGGGAAAGGGTATGGTTGTTGGGTGAGCAAAAAGTATAATGCCAGACTAGAGTACAGCAAGCTTTATTTAGGACTCTACAGCCTTAGCTAGTTCTAAGTCAGACAGGTGAAACTATACAAATATTAATTATACAATTTATATATCTTCCAGGAGATCAATGGTCTGGGAAAGAATAAAACCAAAAATTCAAGCAGAATATGGCTAGAAAAATATACCTTAGTTTTAATTTCTAACTCTATTAAATAAACTTTAACACAATCCCCAATTTACTCATTATACAATGGGCCCATATAGCTATACTATTCATCCCATGCTGCCTAAATTGGTGTTCATATTTCAATTCTGGCTCCTCGGAAGTTTTTTTTCACCAGGTTTATGAATAGGCCAGGAGATTCTCAAACAGAATAAGCCTCATGCTTATCTCAGCAATTTTATGAAAGATGTTTTGAAGTTGCTTTTAAAATTTGTGCTAATGACCTACTGCTTGTTTCTAAGGTTTTTCCACCTGTCACATCAGGGAAAGAGATTACAGAACTTGCAGGCAGTTCTATTATTAATAATCTCTAATATTTCTGCTTGCTACAGAGAAATTTATCAAGACAAAAAAAAAAAATGCAACAGCTCGTTTCCTCAGCTGCATTTTGTAAAAGACTCACCATTCAAGTTATTTCCTCAAATATTTTCTAAAGTCAAGAAAAGCAATAAAACACCTTGTTAATTATGTGGTTAATGTTTACTGTACCAAAGATACTTAGCTTTGGTTAATATAATATTATTTTTGTACACATTATTTTATACTAGGGCCAAAAGAAGATATTTTAATGTGGGCATCTTTATGTCACCATTTTATTGGGGACTGCTTACTTATTGGGGCTGTTCTGATGCAGGGAATTCTGAGGAGACCTTAAAAATGAACTATTAACCTTCCAAAATGAGAAAAAAATTCATGTTATACATGAAACAGATATTCTCATCCCTTCCCTCTGCTGTCTTCCTTTCTGAACCAACTACTTTCCACCCAAAGGTGGCAATTAAAGATGAAGTAAGGTCAGAGATTAGAGTGAGGGTCAGAGGCAAGGTACAATTCATCAATGGAATGAGATGGGCATGGACCATTACATGGGAGACAAACCCCTGTATATAACCAGAAGGTAATGTTTACCATCACACTTGCTCATCTTAGAAAGGGCCATGCTAGGGGAAAATTTCTGCTTGTCAGCTGATAATTTGTCACTTCAATAATCTGCATATCAAAATAGGTGATTTCTTTCAAAGTTACCATTTATTCTCATTTAAAAAGAGAGACTTGGCTGCTAAGTAATGGAACTTTTTTCCATTTGAATATCAAAAGGATAATACCCCTTCTTTTCATATGCTCCTTATTATGTATTTATTATTCAGTGGAATGGAATGGGGTATATTTGCAGCCACAATACTATCCCTGTTCTCAAGCTATTGACTGTATGGAAAATTCCCCACTTCTGATCCCTCAGAAATGATTTCATATGTTTATCATAAAACTCCTGCTTCATGACTTTAGAGGACTAAGCCAATATCTCTTTAACTGCTAATATAGTTATAACAGACTTCTGACACTTATATGATATATAATATGTATAATACAGATACAAAATTTTCAAACAATCCTGAAATGAAGAAAATGAACATATCCAGTAATTGGTGTGATCAAGAAAATCTCTCCCCCCCACAACTTGCTAATGATTTTTTTGAAAATAGCAATTTTGCATTTTGATGAGGCCATTTTGACACAGCTATATTACACTCAAAACATATAATGTGGAGCTAAATTTTGATTCTAAATTATTATAAAGATTTACATTTGCATGTATGTGAAGTTCAATTTTTCATATGAAATACAGCCACAACTTAATACAGTTCCAGTATTATATGTGGTTTACTTAATGTATTCTACTTGAAATAAATAATTGATAGGTTGCAATCCAAATTATTACTTTCAAAATGTTTAACAGTATGCAAATGTACACATAGATATACATATATGTATTACAAATGTATACAAGCCTACAAGTAAGCAGTGCCCATTTCAGAGTAGTCACTCTGGGAAGGTTACTTCTAATAATCTTGCCATTAATTAAAACTATTTTTTAAAAGATCTTTTGATGTGGACCATTTTTAAAGTCTTTCTTAAATTTGTTACAATATTGCTTCTGTTTTATGTTTTTTGGTTTTTTGGCCCCGAAGCATGTGGAATCTTAGCTCCCCGACCACGGATTGAACCTGCGCCCCCTGCATTGGAAGGCGAAGTCTTAACCACTGGACTGCCAGGGAAGTCCCAAAACTATTTTTAAAACACCCTTTCAAAATTGTCTTCATAGCCTTCACGATAACCGTTTAAATATCCTTAACAGCAGTAAAATCTTGAAGGTAGAGCTGAGTTTTGCAACCATGCAGAAACCATTCTGCCAAGTTTAGCAAATAAAAGAGATGTTCAGAGTTGCATAGTTTTTGATTACAAAATATAAACCAAAGACAAGTACTTATAAAAGAGATTCTAAAACCATGTTTTTATGTTGCTTGTAAATCAACTACATTTTTCAAATATTCAAAATAATTGTGACTAGCAGCAGCACTTTTGGAATAAGTATTTAGCCTCCTAAAATAACTACCTGAAATGACCACTCTAAAAAAAACATAACTGACAGCATGTTTGGGGGAAGGGGTAGTGTTTCATGACCCTATAGTCACACTTCGAAGTCACAAAGCACCTTTCTTCCAAGAATTTTAAAATATTTTCCAGACACTACTTCATTAACTCTCCAAATATCCCTTTATGAGAGATAGGACAGATTATCATTCTTTTTCTTCCAGAGTGCTGAGTGAAGATGGTGTAAGGGAAAGAGAACTGTGTGTATTCCATGAGTCAGTAATTAAGTCTAGGCATACTGTGCCCTAAAATGTGTGCTATGTAGTTAGCAAAATTTAACTGAACTTTTTTTTAGCTTTATTCTGTTTGATAAAAAGGCATTATATGAGGTAGATGTGTCATAAAATATTACAGGGATTAAAATGATTATTAATTCATTGCATACTTGACCGGAAGAATTCTTGCTTGATGTACAGGAGTTACTTATTAAAGAAGCTAGGGTCTATCCTCAGATACACTCATAAAAGCCCAGTTAAGTCTATTTTATCAAGGGAAAAAAGCTTGTTTTTTTAAAGACTCTTTTCCTTGAATTTTAGAAGAAAAAATATCTTCACTTTGAAAAACCAAATATATAAATGAAACAGACGAAGAAAAATGGGGCAATGAAAGATCTATTGGCAAAATCATTTAAGAGCAAACCCTAGGGAAACGGGTAAATTGTCGATGGCTCTGGAGAGAGAGCACAACATAATATGCACATGATTACAAGTTAATTTTCACTGAAATTATTAAAATGATTATTCTTCTAAATGTTTAATTCTTTTGTATGAGAAAAGAAAACTTGCTGCTCAGGCATACCACCATTCCACTTATTCATTAAATAAACATTTAGGGTCCCTGCTATGCTAATCACTAGGTATACTGGGGCTCCCAGTGGCACCATTTTTATATGGGAGATTAATGGTTTGACAGATGAAAAGACAAACAAATTTAGTCCTTACTACGATTCCAGTGATCCTATTCAACAAATGGAATGATTCTGGTCTTTTAAGTATCACTTTTAGGGGTACTAGTCCAGGAATATGAAAGGACTCAACTCTATTTTTTTAAAGAAAGTTTTTAGTAATTAATGAGTAAATAAAAATACGCCTATTAGAGGGGCACTCAGCGCTAAATTTTGTTTGAGGTTGAGTGACTGACCGGACTGAGGACAACTCTCAGTCAGATAAGCTCTAATCACAGCTCCCACAAGGGCTGCCTGCTTATTTTTGAAATAATCACTTTTCCTCACGGGCGCCGTAGCCGTCTGGTCTATAAAATGGGTAACTTAATAGTAACCTGCCCACACAATGCTCCTTTGAAATTGACTAATGAATGCTCTCCCAGGTGTTAAAACTATTAGATGCTACAAAAATATTGAGTACTGTCTCGAAAAGAACTCGGTGATATACACGTTAGAGCTAATTAGGGCACTAATAATAAATCCCCGCCACCCTATGGACCCTCTCCCCACCTCCGCCCCGCTGCATTTCAGAGCTTACCCATGACCTCTGCCTGACAACCAGTCTGTATACTCCGGACCCAAGGCTGCAACAAAAGCAGCTGAAACGCCGATACCGAAATGGACCAGACAAAAGAAAGTGGGTCTGTGCGAATGGAACGGGCCGTGGGAGGGGGTGTGTGCCGACTCTCCCCACAAGCTCGGAGATGAAACCGGACACAGCTCCTCAACTCCCACCTGCAGGGCGGCCCACACCGGCCCCGCGGCACCCCACCGCCGTCCCGCCGCCCCGCACGCCCCCGGCGCCGCCCGGCTCACGTTTCCAGACCCCGTGTAATTCCACTCTCCCTCCGGGTCACGCCCCGAGGCCGCCGCCGCCGCCGCCCCGCAAGCCTCAGGTGCGAAAGTTAAACCGCCTCCGCATGACCTGAGGCCGCGCCGGGAAGCTGCCGGGCCAGCCCAGCCCAGCCCAGCCCTCGGCGCGTCCTCCCTGCGCGAGCGTGGGGCCCGAGCCGCCGCGGCCAGGCAGGGCCGGGCCGAGACCAGACCCTCGGGCGGCCGCGCACCGCCGGGCTCCAAGCCGCCGGCCCTCACCTGCGTCCGCGTCCCGGAGCCGCCCGCTCCGCGCGTCGTCCCGGAGCGCCTGGCCGCCCGCAGCCCGGCCCTGAGGACTCGCGGCGGCGGCTCCGGCGGCGGCGGCGGCGGCGGCTCTGTTGGCGGCGATGCAGGTTCAGCGAGACGGGAAGCGACAGGAGCCAAACCCCGCGGAAAGCGCTTGAGCTGCGCCGGCGGCCCGGAGCCCGCGGCCTCGGTCTCGGCTCACGGGAGCTCCCCGCCGCCTCCAGCTCTGCGCACCCACCTCAGCGGGTTCCGGCCCGAGCCGCGCGTGGGCGGCGCCCCGCCCCGACCCCTCGCAGCCCTGCCAGCAGCGCCAGCTGCTCTGGGCCGGCGGCACCGAGGGAAAGTTGTGCTCTCTGGTCATCCTTTTACCACAGCAACAGAAGTTGCGGGTGCCTGCTTCTTCCGTGGCCTCACCCAGCCCCTCCTGTAGTTCAGAGCTCCGCGCCCACCTGCTGAGCCCATTACCTGCTCAGATCGGCTGGCATCCCCCGACCCATCTCCACGCCTAGACTTTTCCTAAGGCAGCGCCACTATCTGAGTTTACTTTTCCCTTCTGATGTCACTGTCCTAGTTGCTTACCTTATTGTGCCTAAGGTTCCATCCAAGTGCAACTGGGATTAACTACTAAAGTGTTTTTGTTTCCACTCTTGACAAATTACAGTTGGTAGGTGAGTTAATGACCCGCCGTAAATCAAAAGCGCTTAGTCAGGGAGCTAGGGGGCTGCTTTGAGTAAATGCGGACTTGTCAGCACGTCGTGAACTCTGGATTCAGAGTAATGAAAACAGATGATCAAAAGAGTATAAATAAGGTTTGGAATATAAAAAAGCAAGTTTTATTAGTTGGCTTGAGGAAGGGGAACGAAGCTGGGTGGGGGGACCTCAAAAGACTGTACAGCTTTCTCTGCTAGATATAGACATTTCCATTTACCTGACTGGCTTGTTTAGAGCCTTGTTCCAAGACTAAGGTGATATGCAATGATTTCCCACCTGAAAATCCGATGAAATCAACAATAGTAACAATACCACACAAAAACATCACAGGAAAAGAAAACTACAGACTATTAATATTGATACAAAAATCCACAACAAAAAACTAGCAAACCAAATCCAGCAATGTAGAAAAAGCATTTTACAACATGACCAAGAGGGGTTTGTCTAAGGAATGCAAGGTTGGTTCAATAAAAAGAATTATCAATGTAATACACTCTCTTAATAAAATAAAGAACAAAAACTACAGGATCATCTCAATAGATGAAGAAAAAGCACTTGACAAACTCTAGCACTTTTTCATGATTAAAAACACCCAACAAACTAGGAATAGAAGAGAACATCCTCTATCTGATAAAGAACATCTATAAAAAAACCTGAAGTTAACATCATACTTCATGGTAAAAGAATGAATACTTTCACCTAAGATCAGGGTAAGACAAAGGAGGTCCCACTCTTGCTACTTTTCTTCAACATTGTACTGCAGGTTCTAACCATGGCAATTAGACAAGGAAAGGTCAAATATCTAATAGTAAATAAAGCAAACAGAAGAAAGAATTATTGAAGAAAACCAGGACAATAGTTCTTAGCCCTGAGGGGCAATAGGATACAAGCTCTCAGCTCAATGGATAAAAATTATCTATGTCAAAGTGTATTTTTATGAAATTTCAAAACACATGGTTCTAGGAGAAAGATCTTAACAGGTTCCTGGGAGGAAAAAATAGATCATTTATGAAGATTCAGAAATCAGAATGGCATTGGACTTTTTGACAGAAACATAAGTAAAAGATAAATTCTGAAGGAAAATTATTTCCAATCTAGAAGTTAATAAAGGTTAAAAAAGGACTTTCCTGGCGGTCCAGTGGTTAACACCCTGCACTCCCAATGCACGGGGCATGCGTTCAGTCCCTGGTCTGGGAACTAAGATATCGCATGCCGCACGGTGCGGCCAAAAATAAAAACAATAAATAAAAATAAAAATAAATAAAGGTTAAAAAAAGACATTTTCAGATATGCAAAGTTTTAAATATTGTTTTCATGCATTCTTTCTCAGAAAACAATTGGAAAATATGCTCTACCACTACAAAGAGGTGAGGTAGGGGGTCTAACAGAAGAGACAGGTGAAGGTTACACCCAAGAAAACTGTGGTAGGTGGAATGACCACCAAAGGATGTCCATGTCCTAATCCCTGGAATCTGTGAATATATTGCATTGCATAGTAAAAGAGACTTTGCTGATAGAGTTATGAACACAAATATGGAGGTTATCCTGGATTATCCAGGTGGGCCCAATCTAATCTAAAAGCCTTTGCTTTGCATGAGAGTGTGAAGAAAATAGATAGTGTCAAATGTGGCAAAGAGTCTGAGGTTGAGGAAAAGCTACTGGGTTTGCTGACCCATGAGGCAACATAGAATAATAGCTCAGGTGTGGGGCTCTGGAATCGTAGTGCCCTGGCTTGAATCCCAACTCTACTGTTTATAATCATAAAACCTTAGGACAAGTTTCTTTCTTGCTGTGCCTCAGTTTCTTCATCTGTAAATAGAAGATTATAATAATAACACTATAGAGTTAAGAGGTTTTAATGCTTTTATCCACGAAAAGTGCTGAAAATATCTGACACATAGTAAATACTCAATAAATACCAGCTGTTGTTAGTATTATTGACAACCTTTAAGAAAATAGTTTCTATAGAGTAATAATTAGTTAGGACTCATTTCAGTGAAATGACAGAACTCCAACTCTAGCTGGCCCAAGGAAAGTATTCATTATTTCATAAGAATAAATCTATTATAGTTTTATGTACCTTTGGATCTAAGTGATCAAATGATGCCATGGACAAAATATCTCCATCTTTTCCCTCTATTTTTGGCTCTGTGTTGGCTTTATTTTTAGGCAAGATCAGTCTATGTCATGACAAGATTGGCCACCAGGAACTCTAGGAGTAAATTCAACAAAGTTAGCAACCACAATGGAAAAAGAATACTTCTTTCCCAATAGTTGCAGCAAATTTCTGGAACTGAGTCTCAGTATATAGACCTGGATTGCATGCCCATCCCCAACAATTACTGTCACTAGAAGGAGATAACTAGCAGGTTGGCCAGTTCAGTATTATTTGATCACCCATAAAACTGTGTGTGTGTGTGTGTGTGTGTGTGTGTGTGTGTGTGTGTGTGTTGGGGTGTTGGTGTTGAGGGGAATCAACCTCCTTACTCAGACCACATAGACTGAAAGTGGCAGAGGCGTAGTTCCTCAAAGGAATATTGGGTGCTGTTATCAGAACATGGAAATAGATATTTGGTCAGGCAAAAATAAAAGATGTACATTATAAGCGGTGAGTGTAGTTAATTAAAAACAGAATGAAAAATTACTGAACATCAGAGAGAGCCCAGCTGAGGCTTGAATGATAGTAGAAATCTGTATGTAGGTTTTGTGACCTTCTTCAAAATGTTCAGCATCCCAGGAAGAAAAAAAAAAAAGACAGTACAATGATGTAATTTACATCAGGTTCAGGTTTGGGAAAGTGAACATGGCTAAAGGAGAAGAGCCAAAGGAATGAAGGTGTCGTAAAAGAACTGAAGAAATGGCAATCCATGGGGCCAGGTTGGGCAGAGAGGCAATAAGGCCAGAAAGGTATTGGTAAAGTAATCCCTATGTAGCTGAATGTTCCTGCACTAGTAAAGTTATGAACCTAGTGCTAAAATTATTGAGAAAGGCAATGCTCCTAGAGATTTGTAGGTAATAGGGATGGAGATGGAAAGAGACCTCAGGAAAAGGTAGTTGTTTAGTTTTACTTTTAATTCTCTCTCTTCAGGATGTGTAAGGCTAAGTGGACATATTCCAAATTGAACTGAGGTCAAATCAAATCCGAAAAAGCTGAAGAAATTTAATTTTGTAATTGAAATTAACCAGTGCATGCTAATTTATATTTTATTACTATTGGAATGGAATGTAATTCCATTCAAACAACTCTAGTGGCAGTAAATCAGGAGTTTATTAATCAATATTATATTAGTTGTTAGTTATAAGTATCTTTAATATGGTTACACAATAATTAAAATATATAAATATTATGTCATAATAAATATATAATGAATAAATTAGTATTAGTATTAATAAAATCAAGCCAGAATTTTTTCTACCAGTTATGATAATTTTCCAATTCTTAAAACACCTAAGAGGAAAAATCTTTCAAAGAAAATCATGATATTGTGAAAATGTCAAAGAAGATTTGAGATTCATGACTTTTCAACTGCATGACCTTAGGCAAGTTATAACTTTAACTCCAAGTTTCCTCAACTATAAAAATGGTTTTTCTTAAACGGTATGTCTTAGTTGTTGTGATTATCAAAGGAAATTATCAAATGAGAACAATAGGTGACAGTGTCTTGTAAAGAATAAAATTATTTAAGTATGTCATTTTTTAAATAAGGAACTGTTTTACAATTTAGATAGCTACTACAGTAACCATTAGGTAGAGTTCACATTAAGTTCTAACCTAATTAGAAGGATACACATTTTAACACTAACTTTCATTAAAGTAGTTCCTTCCAAATTATTGAAGTAATTTCCTAATCAATTTGAGTCTGCTGCCCCTCACCTTAGAGTTGTCTTTTCTAAATTAATAATTCAAAGCACTCTTGTGTAACCAATTCACTTATCTAACATTGAGAATATTACTAATCAAAAGGTTACATACACCTTCCATCTTCAAATATTGTTATGGGACCCGTTCCAAATGTTAGTTGTTTGGTTTAACAATTTAAATGAAATGGTTTATGGAAGCAATTGTTATTTATCAGGGAGTAATAAAAAGAAAGAGCAGAGAATTTAAAAAACGTGATTCATATGTGCTGTCTTCCCAAAGTAATCCAGGCAAATATAATCTCTCAAATATTGTGACACTTCTCACTCTAGCTCACTCTCTGGCAGCAGCAAGGTCTCAATCTGTCAGACAGCCTATTGCTTTCCCTGCAAAAGGTCGAACCTTCAGTGTGCTTTAATATTTAAGTTTATGGCCTTGGGCATTGTGGACATGAAATTTAAAATTTACCAAAATAGCATCATTCACACTGGTGCATATTATTTCATGTATATCTCTGTCCCATATCCTTTAATAATCAGAGTGGCTGTCACTTCTCTCTTTTACTGAAAGGATCACAAGTTTGCAATCCAATAACTTCATTTGCTAACTTCACTGTAGGTACCAAGTAAAGAAGGCCATGTCTCTAATTCTTCAAAAAATAAAAAAGATTATAGTTTGAGATTTGCTTTGACAGAGTTAGAGGACAAAGTTCTAGACACACTGCATCCATGATAGTAGACATTTTAACTATATATTTAACAGTTTTATCCTTTGCAATATGCATAATGGAACAAATGAACGCCACTCTGATGAAAGACCCAAGCCTGTCTCTCTCATTAACTATGTGCTAGTTCTGGTCAAATGACTTAACCTGCCTGAACCTCAGTTTCCTTGCCTGTAAAATAACAGAATCATAGAATTTTAGGACGGGAAGGCACCCTAAAAAACCAAGGATGCATGGAAGTTCAGGCCTGTCTTATGTAGTCAGTCTTGAGGCAGAATTCATCTTTAACTTTGGCCTCAGTCTTTGGAGGGCCAAAAAGCCAACTACTGACTAGAGTGTCATTTCTGATAATATAGAGACTTTTTTAATTTTAAAAACCAATCATATTACTATTTTGATATGTTATTAGATCCAAGGTTTAAGGAAAAAATTCTCTCAAGTGATTGTGTGAAGCAATGGGCAGATGAAAGAAAGAAAAAATGTTTTTAAAAGTAAGGGCAAGTAAATTAAGTCTGCTTCAGAAAGCGTTTTGCTCAGTCAGGGCACGAGGCTTCAGTGTTTGGGTTTATCATTGAAATTGCATCCATCACTAGTAACAGAATCTTGGGGTTCCGAGAGTTAACAGAGGATAAGTTAGGAGAGTTAAGAGGGGATAACCTTGGTTGGTTATTATTAGAGAGGAAGGAAAGATTAATAATATAATTGCAGTATCCAGTATTGACAGAACCAGACAAAACATATCTTGCATCTCCACCAACCTCAAGTGAAGGTGAACGCTTGGTATCACAAACATGCAGTGCAGTTACCATATAAGCAATCTAGTAGCTACGGTGCTAGGTGATGATTAATGATCGTATTATAATGCCAGACTTTTAAAATAGCTACTATAATTTAATACCAACATTACAGTAATATTTTAAAATAAAACTTCAGCTTTATTTTGATATCCCAGAAATTCATCCTGTGATGGTAATATTTCATTTTGACCTTGACTTTTGTCAAATACAAAGCATTTTGTATAAGCATGAAGTTATTCAATCAAAACATATTTAGTGCACTTATATGGGAAATTTAGTTCAACTTGCCATCCAATTTAGCAATCGCTTCCAAAATATCCTAGAAGATAGCAATTCAGTTATGATAGGGCTCTTCCAATGATGAGCAATTTACTTCTGAACGAGGCAATATTTTCCTTGTCTTGTTAGTAGACAGTTCTAATTAATCAAATAGTTTCATTATGTTGACCTGAACTCTTCTTGCTTAATAACATTTCATCCGGTGCCCTTAATTCTGTCCTCTTATGTAACATATTAATAGAGTAAGTCTGTTTTCATGGGGCTAACCTTCAAAGGTTAGCCCTCTACAGATTTGAAGTCAATCCTTTGTCATATCTTTTCTAGGCCAAGTGTGATCAGGCCTTTCAACCATGTATGGCACATGCAGACCACACCCTTCACTATCCTAGTGTTCTCTTCTAATATTTGAGGTCCCCCTTAAGAATGCACGAAACTTAAAAATGAGAACCCAGGACTTAGTGCTTTCATTCACGCAAGACATTTTTATTGAGCATCTATCACGTGGCCTATCTCTAAGGGTAGGATACAGCAGTGAACAAAACAGATAAAAGTCCTTACCCTGTGGAGCTTATATTCTTAATGGGAAAAACAACAAATAAAAAAGTAAAACATACAGTATGTTAGAAAGTAATACGTGCTGTGGAAAAACACCAAAGCAGTGAAGGGAAATAGGACCTTCTGAGGGTGGAGGTGGGGTTACAATGTAAAATAGTGATCAGGGAGTCACCAAGAAGGTGACTGTGCCCATTATCTTTTGGTCACCCCTCTAGATCTGCTCTCTTTTCTTATCCCACCTATTCTCCATCTCAGGAGGCTGGCCTGTAGGGTAGATCAGCAGTTCCCCTGCCACCTGGCTTCCCATTTGGGTTAACCATTGGGGATCCTAGTAAGATACTGGAGGGAGGGAAGAGAGTGAGGTCAAGATATTTATTCCTTGGTTGTCACTTAGTGAGGACTCTCAGGTCCCTCTATTAGAAGTTTGGTTCCTCTCAAGGATGTTGGCTCTGCAAAATTCTCTTTCCTTCTGTTTCCAGTAACCACTCCCTTTCTTGTCCCTTTAGGCCTAGGGATGGTGAGCTCTAGGTTACTGCACTATCCTTTGTGGTTTCTTTATATCCACACTTTTGAAAACAGTCCCTTTGTTCATGAGCCTTCTTTGACGTTATCCTATTTCAAGTATGCTGTTTCCTGTTGGAACCCTGACTGATGCAGTGATATTTGAGCAAAGATATGAAAGAGATAAGGGTAAGCCATGTGGAGACATGAAGACATGAGTATTGCAGGAGTAGCAAGTACAAAGGCATATTGCTACAGACACAGTCTGGCAGTGCAGAGCACAGAGGAGCTTTCATCTCCCTTGACCATTACATTATATGTCCATTAGTGTAGTCAAAGATTGTAGTAGCTTTCTCGTGGCAGTCATACTCTGTTTATACTGAGCTTGTCATAAATTCAAATCCAATTCTTCTGATTCATTAAGATTTTGGGACAAAATACAGAATTTTAACATGTATTTCCATTAACTTTTATCTTTTTGCCATTAAACAAATACTTAATAGGTACCTACTATGTGTCAAATCTTGTGCTGCATACTGGGAATTCAATGGTAAATGAAACAAGAATGGTTTCTACCCTACTGGAAGCTTCAGCCTAGTATAGGAGACAATTAAATAATCACACAAATAAGTCTGTGCAAAGCTCTGTCAATTGTCAGTTCAGAAAGAAGCCCTTGGGACTGGTATACAGCCAGAGAGTAAGAGTGTCATGTAAAATGAGGCTAGCAAGATAAAAAAGGGTTATATCACGCAGGGCTTCATGGGATATGATAAATATTTTGTTCTTTGTTGCCAGAGCAGTGAGAATCCATTGAAGAGCTCAAGCAACTGGGTGAATTGCTCAGATTTGTGTTTTGAAAATATTAATCTAGCCATAGTGTGGAGAATGAATTGGAAGGAGTTAAGAATAGATCCAAGAAGACCAATTAGGAGGCCACTGAGACGTGTTGGGATTATGGGTAGAAACAGAATAACCTTCATATTTGAGAGATGTTGAGGTGAAATTGGCAGACAAGGGGAAGTTGGTGTCCACGATGACTGTACTATATTTCTTGTTTGCATTAACGGGCTGGATGGAAGTAGCACTCAAATTATCTAGACAATATTGGAAGAGAAACATGCTTTAGAGAAGAAGAGCAAGAACTTGGTTTGGAATATATAAAACCTAAGATCTCCATAAGATATCCAAGAAGAGAGGTCAACTAGGCAGATGGAAGTGTGAGTCTAGAGCTCAAAAGACAAGTCTCTGTATAACTGGCAATCCATATAGCTGATAACTATCATGTTGGTTTTGCTTAATGATACAAATCTACCAATATTTCAAAAATCTTGATTCTATTATTTAGAGTATTATTAACTGTTTTTATTGCTGAGCTCTCTTAAATTTGATAATGTGCTTTCCATGTATTCGTCCGAATTGGTGACCATTAAACTGGACAGTGCTAAATCCTAGTCAGGCGCTCGGTTTGGAAACCTGGAATCATAAATGGATCCTGACTGTGATTTGGTACAGCACGTTCTAAGCTGTGGCTGCTCTCTGAACTATTAGCACATATTTTATATTTTGGGACATGCTTATTATGCCTTCCTATTCTCTTTCTTCTTGGTATATGTGCCTTTCCTATTTCTGCTGTGTACCTTTTGTTTTCTTTTGTTTTTTAAATTTTTATTGGAGTACAGTTGCTTTACAATGTTGTGTTCATTTCTACTGTACAGCAAAGTGAATCAGCTATACGTATACATATATTCCCTTTTATTTTTTGGATTTCCTTCCCATTTAGGTCACCACAGAGCATTGAGTAGAATTCCCTGTGCTATACAGTAGGTTCTCATTAGTTATCTATTTTATACATAGTATCAATAGTATATCTATGTTGATTGCAATCTCCCAATTCATCCCACCCCCTCCCTTACCCCCTCGGTATCCATACATTTGTTCTCTATATCTGTGCCTCTATTTCTACTTTGTAAATAAGATTGTCTATACCAATTTTTTCAGATTCCACATATGTGCATTAACATACCATATTTGTTTTTATCTTTCTGACTTACTTCACTCTGTATGACAGTCTCTAGGTCCATCCATGTCTCTACAAATGACCCAATTTCGCTCCTTTTTATGGCTGAGTAATATTCCATTGTATATATGTACCACATCTTTATCCATTCCTCTGCTGATGGACATGTCCTGGCTATTATAAATAGTGTTTCAATGAACATTGTGGTACATGTCTCTATTTGAATTATGGTTTTCTCCGGGTATATGCCCAGTAGTGGGATTGCTGGGTCACATGGTAGTTCTATTTTTAGTTTTTTAAGGAACCTCCATACTGTTCTCCATAGTGGCTGTATCAATTTACATTCCCACCAACAGTGCAAGAGGGTTCCCTTTTCTCCACACCCTCTCATCTGCTGGGTACTTTTAGTGGGATAGACCTAGAAGATACAATTGGGTAGCTGAAAAAATAGATAAAAATGAAGAAATAACAAAATTTTAAGGTACCAAATGCTTTAAATGTTTACTTGCAAAAGGACTAATGGGAGAATGTTGTGCAGCAACGCTATGTGTTTATTGCTCTTTGGCAAAGCTAGGAAACTCCTATTATTGATTTATAGTGTGTCTTCTCTAGTACCTAGTATGAAAGTAGCAGGAATAGCCAGCTGCTGTATCCCTGGTGTATGCAGAACATGGCTCCATCTCCTCCACTGTTCTATACAGTGTTCCAAATCTCACCCCTCATACTCAGAGGTGGGTTCTAAGGCATCTTCGGCATCTTTATATAACCTACAGGTCAGCTGTCCCTCTTCTTCTCAGTCAGCTCTTGTCTCTGTTTCCACAAGAAATTCAACCAAAGCAAGCACATTGCAATCTTTGTAGTTTTGTGGATCCCAGAAGGATCATGTTGCACTTCACATGGCATATCACTTTTAAAATCTCACTTGGCTGTCCCTTCACTGAGGCTGAGAATCACTTGGCTGAGTCTTTGCTCCTGGCTGCACAATCACCGGATTCCTCTTTCTGCCCTCTGCACCTCACAGGTCTCAGCTCAGCTCCCCCTGATTGCTGTCCTCCTAGCCCTCTTTGCTTAGGTATTTCAATCTCCTCTCTCTCTCGCTCTCTTTTCCTTCTGCAGAGCAACTTAGCATTTTTCTAATTTCTACTTCTAAACTTTCATACCGCACAGAGCTCACCAGCAAAGGACCCTCCAGGTACCAAGGACCGTTCTCCTAGGTCAGTGGGAGATTGTAAATTTATGATGAATTTATAATGAAATACATAATGAATATTTTTATTGTTGGATATTTACAACTTTGTCTCATTCCTTCCACATAGAAGGAAAATCAGCCTATTTTCTGAGTGTCGCAGTTCCACCCCAGTGAAGAGAATAGTAATGGGATGGACATAAAATTGGGCTTAACATAGAAGTCATTCCCTGAAACACTGAAAGATCAGGCTGGAGGGGAAAACAAGAAAGTTGGGAAAATAAGAGGGGTGGAGGGGATGAATTAGTTGGAGAGGTTGTAAGGAAGATAGACATTTTCTGCCCTTAAAATGCTTACATAATAACCTATATGTTATTTGAAAAGAATCAATGAAGGGTAATCCAGTAACTAATAAGGGCTATTAATCTGCAGGTAAAGAAATAGTGTGATATATATGTGTATTAGTTTAAATTTACACTCCAGGATAACTTGCTAATGGTTGAAATAATTAATAAGGAATCCATATCCCAGAGATGTTTAGCTAGTATTTGAAAGACTAACCAGAATGACTAGCTTTATCATTGATCCACACCAAGAGATTTGATAATTAGTATACAGATGTTAGAAATGATTCTTCATTCATGTGGCCAGTTGTGTTCAAAGTATACAGATTGGCAAAAAGAACTTCACGGTTACTTCTACACTTGCATGAATAGGAAATAAGAATCTAGCAATTCCAAGAGGCTATGCTGTTGAGAATAGCTTGACCCCATGCCTGAAGACTCCATTGCGTCACATGTCTAGACATTTCTGGAGGCGTCTGTCATCTGATCTTACCAGGAGGTTGGCAGAACCCTACAGCAAGAATATTGTTGCATCTGCCTTGAATGAATCTTTCTTGCAAAGTGCTTGAAAGAACAAAGGTCAGGGATGTCGCTGAATTTACAGAATAAGTTAATGACCTTTTTATCTTCCCCATTTTTTTGTATTGTGGTAAAATACACATAACATAAAATTTACCTTGTAAACCATTCTTGAATGTAGAGTTTGGTGGTATTCAGTATATTCATAATGTGGTACCACCACCACCATATATCTCCAGAACTCTTCATCTTATAAAACTGAAACTCAGTACCCACTAAACAATAGAGAGTTATTCCCTGCTCTCAGCCACTTGCAATCACCTTTCTACTTTCTGTCTCTAGGATTTTGTCTACCCTAAGTACTTCATGTAAGTGGAATCATACAGTATTTGTCCTATTGTGACTGGCTTATTTCACTTAGCATAACATCCTCAAGTTTCCTCCATGTTCAATCATGTGTCAGAATATCCTTCCTCTTTAAGACTGTATAATATTCCATTTTTTTGTTGTTGTTGTTCCTACTTGTTTTCTTGTATTTGTAGCTGTGGCAAATTTTGGTCTGAGACTTGCTTTCATTGTAAGACTTTGGTGGAGAAGAACAAAGATATGTATTGTCCTTACATATCTCTTTGAACCAGGCTATTGTTATTTACCAAAAGTACCTAATAATCAGGAATGATCAAATTGCCTTAGGGCAGTTCTCAACATTTAGGTTATAATATTTATCATCAACATCTTTCAGTGCTCAATTATTAAATCTCAGGATTATAAATTAATTCTCAGAAAAATATAGCCATATTTAGTGAACAATAGTTTTATGTTAAAGTAGGCACGTTTTCAACAATAAAAATTCTTCTTAAATTATTTGATTATTGATTTTATTCATTCATTTGAAGGTTTTTTAACAAATAATGTAATTCTAAATAGTTCTCTTGAGCTTTAATTTTAAATGGAGTCAGAGCTTGGATTCAGCCTTTTAGAAATCTGACTGGCAAAGTATTTTGGTTTCACATCAATTTTTTTACAGGTGTTCTCATAGCTTAAGGCAGGGGGTGCAAAGGAAATACTTACTTATAAATGCTGTGTGTGTTCCTAGGACAGTAACCTTTCATTTCTGCATTTTTATTGCAATTGAGAAAGAGCCCAAGGAGGAGTTAAGAACAAAGAAATGGAATTAAAAGAGATCAAATAGAAAATGTTGCCCAAAGGAATTAAACATGAACTATTTCTATGAACTGGAGACAAAAGACATGATCAAGATCAGACTGATGAAATAAATTAGTGCCTACTGCAAAGTCTTTCTCTTGGGTCTAAGTGTAATACAATCATAATTTGAAAATGTAAATTAAATGATTTCAACTGTTTTCCAGTATTGGAAAAAATAATGCTTCCTCTGATAGAAGGTAAAATAACATATTTATTAAGTATTACCATGTGCCCTTTTAATAAACAGTACCTTATTTTTCAACTACTTACTCCTCAGCTCAATACTAAGGAAGTATGACTTGGTTATTAATCATGCAAGGTCATCATAGTGGGATAGTGGTATGAATGGTAGATAGAAAGATAAAATGGGCACATTTAGAGGATGTACATTTTCTTATGTAGAAAGGGATATAGAAAAAAGATGAGAGATAACACAGAGCCCCTCCAGATGGGGCAGCAGTTTCCCATGGAGATTTTAGCTGTGGTTGATGCCACTGGTACAAAGTGAGGATTCCTCCAGCATGAAAACTTTTACTTATGTTCTGTGCCTGTTTGCCCACCAGGTGGAGATGACAGGTGGAAAACAACTCAAAGAAATTCCTAAGTGCATTTTGCAAAACTAGGTAATGTGTTTCCCAAGAGCATCTATCAATACAGTGCACTGAAGAAAATAGAGCTGCTACCATATTACACACTTGGGCATCCTCAATGGCAAAATTGAAGGGGCTAGGGGCTGAAGGTTGAATCAATCTCCAATGGCCAATGATTTATCAATCAGGCCTGTATAATTAAACACTCATAAAAACCCCAAAGGAGGATGTTTGGAGAGTTTCCACATTGGTGACCCAAACTGATTCCATGTGCCACCATGCCAGGCCCTAAACTTCATGAAGACAGAAGCTCTTCATCTGGCTGTTGCATTGTACTCTTTAACATCTTTTGTAATAAACCAGTAATATAGTGAATAACCTGGTTTCCTGAGTTCTGTGAGCAGCTCTCGCAAATTAATTATACCCAAGGAGGGTACCTGGGAACCTTCAATCTATAGCCTGTTTGTAAGAAGTACAGGTAACAACCTCAACTTGCTCTTGGCATCTGAAGTGGAGGGAAGTGGGACTGAGCCCTTAACCTATGGAATCTGATGCTACCTCTGGGTAGATAGAGCCAGTATTGAGTTGAATTGTAAGACGGCCAGCTGATGTCTGATAATTGCTTGGTGGTGTGGGAAAACCCCCTCTTCTCACATCAGAATTGGGTACCAGAATCTTTACCAGGTAAGCTCACAGTGTGAAAACTCACCCTGCCACACACTTGAAACACAAGCACTTTTCACTATGTGTACTGAGGGATAGAAAGCTATAGAAAATAAAAAGAGTTGAGTATGTATGTATAATATGCATGTAAATATACTATGTTAAGTATGTGTGCATATCGATTTTAGATGGGCAAAGTTTATCATTTCAAATTCCAGAACTAGAGCCATTTTTCCTGGATCTCAAATCACCATTCTGAAACCACAGCCACCCGCTCCTGAAAATCCATACTATCTATGAAAAACAGATAACTATTTTACTCTGAGGTCAAATATCAAACTAAAAATGTTAAGACCCCAAAGGGCTCAAATTGTCAGTGAAATTAGTCATTCTTTAAAAATATACTGTATTTTTCTCTGTTTTCTCCTAGTGACTTCCAAAGTAGCAAGTTGACATCCAAAAGCCATTTTAAAAGGAATAGTCAATAGCTTTTCATTATAAAAAATATTCTAACACAGAATAAGACCTATTTAAAGCACTTTTAAAAACCAAAGCCTCCTTGTCTTATAATAGTACCTGTATTATAGAAAACATCACTAATGAGAAGACAGGGAATTTAAAACTTACAGGCATTCTTAAAAATACTCTGAACTTGCAAACTTTAATTCACACTTTAGATATTCTTAATTAGAAGAAAGCAAAAACATTAAGGTTTGTGCTTTTGCTAAGGACGAGGCACTTCTGAGCCCTGGTTATATTTGAATGTTTATCCTTTCCTCTAATCACAGTAGCATAACACCCCCCTTCTAAGCAGAAATTTATGATTGTTTTAAAGTTGCAAGCAGCAATATTTAAATGCAAAAAAAATTTTGAGGACCACGTGTATGACTTTAACATATCTGTGAATTTATGTAACAAGAAACATTTCAGATACCTTGTTGGTTCAATACCTCAGGTATGTTTAATTCATTATAAAATTTTTTTTCATCAAAAGGTTTTGGTGTTTAGAACTTTGGTTGTCTGGCCATCTCATTCTGCTCTAATTTACAGCATAAATTTTGGGCAAGTCATATAAATTCTTTGGGGCTTAATAATCTCATCTGTCAACCTCTTTTTAGTATACATAAATATCTTTATACCTATGTATCTTTCTGTGGAGAGAATTCACAACTTTCAATGACTTAAAGTATGTGATACAAAAGGAAAAAAATTTCTTTAAATTACTGAGTTAACTAATTTTTAAGGCCTTATATTAAATGCTATTCATGTCTGCCCAGATTCCCTTTACTGGTCAGTCCACTCGTCTCAGCTGTTTTAAGTGTCCATGGATAGAAATCACAGATGCCCTCTTCTCTAAAGGAAAACTTTTGGGGAAATGGTAGCCACCTTGCCTGGGAGACTATGCACACCACCACCCCAAATCCCCACCCCAGGACAGGGCAGTCCTCAACAAATGACTAATTGGCATGTGGTCCTTGCCTCAAGTTGGAATCAATTCTGGGGTGCAATTTGAGCTCCAGAGCTTCCCTGTGGGATCAGATTGAAGTGCGTATCTAGCAGACAACTCATTCTTGAGTAGCTCCCTCTCTACCCTCCTCCCGCCCCTAGCCTTATCTTGTTTCCCTCTCCTCCTCAGACCATTCACCCAAAATCACTTGAACAGGAATCTCTGTCTCAGGCTCTGTTCCCAGGGAAATAGATTAAGACAGGCATCTTTGAGTTCTCACATTTTATGAGTCTAGGAGGTAGTTTTAGGATCAGACTCTAAGGATGGGTTTCTGTAGTTAGTTCATTCATTCTGGATTATTCTGGAGGTGGATAACAGTGAGGATGCTATCACTGATGGTAAGTGGAATTTGATAGTCCCTGGCATGCTGCAGTTGAATAGTCGCTAACACTTTATTTAGTTCACCATGGTGAACTGGAATGGGATATAGATGAAAAGGGATCTACTACCTGATGTAACGCCTAGTGGGATTGAGCAACGCGGGGAAATAACTATAAGGACTGATGTTGAGTGGTTCTTGCTATGTGCCATTAATTTGTTTAAGAGAGATGACAAAGCGCATATCTATTTATCAACAATGTAAAGCAAAGAGTTAGGGTAGGAGGGCCTCTTTGGCAACATTCAAGGAGACCCTTATTTCCTGCGGCCAGAGGACACGCCATGTTGAAGACAAGGCTCAGGACCTAATTGTTAAGAGTAGCAGAATTTCAGAGAAGATTGAATTCTCAACCCTGGCAAGTGTCTTACATTAAAGTCAGTGACCTGTTAAGAGAGTGACCTTGAGTCTTGGGAAGAGGTGTGTGGGTAAATGCACATGAGAGCCTTTGAGAACCTTGAACTCCTGCATTCCCTTCAATGCTCTGCACCTGCGGAATTGCCCTACTCCCCTTGTTGGAAGATCACAGTCTATTTGCTTAAGGACTATGCAGAAGCTTCAAATAAGGTGGGTGCCTAACATAATAATCCCCACCCTCCTCAGAATCTTCCCTAGACTTATACTGGCCAGCGGAAAATCAAATCTTAGCAAATCCTGACTGGGGAGATGCTGGGTAAGGTAAAGAGAGGAGAGGAGTTATGTGTCAAAATTGCTGCAGCTCCTGGCCTACATTCATCAGTAGAAACCAGGACAGTAAGCCTGAGAATCCTGAGGATGCTGAATCAAGAGGGGAGGAATATAAGTCTGGACAAGGGACAGTTTGGTGATATGGGAGCACTTCCCTGTGATACATAATTTAAACCCTTGGCAATAGTGCTGAGTGATTCTAATACATTTCTGGAATGACTCTTGGACATTTGGAAAGGGTGATGGCCGACACTGAGTGATGTAGAGACGCCAGAGCTGCTGTGGCAAACTGTTGAGAAGAAACCAAAAGGCTTATAGAGGTGGGAATACTTGCCAGGTTCTAATATTTTTTTTAAAAATGGAAAAGCCAACAACGGTCCATGTCCTTTGGGAGGGCCCACATCAGAAGCAGGATCAGAAGCAGTTTGTGTTGACAGGGGATAGACGACAGTATACATACATGGTCAAGGCTATGTTAATTCTTCCGCTCTCCATCACAATATAGGTTAATATAGGTTAATAACCACAATATAGTGGCTTGGAGTGACTTCCACTTTAACACTTTGGTTTCTGGACCCATGCATTCTACCTATTGGTGACGCCTTTGACTGAATATATAAACTGTCTTCTGAGGAGTGTGCATCATCCTGACATAGCATCATTCCCAAGCTGGTACCTCAGCTGTACCTTCAAGAAACCATTCTGTTGTTTTATACTGAGTCAGAAAGTGAGAGATCCCTAAAACTTTCATGGATATGGGAGGCCCTGAATCTTTCTGTAGTTTATCTCCCACCTCTGGAGCACATATATTAAGATACAAGTTATCCACTTGCCTCGTGTTTACCAGGTCCAATTAACATATCATCAATATAGTGGACACAGGGAACTCTACTAAATTCTGTAATGACCTATATGGGAAAAGACTCTAAAAAAGAGTGGATATATGTATATGTATAACTGATTCACTTTGCTGTACAGCAGAAACTAACACAACATTGTAAATCAACTATACTCCAATAAAAATTTAAGAAAATTTTAAAAAGGGAGACACGTAGCATGAAGCCCATGCATTGACCCCCCAGTGTCAGCCAATGACTGACTAGCTTGAAAGTAGCAAAAGGGCCACTTTTGCCTTAATGTGGGAACAACACTGTAGCACAACTTGGACTCCAGACAATCTCTCTAGGATCAGGGTAAAGGTAGTCTCCAGTGGAGACTATATCCTTGCTTAGTGTTTTTTTTCCCCTATCAATTCTGCTTCCTTCACTCATCTTTTTCTGAGATCACTCCCTGAAAAAGCAGAATAGAAATCCCTGTCTCAGGCTCTCCTTCCAGGGCAATGAACCTGTGTTAGTTATTGTCTAGTTCTAGCATTCTATGAGTCTCTGATTATATGTGGAGTAAAAGTAGTTAGGATTAGTTTACAGGTAGCTAAAGGGCAGGGAAGACCAGGGGAGACAAGAGCAGCAAACCAGTGCTGTTCAGCAGATAGCTTGATCAGGGTCTAGTATGGCAGCCATTTGAGGGGAATGGCAAGTGTGTAAATGGGAAGCTGCAAAATTGCTTTGATTGAACAGCTTCTGTGTGCCAGAGATACAGAGGAAGAGTGGGTGAGTGATCACTGGTGGTCACAGTCTAGATCACTGCATCTCAAGCTTTAATGGTCAAACAAGTTGCTCAGGGATTTTTTTAGATGCATATTCTGACTCTGTATTTCCAAGAAGTTCCCAGGTGACATCCTGCCTGTTGATGCACAGACTACAGTTTGAGTAGTAAGGCTCTAGACCAGAGTGCACAAGAGAAATATTAAGACATATGTGTGATTTAAATTTTTTCTAGCAGCCACATTAAACAAAGTAAAAAAATGCATAGAGTTAATTTTATAATATAGTTCAATTGACCCACTATACCCAAAATACTATCATTTCAACATACAATCAATATAAAAATTATAAATTAGATATATTATATATTTTTGTACTGTCTTCAAAATCCAGTATATATTTTATACTTGAGGAACATCTTAATTCATATCTAAATTTTTATCAGAAATATATATGTGTTTGTATTTCATAACGTTTACAGTTGAAAGTAGATTCATGCACTCAAGTTATTCTAAACATACTTAAAATTTCCCAATAGGTGAATCCAGTATTAGCTTTTAAATGTAAATTAATTAAAACTGAATGAATTTGTAAAAATCAGTTTCTCACTTGCACTAATCACATTTCAAATGCTCAAGAGTCACATGAGGCCATGGGTTACCATATTAAATGGAGTAGCTGTAAGTCATGTGAGAAAGACAAGAAGAATGCTGATTGAAATGAGGAAAAAGGAGCCTGGGAAGTGGGCTTGAAGAGATTAAACACAGAGGGTTGAAGGGAGTAAATCTAAGAAGAGAAGATTTCTTATGGAGTAAATGACAGTGTCTGAGTGAATAATGGAAAAAGCGCCTGTCTTTGACCATTTGTGGCTAGAATTATTTTAACTTGTTCTGATAATTCAAAGCACCAATATCTGGTTTTCTGCTGCAGCAACCTGGACCCAAGCACTTGCCATCTTGGATTTTACTTAACGAAGTATTAGATGTAGAATATTTCAGTGATTAAAAAACCATGATCCTTGGTGAAGGGGTACCACACCTGGGACCTGCACCATTCTCCACCAGTCTTCTTAGAGATAGGTGTATTTGGACTCCTGGCTCTGGCTACAAAGATAAAAAGGCTTGTCGTTTGAGAGGGGTGCCCCCTGTGACCACTACCAACAAGTTTCCTGACTTGGCTGGGATAATTTGCCTAATTCTTTGATTAGGTTCCCTAACAACCCATCTGTTCATTCCATGGGCCCCCAGTGTGGATCTCATTCTCCTGGACAAGCCTACCTCCCTCTCTTCCTGCCTCTTTCTCGCATCTTGATGAGGACACAGTCCTAACCAGCTCTCTGGCTCATCCTCTTCAGCTCAGACTCCTGGGGCCAGTTTGAACTGCCTAATCTGATTAGCTGTCCCCTCTGAATTGCTGACCCAGTGTGGTGTTTATTTGCTGAGCTAGTGAAGGTTTGCTGCCCCCTTCTGGTGTGAAAGCTCACTAAATACTATTTGTTTAATGAATTCTGGAAATGCATTATAATTGCATGTGTTGTCAAATGCAGTGTATAATAAAAAGCTGCATAATTAAAAAAAATTAACTACTGTTTATTGAGCATCTTCTGTGTGCTAGAGATATTAGGCACTAGAGATACAGCAGTGAACGAGACAGACATAAATCTGTGCCCTCGTGGAACAGACAGACAAGAAATATATCAACAAGTAAAATCTGTGGGAAATCAGGAATTATAAAAAATATATATATTAAATAAAGCTGAGAAGGGAAATAGTGAATGAGGGAAGGCATTAACATTTCAGATAGGGCCAGGGAAGTTCTCCCTGAAACCTAAAGGACATGAGGGAAAAGAGAGCAATAAACACTGAGGCCAGAGGCTGCTTGGTATGTTTGAGGAACATTAAGGAGGCCAGTGTGGCTGAAGCATTGGAGCAAAGTTACTGTGGGGGAGAAGTAGGACATAGGTTAGAGAGGTAAGTGTGGAAGGGCAGGTGGTAGCAGATTACACGGGACCTTGTAGGTAATTATACACACACACACACACACACACACACACACACACACAGGTACATATATCCACAAACACACACATATACATATACAGTTGAACTTTGAACAACGGTTTGAACTGTGCATGCATACTTTTACACAATTTTTCTTTTCCTGTTTCTTTTTTTTTCTCCCGGATTTTTTCAATAATAAATACTACAGTACTATACGATCTATGGTTGGTTGAGTCCACAGATGCAGAACTGTGTATATGGAGGATCAACTCTAAGTTACACATGGATTTTCTTGACTGTAGGGAGGGTTGGTACCCCTAAACCCTGGGTTGTTCAAGGGTCAACTGTATAGGTACATACATATTTACATATATACATATATATTACTCTGAAACAGATTGGAAGCTAATGGAGAGTTTTGAATAGAGGGAAAATACGACTTGACATATTTCAATAGATCACTGAGGATTATATGATGAATAGACAGAAGGGGTGGCAAGAGACAAGGCATGAGACTTGTTAGGAGGCAAGGAATAACAACAACTTGGACGAGCATGGCAGAGGGAGGTCGTGAGATATGGTCAGGTTCTGGGTATATCTGGAAAGCAGAAAATTTGCCAATGGAATGAATGAGTTGTGTGAAAGAGAAGTCTCTAGGGTAACTGGATGACTGAGGAAACAGACAGCTGGAGTTGGCATTTACTGAAATGGAGAAGTCTGGGGGAAGAGCAGATTGGAGGAATAAAGGTAGAGAGGAGAATAAGAATTGTTATTTGAAAATGTTTGAGATGCCTACTGGGCATATACCAAACTGGAAATCAGAGGAGAAATCTAGGGTAATGATAAAATCTTTGGAGATATAGCCTATAGATGGTATTTAGAGCCATAACATTAGATGAGATCAAATTAAGAACATTAATTCAATGCGTTGGAAGTTGTTGATAAAACTGAATTATCACTTGTAATGTGAACATGGTTCTGACTTCAGTGGTGCAGCTTTGAGATTTAAGTGCCCTCATTAGTAAACTGGAGAGGATACCTCTTATCTTACAGGGTTATTGTAAAGAGTCAGTGTAAATGATGAAACGGCACAAATATTAGTTATTTTAGTACAGCAGTGTCCACGTTCACAGAATTTTAGAGCTTTAAGTTTCCTTATGGATGTCTAGTCTAAGAACAACTCCCTGAAAATGGGTACAAAGGAACTGAGGCCCAGAGCAGCAGGGTTAGGATGGGAACGAAATATCCCCTCCATTATGCTCTTCCCACTATTTCAGGTTGTTCAGTGTAGCCTTTGGAAGAACTGGTTTATGCGGTTACTTTTTGTTTTGTCTTCTTAACTTCTTTTTATTTATCTTTTCTAGTATATCTATTTTCCCAACAGAATTTAAAGGAACTTTTAATAAACAGCTTGTTTTCTTTTATTCCAGGTAGATGTAGCTTTAAAGTCAGTATCTAGTATCTGATAAATATTGGTTACAACTGCCAGATTTACACTGCCAAATAAGGGGAAGGCTCCCAGTTAAATACTCTGAACAAATGTAACATGTATCTCTGTCCCTATGTATGCTCAAAGCATGACAAGTTTATTATGGACAATGAATGTCCTTGCACCTCTTTGAGGCTATCTTTAAGAAGGGGATAAATAAAAACAGATTTACTGTTACTTTCACTTTCCACTCTACGTCCACTGATGGAAACGGATAGCAATCATTCAATTAATTCTCTTGGATTATTTCTGCAACATTTGTTTTAGACATCACTCCTCATCATCTTTTGTTCCCACCAGTCACTGCTCCTTTTTGTGCTTAAGAATATTTCATACTTCATATCTTTTGCTTCATGTTGAGGTTTAATGATCCTTTCTTCTTTACTGTCCCTGTGATATATTATTGTTATTAGAATAGAAGGGTAGGGTTGAAGAGATTTTTTTGAACCAAGTCTAAGATTTCTAAAACTTGTAGTTTTCTTTTTTTTAAATCAGAATTTATGATTAAAAATCTGGCTAGGAGTCTTGAGAGAGATGTATTTATGAAACAGGTACGGATTTGAGGTGAATAACATTTTTGTTTGGGTAGGATATTAAAAAAACACCTTTAAGTTTGAAAAATTCTTGGATTCTGCATGAAATAGTTAACTAAAATGGGCCTTCCAATTTCAACAATTTTAGAGGACTGACAAAACAAGATGAGCAATTTCCTATGAAACTAAGCCACTGACTGAAACCTGAAGAGGCCTATAATATTCTTTTTAAAAAATAAATATAAAAAACAGAATTATCCTCAAGGGTTACTGGATAAATGCTTGATGGTCCTCTGAATACATTAAGGAGGTATTATAGTTGGAGCTTGTCAAAAAGCTAATTCAGATGAATGCTGTGAAATAGGATCTGGTTACCTGGTAAGAACCCTTTCTCTTTCAAAGATCTTGGCAACACTTCCTAGTAGTGATTCTATTTGCATCAGTAAGATGTTTCCACTGGAAGAGCACTGTAGCATCATCCTTGAGTTGTGTACCATTGATTGCTTTATAGATAAGAATCTCTTATAGTGTGATACTATTGATTCGACAGTAATTAAGCACTCTTTGGATGAGGTATAAGACAGACTGACTTCTTTAGGAAAATGACTCAGTAGTGAACGGTTTTAGAAAGAGATTTCACTCTATTTGCATTTGACAGGTGTAAAATTTAGTTGCCAAAATTTCTTGATGAAATGAAAGTAGACTGTTAGCACAACGTAAGCCAGGACACATCTTCTAATCAAGGTCTGGAATCTGGTTTAGGCATCTCCTCTGGCCTTCAGAGAAGGATGAACCCTTCCACAGTTGATAAGAATTGATTCTGTTTCCACAGTCCTTCAGGTAACCCATTTCAACGTGTAACAATATATGCTCTGAATTTATCCCATTATGCTCTAAAGCCTTCTTCTGAGTTCTGGTCTCTGAAAAAGGACCAGCTGGTCATCATTTACTTTTTATTTATTGATGTTAAAAATCTTTATTGCCATCTCTTTTCTCAGCTGATCAATCCAAATTTATGTAACCTTTTCACATAGGGCTTGATTTTCTCACCCCTGGACTCATCCTAATGATCTCCCTAAAATTCTCTCCAGATTCTTCCTGCCCTTGGATGTAATAACTTAATGAGGTTGTCCTGATACTACAGGAACTCTGGCTCTTTAGTCCCCAAGCCTCAGCCTGCCCATTATCCTACAGTCTCCCACTGCTCACCTTCCTAATACTGTTGTTCTTAGATCTCTGTTCTCACCTGTGCCTGGAGAGCAATGCACATAACCATCCCCAGCAGGGCTGCCTTATGAGTAGAGGTAGAGATATGATTCCAGGGTTAACAAGAAGGCCTTCCATTGCCTATTTACCCCCTGGAGTCTGCTCTTTCTTTCATAGGAGGTAAGGCCCTAAGTTCAGTTATATAATATTTTTAATGAACTATACTTCAAGAGAGAAAAGACAGTGACAACTTTATTTGTATAAAATTATAAAAACCTAATATAAGACCCAGAGATCATGCTACATAATGATTGGAGGGGGAGGGAGCATGAATATCCTGGTGGAGTACAATAGGGCTAGGACAAAAGTCAAATGCGACTCTGCTTATTCCATTCCATTACCACTTTTGATTAGACTTGGTTATGGTCCTTGGAAGTACTGGGTAGTAAAGGGATGCCTTCTTGAGTTCTCAATAAGAGTTGAACTATCCATTGCTTAGGTCTAGCTCTCAGTATATTACTTCTTGATCTATCTTAAGCTCACTAATTCTTTCCTTGGCCATGTCATATACTAGTGAGCCTGTCAAAGGCAGTCATCATTTCTGTTCTTAATTATTCCTTTGTGTTTTTAATTTCTAGCGTTTCCTTTTGATTTTGTCTTAGCGTTTCCATCTCTCTGCTTATATTACCCATCTGTTCTTGCATATTATCTACTCTTTCCATTAGCACCTTTAACATATTAATCATAGTTATTTTAAATTATCTTTTTGATAATTCCAACATCTGCGTCATAAGAGAGTTTGATTTTTGTGATTGCTGTTTCTTCAGATTGAGCTTTTTCCTTGCATTTTGTCATGCCATGTAAGTTTTTTGTTGAAAGCCAGATGTGTTTGTATAGGGAATAGGAAATGACATCCTTTAATGTGAAGATTTGTGATAAGCTGGCTAGGAACTGAACTGTGTTTAATGTTTCCTGTAGCTGCAGGTGCCAGCGTCTTGAAATTCCTCTAGTGTCCTTGTTTTGTCTCCTTTTGACTTTGGGTTTCCCTCAGCACTCCTCCTCAGAGAGAGTCTGTGTCTTGCAGTTCTTTGAGTTATAATCCACTGTAGTTATATTGGAGCTCTCTTGGTGTGCTGGTAAAATGTAGCATTCTATAATAT
This sequence comes from Balaenoptera acutorostrata, assembly GCF_949987535.1. NCBI lineage: Eukaryota > Metazoa > Chordata > Mammalia > Artiodactyla > Balaenopteridae > Balaenoptera > Balaenoptera acutorostrata. The sequence continues at coordinate 54,054,140 of NC_080065.1, read as the reverse complement.
GATTAGTGGACCTGTGTCTCAGGTCTGTGATCTTCATAATTACTTTCCCATGGTATAGCTTTTATCTTCCTCCTTAGGTAAGAAAGAATAGAGTAGGCAAGGGGGTGAGGAATGTCCTTCTCCCAGCTTGCATTAGGCTCTGGTAAACTCTTTTCCCTTACTGAGTAGGCCTTTGTTGTGAGAACCCTTTGGGCCTAATTCACATTGATTAATCTTTCTCAGATCTTTACTGTGAGAACACAGTGGAATTCCTGGAGGTAAATTCATGCAAGTCTGCGTCTGCTCCAGAGTGGTGACCTCCAGAAGTTTCTCATTCTCATGCTAGTCCATATTCAGCCTCCAGCAAGTCATCAAAATCACCACTTAAGTGTTTCTATCAATTTATGGATCTAGCAGCTTTAGTCCAGGTAAGCACATTTTGACTGTGACTCTCTGGACTCTTTCTCTCTAGATTTTGGGGTGTTGGTTTGCCCTGTAACCTCTGCTCTCTGACAGGGGTCCAAGAAAAGTCACTGATTTTCAGTTTACTCAACTGTTTCTTGTTGTAAAGATGGAAGTGATGACTTCCAAGCTCTTTGTATATCAGAGCTGAAACTAGAAGTCTTCTCTATGCAAATTTCATTTTATGTTATTTCTCCCAGTGCATTCCTCTTAAGCAACATGACAATGTGTTTTGTTTTTTTTTTTTAATTGAAGTGACTGTAGTTATATTCACATTTGTACATAAATCAGGTCTGACATTACAGGAGCTGAAATACTAAAACAAGATGACTTTAAAAGATAGAGCATTAGAATGGATTCTAAATTCTACTGATGGGACCCTGAGGATAAAGGAATCTTCTTTCCCACTAAAACCACTCCTCCCCCATGAAATATGTTCAGGTTACCTTGATATGGGGCTCAAGCTGATATAACCTAAACATTTAAAAACAAACTATTTTTGGTTACCTGAAATGTCTCATTTTTTCAACTCTAATTCTTTGAGATCAAAGTAAACCTTTATTTACTGTTTTGTTCTACCACATGTTCAATAAACTTGCAAATATTCTACACATCCTTTAAAGGTCAGATCGTATACCACATTCTATACTAAGCCTCCTCTGATTACCTCAAGTGGAAGTGACTTCTCTCTGTTTTTCTTTAACTATTACAATGGTGTACTGGAGACAATTCATCTGGCTCATAAGAGCTGAATGTGAACATGCATCTCTTACCAATTCCACACTCAGCGACTTCACATTCTGAACTCAGCTGTGTGGAGCACTTACATCATTGAAATTGGCAAACACTATAAATCAGAGCTCTTAAAAATTTCCCTGCAGATCCAGTTAAACATTTACCATCACACTACTCTTGTGTGTGTGTGTTTGTGTGTCTGTTTGTAGATAGATAGGTAGGTAGGTAGATAGATAGATAGATACTGAGAGACAGAGGGACAGTGAGCAGAGAGAGACAGACAGACAGACAGACAGACATAACAGCTGTTTCTGTACATATGTCTTACTCTAGTCTGTAGTTTCTTAAGTGTAGATGTAGTTGGCAGGTATTATTTTTATTCCTGAGTATCCATTTTCTCTTTTTAATTGGGGAATCAATGGTCTCCTATTTAATTCTTGGTCATTTGGGTGGGATTTAGTTTTGTCTTTGTTCCAGGAGCAGACATGAACTTGACAATTCAGTATATTGGTTCTCTTTGGCCACAGTTATTGATTCAAGGATAGTCACATGACATAAACTGAATAAATCAAAGTCCACCAACCCTGAGACTTTAGTTGGAACTACTAGAAAAGCACTCTCTTTTCACAGAGCTCCTAAGTTGATAGACATTAAGTTTGGAGCTTCTGGTGGCTATTTAGCTAATTCAGTGGTAGAAACTGTCTAAGAATAAAGTTAACACAGAGAAATGAAGAACACCATGAGATGAAGAGAGAAGATTCCTGATAATAATGAGCTAGAGCTATACTGAAGTTGCATGAGCCAAGAGTTTTTTTTTTTTTTTTAATTTTGACTAGTTTGAATTGGGTTTCTTTCAGTGACAATCAAGAGACCCCTGACTAAAACAGTAAGTAAAATATGTTATCTTTAAAAATCATTCTAGCACCACATCTATATAACGCCCTGTCTATAAAGAGGCTCAATAATTATTTATTGAATGAAAAAAGAAATCTTATGTAAAATACAAATGCAAAGCTTGCTGTCAATGTGAGTGGTTTGCTCATATCAGATTGCATCCATTTTGAAAGATGAAGAAATTGTGTCGTACTACTTGACCTTTACTCCCTCTTTGATGTTTGACTTTTGTTTATTATTTGAAGAAATAATTTCTTCTGATAAGTAAGCCATAGTAAGTACTTCTGTCTTCAGCTCTTCAAGGTTAAGGTTTTCACTCTTTAAAACATAAAATGAAATATAAAAATCCTTATCACTCAATAAATGAGCTACTTGGAAATGATTTTTTAGGCCTAAAAGAGACTATTAATCTAATAATAAAAGGAACTGCAAGAAAGTACAACTTTTTAAAAGCTGACATACTATAAATGCTCAAAACATAGAAAAAATTTTAAAAATTTTTATTAACTGACTAAAAATCTCTATAATTCTTTTTTCTGTTTGTGTATTATTTGATTATCATATGACAACAATTTTGTGATACCATTTTCTACAGAGAAAATGGAAAGATAATCATTCTTTCTTCTAGTATGAGTCTCCTTTTTGATGTCATCCTCAATAGAACTTTCCTTGATTAAACCAAACAAAACACATGCCTTTTGTTTGTTGGTTAGTTGGTTGGTATTGTACTCTGATGTGCCCTATTGTTTTGTTTTGTTTCTTTTTTTTGGCTAAACATGCTTGACTTTTAAACAGTTGAGGAAGAGTTTTCATGCTTGATCCCTAAGTGCTCAGCTCAGGGGTATGCAGAAGTCCTTTCTCTTTCCTCAATAGCTAATGGAAATTCATTATTTAAAAACTGGAAGTGGAAATGCATTTATTGTATTTTTAGGAGTTTGAACAGTGGGTATGCTGAGAGCAGTTTTCTCTTCATTACTTCACATTATGTGGATTCAGCCTGCCTTCTTTATACTTTCAGGTGTAAAGAGCTTTCTCCTTATCATTTCATTTTCCCTTTTCAGTGATCAATTGCTTTTCAGAAAATTACAGAAGACTCCAAAGAAAGACACTCCATCCAGAGCTCGTCTACAAACTGTAATTCAAGTTCATTTAAGTGCCCAGAGTACCACTTCCAAGGATAGCCATGGAAACTGAGCCAGATAGTGGACTCGACATTACATTTTATGTAATTCAATATTTTACTCCATGGTTAAATCAAGGGACAATGGAGGAGAATAACCCTGCTGTATTAATTCTTATTTTAAAACAGGTGGAGGCCTGCACAGAGAAGGGTATACATATACCAACATCACTTATGCTCTGGTATTTGTGCCTTTAATTGATCTGAAAGCTAGGTGTCAAAATATGCTTCAAAACCTAAATGGAACGAGTGAAAAGCACTGCCATATGGGCAGTAATGTACTGACTATACTGAAGCAATGACTTAAGGTTATGTCAGAAATTTTAACCTAAAGTTCTTAATAGCTTACTTTGTTTTCCCACTTCTACTTGTTAGCATTTAACTCTTAACTAATGACCCTCTACTTTCTTGCACATAAAATGGAATGAGATAGTGCTGAATTAAAATTTAACTTGAGGTAAGGTCCCTAAATTTCAGTAAAATGACTTTTTTGAATCTCAAAGCTGTGTGATCATGCAGTGGTAGGGAGGGGTCAGAACTGTCAAGGCCCCAAGACTAGAAGTAAAGTCTTTGCTAACAGTGAAGTCCCTGGGGAAGACAAGGAGAAACAAAGTGTTGATACTGCTGCCTGTGTTCTCGTCCTTACTGGGAATGCTGTTTTATATATATATATAAATACCAACATTACATAAGCTCTGGTATTCATCAGAGAAAGCCACAGTGGCAACTGGTTTGGAGATGTGTCATGGAAGGCCTCAAGATTTACTGGGAGAGTGAGTTTTACTTCTTGGTGGCTGCTTCTGTGGGTAACAGAGATGATTACTGAGATGAAATTTAAAGGCAAAGATAAAGAAGCCTGACCTCCCTTCCCTTTGTGAACTACAGGCTGCCATCAGATTCTGCCTCCATCTCCAGTTCCATATTGTATTTTATTTTCTCTTATCTCAAACCACTGGTTAATTAGACACATCTTTAGTGGCCACTACATTTGGGTGTTGTGTCAGACACCTTGTAGGATAAATATATGGCCACATAAAATACAGTTCCTGCTTTCAAGATGAGCCAAGTGTTCTCTCAAATGACAGAGAATGGGAAGTACCAGTTATGAGGCACCAGCCAAAGGCTATGCCAGTCTAGGGGAGGGAGGGAGTGCATTCAACTGCAGGATCAAGGTCTTGAAGAAAAGGTAGAATTTTTCATGGCAACTGGATGTTAGATTGGATTTTCCTGTTCTCTTTGAATTTCAGCTAAAGCCCCCCTAGGTAGAAAATAGACACAAAATACCTAAACAGAGTGCTAAGTGCTAAGGAGCTACTAGGCTTCATCTATGAATCACCAAGAGTTAGCCAAACTAGAGCTGAGACTCATCACCTCCACCCCATCAAGTGATGAGTGATGCTGTGGAATTTCCCTTTTCCTCACTGAGAGTAAGGGAAAGGAGGGTGTTATGGTCTGAAATGCCTTCCTTCAAAATTCATATATTGAAGCCCTAACCCCCAATGTGACTGTATTTGGGGATAGGACCCTTACGGAGTAATTAAAGTTAAATGAGGTAATAAAAGTGGGAGCTTAATCCAATAGGAGTGGTGTCCTTATAAGAAGAGAAATAGATACCAGGGATGTGTGGGCACAGAGGAAATACTATATGAGCACACAGTGAAAAGATAGTCATCTGCAAGCCAAGGAGAGAGGCCTTAGGAGAAACCGACCCTGGAGCACCTTGATTTTGGACATCCAGCCTCTAGAACCATGAAAAAATAAACTTCTGATGTTTAAGCCACCAGTTCTATGTATAATGTTATGGCATTCACAGCAAACTAGTATAGAGGGTTTTCCAGTCACGAGCAGTCCCAGGACAACACAAACAGATGGAAAGATATACCGTGTTCTTGGGTTAGAAGAATCAATATTGTTAAAATGACTATACTACCCAAGGCAATCAACAGATTCAATGCAATCCCTATCAAATTACCGACGGCATTTTCACAGAACTAGAACAAAATATTTCACAGTTTGTATGGAAACACAAAAGACCCCGAATACCCAAAGCAATCTTGAGAAAGAAAAATGGAGCTGGAGGAATCAGGCTTCCTGACTTCAGACTATACTACAAAGCTACAGTAACCAAAAGAATATGGTACTGGCAAAAAAACAGACACATAGATCAATGGAACAGGATAGAAAACCCAGAAATAAACCCACACACCTATGGTCAATTAATCTACAACAAGGAGGCAAGAATATACAATGGAGAAAAGAGAATCTCTTCAAAAGGTAGTGCTGGGAAAACTGGACAGCTACATGTAAAAGAATGAAATTAGAACATTCTCTAACAGCATATACAAAATAAACTTGAAATGGATTAAAGACCTAGATGTAACACCAGATACTATAAAACTCCTAGAGGAAAACATAGGGAGAACACTCTTTGACATAAATCACAGCAATATCTTTTTGGATCCACCTCCTAGAGTAATGGAAATAAAAACAAAAATAAACAAATGGGACCTAATTAAACTTAAGTTTTTGCACAGCAAAGGAAAACATAAACAAAATGAAAAGATAACCTACAAAATGGGAGAAAATATTTGCAAACCATGTGACTGACAAGGGATTAATTTCCAAAATATACAAACAGCTCATACAGCTCAATATCAAAAAAACAAACAACCCAATCAAAAAATGGGCCAAAGATCTAAATAGACATTTCTCCAAAGAAGACATACAGATGGACAACAGGCACATGAAAAAATGATCAACATCACTAATTATAAGAGAAATGCACATCAAAACTACAATGAGGTATCACCTCACACCATCAGAATGGCCATTATTAAGAAGTCTACAAATAATAAATTTTGGAGAGGCTATGGAGAAAAGGGAACCCTCCTATACTGTTGGTGGGAATGTAAATTGGTGCAGCCACTATGGTGAACAGTATGGATATTCCTTAAAAAACTAAAAACAGAGTTGCCATATGATCCTGCAATCCCACCCCTGGGCATATATCTGGAGAAAACTATAATTAGCAAAGATACATGCACCCCAGTGTTCATTGCAGCACTATTTACAATAGCCAGGTCATGGAAGCAACCTAAATGTCCATCTACAGAGGAATGGATAAAGAAGATATGGTACATATATACAATGGAATATTACTCAGCCATAAAAACAAATGAATAATGTCGTTTGCAGTAACATGGATGGCCCTAGAGATTATCATATTAAGTAAAGTGAGACAGAGACAGACAAATATCATATAATATCACTTATATATGGAATCTAAAAAAAAAAAGATACAAGTGAACTTATTTACAAAACAGAAATAGACTCACAGACATAAAAAACAAACTTCTGGTTACCAAAGGGGATGGGGGAAGGGTGGGGGAGAGATAAATTAGGAGTTTGGGATTAACATATATATACTACTATATATATATAATAGGTAAACAACAAGTACCTACTGTATAGCACATGGAACTATACTCAATATCTTGTAATATTCCTTAATGGAAAAGAATCTGATAAAGAATATATATATACAGTATATGTATAACTGAATCACTTTGCTATACACTTGAAACTAACACAACGTTGTAAATTAACTATAATTAAAAAAAAAAAAGAAAGAGCAGTCCTAGGAAAACTTCCTCTAGGGATTGGGAATGACTATAAGAAGGTAATATTGACATCTCATCCCCCAAAATTTGTAAGTGTACATGAAATTAGGGACAGTGTGAAGCTGGTTGTGTTTTGATTGATATTTTTAATGCCTAAAGTTGAACTGTCTATAAAATGAGGTTATACTTGAGATGTCATTAGGGAGCATGGAACGTAAATCTCAAAGATCATGTTTGAAAGTAGTTGGTGGAAAATTGTTTCTTATTCATATTGTTCACTAAACTGGTTATACATGCAAAACTGAGACCCTCTACACTACAAATATCTATTTGTGTCACTAATCTCATTAAATATGCTCTAATATATGTGGCGGTTTTATTTTATAGCATTGATATTTTTTAAAAAACTGTTTAGCTTTTGACTCAGAACAGTCCCCAGTAATCAAATTTATGGATTAGGAGAGGAACATAATATAACAAATATTGCCTATATTTCCATTTTGCCTTTCTTCTCTAAGACTAGAGCAGGGCAGGATTTTCTAAATTCAAATAATGGCTATTGTCTCCCCTTCCCCACGAGCAATTAAATTTACAAGTCACAAACATCTAATAACAATGCAATTGCCGACACTAATGGACAGATGTTTCAGTGCATTTTCCAGCAGACTTCATCATGGCTATTCCATCTATCTGCTGTCTGTTTGTCTGTCTCTTACAGAGACATTCTCTCCTACTGTGTGTGTGTGTGTGTGTGTGTGTGTGTGTGTGTGTGTGTTAGAGAGAGAGAGAGTTTAAATATTAGAATCCTCTATATTTTAAAATCAGCTTTTTTTGACCAATAGAAATATTTAAGGGATCATATAGATGGCTCCACAGAGGGACTTAATTATTTGTTTATTCTTAGCTCAGATATTGCACAATTTCAATCAATGGTGATTGAATTTTACAAGTCATAACCATGATAGCAACACAATTGCTAACATTAACTGACTTGAGTATTTCAGTGCATTTGCCAGCAGACATCATACCACCTGCCAATACTACTGGCATATTTAGTTGGCATCTCATTTAACTGGTTCTTATACTTAGCATGAGAATATGAGCTATGAGTGTTTCCTATGAGATGTTCTTCTTTAGGGACTGTGGGGTGAGTAAGAAGTTTAGATTGTTTCAAGTACCAGGATAGTGCTGGAATGGTGCAGAGAAAAAAAAAAAATCAGAATTCAAGTGAAGGAAATAAGCAATACATTTATGGTAATTATATGAAGGAGATGATTAAAAGTTGGAGAATGGCTAATACCAACTACTATGTGGTCAGTATAAGCAGTTAGCCGGAGAAATTGCAAAGTGGTATAACAAAAAGTCATTCTTCATTGTTAGACAAAGTTAACCTGGTTAGTATCCATGTTATCCTGAATTGAGCTTGATTTGTATACATTTACAAATACTTATTTTGCCTACATTTCTTTCACACTAATATATGTAGTTAGTGATCAGAACAACTGAACAGAAGGCAAATACAGAGAGTAACACACACTTGGTCATCAATCTTACAGAAAGAACTCACACTGTGGCATAAACTACCATCTGTTTTTGAAACTCTACAATGAATTGACTCGCTTGATAATTACCAGCTTTATTCACCTACCCTGTAACCTTGGGGTCATAGGGACTTCCTTCTACGGCTCCTGTTTCCATACCAATTGTGATAGGAAAAATGGCCTCCAAAGATATCCATGTCAAATTCCTGGAAACTGAGAATGTTACCTTATTTGAGAAAAGGGTCTTTGCAGGTATATTTAATTTAAAATCTTGAGATGAGGAGATAATCCTGTATTATCTGAGTAGAGAGAGACAGACAGACATACAGAGAAGACACACATACATAAAAGAGAAGGCAATGTGAAGACAGAAGCAGAGATTGGAATGATGTAGCCTAATCCAAGGAAGCCAAGGAATGCCAAGAGCCACCGGAAGCCGGAAGAGGCAAGGAAGGATTCTCCCCTAGAAGCTTTAGAGGAAGCATGTCCCTGTTGACAGACACTTTGATTTCAGACTTATGAACTCCAGAACTATGAGAGAATACATTTCTGTTGTTTTAAGCCACCAGGTTTGTGGTGATTTGTTACGGCAGCCCTAGGGAACTTATATAGCAGTCAATACATACACACACACAATTTTACCACTATTTGTACCAATACTACTATTATTAGTTCAATTTACCCTTAATCTTAAAGTTATGTTGGGCCTGCTGGATATTTTCCAAAAAGTTACCATTGAAATAACTGGAGATAAGTTTGAGGAGAATGTAACAGAAGATGATTCACAGGATCTGGTTCTATTTAACATAGTATTCTGGTTATTCCTTACTGCTTAACAAATCACCCCAAACCTTAGCTGCTTAGAACAAAATTATTATTTTCTCTTATGGTTCTGTGGATTGACTGAGCTCAGCTGGGTGGTCTTACTTTGGGGCTTTCCTATTGATTGAAATCACGTGGCTGCTAGGGCATCATGATCTGAAAGTTCCACTGGACTGGATATTTCAGATGACGCACTCTCATCATGACAGTTGATCCTAGGTTGTTCCCCGGGGCACCTACACGTAGCTTCTCCCTGTGGCTTGGGTTTCTCATAGGATGGCAGCTAGGTTCTCAGAGTGAACATCCCAAGAGAAAGTTTTCCAAAAACAAGGAGAGGAAGTGCCAGGCCAGGAAAGGCTATGCCTTAACAGTGTCATTCTGCTATATTTTATTATCAGTCAAGATTCAAGGGGGTGGAGAAATCAACTCTCCTTCTTGATGAGGGAATGTCAAGGTCACATTGCAGAAGAGCCTGGGCGATGTGAGGTATTTTTGTGGCCATCTTTGGAAAATACGATCTGCTATGCATAGTAATCAGGTTCATGAATAACACCAAATTCAGAAAAACTTATCTGTGCCTGAGTAAAAAGGATTAAAATTCAAAGGCACTTTGAGAAGATAAGCACCTAAGGAAAGACTCCATTTAATAGAGCATTCTGTCTAACAGCCTCAATTACAGCCACTCTCCATTCTTTCCAACTTTCCACTAAAAGAAAGAAACAAGAAAAATGGGTAAACTCACATCCCCTCCAAGAACTGAGACCAATGAGTGGTGTAGCATTAGGAATTCTTTTCATGGCCTATCTGGGCTCTGATTTATGAAATAGAGTACACCTAAAAAAATGAGTAGTAAGACCCTTCCTACTTCCTACCATTGCTATTGTGTTCCTGGACCTAGAGCCCCAGGATCTGAATCACTCAGCTGTCTCTCTACCCTAAAGGTGCTGAATTGCCTGCCACTTTGTCCCACCCTCAACCTTCAAATACTATTTCTCCCTACCAAGTTACTCCTCCTGTCAAGGATATTCCCACCAGAAAATGACTGGCCAAGAATCTGGGAGGGGAAGTGGTTAAAAACTCGTGGTGTTGGTGCATAGCCCTTGGGCAATGTAATACTAAGTAGAATACTTTGGGTGAGAGTTGAGGCAGGAGGGGCTCAACTTGGGGTTGAGGTTCAGAGTGACCCAGTCTGGGGCAGTGAGGATAGGCAATGATGCTGCATCAGGAGAGCAGAGGTGAACTAAGGAAAAGCCTGCAAGAAGCTAAGAGCTCATTTGGGAGGAGTGTACTTCATTCCGCCCTCCAGCTATAAATCTGAGAAGAGGCGTGAAACATCACCTGAGTAGACAGAGACCAGACCTCATCAGAGGTCTGTGGATAAACATTACATCCAAAGAGAATTTGTCTTGTTCAAATAGAACCACACAGTCCTAGAATCACCACTAAAAATGGTCTATGGCAAAGCATAGAAAAATATTTCAAGAAGTTACATGATATTCTTAAACTGGTATTTGTACTATCCTGGTACTCAAATATACAACTATCTATACTATAAAATGAGGATAGAAAAAGGAAGAAAATACAGAGAAGCAAAAAGAGATAGACATTTTAGGATGGATGTTTTGGTAAAAGTAGAAAGAAAGAATAATCAAAATGAAAGTAGTTGGAAATATTAGTCCAGAGAATGCAATGTTAAACAGTTACTGAGTTACTACAGAGAGGGTCTGTCATGGAGGCAGGCAGATTTCCCATTATACCTGGGAAGTCTGGCCTGGGAAGAAGTATAGTAGTCTTAGAGTGGAAAGCGAGAGAAAGCACAGCCTCACCCACTTCGGGACTGAAGGCCCACAGGTAGCAGTGGCGATTGTTGGCTGGTGCATTGTGGGGAGGCAAGAGCTCCAGGCAGGTGCAGAATGTCAGAACTTTAGGGCTTGCGGAGCAAGAGGAGAACAAAAATGGCCACAGAGAAAAAGAAAAGGACTTGTTAATGGAGCACTAGAGCTTAGGATTTCAGCAAAAGATACACACCTAGAATATGATTAAATTCAGTCATGGCTGAAGGCATAATGGCCATTTACATTCTATAATTCACTGGAAAACGTTTTGGTGAAGGTAGTCTCATAACATACAAGAAATTTCTGTTCACAGGTTACTTTTTAACATCTTTACTGGAGTATAATTGCTTTACAATGGTGTGTTAGTTTCTGCTTTATAACAAAGTGAATCAGTTATACATATACATATATCCCCATATCTCTTCCCTCTTGCGTCCCCCTCCCTCCCACCTTCCCTATCCCACCCCTCTAGGTGGTCACAAACCACCAAGCTGATCTCCCTGTGCTATGCGGCTGCTTCCCACTAGCTATCTATTTTACGTTTGGTAGTGTATATATGTCCATGCCTCTCTCTCACTTCGTCCAGGCTTACCCTTCCCCCTATCATCATCATCACAGGTTACTCTTTTGAAAGGGCATCTGTGTTGCTGAGCCATGCAGAAACGGATACCTTATTTTCAGAGGCACATGTGCTAAGTATCCATATGCATCAGGAACAACAACTTTTTTCTGTGGTATTTTTAATATCTTGCTTAGTGATACAAAGATTTATTTTCATTCCCAGCCATTCTGGGAATGAACTTAGCCATTCTCTAAGTTCAGCTTTGGAGAACTTAGCAAGAAGTCTATAAAATTTCAGAATCTATCATTTTTTATGGTTTCTTATTTCCAGTATTGTAGGTAATCCTGCCTCTAATTACAGCTTATCTACCTGCTCTTCTGAAATCCCGCAGGCTGAATAAATCTGTAGAAAAATGATAACTCAGAGGTATATGCTGCATTATTCTTATTAATTTGCATAATGAAAATACATTTACTTTCCTCTATGCCTTCTTGAGTTAGTTCCGAAATGTGTCTTCAAACTTAAGGATACCTGGAGAGTCCCCTAATCATGAGTGCTGGTCCAGTAACAATTTAAGCTTTCTCTATCTTCTGAGCCTAAGAGGCAAGGCTGCTCTAATTTGTCTATGACAGCTGGAAGTATATGAAAACTTCCTGTTATAATCCATGCACTGCTCCTGGAGTTCATGGTAGCAACTAGTTTCAATTATCTTTTCCTTTTTCTCATATGTGTTACAGAAATATTGGAGTTCTCATAGGATTCAGGGTGTATATTTCTAAAGCTAATCTTGTGTCAGAGGGATTCACTTAGGGCTCATGGTGGGTCACAGTTCCTTTAAAAAATCTGGTGGGAACTCTGGAACATCTTCCCTGAGCAAAAACAAGTAGACATCAATTTTGTGTAGAATTTTAGAAAGTTCAGCGATGCCTTTGCCCAGTCATAAAAGAGTTTTAAATCTACTCCAGTTCCTTATTTTGTGTTCAGAAAACAGTTAAGCATAGGGAAAAGGTTTAAAGGAGAGCATATAAACAAATTATGTTGAAATGAGCTTAATTTCAGTTTTCATTAAATTAAAAATTATTTTTTTCTCTCATCCAGATGACTTTTGAACCATTTAGACAATTGATTAGAGCTCGCTGTATCTTGTCTTGGTCAATATGTGCGTTTGATTGAGGCAGAGTGATCACCCTTCCCACCCTCATCCCGAGCTGGATAGGGAGATTGTGCACATGGGAGGGAGCCAACCTCTGTTTATGCAGCATCAGCCAAGCCACCACACTTGTATTTTCAAATCGTTCCTGCTGTTACATACAACTCATTTAAATATGCAGTTAATTGGAAATAAATGCTGTTTATGAATCATTAGGTTAAAATATATCATGCTTACTGATTCAAATCAACTCCCTTTTACAGCCCCTAACCAAATCTTGCACCAGCATCTATTCATCGTTCTTTAATCTTCCTTTCTTCTTATGTTTAGGTTAGTATTTATGTTTGACATTTCTGTCAATCTTTGTGGTTGGATATCTCATCTTGATTTTTACACTCTAAGTGATGGGTCGACCACACTTCTCTCTGGTATTATTATTACATACTACGAATTCTCTCCTCATTTGCAGCTATTGCTACTTAAGAACTTTCTAATCACCAGCCAATCCTTTTTGCTATGCCCCTTGCTTTAGTTACCATAACAACAGAAGGGTTGGTCAAAAATTCATCATCCGGTCTGTTTATAAGCCAAACAGAGGCTTTCCAGAAATACTAGTACAGTTTAAGGAGTCATTTATAGGAACAACAACAGCAATAGATGATTTTCAACTAGGATGCTTATAGAGTATATTATATTATTAGAGTTGGAAAGGGCCTTAGATTTCATCTACTCCTCCTTCCTACCAATTCAGGAAATATCCTGTATTATATCATTCGAAGGTGGCCATCTGACCTCGGCCTGGAAACTTCTCATGATAAACGTCCTTGCTTTCTGCATTGTTGAGAGCTGTAATGATTATAAAATTCTTTCTTGTGTAGATTAGAAATATGCTTCCCAGTAACTTCTAAGCATTACTTCTTGTTATATCAAGTGAGACTTCACAAAATAAGCTGAGTCTATTTATTTGTCAGACATTCAAATATTTGAAGACAGGTGTTATTGAAGTGGTCATCTCTATTTTTGCCTGCCCAGAATCCATTTCCTTTCTTCTCATAATAACCAATTTTCCAATGGGAAATTATCTTCATTCTATTCTCCACTGATGGGGTTTACCATGGAATGAAAGCTTTCTTTTCCTCACCCTTTAGGATGTGCTCATAATAGAGATCCTCTCATTTAGCATATTCCATTCCCCTGGCCACAGTGATTATTTCAGTCCTAGGCTAGTCACACAAACTGGTTCAGTAGAATGCTATACTGGGACTTTTATGGAAAATACTGGAGGAGAGAAGCTCTCCATCTTACAGAATTGTTAAGATGCTAGAATATGAGCTTGGGGTATGGGGAGAGAGCCTGCCTGAGAATGAGGGTGACCCAAGAAAACAGTCTTGAGAAAAAATATAAAGCCCTGACCACATACATTGTCAGAGCACCTGGAGCCAGCCCACACCTTATGCTATGTTACTTCTTGAACTTTTAGATACATGAACCAAAAAATTGTACATAAGTCAGTTTGAGTTGAGTTTCTCTTAATTGCTCTAAAGAGTTTTGAATAATACAATTATATTTTTTTGAGTCTTATCTTTTCTTAGCTAAAATGCTATGGCTTCATTCTCAGACCTTTTCATCTCTGAGTCATACTATGCTCTATGTGCTCTCAATTGTTTCCATGAAAATTGGGGTACCTAGAACCAGACACAGTCCTTTAGATGAGAATAAAATGTGCTAGTGTAGAATACAGTCTAACATTTTCTTTCCTTGTTTATGCCCCCTCCCAGCCTTGTCAATTTTCACTGACTGAGACCTAGATTGCTTTAAACATCTTTATTCCTTTTTTGTACCTTGCCATCCTACTGGCTTATATAACATCTGAATTTCTTAGGGATTTTTCGAACAAACTTATATTAGGCTATGCCTCACCTCTTTACCTCTTCACCTTTACTTCCAGCCCTTTCCCAAGCTACACAGACATATATCCATTTGTCTGGTCTATTGAAACTTCTGAATTTTGAGCTTGAGAAAGTAACTCAGTCTCTCGGAGCTTCAGTTTGCTTTACTGTAAAACTGTGTGGTATTGCTTAGGATGCTTTTGATTGTAGATATTAGAAACCCCCAATTAAAATGGCTAATTAAAGAGGGTATATTAAAATAATAATAAGTCTGGAGGTAAGACAATTTTAGTTTTGGTGAATTTGGTGGCTAAGGTACAGGCTCCTTCCATCTTCCCATCTTGCTACATTCAGTGTGTTCTACTCAGGCTGGTTCCCTTCGTGGCTTCAAGATTGCTGCCACAGCACCATGCATCACACAGACAGACATGAAAATGTCCACCAGCAAAAGAGGGACTCCTTCCCAAAAGGTTCTTTTAAAGAAAGAAGTAAACGTTTCCTAGAAACCCCTCAGATTTCCTCTCACATCTCATTGTCCAGGAGTCTATCATATGACACTTTTAAATCAGTCCCTGGCAAGGGCTGTGGGATAATCAGATTGGCTTAGACCATTGGTCTCCAACTAGATATGTATCAGAATCACCTGCAGGGCTTGTTAAAACACAGATTTCTTGGCTCCATTCCTACAGTTGCTGATTCAGTAGGTCTGATGTGGGACCCAACAATTTCTTTTTCTAATAAGTTCCTAGATGACACTGATGTTGTTGGTTGAGACCACAGTTAAAGAACTACTGGCTTAGGCTTCCCTGGTGGCGCAGTGGTTGAGAATCTGCCTGCTAATGCAGGGGACACGGGTTCGAGCCCTGGTCTGGGAAGATCCCACATGCCACGGAGCAGCTGGGCCCGTGAGCCACAATTGCTGAGCCTGCGCGTCTGGAGCCTGTGCCCCGTGACGGGAGGGGCCGCGATAGAGAAAGGCCCGCGCACCGCGATGAAGAGCGGTCCCCGCACCGCGATGAAGAGTGGCCCCCGCTTGCCGCAACTGGAGAAAGCCCTCGCACGAACCGAAGACCCAACACAGCCAAAAATAAATAAATAAATAAATAAATAAATAATAAGAAAAAAAAAAAATCCTTGAAAGAACTACTGGCTTAGACAAACATTATATACCCCAGGGACTGGAGTTGAGGCTGGGGCCTGTATAGGGCAGGTAGTTTCTCTCAGGGCTTTGTTATTAAGAAAGGAAAGGTAGGTAATCACAAATGTCCTGCTATGGGAGCTATAATCCCAAACTCGTAGGATTGTCCTGTGGGTTACAGGTAATGCATGTAAATTGCCCCTCACAGTATGTTCAATAGATGTAACTCCTTCTATTATTGTTATTATTGATTCTGTGATAGACATTGTATTATAGACTCTTTCAATTTTACTTGAAAATTTGATAAATATGCTCTTCCATCTTTATTCAGTTCATTGACAATATATTGGACAGGCCAAGGGTGGATAGAGAATTCTGAAAATTGCAGTAGACATTTCCCTGATCACTAGCATCAGTGCACTAACCAAAATGCTTATGATTTGGTTCTTAAGTGATTTCACTTCACTGAACTGTCATTTAGCCTTATTTTCCCATCTTCTCCAAAACGATATCTTGAGAGGCTATAAAATAATTGGTTTCAGATTTGCCTATACATCTCTATAGAAAAAATATAGAGTGAATTGTATGTTCTGGTGTTTTATTAATAATAGTATCCAACATTTATATAGAGTGCTTATCCTGTGTAAGATACTGTTCAAACTGTGTTACATGGGTGGATACTATTATTATCCCTATCTCACAGAGGAGAAAACTGAGGCACAGAGAAGTTAAATGGCTTTCTCAGAGCCATGCAACTGGTAAATGGAGGTAAAAGGATTCTGATCTATCCTAATGTAATCTCTGCTAATAGGCACCACCACACATAAACAGTACAATCACAGGAAATGGTCATGATCATAATCTAGTAATACAACTGTTACCTAAAATGTTCTCTCACACACATATACACATACATACACATCTGCCTTATTCATTACAGCTTTTAAATGTTATACATTTTAGTATATTCTATTTCTCTAGGAAATTGTTCAACAAGCTGCGGTGCGTGGGACAAGCTTTATGTATCAGTGCTCATGAACCATTGTACTGAAAGGGTCATCGTGATGGATAACAGAGCTATTATACATGGAAAAGTGTATTTTAATATTGTATTGCCTAATTAATACTTTAGTAAATATTTAGAGTAGAAATATCTGCAAATTTTTGCAACAATTTTTGCAGAGTCTCACAATGGGTTAGAATGAGAGCAAAATAGTAATGGATGGTAACCGTGAGAGCAGGAATTTGCATTCTATTAATTAAATGTGATACCTAAACACTGTAATGGTTCTGTCCTATTTTTATAAATAAGTAAGGTATGGTGATTAATCTTTAAGTGACTAAAACTATCAACTAAATAAAAAAGTTCTTTATTTGAAGTTAGGGACAATCTTCAATGTATTTGGTCCCTTGGCTCTGTTTTGATGACTTTCTGTGTCTCTCCTCTAATTGAAGTTATTTTATCTCCTGATTACTAGTTTGTTTTTTGCAACTTGGTTGGGAGGCTTGCATCCCCAGGGAGGATACTAATCAGCACTTCATGAACTCCCAAGATTTACCTGGCTCTGAATTTCAGCAAATCTAGGGCAGCTTGGCAGAGGGGTTAGGTATGGCTGTTTGGCCATCATTTTAGTTTCTCTGTCACATTGTGTTAGGTCTGTTGCACCAGCAGGTGTCATACTGGGCTGCACTGTCCCACAGAAATACATCAGGTAAAATTCAGAATTCCTGTTCTATAAACTCTGAAAATAGAGCACTAGCCTCAAGCACTCTGCCGTACAGAAGCAGTAAGTTGTGCTATCTTAATTATGAATGCATCAAATATGAAGGCCTTTTCCCCTTCCCAGGTCTCTCATGGAAAGTGCACACAGCATTAGGGTTGTTCATCTAGGCAGCTGGTCTGCTTTCTTTAAAGGGGTCAGGAACTTGGGTATTTAATGAGTCTCCCTTTGCTGTGCTAGGGCTGAGGTTGCCTTCCTAAAGGGAGCATGCATTTAACTCCATGGTTCTCAGTCTAGAGGGTACATCAGAATCACTGGACGGGCTGGTTATCCCAGGAATTTCTGCCCCCCACCACCCAAGAGTTTCTGAATTTGCATTTCTGATGAGTTCCCAGGTGATGCTGGGAGCAGGTTCTGAAAGCCCCTGCTATAACTTAAGGCTTTGTTTTTACTTGGCAGTCTTACCCAGTTGGATATATTAGGTTTGCCCTGTTTCCTTCTTTATTTTGAACTGTCCAGCACTTGCAGCTTTGGGGAGTAGCTCATATTAAAAAGACTTCTTAAAAATAAGGGCATGGGATAAAGAATAACACTTCGGATATTCTGTTACAAGTTAAGCTTTTGGATACAAGTAACAGAAATGATTTTAGCTAACTTAGTGCGATAGATACTGTGGGGCTCCCAGCCAGATTCCCTTTTCCAGCCAATGAACTTGTTCCCTAATAGCTACAAGTGCTGTGGATAATGGCTTATAGCTGTGACCTTCTTCAGAGAACTGCCTTTGACTAGTGAGAGCCACCTCTCCCAGACACATCTAGGAAGTTTCACACCCACCTCCCCCTCATATATTTTGGGTTAAATAAAATATATTAAAAATAGTTTCACCTGTTTATTTTTATACATGTGGCTCATATTATATTCCTATTGGGTCACATTGCTCTAGAGCTCACAGCTGCATGGGTCAGGCCAAGGCTAGACTCTACTTGAGACCATATAATATCTCCGGAAGAAATTCAGATTGGATGAGTAGAAGGCTGAGGACAGCTGTGCAATGGCAAGTCATGACTCCTTAGCCAGCTTCAGTGTCTGAAACCATTCCTGCTCCCAGAATCCATCAACTAAAGAAGAGGATTCGTCCCCATGAGGAAGGACTCCACAGCACTACGGCAAGAGTGTACAGTAATGTAGTCATTTGATTCTCCCAATCCTCTGCCAAATGACACTTGCAACCATTTACAGGGTAAAAATAAACCAGGGAAAAGAGAATACCCACACCTTTTGAAGGTTGTTGGATACAGGGACCGAATTAACATTAACACAAGGGAACACAAAGTGCCATCATTGACCTCCTTTTAGAATAGGGACCTATGAGGGCCCAATAATAAATGGAGCTCTAACCCACATCTATCTCACAGGGGGTCTGTTAGGTCCATGGACCCATCTGGTGGCCCTGTCTCTGGTTCCTAAATG
Source organism: Balaenoptera acutorostrata (assembly GCF_949987535.1). Taxonomy (NCBI): domain Eukaryota; kingdom Metazoa; phylum Chordata; class Mammalia; order Artiodactyla; family Balaenopteridae; genus Balaenoptera; species Balaenoptera acutorostrata. The sequence continues at coordinate 54,035,142 of NC_080065.1, read as the reverse complement.
TATATTCATAATGGAACACTCACATGTGTTCTTTGGCCCATTAAATCCAAGCTGTTGTACCAGGAGAGGCCAAGTAGAAGCCCTGAAGCTGTCCCTACCCTACCCTGACAACATAATGAGTCAAATTACAATTCATTCCAGGGAAAATGAAATTACAGAGATTAGCACCACACTCAAAGACTAAAATGATGCAAGAATGGTGATCACAATCAAATCTCCATTTAAATTATTGGCTTGATACTTGCAAAAACTGGATGGATTGTGACATATGTCAGTGGATTATTACACAACTAACCAAGTAGTAGCCCCAGTTGAAGTACATAGTTTGTAGCTATTGATCTTGCAAATGCATTCTTTCCATACCCACCAGGAAGAATAAGAAGTGATTCATCTTCACACTGAACAGCCAACAGTGTACACCACAATCTGTTTCTAGGCGAATGTGAACTCTGCCACCCTCTGTACAATATAATCTGAAGGGAACTGGACAGTTCGGACATGCTGTGGGACATTACTTTCATTCAATATATTGACGGCAATACTTTAAACAGACCTGATCATCAACAAGCTCTAAGTCCTCGGAATGCCTTCATAAAACATACGCATGCCAGGGGGGAAGAAAGAAATGCCACAAAAATTCAGGGGTCTGCCACACTGGTGAAGATGTCAGGGGCCTGGTAAGTGGAAGTATGCTGGACATCCTCTCAGTAAGTAAAGTAAAGGACAAGATGTTGCACCCTGTACCTCCTACCATTAAGAGAGAAGCAAAATGTTTGGTAATCCTCTTTGGTGTTTGAGGGTGGCACTTGGGGATACTGCTATGATCATTTTTTGGGTGAAGTGAATGTCTGCTAATTTTGAGGGGGTCAAAAACAAGATAAGACTGTAGCAGATTTAGGCTGCAGTACAAGCAGCCCTGCCACTTGAGTCATATGCGTGATGGTAGAAAAAGAGGCCACTAGAAAAGTCTCGGTGGGAGAGTTGCAGGGCAGAACCCTAGAATTTTAAAGCAGAGCTACTTACCTTTGACCCTCCAGAAATGAATGCAGCTCTGGCAACACTTTGATTTTAGCTTGGTGAGACCATGTTGGACTTGTGACCTACAGAAATGTAAAATAATAAATTTGTATTGTTTAGACCATAAAAGTTGTGGTACTTTGTTACTGTAGCCCAGAGATAACTAAGACACTGGACTTCCCTGGCCTTCATCATCTCTTCTGAAAAATAGGAATAAAACTATCTTCCTTTCCTACAGAGAACAAAAGGAGACACCACATGGGATAGTGCCTGGAAAACTTTAAAATGCTGGGCAAACACTAGGTATTATTAGATTTAGAACCAGTTAAAGTGGTAGTCTCAGGAGAGGTCTTGTTGGTGCAAATAGGCACTTACACTGATTGTTTCTAATGCTTAAAAATGCAGTAAGTAAAGGAAATAAATTATTTAAAATTCTGTTTTGGTACATCAACACTTGACAATATATAAGCCTAATGAGGTCACTTGAGTAAACATAGAAAGCCTTGTTAGTGAAGATTATGTACATGTCACGATTGGAATAGAAGACAGAAGAACTGAACTATTGCTATTTTAATATAGCTCTTGGCCTGACAGAATGAAAAGCTAATATGTGATTCCTAAAACCCAGATAGCAGACTCCATCTCCATTTTACTTTATTGAGTCTGATTTGATTACGCTGATTCTCAAGCATCAATAGCTGCTTGTATTATCAGTCTCTTGGCCCTAATTTCTTAATCAGCAAAGTAATGCAAAATAGCTGCTTATTGCTTGCACATGATTAATTATGTTGGCTCATTTATTTTGGAAGGGACCAGAGAGCTTACCTAGGTACGTGGATGGGCCACCTCTTTGCTTTTGGGGATAATTGTTTCCAAAGAAACTTTTAAAATGTAGGCCACTTTGTTCTGATTTTTTAAAAAAGACAATCAGCCCTAGATGGTTGAACATCGTAGTCAGGAAATATTTATTGCAAAGAAGCTATTCAAGCTAGTTCCAGTTAAGAGAGATTAATTTTAAGGATTGCACAGGCAACCTCAAGGGTATAAAAACTGTAGTACTTGTATGCGTGTGAAACCAGGAATGGGGAAACTGGAAACCATGGCTTTTTTTTTTTCTTTTAATTAAGTTATTTATTTTTGGCTGTGTTGGGTCTTCGTTTCTGCGCGAGGGCTTTCTCTAGTTGCGGCGAGCGGGGGCCACTCTTCATCGCGGTGCGCGGGCCTCTCACTATCGCGGCCTCTCTTGTTGCGGAGCACAGGATCCAGACGCGCAGGCTTAGTAGTTGTGGCTCACGAGCCTAGTTGCTCCGCGGCATGTGGGATCTTCCCAGACCAGGGCTCGAACCCGCGTCCCCTGCATTGGCAGGCAGATTCTCAACCACTGCGCCACCAGGGAAGCTCAAACCATGGCTTTTTCATCTACCTTTCATAGAGTTTTGGTTTTTTGCTTCTGCTTGTGTTTAAGTGCTTACTCCTCCCTTTTTGCTTCTCACTACAGATCTCCTTTCTCTGCTTAGTTGTCAGCAGGCATATAGCTAAAAATGACTACCTCAGGTGAGCCTCTATGAATATTGAGTTTAATTGCACATACTGCTTTATTTCCCATACCACTTCTTAGTTTAAAATAAGTATAGAGAATATGATTGATTACTAGCTGGTTAGAGGAGTGGATACTTAAAGTCTGATGCACACTCCTAGTTCAATGAGCTGTGAGGTTGAAGTCACATGATACAAACTTGGCTGCAGTGATCTGCAACTTCTACCAGGCAGCTCCCAGAGAAGAAGGCCATGGGAAGGCAGACACTTCTACATGCCTCATATTTAATCACACTTAAAGCTTTAGTTCCTTATACCCGAAGAATGAGTTCCTTACACCCTTTGTCAAGGGCATAAACCTACCTTCCAGTAGGTTTATGCACTTGTCAAAGGTTTTTCACTATTTAGCTTCAAAGCATTACATATTGCCTCCTTTCATAAGAGCTAATGAATTAAGTGAGCACAATCTTGTATCTCCAATAGACATGTCATAAATATTGTTGAAAGTAACAAAATTTTTGTCCTTTGTGAGTTTATAATCATAATCTTTCTGCAGTTACTTCCATAGAGGTAGGAATAATATCTGTTCACAGTTGGGATTACACCAAGTTTGTTTATTTTGTTTCCCTTGAGGAAGGACTGAAGTAGTGCATGTCATCCCAGGCTATCTTAATGACTACGTGGAAGTATTTTTCTGCTTTCTGAGAGTAGTTTCTGGGACACATAATATCTCCTTCAAATATATATTGATTTATAACTAGTAAATCAAGGAAAGGACTTTCAATTTAGCAATAAAACTCTGAGTTTACAGAACCTAAAAACATAATGCCAAAGTAAAAATCTAAATTTCCCATTGTAGGGAAACTTTGTCCTGTTTTATCTGTGGTGTTTCATTAAGAGGAACATAAATGTTATTGTGAGCAGTGCAGCTAGAAATTTTGATGAGCCTGGTAGTATTGTGGAAAGTATCTCTAAGGCTGTGTTAAATTCTAGAATTCTAATTAATTTGATGTTTATGGAGAAATTGATTACAAAAGGACTTGATGATACAATTTTGAGCCTAAATATACTAGACAAAACCATAAAGGACTGGTCCAGGATAAAAGACTGACAAAACTGACAATATCAGCTTGCTTGAATTTGCTTTCACTATGGTTTATTTCTGGACCAGTAAACTGGATAAATGACATTAAGGATACAAATGATTGAGCTGATGCAGCTGCTCCCAGCATGTCTGGTTTTTCATGGAGATGACTCTGATGTTCAATACTCATAGCAGGATACATGGACTGAGCAATCCACAAGGTCAGAATAGCAAAGAAACTGTGTGTTGTCGCTATTTTACTTTTTGGCTGGGGAAAAGACTAAAATAAATTATTGCTTGCTGTCACCATGGTTATATAACATCATGTTCTTAGTCACTAGGCATGCAGTACCATGTCCTACCACATTACACTAATTTTTTTTTTTTCATTGGTAACTTCAGGAAATCGAGGTCATGAAAAATAAAATCCCAAAACACTATTGCCAGGCTCTCCATTAGACCACACACTCTGAAATCAGATATACTGAATCAGATCCAGTTCTGCCGGCCTGTGGGAGCTTTGACAAATTACTTAACCTCTCTTTGTCTCAGTTTATTCAACTTTAAAATATGAAGTAAAAACACTTCTGATTTTCAATATGACTTAAAATGAGTATTAGACAAATTCTCTTGCAATAGACAACTGTAATACTGATGAAGCATCTGTTTTGGGTTATTGGAAAACAGACAGTAGAAGCTGTGGTCCTTCAGAGGAGGAAAATACAGCTTTCTGCTTAGGGGCACTTTCCAAACTGTGGTATTCATAAGTGGAACTCAACAGAAACCAACAGTTTAGCTGTGCAAAAGAAATGTAGATCGTATTGGGAGTGCTGAGGTGAGTGGAATTTGTAGGGCAGAAGATCAGAAGGAGCTATGCAGACAATAAGATAGCTAAATCTGCATATGGATCTCCTTGAATATTTGAGTGAATATTCATATGTGTAAGATCAGAGCAAGACCTGGAAAAAAGCAACTATTGGGGGACTGTGAACTTAATATTGATTCCAGATATTACATTGTTCTGGGATACACTGGGATTGGAATTAGTGTAGAGACTTCACTGAAAACCTTGGAAATTCCATTGATATCACAGAAAAGCCACACCTTAGCAGTAGGGTTAATCTAGTCTTACAGTAAGGGATACTCTAGATGTTCTTACAAAGACTAAAAAAAGGTTTCAAAGACATTGAGTTGGTCCATCTGTATATTAACTGCATGACAGAATAAATCTCAACACTATGTAAAGTAAGACAAATTCAAGCTCTCAAAAACGTATCACTCAAAATGTTTGGCACACAATAAAAATCAAGGATATGTAATCTATAACCAGAAGAGTAAACAATCAATAGAGATAGATCCAGAGATGATACATATGTTGAAATTAGTATACAAGGACTTTAAAACTGCTATTAAAATGTGTCTGAGGATTTAAAAGAAAATATGGTTATAATATTAATATAGGGAATCTCAGCAGAGAAATGAAAACTATAAAATAAACCAAATAGACATTATTGAAAGAAAAAATATAATGTCTGAAATGAAAATTTTCCTGAATGTACTTTTAATGGTACATTAGACACTACACAGGAAAGGATCAGGAAACTTGAAGAGAGTTTCTTAGAAGCTATTCAAAGTGAAGCATAGAAAAAAACAAAACAAAAAAGACAAAAAAATGAAAAGAGACTCAGTGACTTTAGGGACAATACTAGGTGGTCTTACAAATATGAAATTTGAGTCCCAGAAAGAGAGGATCAGGAGAGAGAGTGAGGCTGAAAAAAAATTTGAAAAATATAATGATCAAAATTCTCCAAATTTGATAAAAATTATCAACCCACAGATCCAAGACATTTAACAAATCCCAAGAAAGTTAAACATAAGGAAAACCACACCTAGGCATATTATGGTCAAATTGGTGAAATTCAAAGATAAAGTGTAAAATCTTTAAAAAAAAAAAAAAAACTAAAAATAACCAGATAATTTATATATATATGGGAACAACAAGAATGATCTGGGGGCTTCCCTGGTGGCGCAGTGGTTGAGAATCTGCCTGCCAATGCAGGGGACACGGGTTCGAGCCCTGGTCTGGGAAGATCCCACATGCCACGGAGCAACTGGGCCCGTGAGCCACAATTACTGAGCCTGCGCATCTGGAGCCTGTGCTCCGCAACAAGAGAGGCCGCGATAGTGAGAGGCCCGTGCACCGCGATGAAGAGTGGCCCCCGCTCGCCGCAATTAGAGAAAGCCCTCGCACAGAAACGAAGACCCAACACAGCAAAAATAAATAAATAAATAAATTTATAGAAAACAAGTTTGGGGTGGGGGTGAGGCAAACCCATTGCAAAAGTTTAAAAAAAAAAAAAAAAAAAAAAAAAGAATGATCTGTACTTTTCATCAGAAATAATGTAAGCCAGAAGACATTTGGAACTACATTGTTAAAGTCCTGAAATAAAAATATCAACATGGTTAAAGATAGACAGATAGATCAATGAACAGAATAGAAAATCTTGAAATAGACCTATACCACAGCTAAACTGTCAGTTTTAGACAAAGACATGAAAGCAGTGGAGGAAAGGAAAGTCATTTTTTTTTTTTTTGGCTAAATGACAATAGAGCCACTGAATCTCTATTTAAAAATAAACTTTGACACCTACCAGACAGCATACTTAAAAAAAGAAAAAATAAGTCAAGATGAATCATAAACCAAAACATAAAAGTTAAATCTATAAAGTTTCTGGAAAAAAACATAGGAGAATATCTTCCTTACCTTGATGTAGGGGAAGTTTTCTTATACAGAAAACCACATTCACCCTAAAAGAAAAAAGAAAAATGACAAATTAGGCCTCATCAAAATTTAAAACTTCTACTCATTAAAATACTCCATTAAGATAGTGAATAGCTGAACCACACACAGGAAGAAATTATTTACATTACATATCACTGACAAAGGGCTTGTATCCACAACATAAAATAATTCCTACAATTCAATAATAATAATACAAACAGCCTCAATTAAAACTAGGCAAACAACAGGGACTTCACAATGGATGAATACAAATGGTCAGTAAGCAAATGAAAATATGCTCCATATCATTATTTATCAGGATATAAAAATTAAAAGCAAAATGTGATATCACTGCATACCCATAAGCATGGATAAATTTTAAAAGGGTAACAACATCAAATATTGGTGAGGATGTGGGACAACTGCAAAATACAATATTGGTGGGAATGTTAAATGATACAGTCACTTTGGGAAAATGTCTGGCAGTTCCTATAAAATGAAACAAACACATAACCTACAGCCCGACAATTCTAATTTCAGTGCAAGAGAACTGAAATCATATATTCACAAAAAGATTTGTATAAGAGTATTGACAGCAGCTTTATTCATAGTAGCTCAAAACTGGAAATAACACAAATGTCTATCAATAAGTAAATGGGAACAAATTGTGGTATATTCACACAATAATTCACTATTTATATATGCTACTAAATGGATGAATCTCAAAAATATTCTGAGCAAAAGAAGCCAGACGCAAAAGAACACATATTGTATGATTCCATTTATAAGTAGTTCTAGAACAGGGTTAACTAAAGAATGGTGATAGAAATCAGAACAGTGGTTGTCTTTGGAGATGGTTCAGGAAAGAGAACTTTTTGAGAAAGGTCATAAGGGAACGTTTTGGGATGATGGATTGTTCTGCATTTGTACGCATCTGTCTAAACTCATTTTTCCTTATGTACATTATACTTCAACTTTTTGAAAAAGAAAAGAAACTGATGTAATACTAGTAACTGCTTTATAAGAGTGTTGTGGATATTAAATAAGCCCATATATATGTATATCTTATATATATATCTTACAATAGCACCTAAAAATTATAAGTAATATATAAGCATTAGAAATTACTATTTTATTATACAATTCATGTTGTTATTTCTAAGGCTCCATTCATTTAATGTACTATTAGTGGTTCTGCACAAATATTCAAACCATAAAATATATTTCAGAATTTTGGAATAATACCTCACATTGCATAGAATGAGACTTTTCTGGTATTATTCAGCTCTATTAAAAAGGCATTGCAGCTGTTTCTACTCATGAAACCTTTGACACTCTGCAAATTCCCCATCTGTGGTTTCCCTGCCAGTTGACTTCTAAATGGCTGCAAGTTTTCCTTTCCATTCAATTATCGAGAATTTTAAATACAAGTAATTAATCCCTTGATCAAATGGTATAGAATTAGACTGCTTTGATTGTTCCCTTTCCTCAAGAGATCTTAAACTTCCATGGAATATAACATTTAAAGCACATTTAAACAGAACATAGGATGGTTTAGAAAATTGTTTTGTGGTAATACCCTCAAAATCCATAGCCCAAAGCATTCATCCGATGAAATCAAAGAAAAATGATCTTTTGCCTGAATTCTTTAGGGAATTGTTTCATCTACACAGTGCAGAGGTGCCAACATTTTAGCTAAATGGTAGGATGAAAATACCAGAGACAAATAGAAACCAAACATTACGGTGGTGATGATGCTGAATACTGGGGCAATTTATTCTTAAAAGGAATTTTGTTTTTCATCCCTCTGGCTTGAGAAGGAAATACTCGCTGACAGATGCTGACAAGTGAAATATAAATGGTAAAATTACAGGTTTGAAGATGACTGTTTTCAACCTATCAGTGACAGTGGGAGTCAGCTGAACATCATTTCTTGGGTCTTATCTGTTTTCATACAGATTTCAAAGATGAAAACATTCTGTCCCCTGTATGTGCGGATACAACTTTCGAGACATTCTTATAAGGTAGACAGTAGCTCAGAATTAAGATCATGGGAGCCAAAAAAAAAAAAATCATGGAAGACTAAAAGACTAAAATAATTTATTAAATTAGCAAAAATAATGCCACATTATAACTTGAATGTGATTTGGTATAATAATTCCACTTTCTTTTACAACTAGATGTAACAAAATGTCTACCAGTTGGCTGGCAGTAGCCTCATTACCCCAATTCCACATAATTGCTGTGTTTGATCAAGCAGAGCCGAGATAACAGCTGGTCCAGATATTTTCTGTGCTCCCATTTTAGCTAAAAAAATTTGCAGGATGCATATTCATTTTTTTCCCTTCCACTGCATGGAACATGGGTACTTCATACTCTATTTACGGTGTTGAACAGTAATCAATTACTGCAATCTTGCGAGGTTGCAAAAAGCAAAGAGGTTTATTTGGGGTCTTAAGACTTGCAATTCATAAGACACATATTTGGGTAAAACCAGAAGAGTGTTCTGCGAAAGAGAAGGAGTCAGGGGCTTATAACAACAAAAACCATAAGGTTGTTAAAGTTGTCTGGCAAAAATTATGCTTGACTCTGATGCAGGAAAGAAATATTTGTCCTTAAGGGATAGGCCGTCACAAGTTATTTAAGGTAAGGATCCAATAAGTAGATAGGCTGTTAGGGTAAATGTCCAATAAGTATCTTGAGTTTCTGGAACACTGGGCAGAGGTTCTGGATGACTGCATTAAGAAAATAAGTAGTCAAATTCCAGATTTCGTATGGGCTGAGATGTGTATAAGTCACACTTCCTCAGTGGCCTCCTGGCTCTATTTTAGAAAGCTTTCTTAGCAATATTAACTCCACTTTTATTTTCCTTTCACAGTGGTCAAAGAACTTTTGAAGTTAGACACCACATTAGATATGCCATCATGCTAAGAAAGACTTTGTTCAAGAGGCAAGGTTAGCAAGACTTTCCACAACTGTAACTTTTAGTCTTTGGAATTGCTCTTTTTTTTTTTTTTAATTAATTAATGAATTTATTTATTTATTTATTTTTGGCTGTGTTGGGTCTTTGTTTCTGTGTGAGGGCTTTCTCCAGTTGCGGCAAGCAGGGGCCACTCTTCATCGCGGTGCGTGGGCCTCTCACTATCGCGGCCTCTCTTGTTGCGGAGCACAGGCTCCAGACGCGCAGGCTCAGTAACTGTGGCTCATGGGCCTAGTTGCTCCGTGGCATGTGGGATCTTCCCAGACCAGGGCTCGAACCCGTGTCCCCTGCATTGGCAGGCAGATTCTCAACCACTGCGCCACCAGGGAAGCCCTGGAATTGCTCTTAATGAAGAGATTTAGTAAAAAAAAAAAAATTTTTTTTCCTAATAGATTCCAATGGTTGAGTGAAATCTTCTGTCTCTTTCCTGGAACTTTCCCTGGAACTACTTTCCATGGGAAAACTAATGAGAAGATTCTCAAGAAGACCAGGTTTAGAAATATTAAACAAGAGATGTATATTGCTTCACCAAACCAAGGGAGATACTGGAAAATTAATCCATAAAAGTAATTTTATCTTAAAAATATTATCTGTTTGTTTTTGGAGTGCTTTTGTTGGTAAGTTACCTTTTCACACATAACAGCATTCAGGCAATAATTTGCCTGACCCTTTTTAGCATTCAATTAGGTTAGCTCTTGAAATTCTTCCCTTAAATGCCACACTAAATTGGCTCATTTAAAGTATTCCCATAAACCCAGAAACTGATTTCAGGCAAAATCAACGTACCAGCCCCCAAACACCCATCCATCCAACCAACCAACAAACCAATAAAAGTATGTTTACAATCATCAGCCTTTCAAATTTTATAAGGCCAATTGCAGCTACACCTACCTAATACTAAATTGTATGAGAACTATTTAGATAAAGAAACAAACAAACAAGTAACAAAACTAAACAGACAAAAAAATTCCTCTTGAACAAATACCCAGTAGGGTAAATGTCTGACATGAAGCTTTTGATTGTCAAGGCATCTGTTTCAGACATCCCTCTGGAATCAACACTGCCAGCTAGATTTCACAGCTACCAGTAAAACAACTAGATAAGAAACCGGGCTGCCTCCACCCATGAAGTTGCCCGTTTAGAAAGCTTTGAGTAACCTAGATAACTGACCACTTAAGGGACCCCACTTTTCCCTCCACATGCCCTAATTCTCACTCTTGTTTTAAATTTACCAATAAAGAATGAACCCACAAAACCCTAGGCACCCCAATCTTGTACCCCAATAAAGGCAGAGCCCCAGGTCCACACACTCCCCTCTCTCTCTCCCCTCGATCTCACTGTGTGGCCCTTGGTTGTGTTATGTGTCTTCTAGTACCTGTGAGTAATACAACTTTTCTCAAATTTTCCTGGTGGTTGTTGCTGAGGTCTATCTTGCAATCATAATAAGAACCAGAAGGGCTGGTCCAGCCACAACATTAGCTCCAGAGGTGGAAATATCTGTGGGGCCTCGCCACAGGTAGTATGGATCCAGGTGAATGCCCGAGGCATTACTAGCTGATAACAGCACTATAGCATCACTATCCATTGGCCAAGACAGACAGGAAACACACCTCTAAAGAAGTTTGTTTCTATTGTTTTTTTTCCAAAAATCAAATCAGAAAAGAAAGCTTTTTAAAAGTACACTAAATTTTATGCAAAAATCCAACACAAAACGGAACTGCTTTGACTAGGTGTCTTCATTGTTCCAGTACTTGTAATAGAGAAATTTTTCATTGTTTGGCAAATACGAGTTAAGTATCTAACAAACTTATAAATGCCATACATTTATAAACACATCGTTTTTGACACTTGATATATTTTTATTTCTTTTAATTGAGGTGTAATTGACATATAACATTATATTAGTTTCAGGTATACCATATCATGATTTGGTATTTGTATGTACTGCAAAGTGATCATCACAATAAGTCTAGTTACCCTCTGTCACCATACAAAGTTACAAAATATGCAATACAGTGTTACTGACTATAGTCGCTATGCTATATATTACATACCCCTGACTTATTCATTTTATGACTGGAAGCTTGTACCTCTTGACCCCCTTCACCCATTTTGCTTACCCCTCCAACACGCCTCCCCTCTGGCAACCACCATTCTATTCTTTGTATCTATGAGTTTTGTTTTATTTTGTTTATTCATTTGTCTTGCTTTTTAGATTGCACATATAAGTGAAATCATACAGTATTTGTCTTTCTTTGTCTTATTTCATTTAGCATAATACCCTCTAGGTCCATCCATGTTATTGCAAATGGCACAATTTCATTTTTTTAAAATGGCTGAGCAGTATGCCATCGTGTGTGTATGTACCACATCTTCTTTATCCATTAATCCACAGACGAACGCTTAGGTCGTTTCTATATCTTGGCTATTGTGAATAATGCTGCAATGAAAAAGGGGTGCATACATCTTTTCAAATTACTGTTTTCATTTTCTTCAGACAGATACCCAGAAATGGAATTGCTGAGTCATATGGTAGTTCTATCTTTAGTTTTTTGAGGAACCTCTATGTGTTTTCCATAGTTCCACCACACCCAAAATGGAATATATTATCTCCTAGGCAAACTGTCTTCTGTATTCCTCATCTCAGTGAATGATTTCACTCTCCATGCTGATGCCCAATCCAGAACCCATTCAATCAATTATCAAATCAATTATATTTTCCAAACCTATCTCCAGTCTTTTCTGTCCTCACTCCTACTTCCTCCTTTCAGCCTCATCCTCTTTTTGCTGGATTACTGTTCACCATCCTGTTCCCTCTAATCCATCTTAACACTGTTGAAAGGGTCATTTTCTAAAAGCAAAATATGACTATGTCACTGTCATGTTTAAGATCCTTTAAAGCTTTAAGCTGCCCTCAGGATAAAGTCTAAAATCTTTAACACAGTTTACGAGTTCTGCTTACTCTCTAGCTTTAACTCACCGTTTCTTCCAGCACATTCTATATTCCCACTACACTGTGAAATGGTTACGCTCTGTAAGGTCTAGGAGTTGCATATATCAACCCTGCCCCCAGAATATACTTGCTCTCAATGTGTTTCCATTCACTTGCTCATCAATTCTATTTTTGAGTTGCAGGCTGGACGTTACTTTCTTCAGGGGAAAAAACCTTCCCTAAAAACCCCACCTCTACCCCCTAATATGGCTTTTCTCCCCCCTCTTACTACAGTCATCCCCCTTAGCTGCAGATGTTCCTAGACTGCCAGTGGATACATGCAACCGCAGATGGTACCAAACCTTATATACTATACTCTATTTTTTCCTATACATACATCTTATGATAAACTTTAATTTATAAATTAGGCACAGTACAAGATTAATAATAATTGATAATAAAATAGAACAATTATAACAATATTCTATAATAAAAGTTATGTGAATATGGTCTTTCTCAAAATATCTTATTGTACAAAATTAATTCATTTTCCATCTTAATTAAGCGTTTATCATTCACTGTGGCCATAACTTTTGCAGTTTGAGATGCAACAGCAAAACTAGCACACATTTCTTTTACAATTTCACAAATAAAAGATTCTTTCTCACCATAGACCTTAGCAACCTCAGCATATGATTTTTTCTTATTAAGAACTTTCACTTTTCACTTAAGGGAAGCAATTTATGGCTTCTCTTCAGCATGTCAGCATCACTTCTCTAGTGCTTTGGGGCTATTATAACGTAAAATAAGGGTTTCTTGAACACAAGCATCAATACCGAGGCAGTAGATTTGATAATCAAGATGGCTACTAAGTGACAAAGAGTGGGAGACTCTGGACAAAGGGATGATTCACATCCTGGGCTGGATGGAGTGGGATATCTTGAGATTTCATTATGCTACTCAGAATGGCAAGCAGTTTTAAACTTATGAATAGTTTTTAAAAAAAATTTTTGTTTTATATTGGAGCATAGTTGATTAACAATGTGGTGTTAGTTTCAGGTGTACAGCAAAGTGATTCAGCTATACATATACATACATGTATCCTTTTTCAAAGTCTTTCCCCATTTAGGTTGTTACATAATATTGAGCAGAGTTCCCTGTGCTATACGGTAGGTCCTGTTGGTTATCTATTTTAAATATAGCAGTATGTATACGTCAATCCCCAACTCCCAATCTGTCCCTTTCCCCTACCCTTCCTCCCTGGTAACCATAAGTTCGTTCTCTTCTCGAAGTCTGTGAGTCTATTTCTGTTTTGTAAATAAGTTCATTTGTATCATTTTTTTTTTAGATTCCACATAAAAGTGATATCATATATTTGTCTTTCTCTGTCTGACTGACTTTGCTTAGTACGCTGATCTCCAGGTCCATTCATGTTGTTGTAAGTGGCATTATTTCATTCTTTTTAATGGCTGAGTAATATTCCATTGTATATATGTGCCACATCTTCTTTATCCATTCCTCTGTTGATGGACATTTAGGTTGCTTCCATGTCTTGGCCATTGTAAACAGTGCTGCAATGAACATTGGGGTGCATGTATCTTTTTGAATTATGGTTTTCTTCAGATATATGCCCAGGATTGCTGGATCATATGTAGTTCTATTTTTAGTTTTTTAAGGAACCTCCATACTGTTCTCCATACTGGCTGCACCAATTTACATTCCCACCAACCATGTAGGAAGGTTCCCTTTTCTCCACACCCTCCCCAGCATTTATTGTTTGTAGACTTTTGTGTGTACCTATTTCTAATAAGAACTTTCAAAGCAAGCCAACAAGAAACAACTTACTTTTCTTAATTATAAACAAAAAAAATTGATTATACCTCTTATATGCATTTAAATATGCTGGTAATTGCATCCATCAGGAAGAAAGGTTTAACCATTGTATTTGTTTCCTAAGGCTGACAATAACAAAGTACCACGAAGTAGGTAGCTTAAAGCAACAGAAATTTATTTCTCACAGTTCTGGAGGCTGGAAGTTTGAAATCAAGGTGTCAGCAGGGTTAATTCCTTCTGAGGGTCCTTTAAATTAGGGTCCCATCTACTCCAGTATGAGCTCATGTTAACAATTATATCTGCAATGACCCTATTACCAATTAGGTAGCATTCTGAGGTACTGGGGGTTAGGACTTCAGCATATTTTGAGGGGGCCACATTTCAACCTATAACACCTGTTTTAGGGTACAAATGCATGGTGAAGAAATCTGTTTAGCTATTCTTTAGGAGAAATCAAAATTATCTGATAAAACCTCATTGCATTGGTAACATGGGCAGTCAAATCAGAATTAATTTTTAGATCTTAAAAGTAACTTATGTTCACTGAGAGAAGTAAAAACAATTCAAAGATGTATAAATAAAAAGTCAACTTTCATGTCTTATATCCTATCTCTAGCTACACTACTTTGAAGTCTTTGCTGCAAACAGCAAGATTTGTGTCCTTCCTCATCTTTCCCAAATATGTATATAATATGAGGTGATTTTTCTTTCTTCCTTTTTTTAAAACACAGTGGGAATAATCTATATATCTTACTGTGAAGCCTGACATTTTTCCCCAGTCTAATACACTATTTAGTTGTTGCATGGTATTATATAATATGAAGGTCCTGAAATTTATTTAACCATTTCCCTATTAACATTTACATTATTTCTAGTTTTTGCCACTATAACACTGCAATTGACATGTATTATCTTCTAAAACATACCCTTATACTGATGTTTTAAGTAATAGACATTCCTAGAAGTGGGCAGGCTTGATCAAAGAGTTATGCATGTTAAATTTTAATGGATTTCTCAAGATTATGTTTCAACAAAAAAAAAGAGATGTAGCATTTCACCTCCACCAGCAATTTTGAGAATATCCATTGCCTCAACAACATGAAATGATTTTAGAGGCTTTAATTTGGGCTAATTCTGGGGGGAGGGAGGGTAAAAAATGTATCTCATTCCTTGAATTTTCATTTCCCTGACATCTAGTTTTGATTAGTTCTTCCATATACAGATCTGCTCTCTCACCTAAAAGAATTCCAGAGTAGATACTCCAAAGCTAATATGGTAGCTCCATGACTTCCTGATGGTTCATACTCCCCATAAGAGAGTATGGGGCAAAAGGTATCACCCTCAGCTATCTGTCCCCACTTAAAGAAATCTATAAAAGTCCCACTCAACAATTTCCAATTACATTTTACTGACCAGATCTTAGTCACTTGGCCACATGTATCTGAAAGAGATAAGAAAATGTACATTTTCAGCCTTGTTAGGGATTCTGAAGCTTTCTCAGGTCTTTTCTATGGATATGCCTGTTCCACACTTCTTACTCCCCCTTGAGAGGAAATCCTCAAGATTAAGGGAACACTCTTGCACTGTTGGTGGGAATGTAAATTGATACAGCCACTATGGAGAACAGTATGGAGGTTCCTTAAAAAACTAAAAATAGAATTACCATACGACCTAGCAAGCCCACTATGGGCATATACCCTGAGAAGACCATAATTCAAAAAGAGTCATGTACCAAAATGTTCATTGCAGCACTATTTACAATAGCCAGGACATGGAAGCAACCTAAGTGTCCATCAACAGATGAATAGATAAAGAAGATGTGGCACATATATACAATGGAATATTACTCAGCCATAAAAAGAAACGAAATGGAGGTATTTGTAGTGAGGTGGATGGACCTAGAGTCTGTCATACAGAGTGAAGTAAGTCAGAAAGAGAAAAACAAATACCGTATGCTAACACATATATATGGAATCTAAGAAAAAAAAAAAAGATCATGAAGAACCTAGGGATAAGACGGGAACAAAGACACAGACCTACTAGAGAATGGACTTGAGGATATGGGGAGGGGGAAGGGTAAGCTGTGACAAAGTGAGAGAGTGGCATGGACATATATACACTACCAAATGTAAAATAGATAGCTAGTGGGAAGCAGCTGCATAGCACAGGGAGATCAGCTCGGTGGTTTGTGACCACCTAGAGGGGTGGGATACGGAGGGTGGGAGGGAGGGAGATGCAAGAGGGAAGAGATATGGGAACATATGTATATGTATAACTGATTCACTTTGTTATAAAGCAGAAACTAACACACCATTGTAAAGCAATTACTCCAATAAAGATGTTAAAAAAAAAAACTAAACATAGTCATAATTATACAAAAAAAAAAAAAAAGATTATATGCCTGCAAAGCGAGGCCGGGTGCTGACAGATCCCCATTTGCTTTCCCGACGCCGATGCCGTACTTACAGGGCTGTGTACTCTCTCTCCATCTGCTGAGTTGGTCTGGTTTTTGCTTGTTCTCACTAGCTGTCTGCAAAGGCTCATTCTCGCTGTCCTGAGGGGTGAGCACAGGGAGCTGCCCACCGGTTGGGGGTGTGTGTGGGTGAGGGACACAGAGCTATGGGGGTACCCATGGGCGGGGTAGGGGGGATCTCCAGGCTGGTGTCTCCAGGGGCCCATGGGTAGGCTTCCTGATGGAGCCCACAAAATGGTTCGTAGGGTCTGCGTCTGCTTGATATGTCCTGTTCTCAGTTCTGGCTACTGTTCTACCAGCCACTTACTGTCCCCTAGCCACGCAGTACACAACCCAGTGTTCTGGATGGGGCGAGAGAGAAATGGGCCTCATGCGCAGCTTTCCGCACAGCTGAAGAAGCCAGGCGATCGCTCACACTTTTTCACTTTCCTTATGGGAGAAATCACGGGCTGAGAAGATCTCTGCTGGCATTGAGCTGTGCTGTCCACAGGAAGGGGTGATGCAGGTAAAGTGAAACTGTTCGCCTTACCCTCTTCAATGTGTTCAACCTCAGATTGTTTTTTTTTTTTTTTTTTTTCTCCAATGGTGTGCTGGGAGTTTTCCTGCTAGACGGCTAGACTTCCACAAAGTCCCTCTTGTCTGTAGGTGATTGTCAAAACTGGTTTGTTTGGAGAAAGATGGTAGAAAATTCTTATTTTGTCATTTTGATGACATCATTCCCAGGGTTTTTAATGTCCTCTTGAAGGATGTTTATGTGGTGCCCAATTTTTCACCATTACAAATAATGCTGTAAAGTACATTATTGCTCATGCCTTTTTTTTTTTTTTTTGCATAAGTGTGAGCATTTTTTTTAGGGTGTATTATAGAGAGTAGAACTGCTAGGCTGTAGGGTGTACCTCTTCTACTTTACTAGGAATTGCTAAATTGCTATAGAAATTGATTATAAAATATACATCCCCACCAGTAGTACAGCAGTTATATGAGGGTTCCCGTTGCTCCATATCTGGTATGTTTGGCTCTTTTAATTTTTATCAGTCAGAAATAATATTCCATTGCAGTTTTAAATTGCATTTCCCTGACTCCTGGGGAGGTTCTGTTCAGATTTCCCCTCCTGTGAGTTTTCCATTCATATCTACTTTTTCCATTGTGTGCTTCTCCTTTTGCTCATTGATTTGAAGCTATTTTTTATTCTGGATACTAATTTTTGTTGATTGTGTACAATGCAAATATCTTCTGCTGGTTGCGACTTGTCTCTTCATTTTATTGATGGTGGCTTTTGCTTTGTAGACGTTGTGGTTTTAATGTGGTCAATATAGTATTTTTTTCTTTGTTGTTTAAAATTTTTGTCTTGTTTCAAACTCTGAGGTAATAATCTATATGTTCTTTAAAATTGTTAAAGTTTTGCTTTTCACAATTAAATCATTAATTCACTTAGTGTGTGGTTGAGGTAATAATAAAAATGTTGTTGTGGGCTTCCCTGGTGGCACAGTGGTTGAGAATCTGCCTGCCAATGCAGGGGACACGGGTTCGAGCCCTGGTCTGGGAAGATCCCACATGCCGCGGAGCAACTAGGCCCGTGAGCCACAACTACTGAGCTTGCGCGTCTGGAGCCTGTGCTCCGCAACAAGAGAGGCCGCGACAGTGAGAGGCCCGCGCACCGCGATGAAGAGTGGTCCCCGCTCTCCACAACTGGAGAAAGCCCTCGCGCAGAAACGAAGACCTAACACACCCAAAAATAAATAAGTAAATAAATACATTTATAAAAAAATAAAATAAAATGTTAAAAAAAAAAATGTTGTTGTTATTATTGTTCAGAAACAAACCTTTTGTTTTGGTACCATTATTGACTGGTTCATTCTTCCCCAATTGATTTATAATTCTTTGACACATATAAACATATCAAGTTTCCATATATGTGTAGGCCTGTTTTTTGAACTTTTGTTTAGTTTCACTAACTTATCTCTGCACTGTTACCATACTTTTAAAATCACTGTTTCTTTATAATAAATTTTGATATCTGGTAAGCAAGTATTCTACCTTATTCTTCAAATCTGTGTGGTCTATACTTGGGTCTTTACTCTTCCATAAATATTTTAGAATCAGATTGTTAAATTCCATGAAAAAACCCAGAGGGGATTTGATTAGAATTAATCTGATTTGAGTGTATACATTAAATGAGGAAGAACCAATGTCTTTATCATAGTGAATCTTCCCAAACATTATACGCCCTTCAAATTATAAGGGTTTTTTATATTATCTTTTAAAAAGTTTTAAAAATTTCTTCATAAATGTCTTATAGATCTTTTATTAATTCCATTCTTTGAATAAATGAATGCATGAATTAATAAGTAAATAACATTTGTTGCCGTTTGTTACAAATTCTATGTGTTTTAGAAATTACATTTTCCAGCCCTTTGTTAGGGTATAGGACTGCAGCTGTATTTTTTATTGATTTTATATCCAGAATCTTTGTTGAACTTCCTTGTTAATTCTAATAATTTGTCAAATTTCTTGATTTCCTAATAAGACACATTTTCTCTCTTTTCAATCTTAATACGTTTATTTTCTTTTTCATATCAGTTCTTTAAAAATTAGAATTCAGCTGGAAAACTATCTGGTCTTTATACTTTTTAGTGCTGAAATAGGTCAGTTTTCCAAATGTTAGCTCTGGGGTGAGCCTAGGACCTTATAACACGTTAGGGGTTTTCCTTCTCTGCTTCTCTTCTCACCATGATTCCCCATATACCTGAACTCTCAACAGCCCCTTTTTCTGGTCCTCTGGCTAAAAAGCTGGGGATTTAGCCACATGGGCTGTCTGGCATTTCCTGTGACTGGCTCTGCCTTCAGGTGAAGCTATTAGAGAAAAGGGGGTGAGAAAAATGATGAGCATTTCCTCCCCCATATACTCTGAATAGTAGCGACTCCTTTTCTCAGTTCTCAGAATTTGCTCTCAGATAATTAGGTATTTGTGTGGCAGCAACTGCTGCAAGTAGCTTCATGACTGAGGCTCGCCTCAAGCAGAGATTGGATAATAAAAATGCAGGGGGCCAACCCAGGGAAGCGCCTGGAGTCTCTGTCTTGCAATGACCCCTGCTCAACCTACTTCGAACTCCTTGGGCCAGGAAAAGTTTCTCTGGGAGTTGTTTTTCTATTCATGCCCTCTGTAGTTCCAGAATTCTGGCTGCTCTAAAGTCTATGCCTGGAGGCATAGGAGGGAAAAAAAGTCCAGAAAAATCTCTGTTATAATGGCATTCTTTGTATTTTGATTTTTCTCCCTAATCTGCTTGTTCTTATTTACTTTCCAGAATCCTCACATAGTTGCTTTATGCCTCCTATTCAGGGTTTTTGGTTGTAATCACTGGGAGGGAGAGGGTGGTTTGCTCACTCCATCCTAGCTGGAAGCAACACCTCCACGCTGAAATCCTTCTTCATGATGGAGAGGGGACACATAGCCTCAATCACTAAGTCCTCTCAGGCTCTGGACTGTTTATCTGCTTATTTGCTTAATTATTTCTTCCCCATCTATTCTCTTTCCTCCTCTGGATCTTCTGTTACTATTTCATCTGACCTTCCAGTGTCATGTATTTTTCCCTCCTAATTTACATATTTTTGTGCTTATTATATATAGGGAGTTTTTTTTCCCACTTTGTTTTTCTGAATACAAATTTGGTTCTTACCAGTAAATGTCCTCTTGTTTATCCACATACTTTGAAAGTTTAAAAATCACAATTTTAATTTTTAGAAAATCTTTGAGTGTTCTAAATTATCCTTTTGAGTGTTCTTATTTATTTTTTGTTTTTAATGAAAGTTCTCAAATGTCTTTCCTATCAATTCTTCTTCAGAGGGATCCACCTCTTCTAGGTGTTTAGCTTGGTCTTTGCTTTAGCCTGTTCAGGCTGCTAAGACAAAACACCACAGGCTGGGTAGCTTATAAACAGCAGAAACTTATTTCTCACAGTTCTGGAGGCTGGAAATTCGAGATCAAGACACCAGCTGGTAAGGGCCCTCTTCTGGGTTCATAGCTAGCACCTTCTCACTGTGTCCTCACATGGTAGAAGGGGCTAGGGATCTCTCTGAAATCCCTTTTATAAGAGCACTAATCCCATTCATGAAGGTTCCACTCTGATGACCTAAGCACCTCCCAAAGGCCCCACCTCCTTATACCATCACCTTTGAGGGTTAATATCCAACATATGAATTTTGGAGGAGGACACAAACATTCAAACGGTTAACAGTTTTCCTCCATTAAATTTTGCTTTCTTCAGTGGGTTTTAATTTTCATTGCCTATCTGAAAGTAGTTTAGGCTGGCAGGGTCTCTAGAGCCAGGAAAATGACATCTGAGTGAGGAGTTTATGTGGAGAAAAGGTGAACTTCAGCCCTTTCTGTTATCAGAGTTGCCACCAGATCCTTGCTCAAAACCCACCAACCCCTCCCTTGAATAGGAGCTAACATACACCTTTAAGTCACAGGGTCTGTACACAAAGACAAGAAGCTATGGGAAGAGGAAAACAAAAACCGGATAGAACTAGCTGAAACCAAGATGGCAGTGAATCTGACCTCCAACACACCTTGAGCCTCATTCTATGCTGATATTACTACATTTTCATATGAAATTATGTATCTACCAATGGCCAGAAGTCACAGACCAAAAAAGGATAGAAAAGGGGTGGCACCCCATTTCCAGGCAAACCCTGCCTCTTTCCCAGAAAACTCACATATATGCCTCCGCATCATTAGTCTCACTCCTTCCTGCATTGTCCTTACTCCTTAAAAGCAAATCCCTCTCACTATCAAGACCAGAAGTTGATTTGTGAACTAATTTCCTGCTCCTCCATTCTCTGGCCATTGAATAAAGCGTGTGTTGCTTCTATCTCAGCTTTGGTTTTGTTTTTGGTTGTGTGAACCCCAAAGGACACAGAACCCTTCCGGCCAAGGCAGGGGGCCTTGGCCAGGCTAGGACCCAAGTGGGTGTTCATATGAGTTAATTCTGTAACACCTCCACAACCTGAGCCCAAGAGCAGTTGCACCCACCGTTGTAGGCGTCCTTCAGGCCCACTGGGCTTAGCTTCCCAGAGCAATACACAAGCAGCCGCAGGTACACACGCAGCTCCTGTCTGTCGGGACTCATAGGCTTCTACGACCTGAATGCCCAAAGGAACCACAAGAATCCTTTTTTTCTCCTTCACCACTTTTCTCCTCCCTCTCTGTCACTAATTCCCATGGCTGCTCTACCCTACAGATTATAGCCGACTACCTTTGGCCCCAGGAGACCTCTCTGGGCCCCACCAGGTTTACTCTTCTGGTTTTCGTGTTATACAAAAGCTTCCTTTAGAGGAAGACAGTCAGAGGTGTGCACCAAAAACTCTATCTTCCCTGAATGCCTCATAGTTGCAGTCTCATTCCTCAGCCCCCAGTTAAAAAGCATCCAATGTCCTGTGCATTTTGTTGGCACTGATTAAAAGCTAACGACATTGGTTTTTTTTAATTAGCCAAGTATTATTTCATCTCAGTCGGTTTCTTAATTTGTGTCACAGTGTCCTATTAAAGAATAATAAAGTGATAACCCTTAGTAGTTTATACTCCAGTTCTCTGAATAGATCACTTAAACCATACAAATGGGGACAGGCTCATTTTTGTTCTACATGTACAGGTTTCTTGTATTGTTTTGCTTCTTACAGTTGCCTTAGGAAAATTTAAAATGAGACAAGTTTTTGAAAAATGGTTTCTTAAAATCCCAGCCCCATTCCTATATAGCTGAAAGTTTCCTATTCCAAATAAGCAGTGACTACAGAACAATTGGTAATTTTTCTTTCTGATAGGTGGTGAGAAGGAAAACTTTTACTTTACAGATGAGACACTGAGGCCAGGGAAGGACAAATAACTTTGGTGGCACCATTACACAGGGGTAAGGCTGGGACCCAGACTCGCATGCTGTTCTTCCTACACCGCCGCACTGGAGCCGTAAAATGATTTAGGAACGACACATGATCTCAAACAATAGAGGAGGACACAGAAAGAGGTGAGAGAAAATGTGAACTCCTTCCATTTTAGTAAGCATCTTAGATGACTCAGTCCTTCACACTGCAGTGGGTGTTTTGAAGAACAGAGTGCTTCTTCTATGTGGCCAGCTTGTTTGTACATCTTTTCAAGGAAAAACACCTTAAGAGCTAGCAGAGCTGAAAGTATGTCTGAAAAGCCAATTAATCACTTCAGATACAGTCTACTCACCATAAAGGAACTCAAGAGTTTTAAGGCACTCAGACAAAGGAACAAAAATATATTGAGAATAAGTGAAGTTATTAATGAAGTTTATCTTCAGCTTTCCAAGTCTCTTCTTAAATAATATTCCCTTAAATTTGCATTTATACTTTATAAAATAATCTCACATTCATTACTTTGTGTGACTTTTCTCCTGTTTCTTATCTTTTATCATTTCTCTTCCACCAATAGCCAGGATCACACGTCTGAAATGTTCACAGTGGTTGATTTTATATTTCAACTTCTTTTGGCAACAGAATAACGTGTATTATTGGGCTTCCCGGGTGGCGCAGTGGTTAAGAATCCGCCTGCCAATGCAGGGGACATGGGTTCGAGCCCTGGTCCAGGAAGATCCCACATGCTGTAGAGCAGCTAAGCCCGTGCGCCCCAACTACGAGCCTGCGCTCTGGAACCCATGAGCCACAACTACTGAAGCCCATATGCCTAGAGCCCATGCTCCGCAACAAGAGAAGCCACTGCAATGAGAAACCCGTGCACCGCAACAAAGAGTAGCCCCCGCTCTCCGCAACTAGAGAAAGCCAGTGTGCAGCAACGAAGACCCAACGCAGCCAAAAATAAATAAATAAATTTATATTAAAAAAAAGAACAACCTGTATTCTTATTTTTCTAACCACAAGACATTAGAAGAGAGTGAAAGGAAGAAGAGAGAATGAAGAACACGTTGTACTATCTTTACTATCAAAACACGTTCTAAGGAAAAGATTTGATACCAGGCATTACTTTTGTGAATTTAAGTTAACATGTTACCCTTCTCAGGATATTTATTGAGAAACTTTATACTTAACTGTTTGAGAAAGAAACCGTCTCTATAAATGGAATTTATGCCCCATAAGTGGCTTTAGAAGCCAATAAATGGAGCAGTTATTTTGGGGACAACCTAGTGGATTGATTATATTCTGCCCTACTTTTTCTAATTCAGAGGAAAGATAACTGATGGCTGGAAATATCATTGCGTTTGCACTTTCTTAAGTGTAAGGGCCTTGTAACCTCATGCTGTGATTCTTAAACTAGCCATGGAGGAGACCACAGCCCTCAATGGACATTGAATATTGAACGTCACCTTTTTATTTGATATGAGTCAATTTTAAAGTCATATATATTTATGTTTTCCATTGATGTGTTTGCTCTTAACAGTGTAAATAAAATGTTTATAAGAATGATTGTCATTCTTGATGAAGGGCTGTGCTCATGATAACTGCATAGTTTTATTTCACTGAGAGGTGCCGTAACTATCTTTGCCTGTGGTTGTGCTTTATGGCTAATTTAATGCTTCACTGTAACATGCTTTTTCTGCCTGGGATTGCTCATAAAGAATACCAACCCTGGTGTCTGGAGCTCACTGGGATCTTATGAGAGTTGAGCTCACTGGGTGATTTGTATTTCATGCCAGTCAAAATTTGAGGGCTGTGTGATATAGTTTTATTTTAAACTGGCTGGGCAAATATTCATGTTCTCATTATTTATTATTCTTCCTAATAATGACTTTGTTTAGTGGTGCAAATTGGACATAAATGTATTGACATCCTAGGGGGTTTCAAAAAAATTTTACCTTCTGGTATGTTTCAAGAACAGTGAGGAGGCCAGTGGTCCTTTTTCAAGGAGTGTTCAGGGTTCTTGAAACTGTTATTTCCAGATGATTTCACACCAAGCTGGAAGTGCTTCCATCGTGGCCTCTCCAGCTGTGGCTGGCTATGATATTTATTCATTCATTCAGCAAATAGTTATTGAGCGCATGCTATGTGCCCAACTCTATTCTGGCTCCTGAGGATACAGCAATGAACAAAAGAGGCAAAATTCCTGCCTTTTTGGAGCCCATTTATTCAAAGGGAGGTAGATTATAAACAAGGTAAATAGCATGTTAAACACTGGCCAAATGCTAAGGAGAAAAATAAAGCTGGGAAGTGTTGGGAAAGGGATTGCAGTTTACATAATGGGACCACGAAGGCCTCACTAAGAAGGTGACTTTTGCACAAAGACCTGACAAAATGAGAAATAAGCCATGTGGATAGTTAGGGGAAAATTATACCTGGTGGAGGGAACAGCAAGTGAAAAAGACCTGAGCAGGAGTATGAACCGGTGTATTTGAGTAACAGTGAAGATGAGGTTGGGGTGCTGAAGCTGAATAAACAAGGGGAACAAGAGTAGAGGGTGAAGTAATGATGGAGGTGGAATGGGGGAAGATTAGGTAGGGCCTTAGAGGTGATAATTCAGACTCTTTTTTTTCAATTCAGGAGAAACACTATCTAGGGCAAATAACGAATTCAATTTCTACTTTCAAAAGATGCTGGAAGGGCTTCCCTGGTGGCACAGTGGTTGAGAATCTGCCTGCCAATGCAGGGGACACGGGTTTGAGCCCTGGTCTGGGAAGATCCCACATGCCGCGGAGCAACTAGGCCCGTGAGCCACAATTACTGAGCCTGCGCGTCTGGAGCCTGTGCTCCGCAACAAGAGAGGCCACAATAGTGAGAGGCCCGCGCACCGCGATGAGGAGTGGCCCCCGCTTGCTGCAACTGGAGAAAGCCCTCGTACAGAAACAAAGACCTAAAACAGCCATAAATAAATAAATAAATAGAAATTAAAAAAAAAAAAAAGATGCTGGAAACGTTTCCTGGGTATCAGGAGCCAAGACATACCTCTTCCTACTAGCACTGTAGGGTACATTGCTTTTCTTTTCTTAACGGAAACAAAGACTAATGTTTGCTTGGAGCTGTGTCTAAATTTTCTAGTAGAGATTAATTCTTGAGTTGTTTTAATTTACTTACTTCTCTGCTACTGCTTTCATGTAGAAAGCAAAGCAGAAGCAGAAAGCCTTTCCCTTTACCTTCTTGGAATTACTATACAAGGAGTTATTACTATTCCTACATTATGTTACTTCTTTTGACATACTATTGAAGTGTCAAATAACTACCTAAGATTCAAGGATTATGGCTTTGACTAACTCAATCTCAGTTCCATGTTTGAGGTCATTTGCACAGTGAGCTCCCAATAAATTACATGACATTGAAAGGAATTGATTCAATCCTGAGTATGGATGACCCGATTCTCCTTGACTGAATGCTTCATTTAACTTGAAGATCAAATAGATGGTGATTTTTCAAGAAGTTCCTATAATATATAAATGCTTGGGGAGGATGCTTTTGAAATGAAAAGCTGGAGACTGGGGGGTGGGGGGGTGGGGAGAAGATCCTGCCTGCTAAAATTCTCTCTTTAATAGAGCCAACTACTCCTCCTGAGTCCTCATTAACATCTCTTAGGGCCTCTCCAGCTGTCGCTCCTTGGCTACAATGGAATGATAGTGGGAAGAAGTTACTGTATTTCCCAGAGATGTGGTTCTTCCACTAAAATATGAACACCACAAACAAAGGAATCATGAGTGTTTTATCATCATTCTATGCCCAGTGCTTAATGTCATGCCTGGTCCATTTCAGGCACTCACAATATTCCTTGAATGAATTAATTCATGAATTTAAACATAATGTATTCCTTCTTCATTCTTCTGACTTCCCTCCAAAACTTTCACTCTGGAAACCCGATTCAGGATGTTCTGCTTCTTGAGGAAATTAGGTAACTCTTAAAACAGTGTAAGCCTGGGATAAGTAAGGAACTGGCAAACAGTAATGCCTTCAACATATGGACTTTGGATGTGGTTTCTTGAAAAAAGTCCAACAGGGACTTGATTCAGACACCTGACCCAGACTAATATCCTACCATGTGGCTTGGGAAAAAGACACAAAAGCAAAAATCAATAGAAACAACAATAAACTAGTAGGGACCTTGTGACTTAGAATATTAATGTAATTTTTAATGCTTGTATCTCTTTTTCCAAACATTATTTTCACATCAGAGGTCCCATTTTGCCCATTCCTCCTTCACTGCTTAGTACAGATATGTTAGAAACAGCATGGATTGATGTCAAGTGGAGCTGGATGTGAATTCCTGATTCTCAACTATGCTACAGTTTATTCACCTATGAAAGTGAGCTCAAGAGTCCCTAACTCATAGGCTTTTAAGATTAAGTGAAATAAACTTGTCAAATGCCAGCTTAGAGTTTGGTATGTACCTGCCCCTTGAAAACACTGCTTCCCTTTCCCTTAAAATGCTGGCTCAGAGGTCATTAGTGGTCTTTGTTTGTTTTTTTCCTACCATTCCCTGGGTCTCATATACCTACTGGACATTTAGGGCTAAAAGGCTCAGAGTTATATACAGAAGTAAGGGGGAACATGGGTGTGGGGAGGAAATAAAGGAAGAGAGATTGGGGGAGAGAGAAGCAAAGAGTTAAGAACAAAGAGAGAAAAAATAGAATTCTTAGGTAAGCCATGGTTCAGATGTGATCAGATGATTTAAATAGCTTTCTAATAAGACTTCTTGCCTCAATATTTAATCTTTCTAGTTCAATCTTCACACTGAAACCAGAGTTATATTCTTTGGCTCATGCCATTTCCTAACTGTTCTTTCTTGCTTACTCCTATAGAACTTGGTGTATACCGTGGTTGTTATTTTTATTTTTTTTCTGCCTTATATTAATATAGAAAGCATGATTATTAATCATCTTAATCTCTGAAGTTATGAGTCTGTATGAAAAAACAAAAATAAAACATGGAAATAGTCACTAATTAGCTGACAACTTATAATATTAATCCCAACTCTTCTAATGCTTCTCTTCATTTATCGTAAGTGATAGCTGTCCATTACCATATATCTTTACATTTTTTTCTCTGGTTCTTGAATGCTGTAAATATATAATAATATAATTCAGATACAATGTGAATAGATTGCTGTGAAATTTCAAGAAGTACAAAAAAAACAGGAAATGATGAAGTTCAGGTAAATGCTAAAATCACTCACAAAACTATTGACCAGATAAAAAACTGAGAGAAAATTGATAAGGTTGATAACAAAAGCAGCAAAAGGGAATAATTTGCATGCCCAAGCATCAGGAGAATTGATGAAGCTGTTTAACATTTTTACAAAGGATGTCCTCTTTAAGACAGTGTTATGAAAATTCAAATGAGAAGTAAATGTTGTCATAAGTTACGTTTTGTACAAAAAAAAGTAACACATGATTTACTCTTTGTTGCAATTATATCCTATATTCTATTAAATATAAAGCAGAATAGACATTTTTTTCATGACTTTGAGTTTTGGGTTTCATTTTTTAAAGACTAACTCCAGGCCAAACATTTTTTTAAAAAAAACTGTATTTACTATGAACTTTTGTTCCCTGTGTTAAGATGTCCTACCTGGCGCCAATTATCCTGAGTAAAATGAGTTCTTCCTGTAGTTAGTTATTTGTAGACCTCTGCAAGCCATTAGAACGTCAGCTCCATGAAAAAAGTTACCATGTTTTCACCAGCCAACATAATGCCTTGCACATAAACACTAATGTACCATTTACTGTGGGCTGAATGCTGATCTCAGCACTTTACAAATATGAACTAATTTAATTATCAAAATAATCTTCCAGGGCTTCCCTGGTGGTGCAGTGGTTGTGGATCTGCCTGCCAATGCAGGGGACATGGGTTCGAGCCCTGGTCTGGGAAGATCTCACATGCTGCGGAGCAACTAGGCCCGTGAGCCACAACTACTGAGCCTGCGCGTCTGGAGCTTGTGCTCCGCAACAAGAGAGGCCACGATAGTGAGAGGCCCGCGCACCGCGATGAAGAGTGGCCCCTGCTTGCCGCAATTAGAGAAAGCCCTTGCACAGAAACGAAGACCCAACACAGCCAAAAATAAATTAAAAAATAAATTAAAAAAAAAAAAATCTTCCAAGGTAGGTAGTATCTTTAAAGATGAGAAAACTAAGGCACAGAGAAATTAAGTAACTTGTCTAAGGTCACACAGCTTGTAAATGGTAGAGCTGGAAATCAAACCCAGGCTGTTTGGCTCCAAAATCCATAATCCTAGACCATACACTATGTTGTCTCTACTATTTTAGGCTGCCTCCAGATGTTTGTGGAATAAATTAAGATTTTAGACATCTGTGTGAATATAGTAATACAGTCTACAGGTTATATTCAAAGGAGACTCTGGGGAAGAGGGTTTATGGTATCTTTGGTTATGACAAATGCTAGAAGAAAAATGCAAACACAAAAACAAAAACAAACAAAATGCCCAAAACTCTTCCAATGAAACTAAGGCCATGTGGCCTCTTTCAATATACTCTTTATTCCATGTTTATCCTTATTATTTTTTATCATAAAATAGAATACAAAAAATATAAATACTACAGAAATATTTTGTGCATATTTCACCAACCATTTTTTTCTACCACATATTGATACATCTTGCATTATAGTCCAAATTGTCTTGCTATATATGCCCACTATTGACAGTGCACTGAGTTGCGCAATGGGAATGACTATAGGCTACAGTTCAAGACTTTATTTCACTTTCTCTGTATAGCACTTGGGATGTGGACCAGAACCAGGCAAATGCTGTAGCTCCTTTTCCATTCTCACATCCTACCTAGGATCCACTTGAGGTTTTCTGCTTCCCCAGGTTCTCTCAGCAGCCCTACCCTTGACTTACTTTGCAGCAACCTGTTCTCTTTTAGATCCTTGTCCAGTCTTTACTTCTCTGCCTCATTCTCTCAGGGACCTGCTCTTTGCTGGGTGACAGAGGCCTAATTTGATGGCCTACTCAAGACTCCTAGGTTTGCTGAGTTGTCTCAGCAGCTGGAGTCAGGGTGGTTTAGGGGTAGGACTGGGGCTGGAGGTACCAGGCAGGTTTTGGGCCCTCCACATATCCCTCAAGGAGAATATCTCACTGTTCATCTTTCTATATATACTGTGATGAAAATTATATTCTCAATAACTGACAGTAGAATTTCTCCTAGGGAGGGAAGTACAAAGGAAATGCTTATGTTAGGAAGACACTTTGATATACTCCACAGAGACAGAAGGTTAAGGATGGCAGGAGCCCAAATAACAAAAACAATTGAACTGCTTTGCATGAGAAAGTGTGAATAATCTTTGTTTATTATTTTGTTGTAAGAAGGGGGTGGGGAAGATTGGGGAAAAGAGAAATGGGAGGGGGCAAAGAATGAAGTCAGCAAGATGGTATAATTTCCATCAGGGTGAAGGGTCAGTGTGGCATTCCCCTTGGATAGGCAGCAGAGAAAACTTTCTAGAACAGGAGGGGGAATTTTATCCCAGGGATGCAAGAATTTTTCAACATCCTCAAATCAATCAGTGTGATATACCACATTAACTATACTCGATATTTTGTAATAACCTATATGGGAAAAGAATCTGAAAAACTATATATATATATATAAAACTGAATCATGTTGCTGTGTACCTGAAACTAACACAACACTGTAAGTGAACTATACTTCAATAAAAAAATTTGACCATCACACAGAGGTGGTATAGCCTAATATAGACCACAATAAGCTTAAAAACATAAAATTAAAGAATAAAAACCATATGATCATCTCAATAGATGCAGGAAAAGCTTTTGATAAATATAAACATCCATTTATGATAAAGACTCTCCAGAAAGTGGGCACAGAAGGAACAAACCTCAACATAATAAAGGTCTTACATAACAAACCCACAGCTAACACCGTACTCAATGGTGAAAATCTGAAAACATTTCCCCTAAGATCAGGAACAAGACAAGGATGCCCACTCTCACCACTTTTATTTAACATAGTTTTGGAAGTCCTAGCCATGGCAATCAGAGAAGAAAAAGAAATAAAAGGAATCCAAATTGGAAAGAAGAAGTAAAACTGCCATTGTTTGCAGATGACATGATACTATACATAGAAAATCCTTAATATGCCGCCAGAAAACTGCTGGAGCTCATCAATGAATTTGGTAAAGTTGCAGGATACAAAATTAATACACAGAAATCTGCTGCATTTTTATACACTAACAACAAAAGGTCAGAAAGAGAAATTAAGGAAACAATCCCACTTACCATCACATCAGAAAGAATAAAATACCTAGGAATAAACCCACCTAAGGAGGCAAAAAGACCTGTACTCCAAAAAATACAAGATGCTGATGAAAGAAACTGAAGATGACACAAATAGATGGAAAGATATACTGTATTACTGGATTAGAAGAATCAATATTGTGAAAATGAATATAATACCCAAGGCACTCTACAGATTCAGTGCAATCCCTATCAAATTACCAATGGCATTTTTCACAGAACTAGAAAAAAAAAATTTTAAATTTATCTGGAAATACAAAAGACCCTGAATAGCCAAAGGAATCTTGAGAAAGAAAAACGGAGCTGGAGGAATCAGGATCCCTGACTTCAGACTGCACTACAAAGCTACATTCATCAAAACAGTATGCTACTGACACAAAACAGACATATAGATCAATGCAACAGGATAGAAAGCCCAGAAATAAAACCATGAACCTATGGTCAACTAATCTATGACAAAGGAGGCAACAATATACAATGGAGAAAGGACAGTCTCTTCAATAAGCGGTGCTGGGAAGACTGGACAGCTACATATAAAAGAATAAAATTAGAACATTCTCTAACACCACACACAACTCAAAATGGATTAAAGGCCTAAAGGTAAGACCAAATACAGTACTTAAAAACTCCTAGAGGAAAACATAGGCGGAACACTCTGACATAAATCACAGCAATATTTTTTTGAATCCACCTCCTAGAGTAATGAAAATAAAGACAAAAACAAACAAATGTGACCTAATTAGACTTAAAAGCTTTTTCACAGCAAAGGAGACCATAAACAAAACAAAAAGACAACCTACAGAATGGGAGAAAATATTTGCAATGTGACCGACAAGGGATGATTAATTTCCAAAATATACAAACAGTTCATATAGCTCAGTATAAAAAAACCAAACAACCCAATCAAAATATGGGCAGAAAAGCTAAATAGACATTTCTCCAAAGATTTACAGATGACCAACAGGCACGTGAAAAAATGCTCAATGTCTCTAATTATTAGACAAATGCAAATCAAAACTATAATAAGGTATCACCTCACACCAGTCAGAATGGCCATCATTAAAAGTCTACAAATAATAAATGCTGGAGGGCTTCCCTGGTGGCGCAGTGGTTGAGGGTCTGCCTGCCAGTGCAGGGGACGCAGGTTCGGGCCCTGGTCTGGGAGGATCCCGCATGCTGCAGAGCGGCTGGGCCCATGAGCCACAATTGCTGAGCCTACGCGTCTGGAGCCTGTGCTCTGCAATGGGAGAGGCCGCAATGGTGAGAGGCCCGCACGCCGCGATGAAGGGTGGCCCCCGCTTGCCGCGACTGGGGGAAGCCCTCGCACAGAGACGAGGACCCAACACGGCCATAAATAAATAAATAAATAAATAAATAAATAAATAAATAAAATTTTAAAAATAAATAAATAAATAAATGCTGGAGAAGGTGTAGAGAAAAGGGAATCCTCTTACACTGTTGGTGGGAATGTAAATTGGTACGGCCACTATGGAGAACAGTATGGAGGTTCTTTAAAAAAACTAGAGTTGCCATATGATCCAGCAATCCTACTCCTGGGTATATATCCAGAGAAAACTATAACTGGAAAAGATACATGCACCCCAATGTTTATTGCAGCACTATTTACAATAGCCAAGACATGGAAGCAACCTAAATGTCCATTGACAGAGAAATGGATAAAGAAGATGTGGTGCATATATATATCCATGTTGCTGCAAATGGCATTATTTCCTGCTTTTTTAAGGCTGAGTAATATTCCATTGTGTGTGTGTGTATAAAAATGCCATTACTTCATTCTTTTTTATGGCTGAGTAATATTCCTTTGTGTGTGTGTATTATGTATTGTGTGTGTGTGTGTGTGTGTATATATATACACACACACACATATATATATAGTGCCATTTGCAGCAATATGGATGGATTATAATACTAAGTGAAGTAATCCAGACAGAGAAAGACAAATATCATGATATCACTTATATGTGGAATCTAAAAATAGTTATACAAATGAACTTATTTATAAAACAGAAATAGACTCACAGACATAGAAAACAAACTTATGGTTACCAAAGGGGAAACAAGAGAAGGAATAAATTTGGTGTTTGGGATTAACATGTATATACTACTGTATATAAACTAGATAACCAACAAGGACCTACTGTATAGCACAGGGAACAATACTCAATATTTTGTAATAACCTATATGGGAAAAGAATCTGAAACATAATATATATGTATAACTGAATCACTTTGCTATACACTTGAAACTAATACAACATTGTAAATCAAATATACTTCAATAAGAAAAATATACATCATTATGCTTCCCCAATAATTAGTAAATAATTTAACCCCAAATGATTTGTGTGAATGTGGTGAGAGGTGAAAATCTTGATGAGAACGTTTTCACATCAACGTAGCACAGAAGAGGAACAGTGTGTATGGCAGAAGAGTCTTCAAGCAAAGCAGACCATGCTTGATCTAGTCCTCAGGAGGTCACAGATGTCTGCACTGGGGCTTTGTACTGCCACACGGTGGGGAGTTCAGGGGTTCCAACCAAACATATGTCTCTTGCAAAGACATTGGAGGGGCTTATTGTTTCTGGGTTATATATATATTTTGTTTGAAAAAAGAGTACCTCTGTTTAAAAAAAATAATGTATATGTGTATGTATATGTGGGTGTGTATATAAAAGACCACTGAACCCTAATCCATGCTCCCCAAAACTGTTCATTTGCTCAAGTTATTTTCCTGCCCGGGGACACTCAGTATGGTAAAGAGACCTTGTGATGAGGAACCTAGACAAATTGCATGAGCTTCTGAGGACAAGTGTGTGTCCCAGCAATGAGCACATGCTTGGCAAATAGTGGAGGTGCCCAACTGATAGTCACTGAGTAGAACCTATGAGATAGTGTCTTATGACACCACAGAGACACCTGGGCTTTTTCCTGGCTGGTAAGATCTTAACCTTGGTCTTACATATGCATCATACATTTTTCTACTCTTGGTAGAAATCTCCTAGTCTGCCTGTAATACCAACCTCAACCTCAGTGGAAAATGAAATATTTGCTGCTGATTTCTCCCCACTTGCTCAAGAGGAAACCTCCCTCCTGCTGATTCTGATGATGTTTATTTGTGCAATATTACCATCATGTAATTAGTGCTATGCATAGAAGTCTTTAGGAAATGTTTTGCTTTTCCAGTTTACAGGTAACAGGATCTCCCCCAATAAGCTTTATTGTAGAGTTTTTATCTATTTATGTTCAATGTTTTGTTTTCTAGGGACTCTCCTTCATATTTCCTTGTGGGCACAGACTTAGGAATGAAAAGAAAGCAGAGACCCCTTTTCCCCTTCACCTGCCATCACTGCTCACAAATCATCCCAAACATTTAGTAACTATTGGAATAAAAGCATCAAAGGATGAGGGACAAAGAAGGAAGTTTATGCTTCTTCAATGTTTCAGGTGTTACCAGTTTCCCTGCCCTCACTTCCCCCCTCTCCTCACAAATGTTTCACCAATTTCCTTTGCACCTGCAGAGTCAACCCCATCCAAGGCCAGCCTGGCCAGAGTCAGGGCTGGGTGGGGTGGGGAGAAGTGTCTCTAGATAAATATTATTTTTTTCCTTTAAAAAAATCACCCCTTCCCTTGCTCTGTTATCATCATGAACGATGGATTTATTATTTTTAACTTGAGGTATTATAATCACTACTTGTAGACTCAGCTAGCTCTAACAATGCACCCCATGGCTTGTTCAGGGGACCATGGCCCCTTGTATTGCATTGATGAGAACTGAATAATTGTTTTCTTCCTTCTGGGCTTGTCTTAATGATTTTTATTGTACATCTAACCATTTAGATCTTCCTCATTCTAGCCTTTGTGTCCCACTCTTGATTTGACTGATCTCCATTCTGCTCTCCCCTCCCCCACCCCAACAGGCTGCGCTCTGATGATGAGCTATGATTCAGGTGTAGGGGGATGGGCAGTATAGGTCCAGAGTTGCTGTGAGAAGTGGTTTCTAAGAGCAGAACAGACAGTAACGCTGAACAGAATTCCCAAAGCATGTTCACTTTTTTTCTATATAAATAATTATATTGGGTTTTGAATCTAAACTTTTCTTTGGATTAGCACTATTGTGGAATACTCTCAAAAATTCAAATTTCACCAAGAGTCCCCAAAATATATTTTAAGATTTTTTTCTCTTATTCCAGGATCCGCTTAGATTTCACTCATTGTATTCAGTTGTTATGTCCCTTTGGTTTATTTCTCACTATGTTTGTTTCTCATGACATTCACTTTTTAGTGACCCTCTCTGAAGTTTATTATCTTCAGAAAACAGACCATATTCTGTCCCTCCACTGCTGCGTCTTTCTTTTCTCCAGTCTCTGTTGCTCCTGTGGCGTCTTCATCCTCATTCATCACTCACACTTCTCGGGCCTGTTCAAATACTTGATAATATGGCTGTACGAACTCTGTGACATAGCTGTCATTCTCCTCAGTGTACATGGAGTAGAGGGAAAAGTTTGGGGTGTAGGCACACAAACAAGACACAAACACACACACACACACATGAGACCCTTCTCTCTTCTGGAATTTCTCTCCTAGAATTGTGCATTATCAGCCCAGGAACCCAGGACAGGAGCAACTAAGACTCTCTCGTGGTTACCAAGGGTTACACATATCTCACTTTGAGCATTAAGTAAAACTGCAGCTTCTGATTGATGGACAGCTACTGGCCTGACAAATGACTGGAAGATTCCATGGTAGCACCTTTCCAGGAGGTATTCCTCAAATGCAGAGATGGCTCAGAAAGGCTGAAGGCATTTTTATTGCAGAGAGAGGTTTTTAACTTGTCAGAAAAGTATTTCCCTTCAAGGAGAAGACAATAATTAATACATGATGAAAACATGTCAGAACACTTCCCCAGAGCCTGGAGGAGACGCTGGCAGGCCCTGTACTGATAGGGAAACAGGGAGTTGGCAAAGCTGTTCCAGACCTGCTCTGGGTTGGCTCTCAACAGTCAGAGATTACTTGCTGGTGCTGATTCCTGCCTCTGAGTTTGGTGCCAGCTCCTGAGGATGGCTGAGGTACCCTATGCCAGTCTGCACTGGGTGATGGCATCCTTCACAAGTGATTTGAAGCCTCATTCTCTGTGTAGGCTTTGTCTTCTCTACAGGAGCTTCTGTCCTCCCTCCCTTCTTTTCCTTGTCAGCAGATGAGTGCTGACTATTGAGTGCGCCAGGCACCACATTTGGCGTGGTGAACGACACACTCAGAGTCACACAGCTTAGCGTCAAGTAGGAGGGCACGGCCATGCCTTTTATAAATCTGCTCTAGTTTACAGCTCCTACTTCACAGGAGCTCAGCACATCTCACTCACTACCAAAGGGAGCCAATCCTAAATCTCTCTTTCCGACTCTCATGCCCTGAACTGCTTGAGATGTCTTCGAAATTGGAGGTTTCTTGAGTTGAGAGGAATGGACCGTGCACGGCTGCTAAATTTCATGCTGCTTTTAATCAACATCAGGGTTGTTGGCACTCCACCAGAGAGGCCAGGCATACCATCTGGAATCTGGCAGGAAGTCACTTTAGCAGGTGTCTGAGAGCCTGGGCTCTTGCAGTGAGTTCAGATCCTGACTATGCCATTTACTAGTTAAACGACCTTGGGTGGGCTTCTTTAACACCTCCTTATCAATACAATGAGAACTATTACAGTAGTTACTTCATAAGATCTTTGGACAGTTTACCACAATGCACGTGAAGTGCTTAGCATGTGACCTACCACACAGAAAGAGCTCGATAAACGGTAGCAATAATTAGGGAGGTGGATTTCAGCAGTTACACAGACTCTACATCATAAGGTCATACATATAATAAAATTAAGGCTTTGGCATCTCTTGACTATTCTTTCACTTAGTACCTGAAATGGTTATTTCTATACGGCTTTTCCTAAGTTATTAGAATTCTTCCATATTTGATTTCTCTAAATAATTAGATGATAAAGATCTCTAATATCTTATACTAAAGAAGCAAGTGAGTAATATTATCCCTCCGTACTTGATGCTGAGGACTTAAGACAACTGGTGGAAATGGTTAAAATCCTTTTTTAACATGTTAATAAAAATTAATAAAACACAAGGATAAAATTTTGAACTCCCTCCTATCTCTTAGTCAATGTTGTTTAAAAGTACTTATAAGACTGTAAATGAAATTTATGTGATCTGATTCTATGGTGAATTTGCAAGGTTTTATTTTAAAAGAATGAAATAAAAAGCTATAACCCCAATGCTGTCCTGTGAAGAAAGCTATGAATATTGAAAAGCCAGGTCAGTCAGAGGTAGAAATCTGAGCAGCTGTCAATTTTTTGCTTCTTTGCTGTGGATATGCTATTTGGTCTTTGCCTCTCTTCTTATGAGTCTCATTTATTTAAACAAAATGCATTTTCTCTGCAACTACAGTTAACTATCCAGTGAATAGAAGGCAAGGCTGACAGGAGTTGTTCTGTGAGGACAGCAGCTAATGTTAATGCGCAGGTTCCCAAGTTCCTCATGGAATTCTCTTGCTCCTGATGTCTGCATAGCTGGACCCCTCATTTTGCTCAAGTCTCTACTTATATGTTAACCTTGTCCCAGCAAATTTCCTTGAGAACATAATCTTAAGTAGTATATCTCATCATTCTCTCTCCCCTAACCCTGAATCATTTTTCACACCACTGAGCTTTCCCTGAGATATCACAGATTAATGGTTAATTATTGCCTTCCTGCCACACTCCCACTCCAAAGCTCATAAGATATGGGAGGGTAGGAATTTTACCTATCTGCATTAGTACTATACCTCCTATACCTGTATGTAGTTCCTGGCCCATACTGATGTTCAATAAGTATCAAATAAATAAATAAACCAATAAACCAAGAGGCAGAGTGGCATGGTAGAAAGATTCTGGATTTGAAATTAAGGTACATTTTTGACTCCTGGCTATGTTCATACCAGAGCTGTATGTCTATGGGTGAGCCAACTAATTTTTTTGAGCTTTAGTTTCCTCACGTATAAAATGAGAATAACAAAATCTATCT
The DNA here is from genome assembly GCF_949987535.1 of Balaenoptera acutorostrata. NCBI lineage: Eukaryota > Metazoa > Chordata > Mammalia > Artiodactyla > Balaenopteridae > Balaenoptera > Balaenoptera acutorostrata. Next base: position 53,997,212 of record NC_080065.1, on the reverse strand, counting down.
TGCAAGGGTGTTATGACATTCAAATGAGATGGCATATGTGCATTTATACACGCCTTATAAACAATATTCATTTAAATAATTTGTTACTATCACTCACAGACCAGTAATCATGATTATTGAACTCTTCTGTTTCAAGTTCAGAAGATATGACAACACTTCATATGTTTGGCAGTTAGCCAGTATAACTATGTCATGTGTCAGTTAATTTTGTTTTTTCTTTCCCCAGAAAGCACAGGATGACAGTACGGAAGTCTTATAAGTTTGATTATTTGGATATAGCTCTGATTTTTAACCCAAGTATTCACGGAATCTAACTATTATCCCGAAAGCCCCTACTCATGGAAGAAAGACCTTTTTCTACAGGCTTCTTGGGGAGGACATTTGAAATAGATACCTAGTGTAGTTGTCATTAAAAAAATTTTACCTGACAGCCTAGAAGTTAAATGAATATGCGGTGGGTTTTGATTGTGAAGGTGATAGTAGACTGTAGTTTGATTTGAATTGTTTAACCATTTACTAAAAGTTTGAGTTTTAATTTAGCGTTGAATATCTTCTATTAACTGAGCGATGTACAACATAATTTTTTCATACCTAGAATATTCCATTTTTAACTTTTAATTTTGGAAAATAAAAATTCATATAAACCCTGGAAGATTTTGAGGAGTTATCGATATGAATATTAATTAAAGATGCATTCATTAATAGATTATCCATTTTGAAATTTGGCAATATATATCCAAAGCTTTAAACATGTGTATAATTATTGGTCTAGTAATTCTACTTCTAGAGATTTATCCCCCAAAATTAATTATGGTTATGGGCAAAGCTTTATGTATATAAAGTTATTAATTACAACATTGGTTATAACATCAAAATTAAGGAAAAAATCTAAATGTCTAATAATAGGGAATCAGTTAAATGTATTATAGTACATTTATAAAAAGGAATATTATAAAGCCAGAAAAAGGATGTAGAAGAGTATTTAATATCTTGAGAAACATTCATTACATTATGTTAAATAAAAAAAAAAAAGTTCATGTTCTATGTGTGTGTGTATAGATTCATTTTTTAATGGAATAATCTGAAATAGATGGGGTTCAAACAGAAAATGGCTTTATTTTTAAACAGCTACTGCCTTCAAATGTATTCTGTTGAATCTCCCTTCTCTGACCTTTGTGGTGTCTTGGAAAGACGCCTTAGCTTTTTGGACATTTTCTGTTATGAGCATGGTCTCCATAATTACAGTTCATTTTCAGGCATTAAGAGGTCCTGTGCATTCTAAATGAAAACTTTAAGTTCACACCCAGGGAGTATGATTTGTTTATTCACACTTCCTCATATTCCTTCCCTGCTTCTTCTGGCTCCTTTAGGGCTGGGAAGGGGGAAAGGGCACTAGAGAGACAAGAGTAACTGTCTTCTGTCACCAGTGCTATTATAATCTGCCTGTGTGACAGGCATCCAAAGTCTGGCTCTTTAATTGGATACAAACATGGATTCTTTGACTATTCTGCAAAATGCTATAGTTCCATGGTATAAGCAGTTTGGAACTCTTACAGCAAACCCTCTGATTGCCCTTGATGATGCATTCCATAACCTCTCACACTATGGCTCTCTTGCCCTGGTTAGCTGCCCTCTAGGGCAGAGTAATTTCAAGATAGCTTGAGCCTAGCTACTCTCTATGGCCTCTAATTGGGCCACAGAAAACTCATACATAATTTTCTTTTTATTGGAGTATAGTTGATTTACATTGTTGTGTTACTTTCTGCTGTATAGCACAGTGAATCAGGTATACATATACATATATCCACTCTTTTTTAGACTCTTTTCCCATATAGGTCATTACATAGTATTGAGTAGAGTTTCCTATGCTATACAGTAGGTCCTTATTAATTATCTATTTTATATATAGTAGTGTGTATATATCAATCCCGATCTCAAATTTATCCCTCCCCTCCTTTCCCCTCGGTAAACATAAGATTGTTTTCTACATCTGTAACTCTATTTTTGGTTTGTAAATACGTTCATCTGTACCATTTTTTTACATTCCACATATAAGTGATATCATATAATATTTGTCCTTCTCCATCTGACTTACTTCACTCAGTATGACAATCTCTAGGTCCATCCATGTTGCTGCAAATGGCATTATTTCATTCTTTTTTATGGCTGAGTAATGTTCCATTGTATATATATATACCATACATTCTTGCTATACCAAACCATAACCACAGTTCAAGATTTCCTACTGTTTCCTTCTGTCTTTGTTTTTCCACTGAGAAGCCAAACCGGCCAGCCTCTACCCTTTAGTGTTCTCCAAGTGGTAAGCTGGTATCAGTCTTTATGTTCATGTATAATCCTGGGCTCCAGAGACACCTCAAGTTCTTCCAATAACTCTCTTCAGTGAAAAACCTAGGTTTCTGCAGTTCATAATAGACAAGGCCATCAGAGAATAAAGGTTAGGTCACAGACCAGATAGGATAACATGGAGAGGATGGAATTCATAACCCAAGAGCAAGTTTGTGAGAAAAAAATGGGGTTTACAGAGTCAGTGTGGTTCTGTTTTTAGGATAGGTTGATGAATGTATAACTCTATAAGAAATAAAAAGGAAGCTTTCTAACTCCTAGTGATGGAACTAAGGGAATCCAAAAAGAGATGACAAGATGGTTGCAGTATCCACGTATTTTCATCCTGAGAGAACTGAAGTTCAGTAGCTTTTCTAATTATTCTGAAACCAGTATGTAATAATTTATATCTGACCATCAAATTTGAAGATCTCTTGTCTTAAAGATGAAAAAGTATGTGTCAAAGCTCAACACCAAAAAATATTAAAATTTTATCCAAGGCATCAAATATTTCATAATTTATCCACTTTTCCCCTCTGACAGAAATATGATATAATTTTAACAGGATGTATTGTTCTTTTAGGATAATATAGATGAGCCATTTGGTTTACAAGATCCAAAGTATTTGTGGTATTCTTTTTGTTACACTGAATTTCATTTTTTTCTACACAGAGTTAATTGCTTTTTAGTTACAGCACTTAAAATATTCAGAGTGACTATCTCCATTGTTTGAAATTTACTGGATAGTTGCTTAATCCTTTGCTTCATTTTGAATAGTGTATTTTAAGCTAGTGTGTGTGTTAATGAA